>NW_027133432.1:4800000-6000000 GCF_026122565.2 Emydura macquarii macquarii
GCTGTGATCAGTTTACTCACAAGACAGAGACAACATGAATACTAAGGTAATCCCTACAAAGGTTACGGCTTCTTTCATATGGATGGTAGATGAACTTGGAACAATTGCTTGTGGGAGTCCCTTTCCTCCCACCCACACTCTGTGACCATAATCACAGATGTATCCTTTATAGAATGGGAAACCTATGTGGACAGTAACACTATGCAAGGCACCTGGTTTCCTTGGGAGACTAGGATGCATATAAATCTCCTGGAGCTGAGAGCAGTTCTAGCCTGCTTAAGCCTTCTACTTATGTGGTACCATCATATCTAGATAATGTCAGACAACATGATTACTGTTGTGACATTCCCAAGGATGCAACCTGAACGGCTGTGTCCCCTTAGCTCTCCAGTCTGGGATGCCTTTTAAACTGCTTTGCTAGGGAACAGCAAACCTCTCCAGGCTCTGATCACTCACAGCCACCAGCATGCAAAGTCACTCCCAGCTGAGTACATGAATGCTATGTCCAGCCATTCATGAATAGGTATAGGGCTACACTCGCATATCCCTCAGTCCCAGCCTTGCCCCACAGAAATCTCTCTTGTACTGTTCAGTAGCCCATGGGACTGTACAAGCTCATAATTAATTCATCATTCCAACAAAGGGTAACGAATATTCACCAGCCCTGTTGACCTGAGTAGAGATTTCCCAAACACCTCAATCAAACACACTGGTTTAGATAAAACAGTAAAACAAGTTTATTAACTAGAGAATGATAGATTTAAGTGATTTACTAGTGATAATGCATAAAAGTTAGTTAGTTACAAAAGAAATAAAAAGATAAACAAGCAAGCTCATTCCTAAACTTTACCAAGGCGAATAAGTTTAAAAGCAAAAAATTTTCTCTCACCATAAGTTTTGAGTTTTATTGGCTGGAAAAACCTCCAGGCTAGGACTGCTACCCGTAATTCAATGATGCACCTTTGTCATTCAAGCAATCTTGCTGCCATGAGTAGAGAGAGGCGTCTAGAGGCATTATTTCACCCTCCTTATACTCTGACCCTTGTTACTGGAAAAGTCTTTGCTGGGTCATGGAGTCAGGTAGTTCCATAGCGTACATGAGCTGGCAGCTGTCCTTCAGGTGAATTATAAACTTCTTGTTTACAACTCCCCTGCTGATTTAGCACCTAGCTGGCACCTAGCTGGCATGCCAGTGTGCCCTTGTCTATGAGAAAATGGTCTAAGGGTGTTACCCTGAACAACAACATATTTCAGTAACAATCATATAGTAAACTCTAATAGCTCCTTATACACATTTTAATGGGTGTTCAGTAGATTATGCATTTTCAAATGACACCTGACATGGCACACTTTATACAAAATGTATCATAACCATATAAAAGTGGTGAATATGGGGTACAGGGTGTCAGAACCGTACTCTACATAAACATAGAAGGTGGACAAGAATCTTTTCCTCTCTAAATGAAAGCAGTCAGTCTATGGAAGTGGTGCATCAGGAACCACATCGCACTTTTGGCAAGTTTTACACAGAACTTTGACAATCTCAGCAGGCATTTCTCTACAGACCACGAGTGAGGGATATGCAGTTCTGTCCTGGGTGACATCTTTGCTTGATGGGTAATGCCATCTTGGGACCTGTTCACCTCCCAGACAAACAAGAAGTTTCATCTATATTGTTCCAAAGTATCTCTAGGCTGGAACTTGGGAAGTGGGGTTGCCCTTCTGTTATCCTGAACAGGTCAACTAAGGTATGCCTTTCCTCCAATTTTATTGCTGCCACAGGTTCTGCCAAGATTAATCTCAACAAAACTGGAGTCGTTATCATACCCAACTGGCCCAGACATTTCTGGTTTCTAGACTTCTTATCAGTGTCAACCCATCCTCCCATCATCGATATCCATCTCTTCCCAGACTTGTTAACTCAGGAGAACAGCAAGATCAAACATCCTAATCTGAACTCTCTTCACCTCAAGGCCTGGTATTTTGATGGGCATAGAGTGATTATGTTGGGAGGCCATTCAATCTCTTCTCAGTCCAAGCAGAAAACTCTCCACCAGAAAATATATCTAGCTAAATGGATGTGTTTCTTTTCCTAGATGCAACAGGACCAGTTGTCCCAGAATCAGCAGACGTCCCTGCTAGTTTAAGCTATCTCCTATCCCTAAAGATGTCAGAATTTTCCATTAGTTCGTTGTGGGTCCTCCTAGGAGCAGTCAGTGCCTTCCACCTTCTGATAGAAATTCACTCTATTTTTATTCACCCAACAACAGTTAGATTCCTGAAAGGTGAAACCAGCACCGTAATGGGATCTCAAACTTAAACTCTCAGAACTTACCAGACCACCCTTGGAATCGTTGAACACATGTTCAATGTCCCATCTCTCCGTGAAAGTCGCTTTCCTAGTTTCCATGACATCAACCAGAAGGGTGAGTCAAGTAGGAGCACTCCTGGCTAACCTGCCGTACATCATATTTCATAAGGCAAATCTTTCCCTTCACTTCCACCCAAAATTCATTGAGTTTCACATGAACCATCCTAGTCACTTGCTGGTAATCTTTCCAGAGCCTCTAGTTTTCAGTGAGCAGAGGAGACTTCACTCTCTCAACATCAGACAGGCTTTGGCATTCTATGTCCAAAGAAAGAAACTGACTAGAAAATACCGAGGTTATTTGTTGCTATAGCAGAGCGATGATGAGGACAAGCATTATATGCTTAGACTCTCTAAGTGGATGTCTGGTGGCATCATTCTTTCTTTCTTAGCATTTCGTGCATATTTCTTCCCAGAACAGGGTAAGGACCCATTCTACTAAAGCACTCAACAGCATCTCTTTGAGAAGTACCTTTACTGGACATTTGTAAGGTGGCTATTTGGAGCTCCAGCTATATCTTCATGAAGCATTATGCCCTAGTCCATGCCTCTTCTGCAGATGCAGCTGTTGGGCCAGCAATATTACAGACATCAATAGCAGCTGCATCCTTGCACCGCCTTTCAGTTTAAATACTGCTTACCAATCACCCATGTGTGTAATAAACCAGCACTTGAAGAAATGAATGTTACCTGTAACTGGAGATTCTTTGAAATGTGTTGTCCCTCTCCGCATTCCACTACCCACCCTCCTCCTCCTCTCTTTTGGATCTTATCTGATTTTTAGTAGGAAAAAGAACTGGAGAAGCATCAGTCTGCACCGCTCCGTATACACTCAGTTCATAGCATGAGGGAAGCAAATGTGCAGGTGTGGCTCAACAGATACCACTGGATAGAAAGCTTCTGTCTTTGGCACATGGAGCAAACAGGACCTATGTGTGGAATATTATAGGGACCACACATCTCAAAGAACCTCCAGTTACAAGTAAGTAACCTTCATTTTTCAGAATACTTATTGACTGACTGAAGCCTACTTATATTCACTTACTGCTTTACATACTCACTCTGGTCTAGGCATGAGTGTTTCTCTATTTTTCACCCTGAAACTATACGATCATTTTTTCACTTTTACACGGTTGATTTTCCTCTCCTCTTTCTAAGTGTTTCCCTTTAATAATAATAATAAAAACTTGCCTTTAAAGCCTTCCTGGTCCATTTTAATTTGATTTTGTAAATGTTTGGGATGCACAGAATGAAGGATATTATAAATAGATTGTATTGAATTCTATTTATGCTGCATTTTAGCATGTTTTATTCAAAGCACTGCAAAATGGTAGCAAAAGACTACACCAATAAAGCAAAAAGTGATAACAAAACCCCTCAATAACTGGTAGTCCTGAGGAAGAATAAAATATCGTGTTTAGGAAAAGAGGAAGAGAAGAGACCTCAAACATTACAAGAAGCAGCTTTATAAAGAAGGAGGGGGAAGAGAGACCTTGAGATGAGGGTTACAGTGATGAAGAATATGAGCAAAATGGAAGAGTAAACAATGCCAAGAAGTTGAAGCTTAGAAGATAAATAGTGCAATATTAAAAATGACAATAGAAGAATGAGTTACAGTAAGAAGATAATGGGAACATTAATAAAGGAAGCAGGCAGGAAGGAGGAGGGTAATAAGAGAATAAAGATAGGAAAGTACAATTACCGTGAATAAAATCCATGTAAGAGTAAGAATTTTAAAATGACAACACAAATGGATCAGAAGTGAGTGAAGTGGTGAAAACAAAAAAGAGAACTCAATAGGAAAGCAAGTGTTAAAATTAGCATTTAGGAATATCAACATAGCTAGTCATCTAGGTGCTGCATCTCTAGGGATACTGGTCCCTTTTGAAATAAGTGTATCATCAAGGCATTAAAGGTATATATCAGTCAAACAGAAACTAAGGGACTGTGTGCATACTTGTATGATGAAGTTTTTGGATAACTGTAGAACTGAAACATGAATTGTGCTGGCATTCAGAGTATTTGCCTTCATGAGACTTGCTACTCGTTAATATTTCTGAGTTTCAGATAACCCCTTTTAAGTAAAAAGTGTCTTAATACAGCCTGATAAAACTAATACTAAAATGAATAATTCATATCTTCAGATTTTTCCAGTGGTAAAGATATGTCAAGAAGCCCAAAGTCCAATAACATTTTTGCTAGTACATTTTTTAAAAAAACTGATAGATTCTTGGTTTTATTGGATCCAAACCATTAATCCAGCCCAAGAATGTAATCAATTCTTGTTTCTTTTTTTAATTTTACTACGTTTTTGTAAACTCAATATATTTTATATTTTTATTCCTAATAAAAGACATGTAATATTTTGAACTTTTACAATATATCAATTTGAATATTTAAGGATGAATTCATTTTGCAATTATTTCCCTACAGAACTAAAAGATGATCCATGAATAGGCCACCGAGAAATAAAATTGTATTTATGTTCACTGTAGATAAATGTATTACTTAGAGAATGGTGTTTGCAGTGTCTCAGGGTATTAGAGAGACAAAATGGGTGAAATAGTATCTTTTTCTGGACCAACTTCTGTTGGTGAAAACTCGAAAGCATGTCTCTTTCAGCAACAGAACTTGAGCCAAAAAATGATAATACTTCACTCTCCTGTCTTTCTTACATAGACCATTTAAATCTAGCCTGTATGCAATTAAAGATGAAGTTGGCTATGCAGAATATTACATATATACTCAAACATCCTCCTGTACAATTCAGGCAAGTGGGTTTACTGCATCTCCATCAGCTGGTGGAGACATTAGTAACTATGTAAAAGGCTTTTTATTTACAATTTGCATTTTATTAGTAAAACAATTTGCATCATGCACTTATTATGATTCTTTTAATTGGAACCCTGGGATACAAATTATTATTCTTTTGAGTCTCTTTCAAAGAGGGAAGGATTCATTGGCACATTGGTATTATCCAGTATAGAAATATCCATTGAGTTCAAAAGTGTGTCCAACAGTGAATGATACTCCGGAGGATCATGCAATAAAAACCTCCTCCATAACAAACAGGCAGAATGATCTACCTAAAAGGCAAGTTTTCTCCCAACCTCAAGCAGTTAATGGGTGCATTGTTCCTTAAAGTGATTTCCATAGGTTAATTGTGGTGGTAAAAATAAAATTTTAAAAATTTCCTTTTCAGTTTTAAATTTGTTTCTTTTTACGTTTGTTGGATGTCTCCTAATTATAGTATTGTAAGGGGTGAAAAGAAGTATCTGATTGACTTTTTCTGGTCCTATACCTCTATCATGTCATCTTTCTTGTCTTTCTAATTTCTGTTGTTCAAACCTTTATATATTTTTCACATATGAAAATTTTTCCAAACATATATTTTTGTTGTCCTTCTCTAAACCTTCCTATTTGTACTGTATGTTTTTTGAGATGTGGTGACCAAAATTGAATATAGTGTTACTACAGTGTACATATAATTACAGTACCATGAATTTATATAATATTTCCAGTCTTTTTCTATCCCTTTTTTAATACAGTTTGTTTGCTCTCTGATTATTCTGCTGTGTACTGAGCAGATGTTTTCAATGAGCTGTCAACAAGAGCTCAGATCTTTTTCCTCAGTGGTTCCACTTAATTTAAAACCCATTTATAGGTTTTACTTACTGTGTCTTATGAGGGACCTGAACTGGTAAAGCCTTAGTTAATCTTAGGCTTTTTGCTGGCAGAAGCTCAAAGAACTGAACTCTAGTTTGAAATATTCTCAATATTCTCAGAGAAGTTTAGTTTCTTGTTTTGTTGCTCTGTAATAGGAGCCATGTTCTTTCCCACTCTTCCGCTGATAAAGCAGAGCCTGAGGTGTTCCAAAGAGACTTTATGGGGAGATCAGAGAATGTGTGGTTCAAAAGCTTCCTGTACAGTAACAATTGAGAAGTGGATGATGGAGAGGACTTCATATGGTAATCTCTCTCTTTTGCCCTCTGTTGGAAAGTCCAGGCTAATTAGGTCAGCCAGCTCCATAAGTTCATTGTGAACTATACTAAGATCCAGAGCAGCTCTTGTGGACATTAAAAAGTCTGCAGTCAGGAAAATCTAGGACTGGGTGCAGGAATCAAGATATGGAACTGGGAGAGTGGGGAAGAATGAAATCACTATTTCAAGGAAGCCAGCTGAGAGTCATGGACCTAAGAGGGTTACAGGATTTGATAGCTCTGTAGTGTTCACCTGGCCCTTAGGAGCAGGCATGCTGAGCTGTGGGTAGAAGGGAATCTCTGAGATGCTTGGATAGCCGATTACAGGAGTCCCTGGGATCAGGGGAGATCAGTCAGTCTGCCTCTTAGGCTCAGCTAATGTGCTGCTTCTAGTGGCTGCCTTCTCACAATCAATCTGTGTGAATAGTTCTACAGTGTAATAGTACTTGTACAATTCACAATGGTTCATGGTTCTGTCTTTTTCTTTAGCTCCACTGTTTTCCCTTTCACCACTTTTGGAGCACAAGTTTTTACTATGTGAGGAAAATGCCACCATATTTTCCTAGTGTGGGTGCGGTAATTCTGCAACCCCATCATGGTTGGGTGTGTGCATGGAGATGGAGCTGCCTACAACAATGCGCTGCCTGTCTCCCTCCACCATCTAAATATTATACCAGCCATACCCTATTTGATGAGGCGTTGCAGACTGCCACTAGAGAAGGACAGCAGTATTTGCATTCTGTTGTTTTTTAGGGGACTCTGTATTGAAAAAGAATGGAGGTGGGATGAGGCTTGGTGCTTCAGAGCCAGAGACATAGAGTCAACTGGTACTTTTTCTGATTTTCTCTCATTTAAAATTTTCTTCACTTCATCCAATGTGATATCCTGTTCTGAATTTTCATTCTTCTTCCAATAATTTTGTCATTGTAAAGACATTTATCATTACATTTCCACATTGAAAAATTATATTTGTCAATGTGGAAGGTAGTCTCAAACTTTTATTTTTTAGGAGCAACATATTTATACGGGCATTTAGTCTTAGAATGCTGGTTTTGTTGATGTAAGATGTGAAGTAAATACTCCAGGGCTTATTTCTAAGTCAGAAATTCCAGTTGAATTTTCATGTAATTATCCCACTGTTAACTTGATAGCTGCTTTGTCAAATTCATAATGTTGCAGTTTTGCTTTGTTTTCTGCATCCTGGGCTATATGGTCTGTTTACATTTTTTAAAGTTTTCAGTTTCAGTACTTTCAATTTCTTTCTCACACATCTGCTTCCTTGATTATATCCTCTCTAATGTAATTTATGTTAGCTTCCCAGCATTTTGTAGGATCTAACTATACCAGTATTTAAATCTGAAAAGGGCTCCAGTTTACTTCCTATCACGTGTTGAAAATGTTTGTTCTTTAATAGAGGAATTTATTCTCTACTCATATGATTCTATTTGACCGATAACTACATTTATTATTAATTCCCCAGATCTATAGTCCCTAAACACTATAATGTCTTTTTATCATAAAACAGTTCCTTGCTGTAATAAATGGGACATTATGAAAAATTGTTCCTGAGAAAATATTGTGTAGAGCTGAGTGGAAAATAAATCCTTTATTTGTTTATAGATCTTCTAAACAAATGAATAGATACAAAGATACCAGTGAAGATGGTAATGTGAGTTTTATTGTCTTAAGCCAGGTAATATTTTTATAGATCTACCTAAAAGTGGACCTATAACTATATTTGAATATGCATCTTTGATAGTGGCAACTCATGTCATACAGTTAGGAATTGATGGAGTTAATAAAGCACAGTCATCTAGATGATTCCTTCAGATGATTATTAACCATTATCATCAGGGACTCTTGAAGAACCCAGAGGTCTGGAAAAGGGTAAACGTAGTACCTATCTTTAAAAAGGGAACAATGAGACCCCGGGGTACTGTAGACCAGTTAGCCTAACTTTGTGACCTGGAAAGATACAGAAACAGATTATAAAACAATCCATTTGTAAGCCACTGGAGGATAACAGGGTGATAATCAATAGTCCATATGAATATGTTAAGTTGGACTAGCATGATTTGTTCTTAAGTTCCTTCTTTCACAGGGTTACCGGCCTAGTGGATGCAGGAAGCAGAAGACCTATCTTTTTTTATTAAGGCTTTTGACACAGTCTCACATGATGTTTTCATGAACAAACTAGGGAAATGTGGTCTACGTAAAATTACACTAAGATGGGTACACAACTTGTTGAAAAATCATACCCACAGAGAGTCCTGTAGCACTTTAAAGACTAACAAATTTAATTTCTGCAGGCATAAGCTTTTGTGGACTTTCGTGGGCTGTAACCCATTTCATCAGAAGTGGGTTGCAGCCCACCAAAGCTTATGCCTGCAGAAATTAAATTTGTTAGTCTTTAAAGTGCTACAAGACTCTCGTTGTTTTTGCTGTATACAGACTAATATGGCTACTCCTCTGGAGCATACTCGCAGAGTGATTATCAATGGCTCGCTTTCAAAATGGGAGGACGTAGTTAGTCTGGTGCTTCAGGGGTCTATCCTGGGTCTGTTACCATTCAGTATTTTCATTAATGATTTGGATAATGGCGTGGAGAGTGTGCTTATAAAATTTGTGAATGACACCTCACTGGGAGGGGTTGCAAGCATTTCAGGGGACAGTATTAGAATTCAAAATGACCTTGACAAATTGGAGAATTGGTCTGATATCAGCAAGATGATGTTCAATAAAGGTAACTGTAAAGTACTGCACTCAGTGAGGAAAAAATCAAATGGACAAATACAAAATGGAGAATAACTGGCTAGGATGTAGTACTGCAGAAAATAATCTGAGGGTTATGGTTAACAAATTGAACATGTCAATATTGATGCAGTTGTGAAAAAGGTTAATATCATTCTGGGGTATGTTAACAGGAGTGTTGTGTGTAAGACCCAGAAAGTAATTGTCTTGCTCTGCTTGGCATTGGTGATGCCTCAGCAGGAGTACTGTGTCCTTTTCTGGATGCCACACTCTAGGAAAGCTGTAGAAAAATTGGAGAGAGACCAAAGGAAAACTACTATAAAAGACTGAGAAAACCTGAGCTATGAGGAAATGTTCAAAGGTATATTTTTATCTTGAGAAAAGAAGACTGAGGGTGTACCTGATAAGTCTTCACATTTTCTTAAGGGATGTTACAAAGAGGATGGTGATCAATTCTTCATAGCCACTAATGGTAGAACAGGCAGTAATTGGTTTAATCTGCAGCAAGGGAGATTTAGGTTAGATATGAGGAAAAATTTTCGAACTATAAGGATAGTTAATTCCGGCAACAAGGTACCAAGGGAAGTTGTGGAATTCCTGTCATTGGTGGTTCTTAAGAACCATGGGTTAGATAAACGTGCTTGGAGTGGTCTAGCACTTGCCTTAGTTCTAGCCGATGGGCTAGATGATCTCTCAAAGTCCCTTCTGGCCCTACATTTCTATGATTCTTTGATTTGAAGACTAATCCTGTAGCAATTGAAGTAAATGGGAATTAAGCAACAGTGGTAGCAGGATTCATTGAAGTCTGTGGGAGCTGTGGGTGTCTAGTGCCTCTGGAAATCAAGCCAAGAATTATTCAAAACATTTGTATAGATTTAATATTTTAATGCATTAGCTTTTATATACTATGGAAAATCATCTGTAAGGTAAAAATTAGAAGGGAAAAAAAGTGAGGAAGCAGAAGGAAAAAAGATACCATTAAACTGTTAATTGTAAAAAATGTTCTCAGTATGCCTATATATTCTTTGGAGAAAGACAACGTCAAAGGTCTAGTCCTATGCACCCTAATGTAAATCAAACTGCCATTGAAATCCTGTTCCTCAACTTTCCTTGATTCAGTGAGCATTTGCTATAGTATGTGTTAAGTCTAAGATAGAATTTCATTGATGTATAGAATTATTTTGAAGAGTGTGGAATCTGTTCTGTTAGACCACTTTTAATTAGTGTTGTAAACTTTGCTTGTGCTGTTCAGATAGTAGAGCTCAATATATAAGAGAGTTGGCTGTATTTTAAAGAAACCTTATTGAGGGCACAGTAACAAACCATCCTGATGTGCAGAAAGAATAGCCAATATGGTAGGCGTCCAGCTAAGCTTGACAAAGAAGTCTTTGGTGACCTTAAAAACAAAAAAGAAGCTTACAAGAAGTGGAAGCTTGGTCAGATGACTAGGGAGGATTATAAAAATACTGCTCAAACATGCAGGAATGAAATCAGGAAGGCCAAAGCACAACTGGAGTTGCAGCTAGCAAGGGACGTGAAGGGGAACAAGAAGGGTTTCTATAGGTATGTTACCAACAAGAGGATGATAAGGGAAAGTGTGGGCCCCTTACAGAATGGGGGAGGCAACCTAGTGACAGAGGATGTGGAGAAAGCTGAGGTACTCAATGCCTTTTTTGCCTCTGTCTTCACAGTCAAGGTCAGCTCCTAGACTGCTGCACTGGGTGGCACAGAATGGGAAGGAGGTGAACATCCCGCAGTGCTGAAGGAACAGGTCCAAGACTATTTAGAAAGATTGAACATACACAAGTCCATGGGGCCAGATGCAATGCACCCGAGGGTGCTGAGGGAGTTGACTGATGTGATTTCAGAGCCATTGGCTATTATCTTTGAAAGCTCGTGGCAGTTGGAGGTGGTCCCTGATGACTGGCAAAAACAAATATAGTGCCCATCTTCAAGAAAGGGAAGAAAGAGGATCCAAGGAACTACAGACCGGTCAGCCTCACCTCAATCCCTGGAAAAATCATGGAGCAGGTCCTCAAGGAATCCATTTTAAGGCACTTGGAAGAGAGGAAGGTGATCAGGAACAGTCAACATGGATTCACCAAGGGAAAGTCATGCCTGACCAACCTGATTTCTTTCTATGAAGAGGTGACGGGCTCTGTGGATATGGGGAAAGCGGTGGACATGATATACCTTGACTTTGGCAAAGCTTTTGATACGGTCTCACAGTATTCTTATCAGCAAGTTAAAGAAGTGTGGGTTGGATAAATGGACTATAAAATTGATCGAGAACTGGCTAGAGCATAGGGCTCAACGAGTAGTGATCAATGGCTCCATGTCTAGCTGGCAGCCAGCTGGTCACAAGCGGAGTGCTCCAGGGGTCGGTCCTGGGGCCGGTTTTGTTCAACATCTTCATTAATAATCTGGAGGATGGGGTAGATTGCATCCTCAGCAAGTTTGCAGATGACACTAAACTAGGGGGAGTGGTAGAAACCCTGGAAGGTAGGGATAGGATACAGAAGGATCTAAAAAAACTGGAGGATTGGGCCAAAAGAAGTCTGATGAGGTTCAACAAGGACAAGTGCAGAGTCCTGCATTTAGGACGGAAGAATCCCATGCACAGCTACAGACTGGGGACCGACAAGCTAGGCAGCAGTTCTGCAGAAAAGGAACCGGAGGTAACAGTGGATAAGAGGCTGGATATGAGCCAGCAGTGTGCCCTCGTTGTCAAGAAGGCTAATAGCATATTGGGCTGCATTAGTAGGAGCATTGCCAGCAGATCGCAGGAAGTGATTATTCCCCTCTATTTGGCATTGGTGAGGCCGCATTTGGAGTATTGTGTCCAGTTTTGGGCCTCCCCTTACAAAAAGGATGTGGAGAAGTTGGAGAGAGTCCAGCGGAGGGCAACAAAAATGATTAGGGGGCTGGAGCACAAGACGTATGAGGAAAGGATGAGGAAACTAGGCTTGTTTAGTCTGCAGAAGAGAAGAATGAGGGGGGATTTGATAGCAGCCTTTAACTACCTGAAAAGGTGTTCGAGGGAGGATGGAGCTAGGCTGTTCTCAGTGGTGGCAGATTGCAGAACAAGGAGCAATGGTCTCAAGTTGCAGTGGGGGAGGTCTAAGTTGGACATTAGGAAAAAGTTTTTCACTAGGAGGATGGTGAAGCACTGGAATGGGTTACCTAGGGAGGTGATGGAATCTCCATCTTTAGAGGTTTTTAAGCTGTGGCTTAAACTGGGATTATTTAACTGAGGTAGTCCTGCTTTGAGCAGTGGGTTGGACTAGATGATCTCCTGAGGTCCCTTCCAACTCTATGATTCTATGATATTGTAGAATTATTTGGGACAAAGGGTAGCAAAATCTGCTTTATTCTACGCATAGTCCCTTTTTAACTTTCCAAGGATTTTAAATGAGAACAAGGAGGAGTGAATTAAGCTTTATTTAACATAATCAGAGCAGAGGTTTTGTGTAGAATTATCAATGACCATTGGCAGTGCCAGGAAAAAACTAAGCAAGTAGGTGATGGTTTTCACTGGTTAATTTAGAAAGAGAGTGATTCAGAAACTAGCAGCAGTCATCAACTTATTGAGAGGAAAGCTAGATCTCTTAAAACTTTATTTCATTTCATGACAGTCAGTTTGCTTATTTTTTCTTTCTATACCAGTGTCAGGGATCTTTTAATTTTTAGTTTTTAGCAGTAATTATAAATTTTTCTCATAGAACATTTGCCACTACTTACTGAATGCAACAGTTGTGTGAACTGCAACAATATAAAAAGCTATTAGTTGTGAATTAACGAAATAGCTACATAGTTGTATGCAATTAGACCTGAATTCTGTATAATGTTTACATTACCTGTGCTTTGACTAATCATATCGAGTAGTATATAAGGAAATTATTATACAGCATCATATATAATTTTTCATTCTAACTACGGGTCATGCATTAGTGTGCTGCTCTAAACTCCACAAGCTGCCAATGGTCCCAGAGATCACAGGGGCTCACCAACTATGCACTCCTTTCCCCAGCTGTGAGAACCACACTCGGGACTGGGAGAGGAGTGGCACAGGCGTCACTATTGTGACTCCTCCTTTGGCCGCTCACTCTGGTTTAAGTCTGTTTTGTACTGGAACACTAGCACAAAGCCAATTTAATAAATCAGAGGATCTTGGCCAAATTTTAGTTGAAGCTTCACTTTGAAGGTGACCATGTCAGTGAGACATCTGAATACAGAAATGGGAAATGACTTATTATTTTAAACAAAGTGGCTAGGAATCCTGTATTCAGGCTATAAATAAAATACGGGTTAGTATCTGAGGTGGCTATAGTTGTAGGTAGTATAATTTTTTTTTAAATCTTTTATATTTTTTTCATACCAGGAAATATTTGTTAGGCTGATAGAACATGTTGTGTAAATAATATAGAAAGTGACTTTTATAGCCAGAAATAAATGACATTGGAAATCATGGTGGTTTGGTATTTCTGACTGCCAACAGCAAGTTAGCTCATTAACATGCTCAAGGTTATACTCAAAAGATGTAGAATTTGTAAAATATGTATCTAGCCTTAATACATAAAATGAGGAATGAAGTCAATACAAATGACTTGCACACTAAAAATATGAAGTATGTTTGTTTGTGTCATTCTCTAAACCTCTATATAAAAATTTGTAACTTACTTAACCTCATCTAGAGCTACAGGGACTATGCAGGCTATCTAGAAGGCAGAATGATCCACTTATTGTAAGTGCTACTCCAGTTATATATTTTTAGTGGATACCAGAAAATCTTTCAAAATTGTAATTGTCTAAATTACTCCTGCAAAGTGCAACCATAGCATTGTGAATGAAGTCTTGTACAAATGCCCATATGATTGTGTCGTTTAAGGCCGTATAAGGCATATGACCTCAAATTACAATTATATAGACTTTATTGTTAATGGAAATTGAATCATTTGTCTTGCATGAAGTAGACACATATTAGATTTCTGGTTTACTCACACCCTGTCTCAGTATAGAGGCACTCTGTGCTGTTCAACTAGTGATAGCATTGTTTATAGTTAGTGTCCTACCAAATTCACAGTCCAATTTCGTAAATTTCATGGTCATAGCATTTTAAAAATTTTGAATTTCATGGTGTTGTACCAAAATATGAGTATGTATTTTTAAAAATGGAAAATATAAACATATAAAACTCTTAAGACTGAGCATTTCTCAAACTAGGGGTCCCGACTCAAAAGGGGATAACAAGGCTATTGTATGGGGGGTTGCGGTATTGCCACCCTTACTTCTGTGCTGTTTTCAGAGCTGGGTGGCCAGAGAGCAGCTGCTGCTGGTCGGGTGCCCAGCTCTGAAGGCAGCGCAAAAGTACAGGTGGCAACACATGCAGTGGCAAAATATGAGTTATATAAAAGCTAGAATTGTGCAGGAGAGCCCTCACTCCCATTTTCTGGAATAGCCATGTAGCCCTTTGCCTCTCTCTGTAGCCATGAGGATTCAGGGAAGAGCAACTCCTGGGTGAAGCCAGGCAGAAAGTCAGTAGTCATGAGCAATAGTAGCAGCAGTTTCACCAGGCTTTGAAGCACTGCTGTCATCGTCATGCTATACTTTCTACTGTTTTTACTCTGGACACACTTTCTCCTCTGCTGACTGGCTGGAGCTGCTATCTCTCTCTGCCCCTCTTTGTTTCTTCTCTCACCTGTGGCTTTCCATTTTTCCTTCTTTCCTCCCCACCACTCTTGCCTCCCCCTCTTCACTGTCCTCTCTCCATTCCTGTGTTGTTCCTTTTTGTTAATCCCCCTCCGCAACCACCTTTGGCTACAATAGGTTGAACATCATAAAATGAAAAATAAACAACCACCCAAAATGATATATAAACCAACTAAACAATTATGTCACTAATATGGTTGTGAACCATCACTCTGTTTGTATGTGTATGTTCCTTTCCCCTGGCTTTGTCTGTCATGTCTATTTAGACTGAGAGTTTTTTCTCTTTAAGATAAGGATTGTCATGTACTGCTTTGCACAGTGCCTAGCACAATGGAACCCCAATCTTGGTTAGCTGCTCTAGATGCTATTGTTCCTTCTCTGATTTCTGTTAATCTTTTTTCCAAAATATGCTGAGGTGAACACAATATATGTTCTTGAATGTATATTCTATTCTCTTCTACTTACATAAATTTTCTCTTCTGTTAAGTAGTGATTCATTGTTTCCTTCATGATCATCCATTTCTGAAGGATTTAGTAGACAAAATGTTCCTATCTTATGCAGTCTGGCATAAAGCAGTAAGATTAATGTGATTTATGTATGGTTTTGATACGTGCAGAGGACATATTGCCATTTTGGGTTTGGTGAGGATATGTCGTACTTGGCTTTGTGTTTAAGGTACAAGGGGCAATTGGGAGGGCTGCGTTTTCTTCTTTGCTCTGCCACACTTGCTGGTAGGATCTTAATCTCTGTTTCTTGTTTCCTCTTCTGTAACATGTTAACTAGCTAACTCATGGGGAAGTAAAGTCTAATTTCATTAATGTTTGTAATGCTGTTTGAGAGCCTCAGATGGAAACTACGATTAGAAATGCAAGTTACTATTTTGTACCCAGAGTGAAATAATTTGTACAACCTCTTCCTGCCACCACCCAATGTTTTTTATACTGAATTGTCAGCAACCTGTTCTGAACATTCTGCAATTGTTTAGCATTTGTGACAGTGTGCTTAGCATTATACAAGATACTGAAGACATGACTCTGCTCCAAGGAGCTTATAGTTTCTTAGCAGACAGCACACAAACCTGCTGAGACAATCAGTGTAAGGTACTACATGTGAGGAACTTGGGTGTATTTTTGTAATGGTTCGGTGCTTGTTTGTGTGTTTGGGCATGTGCACACTAGTGCCCATTTGTTTCCAAAAAACCCGAGGTCCTCAGACATTTAAAACCTTAATCTGTGTGTGTGTGTGTGTGTGTGTGTGTGTGTGTGTTTTAATTGATGTAGTATTTCGCTGTCAGAAATAAGTTTTGAATTTGTATTAATTTTTCCATGACTTCCTTACATATTTACAGATACTTATATTTAGTTTCAGGTGCAGTATTCCGTGTCCCACACACTTGTTTCGCTGGGAAGGTGCAACATGTTAAGAAAGTCTCTAATATCTCTGCTGTTTTCTGAAGTAAATCAATTTGCTGAAGAGTTGCAGAAAGTCCACCAGGTACTGTTTTGTTGAAAATGTTATATTGTCATGAAGCAAAGTAAACCATTATGCTTATTTAAATGGTACAACTTTTTTTAATACTGGAGCTCTCTTTCAATCTCTTACTTTAAAATAACAAAAAGACCTACACTATTCGTTGTCTTTCAGATTTAAATGTATGTCTTCTGCCAAGTTTCCAGATATTTTTGAAAATACAGATTTTCATTCCACAAAAATAGTATGTGATTTTTTTTTAAGTGAATGATCAACGAATTGAAATAATTTCCAAACTAGGATCAGGTCTCAAAATATCTTAAGAAATGCAAATACACACACAACGGACCTCTTCTGATCTGTTTGACCCCTTTTTTGGTCTGGTTATGCTGTAGTCCTAGCAGTGTAGTTTCTGTGGTTGTTCCTTTCTTAGTGATTCAAGAAGTTCAGACATTTGTTTTTAGATCTATCAGATATCTTTGATACTATTGAGCACAAGATATTACGTGTTTACTGACCCTCACTGGAGCTGACTGGGTTGTTCTTGGGTGGCTTTCTTTCTGGGAGATCCCAAAGGGCAATTTGTTTATCTATGGCTGTGGTTCTTGTATATTGTCCCACAGATTCCATCTTTTTACCCTTTCTGTGAAATTTATGCATGGGGCTCATAGGGGGTTACTGAGGAAGAATGACTTGAGGAGCCTTCAGAATGTTATCACTGAATTTTCTCTCTCTTTTCTGTCCCTGCTGGTGCAGTGGAGCAGTTCTATCATAGGCTAACAGAAATGATAGCCATGGACTGTGAGGAAATTTGCCTAGCTGTAGAGCAAGCAGTTAATACGAGACTGAGGTGATGCTGAGATTATGTTTACTGGATTTGGGAAGCAACTGAAAGAGATGGTAAAAATTTTATCTGCATCCCTGAATGTTGGGGTATTGAGATTTGCAACCTGGGAAGCTTGTTGGATACCCAGGTAGCTATGGTTATCAGATGTGCTTACCATGATCTGGTACTGACAGGAAGGCTATATTATTTCCTTTAAAAGATGGCTTTTGCCTTAGTTATTTATCTATATAAACATTTATACCTGGCAAATTGCCCTTATTTCTCTCCTTGTTACAAGATTAGATTATTGTAATGAATGAGGTATGGAGAGCAGAATGGAATGGAGGTTGTGGCTTGGGCAGTGCTCATTATTTAGGAGATTATTTTAAGATTTCTTGTGTTGTTTATATTTTGAAATAGAATGATTGTATATTTGGGATAAGCATAATTTTTCAAATCCAAACCAAGTGTTTAAGAAATTACCTCCAGGGGAAAATATATATTCCACTAGTATCTGATGAACAAATTTTATGAGATTAGCAGGGAAATCCAGTAGATCCCAAGGCATTCTTTTAATTGCATGCAGAAAAACAGACCCTCCACTGTACTCCTAGCAATTCCTAAAATCTTCTTAGAGTATGGCTCCCTCATACACTGCTCTGGAATGTTCTACAGACAAAACACACATAACAAGAACAACATAGTTGAAGAAAAAGGAAAATCCCAGATATTGACAAGAATGGAAATGATTTATTAAAGTCACGAAGATAAATATTCTAATTGAGTTCCACATAATTTATTTCTATTATAAAAGTATAATCACCTCCCCCTCCAATATTAAATATTCCAAAAAGCAACCTTAATTGTGGATTTTTCTCTTATGCTCAGTTTGAGTGATGCTTTTGTTGAACTACTTGTGTAGTAATTATGATATGATATGAAACGTAAGTTATGGCTACTCAAAAGAAGGTATGTAATTACTAGCATGAGTTTACAAAGAAATAGTGTTTCCAGACTAAACTCCTGAAATTCTTCATAAGAATCAGCAAAAATTGAATGAAAGTAAAAAGGGATGGGATTTACTTGCATTATAGTAAGGCACTGGTGACATACTGCCCTTCTTGATAGTATCTAAGAAACTAAAAAAAAATCTGCCCATTTCATTTAAAAGAGAGGAATATTTTAATTTAAAAAATTCTAAAATTTAAAAATTAAATAACATTCAGATATCCTGGCATGATTAAATCACACCTGTGTAAATTTCACAAGATTCGGCACCCATAATTTCAGCACATTGCTGTTGCCAGTGGAGACAAAGCACATACCAAGTGTGTTGCCTCGTCCATTATGCTCTATATTGATGTAAGGACTGTTGGGTTATTGGGAAGACTGTGCTGAGCTGAAGAGTTATGATAGTTCCTTTTCATTTTGCCATACAGAAATTGTTTATAATGTGTTGCTATTTTGTGTTGTATGTAAGACTTATTTGGAAAAAATCTTATATTTGATTCGACATGAGAGTTTATAAATTGTGAATCTTGCAGATGAGAAACCTAGGGCTATCTTAATATGCCATGGTTTTTAACCTTAAATTATACCCTTTAATTGTGTAACATGGGGATGCATTTTCCAATGGCAAGTACAGTTAATGGTGGTCCGTAAAGCCATGATGTGGTTTGAGAATATTGCACTACTGACTTAATTTGTAAATATAGAAGAGTTGATACTTCAATCCATAAACAATTTTCTGTTTGGCCAGTATACTAAATTAGATGAGATAATTCCTCTGCTTGTCTTGTTAAACAGGAATTCTAAATGAAAAATGACATCAGCCTTTTTCTTTGATCTTGTCACATTGAACTAACATTTCATTTATTTGCTTAGATATGAAATTTGTTTTCAAAAACGAATTTATTAATTTGTGTAGTTTAATTTTTCTGTATAATTGCTGATTCTGAAAATTGATTACAAAAATAGCTTCAAATGCTCACAATTAGCAATGTTTCAATAAAATGTCACTATGTTCACCTACAAATACAACTATGCATTTTTTCCTACATGCAATAAAATAATTGGGAAAATACAAACATAAGTAACATAACAACAAAAGTATCATAGTTCAGAAAAGGATTAAAATAGTTAATATAAATCCTGCATGCTATTCCGCACAAAGTAAAAATATAAAATAATTTCAAAATGTACAGCATTCATGATAAAAAGCTTCCTCTATCAACATTTAAATTAAAGTTTGCAGAAGGATGATACTCTGTACCAAATGTCACTAACTGACAAATGACTGGATCCTGCTTCATTTGTCAAAACTGTCGACTTCAGAGGACATTTTGCTTACTTGCAGGATCAGGCTCCATTAGGCATTTCAGATATCCTGTGTAAACGGAACAAAACAGGAAGTGTGAATCTTAGTTATGATCCATCTAGTTTTATAAAGTGTGACAGGTTTTGAATTGAGAATTCCAAAAGATCTAAAAAGTATGGAGCTGTGTCATTAGGTCTAGACCTATGTCTCTACAGCTCAGATCTTTTCAAGGCTGTATGTAAAACTTGAATTTTACAGACTAAAAAAATAGATTCTGTATAGGAGAATGGATCAAATCAAATGAAACAAGAAAGTAGAAGTATTGTTATACTGATCTTTTAGAAACCCCCTGAATAGTTAAATCCTATGTCTTAGAGAGTCAAACATGATGTAAGCTACTGAAAAAGCTGTTTTGGCTCTTGTTGTTTAATTATTGCTAATATGTAGTTAGCTTAGTAACAGTTTTGCACAGTATATAAATTGCATAATTTGTTTTTCCAAATAGACGTAGTTGCTGTCCATTTCTTCTCATGTAAAATATTTATTTTAGGCATTTTTAGTGACATTTTGAAATAGTCATTTTCATGTTAAATTCTTTTGTACACACACAATTCTGAAAATGATCAGTTCAGCGTTACTTTGGAAGACTGCCAAAAATATACAATGAATAACATTACATGTAAGCACATAGTTCTTTGTCAGTAAGGGCCTGATTCTGCAAATCTTCTGTAGGGAAAGCTATCATAGACTTAAGTCAAGGTTAAGTGTATAAAAGCATTGTACAATGTCTTAACCTATGGAAAGCTACATATTAAATTCCTATTACATATCTCATTGATTTCTGTGGGAAAGACAGAATTATAATATACCTTTAAGTTCCACTCAGAGTGACTCATTTGTTAACTTACACCCCTGCAATTATTTAAGCACCTGTTAAGTCTATCTTTAGAAAGCTCGGAAGCACATCTCTCTCATTAACAGAAGTTGGTCCAATAACAGATATTACCTCCCCCACCTTATCTCGCTCATATTCAGCAAAGCACATAAGCACGTACTTTGTTGAGTACAGATGGACTGCTGAATCAGGACCAGGGCAAACAGAAAGGATAAAAGTGTTGCAGAGATTCATGTTTCAGATCAGTGGCTCTGAACCTTTCCAGACTACTGTACCCTTTTCAGGAATCTGATTTATCTTGCGTACTCCCAAGTTTACACCCGTTTAAAAAGTACTTGCTTACAAAATCCGACATAAAAATACAAAAGTGTCACAAGAGTCTACTTTCTCATTTTACCATATAAGTATAAAATAAATCAATTGGAATATAAATATTATATTTACATTTCAGTCTATAGTATATAAAGCAGTATAAGCAAGTCATTGTCTGTAAGAAATTTTAGTTTGTACTGACTTCACCAGTGCTTTTTATGTAGCCTGTTGTAAAACTAGGTAAATATCTAGGTGAGTTGTTGTACCCCCAGGGGAAGACCTCTGCATACCCCTAGTTGAGAACCACTGTTCTAAATCACATGCAGAAGTTGTTGCATCAAATACATTCTATCAGACTGAGAGCTCGTTTGGAACAACAATCTGTGCAGGAACAAGGAAAATTTGGAAAAAGAATAAGCAGCATGTGTTCAGTGGAACATAGAGCATTTCATATTCTTCTGCTTGCTCTTCAACACAATCTAATAGGCCGTCTTGTCAGAGTAATATCACACAGACGACAATAATTTCTGACTGAAATAAAACAAGGAGATGAATTATTTCAATGGGCAGGGAATCACACTTTGAGATCTGTGCATATCTGACAGATACTAAATGTGAGGGTAGACTGGTGGTGGTGTAGCTGGTCCCAGGATATTAGAGAGAGAAGGTGGATGAGGTAATATTTTTTATTGGACCAACTTCTGTTGGTGAGAGAGATGTGCTTTTGAGCTTACATGGAGTTTGTAAACTGGAAAGTGCGTCTCTCTCATCAACTGAAGTTGGTCCAGTAAAAGATATTACTTCACCATCTTGTCTCTCTAAAGTGGGCAGGCTCAGCTGGCAATCAAACATGGAGTTTGCCTAAGGTGTGTGTATGTGGATAACAGGAATGTTTAGAGCTCTGAAAATTGTATTTAACTTCAGAATTTGTGGGGGGACATTCTGTAGTATTCAATGAATATTCCTGTTCAAGTGCGAAACCCAACACCTGCTTTACTCCAATATGTCTGATGTGAAAAGATTTTAAAAGGTGAAAAGGTAAAATACAAAACATTGTAATACTTTATCTGTCCAAGAAGTCTTTATTTGTAGATATATCAGTTTTTCCACCATTTTGCCTTGCAAATATGTCCAATTTCCTTAGTCAGGGGATTATGTATGTTGTAACAACATTCTTGCATGTGGTATGAAAGTGATAGAGGGATTCATGTTCTTTTTATTCATCACCAATGAAGGCAGAACAAAAGTTAAAGGATTAGGTTGCAGCAGTGATTGACAAGATCAATTGGGTCAGCAGATATTGCAGAAAAAATATATATAAAAATAGGCATTTTTTAAAAATCCTGATAAATTTTGCAGAATACAATTGTTGGAGATAGCGTTTGACTAGATGTCCATTTAATAAGATTTTCAAATAAGTAATCCTGTTGTAGTGCAGAGGAGATGGCTGGGATTTCCTTGTTAGCAGTGGTTTTCAACCTTTTTCTTTGTCACAGACATAAATGTGAAGTAGTGTTTTTTGAAATACAGTATTTTTGTTAAAATGTTAATAGAACACATGAAGGCAATTCTTCCTTCAAATCCTGACTCAAAATCCATTTCTTTATAACCTTTACATTTTTCCTGTTAGCCTTTCTACAATCTCAAACAATCACCAACACTTCCATCTCAGCCTATAAAACCCAACCAATCAAAAACAAAAGGAATTAATATAATGTATGATGAATTGTGAAAACAAACTAACATACATCTATTTTGTGCAGATTTCTCTTCTTTCCCCTTTTCTGATGTCATGTTTTCCTTTATGTTTGTAAACATTGATTTTAGCACATTTCACATTGTGTAAATGCCTCAGGCAGTGAGAGTGTCTTTATTTTCTCTGTATAGCACCATATACACCAGTGGTGCTGGATATGAACATTAAACAATAACATGTCTGTAAAAATGGTATTGTAGCTAAATTTGGAATGAGTTTTACTGTATGTGACCCTTGGTGCAATTTATAGTGAGGGAACTAGAAGCAAAGTAGGATAATCTGTGGACCTTTGTTTAAGTTGACTGTTTTGGCTCTGAAGGGGTTCATGCAATCAAAGTTTCATGTTGAGTTTGAGTTTCAACCAAAACATAAATTCTTCTGTTCAGGATCCAAGAAGCAGGAGGCCAAAATCAAACTAACAACAAAAAAGTGTCCCTCTAACAGGGTAGCTGGCCCCTTAAATGAAATTGGGCCCAGCTCTCCTGTTCCAGTCCAGATGAGGCCTAGTTTGATATAATGAGGAGGGTTGGGCTGCCTGGGGAGTTACAAAATGGAAGAGAGTCCAAAGATCAGAGAGAGTTCAGAACCCAGAGTGCAGAGATATCAGAAGAAGAGCAGAATGGGGTTAAGAGGTTCAGAGAGGAGATGCCCCTGCAGGAGGAGTTCCCTAGTGAGCAGTGGCGGTGGATCAAGCTGCTGAAAGCAGAACGTGGGAAGGCAGTCGGGGGGGGGGGGGGGGTCACCTATACATTTCTCCAGGCCAGAAAGCCATGCCGGAGGAGGCTGAAGGCTGGGAAATGATTGGAGCAGGGAGCCCACTGATGTCTCTGGGCAAGAACTGCAGATATACCTCAGAAGGAAATGGAGGAGGAGCACCCTAGCTGGAGGGGCTGCGGTGAGGCATGGTGAGAGATGCTGGAGCTGTACCTGGAGTATTGATGGACTGTTGGGCCTTGAAAGACTGAATATACTGTTTGGGCTGTGCTGAGGAATTCTGGATTGTGGTTGAGGAGCTTTTATAATAAATTAATGTGGGCCATTCATATGTAGAGAGCTTGCATTGAGTTACTGGGGATTCTGGAAGATGAGGGAAATTGAGGCAGGAGCACCTGTTGTGCCACAGCCTGTTACAGGAGAGCACCTCAGGCAGGGCTGCCTTTTCAAATATATCCTAGTAAGGAGGACAGGATGAAAGATGATAAAATATAGGTAGGATCTGATGAAAAACAGTCAAATGAAAACGAGTCGCATTCAGTTACATCACATAATGGCAGACAGCTAAAAAGTGACAATTTTCTTAAGTGCTTATATAAAAATGCTAGAAGTCTACTATGATAGGTGAACTGGAGTGTCTCGTATTAAATGAGGATATTGATGTAATAGGCATCATAGAAATATGGTGGAATGAGGATAAGCAATGGGACACAGTAATACCAGGGTACAAAATATATCAGGAGGACAGAATAGATCGTACTGGTGCGGGAGTGAAACTATAATGTGAAAGACAGCATAGAGTCAAATGAAGTAAAAATCTTAAACCAAGCTGAACCATAGAATCTTTATGGATAGTAATTCCATGCTTGAATAATAAGAATATAGCAGTAGGGATATACTACCAACCACCTGACCAGGATGGTGATATTAACTGTGAGATTAAATTTTCTCAGGCCAGAAAACCTGAAATAGTAACTCAGGTAGATGAGAGAGGCTATAAAATTTTTAAAAACTCAGTTGAAATCCCCTTTTATTATTATCCCCATATTGACTGGATATATGTCACCTCAGGACGGGATGCAGAAATAAAGTTCCTTGACACCTTAAATGACTGCTTCTTGGAGCAGCTAGTCCTGGAACCCAGAAGAGGAGAGGCCATTCTTGATTTAGTCCTCCGTGGAGCACAGGATCTGGTCCAAGAGGTGAATACAGCTGAACTGCTTGGTAATAGTGACCATAACATAATACAATTTAACATCCCTGTGGGGGGGAACACCAAAGCAGCCCACTACAGTAGCATTTGATTTCTGAAAGGGGAACAACACAAAAATGAGAGAGTTAGTTAAACAGAAATTAAAAGGTACAGTGCCAAAAGTGAAATCCCTGCAAGCTTCATGGAAACTTTTTAAAGACACCATAAGAGCAGGGCCGTTTTAAGACCTTCGTAAGCTCTAGGCACACTTGCCTTCGTAGGCCCCCGGACTGAAATAACTAATTTGATTTTAAGCTATTAATAAATAGTTTTTTAAAATAAAAATAAAAAATTATATATAGAAAACTTTTTCGTAGGCCCTGAAAGTTTCGTAGAACCTAGGCACTGTGTCTATTGTGCATAATAGATAATACAGCCCTGCATAAGAGAGGCTCAATTTAAATGTATTCCCCAAATTAAAAAACATAGTAAGAGGACCAAAAAAGTGCCACTGTGGCTAAACAACAAAGTAAAAGAAGTAATTAGAGGCAAAAAGTCATCCTTTAAAAAGTGGAAGTTAAATCCTTTTGAGGAAAATAGAAAGGAGCATAAACTCTGGCAAGTGACGTGTAAAAATATAATTAGGAAGGCCAAAAAAGAATTTGGAGAACAGTTAGCCAAAGACTCTAAAATCTTTTTTGCTATTACTACTTTAGCACCTCAGAAGCAGGAAGCTGGCTAAACAGCCAGTGGGGCCACTGGATGATCAAGGTATTAAAGGAGCACTCCAGGAGGATAAGGCCATTGCGGAGAAACTAAATGCATTGTTTGCGTTGGTCTTCATGCTGAGGATCTGAGGGAGATTCCCAAACGTAAGCCTTTCTTTTGAGGTGACAGATCTGTGGAACTGTCCCAGATTGAGGTGTCATTAGAGGAGGTTTTGGAACAGATTGATAAATTAAACAAAAATAAATCACCAGGACCAGATGGTATCCACCCAAGAGTTCTAAAGGAACTCAAATGTGAAATTGCAGAACTACTAACTGTGATATGTAACCTATCATTTAAATCAGCTTCTGTATCAGATATCTATAGGATATCTAATGTGACAACAATTTTTTAAAAAGGCTCCAGAGGCGATCCTGGCAATTACAGGCCGGTAAGCCTAAATGCAAGGCAAATTGGTTGAAACTATTGTAAAGAACAGAATTATCAGACACATAGATGAACACAGTTTGTTGAAGGAAGAGTTTTTTGTACAGGGAAATAATGCCTCATTGGAAGTATATGGACAAAAGTGATGCAGTGAATGTAGTGTACTTAGATTTTCAGAAAGCCTTTGATAAGGTCCCTCACCAAAGGCTTTTAAGTGAAGTAAGCTGTCATGGGATACGAGGGAAGGTCCTCTCCTGGATCAGTAACTGGTTAAAAGATAGGAAACAAAGGGTAGGAATAAATAGTCAGTTTTCTGAATGGAGAAAGGTAAATAGTGTTGTCCCCCAGGGGTCTGTACTGGGACCAGTACTGTTCAACAAACTAATAAAAGATCTGGAAAAGGGGATAAACAGTGAGATGGCAAAATTTTCAGATGTTACAAAACTACTCAAGATAAGTCCAAAGCAGACTGCGAAGGATTACAAAGGGATCATGCACATTGGAAAACATAATGCCAACTATACATATAAAATGATGGGGTCTAAATTAGCTGTTATCACTCAAGAAAGAGATCTTGGTGTCATTGTGAATAGTTCTCTGAAAACATCCACTCAATTTGCAGCGGCAGTCAAAAAAAGCTAACAATGTTGGGAATCATTACAAAAGGGATAGCTAATAAGATAGAAAATATCATATTGCCTCTTTATAAATCCATGGTATGCCCATATCTTGAATACTGCATGCAGATCTGGTCACTCCATCTCAAAAAGATACAGTGGAATTGGAAAAGGTACAGAAAAGGGCAAGAAAAATTATTAGGGTTATGGAACAGCTTCCATATGAGGAGAGATTAATAAGACTGGAATTTTTCAGATTGGAAAAGGGTGGATATGACAGAGGTTTATAAAATCATGACTGATGTAGAGAAAGTAAATAAGGGAGTGTTATTTATTCCTCAGAACACAAGAACTAGGGTCATCAAATGAAATTAATAGGCAGCAGGTTTAAAATAAACAAACACAACACATACAACACAGTCAACCTGTGGAAATCTGCCAGAGGATGTTGTGAAGGCCAAGACTTATAACGGTTCAGAAAAGAACTAGATAAGTTTATGGAGGATAGGTCAATCAATGGCTATTAACCAGGATGGGCAGGGATGCAAAATGGTGGTCTGAAGTGTCCCTTACCTCTCTTTGCCAGAAGCTGGAAAAGGGTGACAGGATGGTTGATGATTACCTGTTCTGTTCATTCCCTCTGAAGCACCTGGCATTGGCCACTGTTAGAAGACAGGATACTGGGCTAGATGGAGCATGGTCTGACCTGGTATGGCCGTTCTTATGTTCTTAGTGGAGAATGCAGGCACTTCGATTAGACCTTGGCCGCAGAGGCACAGTGCAACTGAAATTTCAAGGGATGTAAGGCAGGGTATACCAGCATACAAGGGAAATCGAGGCAAGGCCTGCTTGCATGGCCACTCTGAGGCCACAAGAGAGCATGCTGGATATGAGCATCCTATCACAATCCCCTTTAGGAAAACCTCCAAACAGACCTCAACCATCAGAGATCCTAATTCTCATTTTTCTGGGTGTCAGGAAGGTTCTCTTTCTTTTAGATGTCTGATTGGAGAAGGAGCATCTTAACCAAATTCATAAGGCCTTTATGACATACCCTTCAGTCACAGCAACCAAACTTACAGTCAGAAAACCGATTCAAAGGTGCAGGGTAGGCTAGTGTCCTGTGTCCTGGAACCCCTTAGCAACCAGCATGGCTTTTGTTCCCTTCTCTTTCTTGCTCAGCTTCCTTTTCCTGGTTAGATATAACCCCCAGCCTCAGGTTTATCTCCTTGATTGTGCTCAGGCTGTTTTGTTTGGAGGCTTCAGACTGTACTTAAAGGGATAGTATACCCCACTATGCCTTCCCATCACCCACAGGAAGGGTAGGGTTCTTATCTGAAACTCTGCCCCTCTTTAATCAAAACTTGATACAGGTCACAAGTGCCATAAACCTTCCAGACAGGGGATTTAGTTTTGCTGCTGATGTCTTCTGCAATTACAGATTAGATTTCATGGTATATACAAAACAATGTGGCATGCCAGACAAATAGGGAGGTGATAAATGGAGCATACAACCACTCAGTTCACCCTGACACTATCATAGAATCTAGTAAGGAAAGAGAAATATAAGTATTCTTAAGTAGCTGAGACGTAACATTGCTTTAGCTATACTTAAGTTTAGGGCAAAATTGAAGATGACACATAATCAGAGAACTCAGGTGCTTTTGAGAAAAGGAGAAGCAGAGGCATCAATTTCATGAAGAGAGAAGGGATCTCTTTATTACTGTTGACTGGAGAATTATTAGCTGGAAGAGTTTAATGTTGGTGAGTCATCTCATTCACTAGAAAATAAGTGATGGAGGGGGAGGAAAGCCATCTCTGTAAAAATCAATGTACTGTATGTTAACAGATAAATGTGTTTGTGTTATTGAAAACCTTTGTGCCTATATTTTATATATGATTTGAAAAACCTGGAAAAATTCTGGCTAGAAGACAAGCCATACCATGATTATAAATTACTATAAATAATTTTAATTCTCACAACAGGGAAAAGGAATGAGATTAACATCTAGGTGGATGCTGCTTTCTGGCTTTATTTTCATACTATTCATGTTAATTATTTCCTTTTTTTCTGACTACTGCTTGCTCAGTAATTCTTCTATGTGAGGGATAGCTGAATGAAAATAGGACAGAATTCTATCTCCTATACATTGATCTTTGCATAGTATATATTGTACATCCACCAGACTAGGTGATCATTCACGTGTTGCTTACTATGTCTTATGGATAGCTATACTATCCCTTTTAACTTGCTTTGTTCACTGGATATTCCTGCTTATTTACAAAAAGAAATGTAATAGAGAAAAATAAGCACTGCTTCCTTCATGATGGATATCACTGTAATTTAAGGAATATCCTGTGTAAGTTATGAAAATATTCATTTATTGGAAAGATAATTTTTTCCTATTAGCATAGTATTTAAGCAGCGAAACAACATGGAAACCATACCGTTACTGGTAGGGTTAGTTTTTGAAACCCTTACTTGTATTGAGTAGCGTTCAAGGAGTCAGTGCAAGTAAGGGAATCACAAAGGGAAATATTGAACATTTGTGGTAGTTAAAATATTTAAAAACCAACAGATAGAGGGTTTTTTAAAATATAGGTATCTCTAGATTTGTTTAATGTTACGTGTGGAATAAAAAATTGGGAAAAATTTGATATTTGGTTATTTTAACTTTATTTTTGAAAGCTTGCTAAAAATCTTTGTTGTTGTTTATTTTAAGACAGCCCTCACTGAAGTATTTTACAGAAATCAATAGCAGTGCACAGTCCCTACCTCAAAGACGTTGTAATTGAAATGTACATATGAGACATGAGAGCAAATAGTATGCAGGGGCTGAGGTGAGGAAAGACAATGAGTGCATCACATAGTTTTATTAGAAGGGTTTATCTTAGTTTTTATAGCCAAACGAATCTGTGGTTACAAATGCTTACACAACATATTTACAATATGAGGTTGTACGATTTTAAACAGGGTATTTGTTACTCTTTTGATTTTTTAAAAATGTATTTCATTAATATAGTGAACAAACTATTTAAATGTTTCCACTTCTATGAGAAAAGGTTGCAGATTTTAATACATGTAATAAAATATGTATCTCTAACATTAATTATGATTGTTTTGCATGTCTAATTATTAAATTGCCTATAAATAACAATTTTGTTAAGTATGCTACAATACAAAATATAAAACTGGAAAGATGGTGGATTGCCAGTCAGATCATAATTTCATTTTTCATTTTAAAAGCTTTTTGTTGCTTTTACGGTATATGATTTCTTATTCTCTCTCTCTCTCACACACTCACGCTTCTCTAAACATGTGGAAAAATACTGCATATAATAAATAGTGCTTGTACCTGCTAAATGTCCCACAGTGCGGACATGATTCCTGCTAAAATTCTGCTGAAGAGAGAACTTCTAAACACACTGCATTATGTTTATACACTTATAGAATTTATGTATAACCATCACTACTTAGAACCTCACCAGGGTGTTATGAGGAGTAAATGATGATTGTGCAGTGTTTGGAACAATGTGAATCGTATTAACTAAAGCTTGATATTAAACATAAACTAGTGCAAAATGTGATAACTAAGCACCGTAAAGGTATTACCACCATCACAGGGCAGAGTGAGCTGTATACACAATATGACACAATACACAGTATGACACACACACTTATTTATTTACAACCACACTGTGTGCTTACATTACTCTTCTGAAAATGCTGCTATTTATGTGCTTTAAATGTGCACTCAGAAGTGCACTGTTGACTTGAAATACAGTTAGTACAAAAATAAAGAAATAAAATAGAGTTAAACTAGTTTCAGGGAGTACCTTTACATCTGAATTCCTACCAGATGTTCCAGTCACATATTCCTGTCATTTATAATGGGGTTTCTCTCCCTGATGCAGTATAGAAAATCTAGACAAATAGAAGAAATTGACCACATATAGAGCACTGTCAAAGGCACAAAGTAAACAAACTGGAGAAAAATAAAGAATAATATTTGTCTCTAATTTCTTTCATGTATAGTAACCTTAGATGCTACTGTATAAAATGGTATATAAATTATACTCAGCCAGTTTTTCTTTTAAAGATAATTATGTCCCTGGTTCTTGGTTAAAGTGAAGTCTTTGAAAATTTAACTTCTATATTTTGTAATTGCTGGCATCGGCTATCCCTTGAACTAAGCTGGTCAAAAATCCTATTATATCTCTAAAAATCTTGGTTTGAAACAAGATTCATTTGGCTCAGAACCTTCTTCAAAATTAATTCCCTTAATGAAGTTACTTTTAGTTTATCTGGGTTTTCAGAGTAGGGTTTTTAGCTCAACTTCCAATTGTAAAGAATTCTTTCTGATTATCAGTTCCTTTATTTATTTACAATTTTGAATTGTATATGTCTCCAGTAATTTATCTCAAAGTAACACAAGGAGATTAATTGCAGAACATTAGATAAAGCTATTTTAGATTTCCTAAAGCGACTTCCAAAATTAACGGGAAATAAACCCATAGCAAATCTATATAGATCATTAAAATCTGAGCCGAGGGAGAGTTTAAGCTCATACTGTTTTATAATATTCTAAGAAGTCTTTTGTCTTTAGTTCATCCTTCACAATTAACCTTCAAAGTCGTGTCAGGCCAAAAAATCTATTTTTATTCAATTTGGGAGAATGAAATCCAAGATGTATATTTGCAATATAATTTGCTTTATGTACAAATAAAACGTGTAACAAAAATAAATTCTCCCTGTGTTTATGAAGTACCTCTGTGTATGTGCTTGCATTAGCAGCTTTCCTTTATATTATAGTACATTCAAGTGTGCAGAGAAGACAAGGGAGAACAATACACTGAAGAGAGTATAATGGATGATGTTTGGTTATGTTTTGGCTTTAGCATCCTATACTAATTCAGGGATTATTCCTCCAAGCAAAAGAAAAATGGGTATCATTTAAGACAAGCGGATTCTTTAGTGCCAGAATCCTCAGTTCTATTTCCTCCTTTAGCTGGGGACCAGATTGATCAATTTGCCTGGTGCAAGGATAGTACTTAATTCAGTTTACAATTACTATTTCATCTGTAAGTCTTACTTTCTTCTGCAGCCAGTACTTGCTGCTATCAGTTAAATGATTTTGAAGAAGTCATGTGGGTAAAATGCACACAGAATAGGGAAGTAGAATTCACACACCCCATTCATAAGCAGCTCCTGTAGTCACTAACCCATCCAGGTCAACTGCAACATTTTGGAGCCAACAAAAAATTCTCCACTGCAACATATGGTGAGGCCCCAACTTGTGTGGACATGTCATCCAAGTCCACATTACACAGCTCAATCATAGGGGGGCTTTAAGTGATATCGAGTGGCTTGAACAGATTTGAGTGAATTTCACCCGTACTGAAAAGACATCAGTCTTTTAATTTGTTTTGAGATTTACTTTTCTGATCGCTGTGTGTGTGTGACATTAAGCACTGAAACAGTGCTATTAATTTCACACTTTTCATTGATCTAGCAATGCAGCAAAACGCTCAGTGGGAAGTATTATATATACCAGCAGTGGGGCAATCATGTACTGGATTTACAGACGTAAATGCAACTACTGCCAGGCTTAATTTTCAAGACCAATATTGCTTGTAATTTGCAGCTTTCTCTACTTTTACTCCAACTTTTCAGATTTATGTACATTTTTTAACAAATTGGCCTCAGAATTCTCATTTTAGGGTAAATTCACACGAGTATCACCAGCAGACACGATTCCTTTCTGTTCTTCACTGATTTGCCCTTATGTTCTTCCAAGTACCAGGAAGCACTTTGGGAGCAGGTCAGACTCCTTCCACAGGACAAGATTCTCCTTGTCAGCAAGATTGAAGTCGCCCTTTAGAACATGTTTAACTCAGCATTTGGATTTTCTTAGGAACAGTTACATACTTGATTTCAGTTCTGAGTAACAGCTTTCAGCTAAAGAGAGGTCCAAAAGTAACTGTGTATGGTAGAGACTTTTTCATATTGTAGGTAAAGAGTGGTTCCAAATGTGTAAATCAAAAGGAAATGATTAAAGACTCTCACTCCCTGGGGATACTGTACAGTTGGGAAGTGATGACACGCAAGATTTTTTTTTCTAACCTTGCAATACAACAGTTATGGCAAAAACCACATGTGTATGTTACACTGGTACTGGGAGAACTGTCAGTTATTCTTATAGAAGGAGACCTCAGATCTAAAGTGACTTTGAGCTTCTGGAATGGAATTTACCATAAGGAAATCTCCCAAAAATCATCCATGCATATTGTTCTTTATTCTTTCTGGAGAAAGTTATAGTTAAAGTGCAGTATGGGATGAGCCACAGGAGATCCTCTATACATCTCAAACATTAAGAAGTTGAAATGAACTTAGATGTCCCTGGAACTTCTAATATTTTTTTTCTTTCAGGTGCTCTATCTGGGGGGGTCAAGAAATGTAAATGTCTCATAAATAGTATGAGTTATCTGAGTCACTTGATATGAGACAACACTTTCATCATATACCTATGCATTTAACTTGCAAAGTTGATTGGAGAAAGTTCTGGCCTCAGAAATGTTTTGAAAAAGCAGTAAATCCAAACCTCTCTCACTTTGCAACAGTGCAGAATGGAGGTGCCTGGTCTGAAGCCAACTTGAGCAGCAGCAGTCCACTTCCAGATTGTGAATGCTCCTGCTAGAAAATTGTTCTTTCAGCAGTGACTGTCTCTGAAATTATTCCTGTAGGACATGCAAAAGAATATCCCACTGCAAAGTTAAACCTTTGAAATACATAAAGAAAGCACAAGTAGTAGAAATATGCAGTTAGGTATTGCACAGTGGTGATGTTTTTCAGTTGCTACACAAGAGCTATGGGAAAGCTTGAAAGCTAGAGAAACTCTTGCTTTCTTGCTCCTTCCAAAGAACTAGCGCCATTCACCAAGTTTTCTATCAGAATTCCTTGACACATGATTCTGTGTGGTATTTCCATAAGCACTTTTAACAAAGTCTGGATAGTGTATTGAATTTGTTTCAGATAAATGCTTTATGGTCGAGAGGCTAATTGTGTGCTGACTGCTAAAAATAGAACAAGGTCACAGGTATACTGTGTATGAAGGATGCTTCTCCCACTTCATTCACCTAGCTGCTAAGGAAAGAGAAATGGCTCTGGGGTTGTGAAATTCAGCTAGACTGTCACCTAACTATCTTGTTAAGGTTGTCCAACTTTTCTCATTATAAGACCCTATTTTCAGGTGTTTATAACATTGCTAAATTTTAACCATTTTGACTGAAGTTTTCCATGCCAGGTGACTTTCTCGGACTTCTTTTTTTAGGGGGAGAGGGGATAATAAAGGTGATTTTCAAATGTTGAGCATTCACAGCTGCAGCTGAAGTCCATGGGAGCTGCACTTTGAACATATAAAGTTCTATATAATGTTAAGTACTCTGAAAATCAGATCTTAGGCATCTCAAATTGGGCACTCAAAATTAGTGAACATTTTTGTCCTTAATCTCTCTGTAGTTCAGGTCCCCATCTGTAAAATGGGTGTAACACCCACTCACTTTACAGGGATGTTGTGAGGATAAATTAATTAATGTTTGTGAAGCTCTTAGATACTGTAGTAATGAGTGTCATAGAAAAGGCAATGTGGAAATTAAGAATTCTTTATTCAGATCATAGTTTGACTGGCATGCAGTACATAAGACATTATTTAACAACATAGATAAATGAGAATATTGAATAGCTGTTCATCAGTTGAGCGCCATTTATCTTGTGTACTGAATGAGGCAGGGGTTCTATGGAAAAAAATCATATGTGATCATTTAATTAAGACTGTATTATACTACACACACACACACACAAAGTAGGCTGAATTAAGGCAAAAGACTCATTTGCCTTTAGATCTTGCTATTCACGATTAAAACCAGGTAGTTACCAGTATATAGAGAACCTGTATTAAAGCGAGAGAATTAATTTGAAATATTGGAGATAATGGTCTGACTAGTGCGTCTACAAGAAATAGAGAGTTATGTAGTTAACTTGACAGCATTCCACTAAGAAAATGATCATTCTTTGACCACTTTTCAGGATAAATCCTGTTAGGCTACATCTACAGTAGGAAAGTGGCGTATTTTAACAGTGGGATAACTATCACGTGATAGATAACTCACTGTAAAAGCATGCCTGTTTTTTTTTTCCTAGTATAGATACCATTGTGAAGAAAGTTAAATGCAACTTTCAATGGAAGTAAAATGCCTCAGAAACTTCTTCAAGAATACTTGATTTAAAGTTAAAGAAAAGGAACAGGATCTTAGTTGCTGTAATGGTTTTGGAAGACCGAATATGGAAATTAAACAACATAATTATTTTCTAGAACATTTTGTCACTTGCCATTAGGTCATCACTTAGTGTCTGTGTAGTGTGCTTACTACATAAGTAATATGCCTCATTATTATTATTTTTCTAAGCTCATCTATTTTCCATAAAGAAAATGTTAGTGAATATGCAAAACCGTGTGAGGTGGTTTAATGATGTGGAGTGTTGTCTATCAGTCATTACAACACATTTTAGTTTAGCTCAAACCTAGTCCAGTTATATAGACTCCACCGATCTAAATTTCAAAACCAATTTACCAAAAATAGTGAAATGTAATTTACATGCTTTTATTTCTTCACTTTTATGGTCACTCTTTATCCATTTGTTATGGGGGAAAAAACTGTACATACAGGAAATAGTGCACTCTCCATCATTGAGAGGACATGATTTTCCATATATTCAACTTCTGTCAATATGCTGTATTTCTAAGGGGGAACAAAGGAACAAATCCTAGATGTTTAGACCGTGTTATAATGTTGACTCGCCAAACTACAGTTTTTTTTATTGTTTTGTAGTATTGTTCTGGGTATACCTAGGAGCTGCACTTGGATGATGGTTGCTGTTTTGTGTATTTCACTCATTATTAGAGATATTGGGCAAGCTTCTGGTCCAAGGATCTGATCCAAAGCCTATTGAATTCAAGGGAAAGGCTGCTTTGGTATAAACTACGGCCCTTAGTGGAGTTATACCACTGTAACTGATTTCAATAGAGTTTCAGGGATGTAACTAGGAGTGGAATTGGTTTGGTTTATCTCTGAAGTTAACAGAGTACAACAATCCACAGTTGGAAATCTTTAATATTTTAAAATTAAGGATTTTATCACTATTGTTAGTCACAGTAATGATTTGAACCAAGTTATAAAAATTAAAAACTTATTCATTTGCAAATCTATACTGCTTTAAACTTTATGTGGAGCCTAGAGTATTAGCTTGGTAAAACCCAATTTCAGGGATTTTTTTTGTGGTGGCTTGCTTTATTTTTTGCATGGTGCTGAGCTCTCTGACATAAGGTAAGAACATTATTTTAATATTGCCATGATAATGGAGAAGGGCATAGCAAAAATGGAGGAATTCTCACATGTGAGTTAGAAAAGGATTGGCAGGCCTAGAAATCAGGATTTGTGTAACACAGGAGACTCAGACTCTCCCCTCTCATTTAATCAGTTGCACAGTTCAGCTCTGGAATAAATTGGTTGGAAGGGAACATCATAGCTGGGTAATCTTGCTTCTGAATGTCAGTTCTGTTGCAGAGCAAGCATCTCTCAGCTTTCAGGATTTCTGTGATTTGGAGTCCTGTGAATACTGTGTTCAGAAGCAGCTTCTTGCAGCTGATTCAGTCTATATTCAGAGTTCTCTATAAGTAGGGTTGACAGGTTTCCGGTTTTCAATGGGAAAGTCCAGACAAAAAGGGGACCTGGCGTTGTTCCATCAGCAGTGCTGATCGGACACTAAATGTCTGGTTACAGCAGTAACTGGTCTCAGCTACTGAGGTGCGGGAAGAGTAGCAGCTGCTGCTGGAGCCTGGAGGAGCTGCTCTCTGCTCAGCTGCTGATGGAGAGAACTGGCTGGCTCTCCACCCAGCTCCAGCCTCTCTGGGAGAGAGAGGTAGATACTGGTGCCAGCCACCAGAGGGGCGGGGAATCCTGTCTGCCTCTCCCCCTCTCCCCCCATCTGCCCTGCTGTGCCGGGATTTCCTCAGGCCCCTTGCTCTGGGGACGAACCCCGCCCTCCATCCCACCGTACCCTGATTGGGCAGGCAGGCTGGCTCCACGACAGCTCCTCCAAACTTGGCTCTGCAGCTAGCAGGTGAGTCCCAGGACGGGGGGAAGGAGGATGAGCGGATGGGGAGGAGGAGCAATCAGGGGCTGAGGTCAGGGGGAAGAGGCAAGGGCGGGGCCAGAGTGAGGGTAAGGGGCAGGAAGTGTCTGGTTTTCAGATTAGAAAGTTGGCATCCCTATCTGTAAGACTTGCCTGTCATATAATTACTGATTTCTGTAACTTTGTAGATGAAAATATAATAAATAAATATATACCTACAATGGTGTTATATTTTAAAGTATCCCCTTGAAAGATTGGTAGAAGCATTAGCTGAAAACTAGTGGAGTTTTAATTGTAACGTGAAGCTTAGATACAATGGTGATGGCTGTCAATATAAGAAACTTTATAAATATCAATTAATAATTAGCAACTAAGTGTAATTGAGTGGTATTTTAAATTATATGTGCTGTACTGTGATTTTTTGCTAATCACAAAATTAATCGTTCTTCTTTTTTGCTCTTTATAGTATACTGTTCATCTTAACGTCAAATATTTTGCTATATCATAACAATGTATTCTAAATATACATTAATGACACCATTATTTTCAATGTTTTCTTTGCTTGAAATGTATGTTAGTGTACAGCAAAATGTCAGAACATATGTCTTAATGTGTTTGCATACAGTTTTAAACATATTTGAAAGACACAATAAATTAGGCATCTAATTTATTGATTCTCTCCATTGTTTGTAATGATTATTTTCCTTTCAGCTTAGGAGCAGCTCACGTCTGACTTCCTAATCCTGAAATGTATTTGTTTTATTTTTTTTAATTTAGGTAATAGTGAAAAAGACGCTTATACAAAAGCTCTAGGGTGCCCTAGGAGTGACTTAAATATTACAGTAGCATAAGACACCAAGCAACGTTGTGTTTTTTAAACGTAAACAGGTGCCTATTAATTCTACCAGCCAGGGAATTGGCTGCAAAAAAGCTGCTTTTTACTCCCGCATCATCTCCAGGAATATACCATTACCCTTCTCTAAAAACCCTATCAAATTACACACCATTTGCTCTTTTGTGGCAAGAATGTGATTTAGCATTCTGCCTATGCATCATTTACAGATTAAAGTCTTAAATTTAACCCATGGATTTATTGCCTTGGCAATCATTGTTTAGTTGAAATGTTAGAAAATGCTCTGATTCTGAGGTTAAAAAGGGAGAAAAAAATCAATTAAAATGAATAAAGGTTATGAAGCAGCTTACCTAGCAGCTAAAACTTTTATAGAGGAACTTGAGTCAATAACATTAACCCAAGCATAGGGGTTTTTTGTTCAAAGAGAGCCTTTAGTTTAGAAAAGTTAACTAGTGGTAACAGAAATTTTAGTATAACCGGTTCATGAGATGTGTGTTCTCACATATTTTATGATATTTGCAAAGACACACAATCTAGCCAAAATATGTTAATTTGCATTTCTGCCAAGTTTTATACACATTTGATATGCTGCTAAATTTGTGCAAACTCAGAGGTTAAATTTTTGGGGACCTGAATCAAAACCAGCTGTTAATGGAAGGTTTCCTTCTGATTTTAGTGGGAATTGGATAGAGACTTTGATCTGATAGTTTGGTATTCTTAACATGTTTGTGTGTGGGAGCTACATGTAAAATAATAGGGTTGGTAAGTATTTAAAATGATAGACTTAGGGTTTGGTTACAGAAGGATGAATCAGTTTCCTTTTATTAATTTGAGTGTTCATCATATTCACTTTTGAGTTCCCATTTTCTTCCCCATTATTACTCATGATTCTTAGCAGCAGTGTGTGCTGTGACTCTTGTGGAGACTAGGAAACTTCGTATTTATTTTTATGAAAAAATGTGTGACTCAGTTTTCCCTCTCACATTGAATTACCACCAGCTAGGTGTGAAGAAGTTAATTTCTTTCTTGAAACAGGACACGCAATGCAGTGACTGGGGGGGAAGTCATGTAAGCATGAATGAGCTATCGGGAACTATGAACGTGGGAAGTGAGCTATAGACTCATAGTATATTCAAAGGCCATTGTATCAACGTTAGACATATCATATCATAGAATCATAGAACTGGAAGGGACCTCAAGAAGTCTTCTGTTCCAGTCCTCTGCACTCAAGACAACACTAAGTGTTATCTAGACCATCGCTGACAGGTGTTTGTCTAACATGGTCTTAAAAATCTCCAGTGATGGAGATTCCACACACTCCCTAGACAATTTATTCCCGTGCTTAACCACCTTGACAGTTAGGAAAGTTTTCTTAATGTCCAGCTAAACTGCCCTTGCTGCAGTTTAAGCCCATTGCTTCTTGTCCTATCCTCAGAGGTTGAAGAGAGCAAGTTTTTTGTCTAATATACAATATAGCCCATACATATACATGTAGGAGCTAGGGGGAATTGCCAGAGTTTCCTGCAGATGCTAAAGTAAGTGTGTGTGGTGTGTGTGTGGGGGGGAAATTAATACAAATGTCTGGGCCGATAATCAATTCTGGAGGCACCTCACCCCTCTGAGGGAAATTGCATAGACCTGTTATATTTGGTTGGAGAAGCCTAGCAAACAAAGGACTGAAAAATTGTTAGTGACCAGCAAGGTATAGGAGGAAGGGTCACTCTCACTCAATCAAAGAACTGATATGCAAAAGATGGTAAGCTAAGATCCTTATGTAAGTCGTTTATTGTTTCAAGATATCTTTTCTCTGCAATACGTTTGTTCTTAAAAAAAACTTTTGCTTTATGAAGACAGGTTGGTCACCGTTTAACTCTGTTATTGTCCCTGAGAGAACAGGACTACAGATACTGAACTAAACTCAGACTTGGTAAGGTGATCAGAGTGAACTGCAGGAGGTTGCAGCCTAAATCCCCAGCCTAGAGGGAAAGAGTCATGGGACTCTGCCCTGAGAAAGGTGATGGCTAGAGACCTGAAACCTAAGGGGGTGACCTCAAGGAGGCCTGCAAAGAGGTCAGAGGTGCAATTACCTTGGGAATTGTGACATCCCTATCAAGTGCTTACTGTCTGCTCAGTTTTATAGCATTTATTTTAGTTCAGAAAATCAAATCTTCAAAAACACCTTCCTAAGAACTCTTAGCAATGGAATACTTGTATTCAGCAGGAATTGTCAAGCATTAGGTAACAATTGCTCTTGAGAATAACATACATTTTTCCAACCTGTAGTGAAATTTCTGCTCTGCATCTCAATGAAAGACTGTGACATTTATTAAAGGTGACAGTTATTCTAATATTTATTTTCAGAGTGCATCTAAGAACATCATTTATTGTGTGCCCAGAACTGTCTCTTCAGTAAACTTGTCTAGAGAATCTCTCTTCTCTCTTCCATGTACATATATAAATATTATTGACTACACTCCAAAAATCATTCAAGGATATGACTTGAATTATTGTGGGTTTAAAATAAAAGTTTAGCAAACATTTTTCAAAAGTCTCAAGTATTCTTGACTCGTACAGTATCGCCTCTGCTCCATCAATGATGCCAGCCTTGGATGTCCATCTATCTGCTTCGCTGGTTAACATCTCCATGCTTTCTTCCATGTGTCCTCTCATTCATGGAATGTCCTCCTTGAACTAATGTGCAAGGCCTTCTTTACCTTCAAGCCATGCCTTAACATCCAATGCTGTTGCAATTCCTGTAAGAAATTGACTAGCTAATAATGTCTATGCTGAATGAAAGGTGGGCATAGTTGATATTTTTTTTCTTTTGGGTATAAAAATGGAATGATTTGTGTATGCATAGATAACCTATATAACCTTGTGATCATGTTACCATTATCCTTGTACTCTCTCCTTCCTTCTCTATTGTTTGTTACACCTACTGGGTTTTGTTTAGAATGTAAGCCCTGCAGAGTGGGGACAGTCTCTGATTAAAACTTTTTTCTTTTATACAGTGGGTACCTAATCCTAATTGGAATCCTTGGGTACTCCTACAATACAAATAGTAAAGGTAGCTCAGGTTGCTGTGTCAGTTTAGTCTTTGCCCTTCTTTTTAAAGGGTCCTGGGGTGGGGCAGATTTGTTTACAGTTTTTTAGCTCAAGCCCTAAATGATATGACCCTCTGTTTGGTTTAATAGAAGCAGGGAACCAATCAGGACCCCAGGGTTCCTACAATCAGATTCCAGGGCAGGAATATTCTCTCGGTGTTGAGCTTGCAGTTCTGGAGACTGTTAACAAGTCACTGGGGCTATGTCTACACTGCACTAAAAGACTTGTGGCACAGTCGCGGTTGGCCTGGGTTAGCTAGAGTGAGCTTGCTGGTCTTGTGCTGCAGGGCTAAAAATTGCAGTGTAGACGTTCAGGCTCGGATTGGAGTCCAGGCTCTGAACCTGCTCACGGGGGTTGGGTCTCAGAGCTGGGCGCAGCCCAAGCCTGAACATCTACACTGCAAGTTTTAGCCTCACAGCCTAAGCCATGCAAGCCCGTCAATTGACTCAGGCTCTGAGATTTGGTGCTTCAGGTGTTATATTGCAGTGTAGACATACCGTAGGTGGCAGGTTGGAATTTACTGGCTCCTAGGAGCCCGAAGGAGCCAAAGTTCACTGACATCAGCACAATCAGTGGATGTTTTCTTGCTCCCATCAGGATATTTTTCAGCCTCACATCCACATCTTATCCTTGTCCCTGGCAGACCTTTATTCTCTGGATCTGGTGTGATGAGAGGCCTGTCGATTTTTCTGAGTACAGAGTCTGTGATTACATAGACTTTTCTCTTCCTGGTGTTGGTATGAATCTGTTTATTTTATTTTCTGCCTTATAGTCTCTTGTATATCATCCTCATTTTTCCATGTGCCCCAGGTCCTGGCTATTTCCATCGTCTCTTCCTCTCTTCTTCAGGGACTGTCTTCTCTTCTTTTCTTCCTTGCTACCAAATCTTCTGCCTGTTTTTTCTCCTCATTCTCCAGTGCAGCAAATCTGTTACTCAAATCGATTTCACCACTCCTATCTGATATCTTCCTCTGCCTGGTCCTCATGGTCACATTCTTCCGTGGCTCATCGTTCTTCTCTGGCAGTCTGCCCTCCCAGTCCTTTTGTTCAACAGGTGCCGGCAAATCTGGAGTTGTCTGTACCATCTCCTTTCCTGAATTATACCTTCAGATCCCTGTATGAATTCCATCATTGTCTCCAGGTGCCTCTCTTGAATTTTCTCTGCCATGGGCTCTATTGGGAGACATTTTATACATAAGTAGCTTCCATTATATACCCACTTGAGGATGATGTACATTATGCAGCTTGTGCATCTGACCATCTTCCTTGTCTCCTTTCTTCCTTTGGTTACTTTTAGTGCTGCCTCAGTTTTCATCATTGTCTTCTTTTCCTAGACCCTATTTGTAGGAAAAAAGGAAAGGGAAGGAAAAACAAAACAAAAAACCCAACCACTTCCAAGCTCCCACAGAAACTCTATTGTTTCTTGCAGCTCACTGTTTATTGCTCCAGTGTTCATTAGTCACTGGCTTTTCAACATAGTCAAACCAGGTCAACGCCACCCCCTTGCTAAGGGATATCGGCAAGCACTGAATCAAGCCACACACCTGGAACAAATCACTCAAATATGAAGACTGCATCTTCAGAACAGAACACCAAATCAATACTCTCCTCTCAGGCCAAACTCCCACAGAAATGCCGCTGCTAGCTGACAGGGGTTAGCTGTACTCTAGGGGGGTGTAAGAAAGCAAGTCCCTTTATAACTTTGCTTTTCTTATTACATCCTCTTTTGCCCCCTGAATGTGCACCATAAGTTACCTTAGTTGACTAGCTGAGTGAGAGAGAAAATAAATCTCAGCTGGCTCTGTAGGAGGGAGCAACAGAGCTCCTCTGGGGAGTGGATGTAAATGAAATTCTTATCCCTCCATCCCTCTCTCAGCAATTCTATCCTGGGCAACAATCTGGGGATTTTCCCCTCTTGTTCACCAGGCTAAGCAGAATAAGTGTTGTTTTGAGGTTTATCCAGAAAGCTGTGGAAATTTTTTTTTGTGGAGGAATATAGATCAGTTGTAGCAGATCCAGGTGGACAACCCAATTGAAAGAACATTAAAAGTAGGCCATGTATGAAACAGTTATCTGTTGCTGAATTTTTAGATGGGTGATGCTTATCTAGAACATAACCAAGAACATCATAAATATTTACACTTAAATATTACTACTGCATTGCTTGCATGAGTGCTGCTTTCATCTACAAACTTCATTCAAAATGTTTGTTCTGAAAAATACATAGGGGTTTGATGTACTTCTGTTTAGATTATTTTTCCACACTTATTTACAGCTGTATCTCCCTTCAAGGATGATTAAGGTAGCTACCATTAAACAAATAGCAATTTGTGATCCTCTACAAATGGAAATAATGTACAAATTAGAAAAGGTAAAGTAACTATTTATCTCACAAGAAGTACAAGAATTTTCCAAATGGATTTAGGACTAAGCAGAAAAGCTGCAAGTGAAGATGTTGTTTTTCTGTTATATATTACATGGAATTATATCCTTAGTTATAATACATTGCATGATGAAAATATATTGCATTCTAATGTGAATGCACAATGGAATGGATAGCATCTATTCCATCACCAACTTAAAAAGATACCATTTATAAGCACTGTGCAGTAGACATTCTTCAGTATATTTTTACTAGATTTCTAAATTCAAAAATAACTGTGTTTATAGAGCCATATCATGCCTGTGATTGCCTCTCATCCTATGCTCCTGTCTGATAGCTACCATCTAAGGCTGAGACATAGATAGGATTTTCTAAGTAGGATGAAATCTTGCATGGATGGGGTTAATCTGAGTCCCTTATCACTGCCTCTATACCATGTGCAAGAATCTTTAATATTTGGCTTTTTTTGCTCTCTTCTCTACTAATTTTTTGTATCCCTCTCTTCTGGGAGTTATTAACTGTGTCAATTGAGAGTGGGGCTTGCCTAAAGACTGTTAAGTTGCCTCATATTAGATCCTTTTGTTTAGTTTGGTTGTATATTTGGGCTGATTTGTTCTTCATCTTGATTTTAAATATTTTGTAATGTTCTTTATGGTTCTTAGATGCCCCATAATTATATATAACATAATAAACAACAAGAATTTTTTATAGAAGAAGACTACAAACCGCTTCTGGTAGTTAGTTCTGAAAGTGGGGGTGGAGTTGAAAGTAAAAGGAGGAATTTCAGTTCAGTGAATGTAGTCATCTTGGTGTTTGTGTAAATTCCAGCTTTTTCAAGGGTTTGGGAGAGAACTATCACTACTTTTACCTAATTATATTGTACTTGTACAATTTAATTTTTTGCAAAAAATATGTCACTTACATTTGTGTGGGGTTAAAATAAACATAAACCAAGAAAAGCTTTTTTGCTGCAGAATGATCCCTGTTATTCAGTGACTGTTTTTCAAAGGAGTGTAATAGAGAGATTCAGGGTGAGCATTCAGAAAGACTAGATAATTGACTAATATTTAAAACTGCTTACAAACAAAAATATACAGCCAACATAACAGCAATTACACTATGTGTAGAATCTTAATATGCTACTTTACATGAAATATGTCTTTGTTATAAGCTCATTTTTGGATAAACCATTGTAATTTGTTTTCAGTATGAATCATGACATAAATTTGCATTAATAAAACTTTTCACATATTGTCTTCTCTTGATATGCTGTTAAGTACATTTCTGAAATAGCTAAAATAAATTGTACTGCAGTGCAATTGTTAAATTAAAACCCACTGTAAGCATAGTACAATTTTGTGTCATTAAAATTGCTGCACTAATTGATGAAAGACTGTGTAAATTCTTGTAAATTTAAATCTGAAGAGGTTATCAATTATTGTAATTTTATCTGTAATTGTGGTATATGATTATTTTGTTTCATATCAGAGAGCACATTGAACTTGTTCCTGAAGATAAACTTAATTTGATGTAATTTAACAAGTACAGAAAACAGATCTTGAGCTACTTTATTTAAATGCAAAGCAACTGTATTAAAATAGCATTAAGGTTATAAGATATACCCATAGAATAAGAAATTCTGAGATAGGGAGATTTGTTCTATTGTGATTATCTCAGAAAAAAAATGTTGTAGAAATAGAAGGGGGTTCAGATATGGGCAACAAAAATAATTCGAGGTATTAAAAGGCTTCCTTGTTAGCTATGTTTGAAAAGACTGGGACTGTTCATTTAAAGAGGAGACAGATAAGAAGGAGATTGATGGAAATATACAAACAGTGAATGGTATAGAGAAAATAAATTGGGCACTCCTATAAACTCTTTTCCATGATAGAAGAGCAAGGTAATATTAATTGAAATGCAGAGGCAGCAGATTTAATCTGATAAAAGGATATTTTTCTCTGAAGATAACCACCTGGCAAATTCTCAGTTTCAGTTTGTTCACATGAGACTAGTAGAATTTCCCAAGCTCCTTAATCACTAAGGGCAATGCTAGCAGGGTGGAGCATTTGCCAGTTCCCCTACTGATGATAGTGCACCAGCTGCTGGATTTAAAAATTGCCTCTGAAACTTCCCAATTAATCTCTCCTTAATGGCTCTCAGTGAAGATGTTCTGTAAAGGAGCTAATCCTCTTCAGTTGCTGCTCCTCTTTTCTGCTTCATCTTTACTCCCTGGATTGTTCAAATCATATCAGATATCTTTTCCTTTAAAAATCTCTTCCCTCCAGTTGGCTCTAGGTATGTTTTACATTATTTTGGTGAGATCTTTTGCCATGGGCACATTGGCTGGTTCTCAGATGCAGCACTTACATGCCTATTTTTCTCCGTGGTCCCCTTGTTCAGGTTTTTGTTAACACTTCAGTGCCTTACCTCAGTGATTCAGGTCCCACTTCATTGCTGTTTGTTAGTTGAAGAGCCTGTTTTGGAACTTCATTGCATCTGTTTGCAATACTTCTGTCACTGCCTCAGTGCCTGTATTTCTTGGTGCTTTGATGCCTGCATTAGTGCCAGGTGTTTTTGGAGCATGTCTCAACATTCCAGCACCAGTGCTGGCAGCACTGTTGCTTTGTGTTCTGTGACAGTCCGGCAGCTTTGGAGCCTTGTCTTCATTGAAGCTTGAGCATTTGCCCTAAAACTTCATCACCAGTGTCTGAGGCACTCACGCACTTTGCCTCCGTTCTTCAGTGCACCATCATTGACTCAAAGCTATGCTTTTTTTTCCCCATTTAGTTTTCTGTTACTGGATGACAACCTCATCAACATCTAAGCAGGAGGGAAGGCTACTTAGCAGCTTCATATAATGTCATTGCAGTAGGACTGTCTGTGATGGACAACCACCCATCCTTAACTTTGGAGACAGCCACGAAGTCAAGAAATGCTGAATTGGCTTGCACATTTTGCCCTTCTAAGAAAAATGAGGACTATCTCCAAGTCCTCCTCAAGACCCCCCAAGAACACTTCTATAAATGTATCATGAGGCTGCCTGAACAAGCTTCAAAGGGTAGACTGCAGCAGTGGAATCCATTGCTTACTTGTGTGCTGTCTGCATCCTGCTATGCCATGCCAGAGTTTTTCCATCTGACATGGTGCACACTTGAACTGCGCTGGTTCTGCTGTCAGGGGGACCTTAAAAAGCCACAGATGCAGGGGCACGATTTTCCCCTAGTAAAATAGCTTATAGACCAAGGAACAAATGATCTCTCTAGACTTTTTATGTTGCTTCTGATGCCACCCACTTCATTTTATTTGTATTTGTTCTGATTATTATTCCTCGTAGGTGTTTAACCTCCTTACAACCAGTAATTTATTAGGTGTCATCTGGAGTAAAGCAAGGCAGCTTTGTGTTTCTTAATTTTGATGGGGTTTGACTTTGTTTAATTCCTATCTGTTTAATGATTCATTTATGGTGACTTCCTGTCACATTTTTCTTAACATTCAGCTCAAATCATTCTGAAGACATAGATGGTTTGTATTTTTAGCTTGATTTGTTAATATGAACTTTTCATTATTGCAGTTTTAGAATACTAATGTATTGAGAACAGAGTGGTTTTAGTCGTGCTTAACAAAGTAAGAAATGGTAAATGACATTAAATGTATTGCATTTCATAATTCTACAATATGTGTCTAAAGTAAAAAAGCATAATGCATGAACAGCGAAGACTGTTCATGTGCAGTTAAAAGCATTGTAAAGGAAGCCTAGTTATTTACAAGCTTTATGTATTTGCTATCTGTAACTTCACTGTTAATTATTGGATAGAATTACCTACTCACAAGCAATGAGTGTGGTCAGAATTGAGTAGCAGATTTTTCTAATTTAGCACATCTTTAATATCTTGTCTCTTTTGTTTCTGTATGGAAAGATGCAAAGATTTCTTTTAGTTAAGAATGCACTTTAGCAAAAATAAACTACCTCTCCTTTCCTGAAGTTCATATATGATTTTGGAAGATTAGTCATTCTCTGCAGTTCTTAAAGTGTTTTTCTAACCTTAACAGTGCAAAATAATCACAATTTCTGTATGCTAAACATAACTAACTCTTCCCCTTTTGTCATCACACAGTCAATCCATTACAAGCTATTATGTTTTAGCCTGTGTGCCCATCTAATATAGTTTGGAAGGGAGTTGCACTATGGCTTATGCAAAAAGAAACAAGTCTTTTGAAATAAACCATTCTACATACCAAACACCTGTAACTCCTCTACTCTCATGTTATGACATTTTATTTATTTTACATAAAATGTTATATGATGTTTTAATATTTAACATTTTTGGTAGGGATGAACAAAGGAGCTCTAAAGCCAAATATCAGTAGTTTTTCTAATCTAATTTCCATGAAGCTCTCTTTAGGACTGAAACTGTTTAGATAAGCATTTTCAAAATCTATTTTTCACTGCAGCAGCAAGTATCTGTTTAGATTCTTAATTGGCACTAATTGTGGTATCTCAGCTCCTCCCAGAGTTATAAAGTATACACATAACGATAATTCTCTCTTTCTCTTCAGTCAGCAGACTTGTTGATCTTTATAGTTTGAGGCATATTATTATGGTATTATAAAAAGACTAGATTTTAAAAAAAGAACTTTTGCATTTTGTTGAGGTTCAGGATTCATACATCTTAAGGTCAGTAATGGACCATGATGATCATCTAAGTCCGATCTCCTGCACAACCCAGATCTTACAGCTTTACCCAGTAATTCCCTCATTGAGCCCAGTAATTTGCAGTTGAACAGAAATATATCTTTTAGTAACACCTTATATCTCGATATCAAGATGTTAGATGATAGATGTTTTTACCACACTCTTGGGAAGTTTTTCCAATGGTATTATCCTCATTGATTATGTGTTTTAAATCACTTTATTTCCAGTTTGGTTAATAGATTCCAAGGCCAGAAGGGACCTTTGTGATTGTCTAGTATGATCACCTGTATGAAACAGACCATAAAACTTCCCCAAAATAATTCCTAGAGCATATCTTTTAAAAAAAATCCAATCTTGGTTTTAAAATTGTCAGTGATGGAGAATCCACCACAACCCTTGGTAAATGGTTATAATTGGTTAATTAACCTCACTGTTAAAGCTTACACCTTATTTTCAGTCTGAATTTATCTAGCTTCAATTCCCACGTGTTGGATCATGTTATACCTTTCTCTGCTAGATTAAAGAATCCATTATCAAATATTTGTTACCCATGTAGGTACAGCACTGTAATCAAGTAATCCCTTCATCTTCTCTTTGTTAAGCTAAATAGCCTCAAAGATCTCAATCTGTCACTGTAAGGCATGTTTTCTAAACTTTCAATTATTCTCATGGCTCTTCTGTGCACCCTCTGCAATTTATCAGCATCCTTCTTGAATTTGTGGACATCAGGACTGGACACAGTACTCTAGCAGTATTTGCCCCAGTGCCAAATACAGAGGTAAAATAAGCTCTCTGCTCCTCCTTGTTTATGCATCCAAGGATTGTATTAAGCCCTTTTGGCCACAGTGTCACACTGAGAGTTCATATTCAGCTGATTATCCATGACAATTCCCAATTTTTTTTCAGATTTGGGCGGCCATGGTGGATTTGAATTTTTCTGTCTTCAGTTTCCAGCCATTGGATCTTGTATGTGTGTGTCTGCTAGATTATAGGCATCTTGTATCAGACATCTTCTTCCTGTGTATAAGTTCTTATAGACTCTAGTCAAGTTGTTTCTTAACCATGTCTTAGTTCTATTTACTTTATCAATTTCTCTAAGTCTCTCATTTTAAGGGATGTTTTCAGACCTTGAATCATTCTTGTAGTTCTTTTCTGAATCCTTTCCATTTTTCCTATCATTTTGTTATAGTTGTACCTAGAGGTCCTCGTATACTAGGCACTGTACAAACATATAGAAAAAGAGACAGTCCATGCACCAAAGATAACAGACCAAAGAGTTCGAGGAGAAACAGAGGTACAGAGAGGTGAATTGATGTACCCTAAGTCGCAGAGTCAGGAAGTAGTACCCAGATCTCCTGAGTCCCTCTTGAATATCCTGTCTACTGGACCACATTGTCTCTAGAATGTGTGCTTCAGAACTACACAGAGTATTCCAGTAGTGGTCATACTAATGCAGCATTCACTCCCTGCTCATACTTGGTATGCCACTACTTACACATCCAGTTTACCATCCTGATCTCTTATGGGAGTAACTTCCAGATTTGTGGGTCAGCTGCCAAGAAAACTATATCTCTTGCAGATATGAGTTTCACTTTTGAAGTTGACAAATGGCACATACCTGTCATGTGAATTAGTTTATGATAATGTAGGATGAGACAATCCTTCATGTAACATGGGTTTAGCCCATGGAAGGCTTTGAAGATAAGTACCAAAACCTTAAGCTTGATCTTCATATTCAGAAGAGAAAGGAGCCTGGGGGTGTTAGCTCTCTATAGTCTATGTTGTTGAGTAGAGGGACTGCTGTGTTCTGAACCAGTTGTACCTGTCTTGTATAACTGGCAATTGATATAGAACTGGGTGTTGGTTTGAATGAGGACTTTCTTTTAAAATACCAGGTCTCTGAAGTTCATTACTGCATTCAGTATCTCCCGTCTCACCAAAATAATTGTGCAGTTATTACTGGACAGACAACATTCCCTGGTTTTGGTGCTCTTCTGTATGGGCTTACTGTCCAAGGTTGGATGCAACAGTCCATTGCTACTTCCTAAGTTCCAGGGAGGCAGTGGGAAGGGGTGGGTAAAGAATGGCAGCCAACAGATATAAAACAGTCAACACACATCTTATCTTCATCTGTTGTTAGAAAGAGATCACTAACTAATGCTAGCATGTGCTATACACGAACCTATCTGAGCAATGCCAAAGAAATCAGAGGACCTCAAATTCTACTGGAGTTGCTTCATCACAACCGTCTCAATTAATTTGCCCCAGAGCTGGAGATTTGTCAGAAGTTGATGGCCATTTGCCTAAGCTAAGACTGTGGAAGGCTTGCAAAACATGGCTCTTCATTTTTTTTAAGCTATTAATTAATAATTTTAATTCTTTACTCTGTTACACACAATATTTAACTTACTAAAAGTGGAGGAATTCTAAATATCTAATTTCTTGCTACATAATGCTGTTTAGTTTTTGCATTTCTCTCAGCTTGGATAATGAAGAAAGATACTAGTTTTAATCCCCATTCAAGTTAATTTTGCTTTCTTTGTCACTAGCATGATGCTGCAGTGTTTCACACATCACTGCAGAAAGATGGTTTTAATAGTAACCAGCCCTGGCAGAGGTTTGCACATTGCTCACCCCTAAGGAGTGGCAAGGGAGTTGTGCTCCCCAGGAGCTGTGAAATGCCTCATGGAATTGCAAGAGAGGGGCAGCGTGTGGTTGTGCACCACTGCCTCTCTGTCTCAATGCCATAATGTCACATTGTTGTTCAAAAATACCATGAAGCTCAGTTTACCCTATTTTTCTACACCAGTATGTTGATATGAAAAACTGAAAACACCTAAAAGTTTCTCTTTGATATGTAGAAGATCTACAATGAAACAATTAATGTCAAAGTAAAGTTGCAGAAGAAACCCTACTCTGTCACAGTCAGACCAATTTAGTTTATAGAAGCCCAGAAAAGACATTAGAAACAAATCTATTTACTTTTCCATCAATGTCATGTTGTAGTAAAAGGAATAATTGCGTGCAAAATTAAGCTTTACAGCATGTTTTAATCTTTCAGATGCATTTTGTGTACTATTTTATGGTATTCCATGCCTCATATGATTTGCAATCAAATATTCTGTTCTTATAACTTTTCATTTTTCACAGACTTGAGCTAAACTGCTAAGTCATTTTAACTCTGTTGAATCCTAATACCCTATTCAAAATCTGATTTTTCACACATTCAGGCTTTTATTCTTCAGAGACATAACACCCTGCATAACTTATGCATAAACTAAACAAGAAAAGCAGTACAGCTTGATTTTCTTCTTTAATTTACATCGCATTATATCCACTGAAATTAAGTATTTGGTTTTAGTGTCAGAAAATTGTTAGAAACTAATGGCTATTTGGTAGACTATTTGAAATAAGTTTTATGGACTTAGTCCGGTGGACAGATTTCCACATCAGAAAAACCGCCACATTTTACACTCTTAATTGCATTCTTAGTGGAGAGACCAAGAACTGAACTGACTTGGAAAATGAACTTCTTTTTCTATCCTGAATGTGTTTCCTCCAGGTCAGGTCTGAAGCATATTGGCTGGGTAGTTGGGGAAGCTTGTATTTACACTTCCCATAGTTTATCTCTTCTGTGGATAAATAGAGGACTGCACTCTCCAGAGAGTCAATCCTGCACCTTACTGGAATGTTAAATTCATATTAAAAATATAGTCATATTTTTTCTTAAGGATTTTTTGCTGTGTAATGGGATGTTTGGCCAAAATAGGAAAGAATACATGCAAGTGGATAAGGTATGAATAATATATCCTTCCTAAACTAAGGGGAAAAAATGAAAGCAGAGGTAGTGGCTTGGTTGAGTATGTTGCCCCTTGGTCTGAGCACTTAGTCAATATTTGGGGCCTTGCTGGGTTGTTTCCTTTAGGAGGAGAAATTGATTGAGAGTCAGGTATTTCTTTTGTGCAGTTCTGTTTGTTTACAAAGAAGATACACAGAGGTCTGTTTCCCTGAACACAGCAGGAACAAACAGCAGGCAGTTTCATTGCTCAGAAATACAAGCTTGTCTTTTCAGACAGTCCTGTGCCAAGGAGCTTTGTCTCTGTTGCATCTCAGAAGTCATGACTGCTTCTCTTGCTAATTGTTGGCTGAGTCTCTTGGCTTTCTGGTTGCTTTTTGCTTGTCACTTGCACACTGCCACAGACACAGCTCCAATCAATCAATGCCCCAGCCCCTCCATTTGCAATCAGTCCCTCAGAAACCTGGCTTATTCTCTGTGTTAATTCTTGCTCAGGTCTTCCCCTGTGGCCCAGTGCCTTGCCTTGGGCAATGACTTGCTTGTATTATTTCAGCCTGAATAAAAGGTGGCTAGCACTCCTATCAGCTTTAAGGAGGTCTATGATTTATTCTAGGTGAAAGACAGTTATTAATATCTTCCAGCATAACAAGCAATCTAGGAGTTTATTAAGTGGAAAATATTCAAAAGAAAGTGGGGACACAAATACATTACAATTAAAGAGCATTATCTTATATGAAATACGCTACCAGTGCTTGGCCTATAAATGGTTCTATCCATTTGTAAAAAGATACTGGAAAAAATAAAGTCCTATGTTCCAAATTATGCTATAAATCGTACTGGTGCAACTGTTTCATTTTGGTGAAGTTTCATTAGTTTGATTGAAAGGAGAATTTGATTCAGATTAACCTCTGGAGGGAGTGGAAGACTATTTCAAGAAAGATCCCTGAAGAAAAACTGGAGGAATCTCAGCATATGAATGGGAAGATAGAAGTCTGGTGGGAAACACTAAGGCAGAAGACTGGGGTGCTTGCAGGTTCCTTGGAAAAAGAACAAGGAACCTTTTGTTTTGCCTCCATAAAAGTGGGAAAAACACAACATCTAGGCCTAGACATCCATTCAGGGCAGATTACATTACATTCCCAGACATCCACCAGTCCAAAGAACAATAAGGAGTGTGGCCCATCTTTGTTGCGTATTCAATAGTCTTTTATTGCTGATACTTCTCCAGGCAGAAAATGGGTTAAATCCCTACCATAGTTTATTTCCTCCATTTTATGCCTGCTGTTGGCTTTTCTTAATGTCTCTTACAGGGAGTCTTTGAATGTAACTCTGTTACAATAGCTTTGTCTACACTACAGAGTTAAGTCAACAAAAGTTACACCAGCGATCATTAACTATAATAATTACATCGCTTGTGCATATTCACACAATGTTCCTACTGTCAGTGGAGCACGTCCACAGTTGGTGCTTTAGTATTGACAAAGAGCAGTGCAATGTGCAACTCACCACCTTGGCAGCTAGGAGTTGTGGGAAGCTGGAGGAGATGACACTGTATCATGGGTGCAAACTCAGTGTCCCATGATGTTGTTTTTTCTGTCCCATCATTCCATGGGCTTCCTACTGTTTTGTGCCACTTTTCAATAGCCCTTGTTTACTGTACACCCACCATCTCTGCCCAAAAGGATGGATCCTGCACTGCTTCAGTGTTGTGAACACTACACGACTGATCATGCAGTATATCATGGACTCTGAATCAGAACAAGAACCTGCAATACCGGCCCTGGTGTGTGCCTTGGAAACAAACAACACCAGATTACTTTTGACATTCACAGAGAAGTTGCATATGGTGGACTGTCGCTATTGGGCTTAGGAAACAAGCACAAAGTGGTGGGATCACATCGTTCTGCTGGTCTGAGATGACAAGCAGTGGCTTCAGAACTTCTGGATGCACATAACCACCTTCTTGGAATTGTGTGCTGATTTAGCCCATGCCTTGCAATGCAAGGACACCAGAATGAGAACTGCCTTCTCGGTGGAGAAGAGCGTGACGATTGCTTTGTGGAAGCTGGCAACTCCAGACTGCTTCCAGTCTGTCGTTAATCAGTTTGGAGTCAGGAAGTCCACCGTTGGGGTTGCAGTCACGCAAGTGTGCAGGGCCGTTAATCTCATTCTGCTATGAAGGACTGTGACTCTTGGAAATATGTGTGAAATAGTGGATGGCTTTGCAGCAATGGGATTCCCTAACTGCTGGGAGGGTGAGAGATGGCACGCATAGATGGCAGTTTTGGCCCCAGAACAAATTACAACTGAGTACATCAATAGAAAGGGGTACTTTTCTATGATATTGCAGGCTCTTGTGGCTCACCGGGGTCGTTTCACTGATAGCAATGTGGGGTGGTCAGGGAACGTTCATGATGCACACATTTTCAGGAACACTAGCCTGTACAGAAAGCTGCAAGCAGGGACCTTTCTTTCCAGACCGGAAGATTCCAATGGGGGATGTTGAAATGCCCATAGTGATCCGGGGAGATCCAGTGTACTCCTTACTCCCATGGTTCATGAAGTCTTACATGGGAAACCTTGACAGCAGCAAGGAGCGCTTTAACAATAGGCTGAGCTGGTGAAGAATGATTGTTGAATGTGTGTTTGGCAGATTAAAAGCTCACTGGCACTGCCTTTATGGCAGGTTAGATCTAGATGAGGAAAATATTCCCATGGCCATACAGCCTGCTGTGTGCTGAATAACATTTGTGAGGCTAAGGGCAAAATGTTTCCCTGGGGTAGAATGTTGAGGCGGATTGCCTGGCAGCTGATTTTGAGCAGTCAGATACCAGGGCTATTAGTGGGGGCTATTCAAATCAGGGAGGCTTTGTGGTGCCATTTTTAGAATGAGCACCAAATGTGTCTTTCTACAAAGCATTCTGCCATATTTTATTAACTTGCTGCGCTGTGTGAAATTTTTCCTGACCATGAAGCGTAGTGTGCAAATGCACCATTTGCATCTGTATGAACTGAAGCAGCAACCACCGTGCATATGAGACAAATAAAGACTGACTATGTTTCAGAACTTTTTTTTTATTAAATAGCAATAAACAACGCACAGAAAACGCTTGGTTGAAAGGAAGATGGCTCTCATAACTGTTTGTGGCTCCAGCTATCCTTTTGGAAACTGTCCAAGGGGGTGGAGTGAATGGAGTACTGAGATAGGCTGGGAAGATGCCAGTAGTGTGTGGGAAGAGTTTGCATGGCAAAAAGTCTGTATGGGGGGGGGGGGGGGGGCTGGGGAGCACATATGTTCTGCCTGCAGTGCAATTAGGGATTTCAGCATCTCTGTTTGCTTCTCCATCACTTTTATTATCTGCTCCTGACCCTTAAAATTCACTCTTGCCTCTGCTTCCTCTCCTGCCTATCCATTTGAAAATCTTCAGTAACTCTCTCTTTCTCCATACCTTGCGTTCTTGTTGTGCTTCATAAGAGGATTGGAACACCTCCCGAAACATGTCCTCTTTGCTCCTCCTTGGTTGCTTCCTTATCTGGTGGAGATGCCCTGCCAGTGTGTAGGGGGGTTCCCTTGAAGGCCACATTTGCAGAAGCACAAGAAACAATAAACAGAGGCATGATTGTTAGTGCATTCACAGTATCAAATCATAATAGTGAAATGCACCTCTTTCTCACTGTCCCTTGACAGGCACACAGCTCAGCAAATGCCCTAAGCATGGTGAATTCAGCCTGGGAGTGGTGGGCATTCAAGATGGGGCAGAGGATTTTGGTGGTTTTTTACGGGGATCACTGATAGCGACTAAGGGCAGAATTGTAAAATCTACCAAAGTTTTCCATAGACATGGGTCATGGAAGCTTATATCTCACTTCTGAGGGTAAGTAAGGGTGCATCTCTGGCATGTGTGTGACTTCAGACTGGGACCCTAGGCTGCTTGTCTGTGTGCTGCTTTGGTTCCTGCATAAGTGATTGCCGATTAGCGCAGGAAAGTTTTTCCTACAATGCGGGAAAACAAAGCAGCTCTCCAAGGAAACCTTCATCAGAGGATTGGCAAGTACCTACAGAAAGGTTTCCTAGAGATATCTCTGGAGGATTCCCATGAAATCTTGGTGTACATTAATCCACTGTTCCACCCCATTGCATAGCTGCAAAGGGGAATGTGAAGCTGACTCAAACACAGTTAGTCGTGTACATGTCTGTCTCTTAACTCACTTCTAGCATATAGCAAAGCAAAGTAACCGAGCAGTATCAACTCAAAACAATCACTTATCAGGGCTCTCCTCTCCTGCATCATGTGCACCAGAGATGGAGTGCTGGGATTAGCTCGACCGCTGTGGGGTCAAGAAGAGGTCCTTGCTCCCCAAGGTACCGGACAACCCTGTCGCCTTTCCCATCTCATCCTCCAACTCCACTTCCTCATCCATCACTTCATCCTCAGGGTTGAATATCCTGGGGCTCTTGGCGGTGGGGTTGCTGCCGAGGGTGGCATCCAGGTCCTTATAGAAGCAACAGGTTTTTGGGGCAGCACCAGAGCAATGGTTTGACTCCCTTGCCTTCTGGTACGCCTGCCTAAGTCCTTTATCTTCCCATAGCACTGATGCATGTCCCATTTGTAGCCCTTATCCAGTTTGCCACAAGAAATATGATCATAGATATCAAAGTTCCTATGGCTGGAGTGGAGCTGGGACTGCACAGCCTCCTTTCCCCACAGAGCTAGCAGATCCAACAGCTCTGTCGTGCTCCAAGCAGGAGAGTGTTTGCTGCGTGAAACCGCCATGGTCAGCTGGGAAGATGTGATGTGAGCTCTCCACGCCAAGCAAACAGGAAGTGGAATTTCCGGTCCTTTAAGGGGGGAGGAGCAGATGCGTGTGTATCTGGGTGCAAGACAGCAGAGTTTGACCTGCTGACCAGAGTAGTCAGGATGGGCATTGTGGGACACCTCCTGGAGGCCATTTCTGGTGATAGCACAGTGTCTACACTGACACTTTGTCAATCTAAATTTGCCGCAAAAGGCTCTATGCCTCTTATCGAGGTTGTTTTATTTTGTCTGCAAAGCAGAAAAATTTTGTCAGTGGGAGAAGCATTGAGTGTGTACACTTCCTCTGTTTTGTCGATGAAAGCTGACTTTTGTTGATAAAATTCTGTAGTGTAGGCAAGGCCTTTCTTTACCTTTCCTAAAAGAGAGAGAAAAGTATCTGAACTAAAATAACTTATATTGATAGTGGCTGGGGTATAGAGGCAGTTATTATTTCTATGAGACCATAAATGGTATTTTTGAGACTGAATCCCTGCTGTTGGGATTAGAGTTAAAAATATTACAATATATTTAACATCTAAACATTAAGTATGTATTTACTAGGAATCAGCTATCCTAGATAAGCAAGCACAACACTCAGAATGGTACATTTGTTAGATGACATTCCATTAGTGGCAGCTTCACACAAGCCAAAAGTTGGGCCTCAAAAGGGTTAATTCCCTAGGGAAATACTGTTCCCCTACAGTCTGCTAGTGAGGATGGAGCAGAACCTGTTCATGATCTTAAAAGCCTCTTTATGTCAACTGGCAAAGGGTAAACATGGCATATTGTTGTCAGAATATTTAGTCAAACAGTGTCTTGTAAGGTATCGTACAACAACCAGTGACACACTAGTCTAATATCCTCATGTGATGTATATGCAGTTGTCTATAAAGAGTTATGTATGTGTGCTGGAAATATATTCTTAAATACGTTTTGGAGTGAATAAGTTAAGCTTGCCTTAGATAAAGAAATGTGGATTTACATGTCTGCCTGGCTCAATTACAAGCAGAGGACAATGAAAGTATGCTTACATACAAGATAAACAAAACCATCAAGCTAACAAGTGATGGAAGAAATAGCCTGTTGAGCACACTGGGAGGCACACTGGAGTCTGAACCCTCAGGAGGAATTTTTGGCTCTTGAGGCAAAGATGGAAATGTAAGGGGACCAAAAAGGCATTCTCCTTATACATCACTAAGGGGACAGCACCCTCTGATTCTGCGAATGATGCCCCTCTTGTCTGGAGGGCTGGAGACGCTGGTAGCTTGATGTAAGTGAAAAACTGTTTTAGGCAAAGACACAGCTTGCTAGAATTAAGTTTTAGGCTCTAGAAATGTGTTTTTTGTTTTTGTTTTGTTTGTAACCATTTTCTGTTTCTGTTCTCTTCTTAGGATCACTTAAATCTTTATAAACTTATTCTTGGTTTTATTACAAAACCATTTCAATACTGTATATTAAAGTATGGGACCTCAGCTAACCTAACAGACTCTTTGAGACAGCGAATTTAATAATTTCTTTGAATGCCCAGTGAGGACTGGACAATATGGAGAGATGTACCTGAAGAACTTGGGAACTGGGGTTCACTGATTTTTACTTGCATGGCAAGGTTAACGGTGGCAGAGTCTTGAGGAGTTTGCTGGTGATGTGGACACACTGGTGTGACAGGGAGCTGACACGCTGTCTAAGCTACAGCAAAGCTCCCTCTTGCTAAGACAGAGAGGTAACACACTGGTTTATGGTTCTGGGTGCCCTGAAGAGAGTGTCACCCTGTTAAGTTACAGGTCAAGGATTTGCAGATGGAATCAGTGATGATCTACAACTCCTGATAATTGGAAGCTTATTATCTTCACCTAGCAATTGGTCACCAGATATGCTGAACCAACTAATAAGATAGAAGGGAAAAACAATGGTGGGGTGGGAGGTTCTATTCAGAAGGTGTTAGAAGTGTGGCTTAATTATGATGTACTATTAATGAGAACCTTCGTTGCTTAAGGTTGGGGTTTTTTTGTTTTTGTTTTTTTACTTAATCAAGGAACTTTATTTGTGAGAATCACAGAAGCAAATTGGTTGTGGTTTATTTTTAATACTTCATGCATTTTCTAAAGGTGAATAACTTGCCTGACAAGACCTTTTGAAAATATTGCTGTGGTCTTTATCTCAGCCATCTGATGTTGTTTAAGATGACCTATTTTAATAAGCGGAGGATTTTCACTGATGATTTTAGTTAAGGCTTAATTTATATTTTGTTCCAGCACTCACTGCTTACCTAGAAAAGTAAAGCATATATAATGTCGTTTTCAAGTTGTGCTGCTTTCATTGTGTGTAAATTATAACTAAAATATGTAAGGGTATTTCTACACTTAAAATGCCGCAGTGGCACAGCTGCTCTGCTGTAGGTGCTTCAGTGTAGACACTACCTTTGCAGATGGGAGGGATTCTCACGTCAGGGTAAGTATTCCACCTTCCTCGAGTGTCAGGTACTGCCTCCTGGTAGTCAGTCCTAGTGGTTGGAGCGGAGGCTGACGGCAGACCTAGGGTCGGGACTGGACAGATGGCAGTGCTGGAGCCAGGGTGCAGGGACAGGACAGGGTCAGAACTGAGACCAGGGTGTGTAGATAAGCCAAAATCAATACCGTAGCCAGAGTCCAGATATAGGCCAAAGACCAAAGCTGGATGGTCAGAGTCCAAGGGGTCAGGAGATGGAGGTAAGGCTGGAGCAGGTCAGTTACAGGGCTGGAGCAATGTCCGAGTAGGGTAAAGACAAGGCTAGAGCAGACTGGAAACAGTCTGAGGCAAGGTGGGGACAGGAACAGGAACTGGATGAAGAGCAGGCTGGGAGTCTAGAGAGTCTGTTGCACTGCAAGGCAGCAGGAGCATTCCTGGCAGGGTTTTATGCTGTTGCACAGACTGATTTGCAGTTCTGATGGAGTTGGGGAAACACCTGATCCTGGGGATCATCTGATGTGGGCTCTGTTCAAGGATAGGCCGCTGCTGCCTGAACAATAAGTCACTGCAGGAAGGGTAGGTTAGTGCAGCTGAGTTGTTGCTGCATGCCTGAGTGCTGACTCACTGAGTCTCTGTTGGAGGTACATATGAGGAGCATCCGTGGTTTAGCTGAGGATTTGCCTCGTTTTGAGAGGCAGTAGCTAGGTCAATGGAAGAATTCTTCCATCAACCTAGCAATGTCTACACTGGGACTTAGGTCGGCTTAAGTACTCCTTTCAGCAGAGTGGATTTTTCACATCCTTGAGTGATGTATTTATGCCAGCCTAATTTTCTGGTGTAGAACAGGCCTAAGAAAGAAGATACCAAATATTTAACAATTGTTTACAAACAATAGAGATCACTGTTATAATCTTTACAGTTGCCATTTGTAAGTAACTAACAGCACAGTTTTTGAGGTATTCCCTATAATATGGAAATACCATGAAGAAAACAAATAAGCAAAAAACATAGATGTGAAATTGTAAAGTTGACCACTGTTCCACTTGAAGTACTGCTGCTTGTGTGATAGGTAAATAGATTAAACACACTTCAGACTGCAAAGTGATGCTCTGAATGCACGGTTACTCACATTTTCCCAGTGAAAATTCAGTTTGTTCCACTTACAGCTCATCCCAAGAGGTTTGTGCTCCTTGGAGCCCAGCTAAAACTCTGTCAGCCTACCAATGTCCACACCTGAAGAGCACTAAATACAATTCTCGGTGGGGAAGTTCATCCCAGGTATGTATCTATAGATTCCAACGCCAGAAGGGACCACTGTGATCAACTAGTCTAACCTCCTGATATAATGCACACCAAGGTATTTCCCCGAAATAATTCCTAGGGCATATCTATTAGAAAAACATCCAGTCTTGGGTTAAAAATGGTCAGTGATGAAGAGTTCACCACAACCTTTAATAAATTGTTTCAAGGGTTAATTATCCTCAGTGTCAAAGTTTATGCCTTATTTCCAGTCTGAATTTGTCTAGCTTCAACTTCTAGCCATTGGATTATGTTATACCTTTCTCTGCTAGATTGAAGAGCCCATTATTAAATATTTGTTCCCCATGTAGATATTTGTAGACTGTAATCAAGTTATCCCATAACCTTCTATTTAAGATAAATAGATTAAGCTCTTTGAGTCTCTCACTATAAGGCATGTTTTCTATTCCTTTAATCATTCTTGTGGCTCTTCTCTGACTCTTTCCAATTTATCAACATCCTTCTTGAATTGTAGACACCAGCACTGGATACAGTATTTCAGCAGCGGTCACCCCAGTGCCAAATAGAGAGATAAAATTACGTGTTTACTGCTACTCAAGATTCCCAGGATCACATTAGCTTTTTTGGCCACAGAGTCACACTGGGAACTCATGTTCAGCTATTTATCCATCAAAAACCCCAAATCTTTTTCAGAATCACTGCTTCCCAGGATATAATCTCCTCATCTTGTAAGTATGGTCTAAATTTTTGGTTCCTAGATGTATACATTTACATTCAACCTTACTAAAATGCATATTAATTTGCTAGCATCCAGTTTACCCAGCAGTCTGGGTCACTCTGAATCAGTGACTTGCCCTCTTCATTATTTATCACTCTCAGTTTTTGTTTCACTTGCAGACTTTATTAGTTGTGACTCTGTTTTCTTCCAGATCATTCCTAAAAATGATAACTAGCATAGGCCGAAAAGCTGCTCCATGCAAAACACCACTGTAAAAGCACCCACTTGATGACAATTCCCTGTTTACAGTTACTTTTGGAGATTAGTTAGCCAGTTTTTAATCCATTTAATGTGTTCCATGTTAATTTTATATCATTCTAGTTTTTTAATCAAAATGTCATACAGTACGAAGTCCAACACCTTAGAAAAGTCTAAGTATATTACTTCAATACTTTTACCTGTGTAGCCTGATTTTATGGTTATTAATTTATTGAATAGGGTAATAGGTTTGCCAATTAATCTAATTAAAGGATTATGAGGTTCGTATCCTTAATCAGGCTTCAGGTGAATTTTATAAGGACCCCGGGTGCAACACAGGAAAAATTCCAGTGATAACCAATATTTGTATAATTTATAAATTTATTCAGATAACATAAAATAATAAACAAATGACTGATATAGAGAAAATAAAATGAATAATCAAATGGATAATGGATTAATACAATCTCAAAATTTAAAGATTTATTTGATATATATATCTATAATATGCTTTAAACTAATATACTCACACCCTTCCTGGACTTGATTGAAAGAGATGTCTAATTTCTCAAGTTGGAGTTGAGTGGAATAAGCTTGTTGCCCCAGATTCTTGTGTATCCAGTGGTGCTTTTGAAATAGCATTAATACACTGCAGAGGGAACTGTGCTGCTGGAGGAACCAACAGAACTGTCTTGAAGGTCCAGCCTTGTGTAAACTCCCTTTCTATCTCTCTCTGCAGCATTACAGTTTCAGTTCTCTGTGGGCTTCCACGAATGGGGAGTTGTACTCCCCTCCACCCCACCTCAAAAGCCTGCTCTCCAATCTGATGGCATCATAACTGAGAACTTCCATTAAATCAATCTTAGAGTCCCTTTGCTTCTTCCATTGGATGGAAAAAACCAGCCCTAAATAAATTAAACACTTTTCAACTAGGAATATTCCTCAGTGGTTCCCTCTTCTTTGGAGGTAAAGTATTTTAGCAGCCAGTTTTACACTATTTCAACTTTTCTGTTATAAAATGTATTTCAGGCATTAGCTGTGAAAAATTATATTGATTTTCTAGGCGTACATCATACAAATAACATAATGGAATGTCAGATCTGACACTTGAGGTTTCTGCATCGTAAAGTGGAGGGAGATTCATTTATGAATTCTTACTCTTGTTACTCCAAGAACATAAAAGTGGGCTCATACATTCACTTTCAGTATGCTTTCTAAATGAGATTTCTTCGTGACTCATATTTTAGCTAACTTTTAAAAGGATAATGCGGATTTAAATTTGTATTGTTAATCTTTTAGTTTCCTGATCATGTTGCTTCCAAGGTGATTACTATTCCAAAGTGAAAGTCTTAATGTATTATTGTTGGGATATTTAATGTCCCACAATATATCCTGGAAATTATATTAGAAATAAGAGTAATACTGCTTAAGAAGGTTTAAGAATTTCTTGTAATTCACCACATTGTTTTATATACTGGATATTAGTAATAGATGTCCCTGCTTAATGACACATGGGGAATACATCTATGGATATATCCTTCTTCTGTGTCTCTATACACAGTGTCTTTGGTTTTGGGGGGATAGGATTTTAAAAGTGCCTGTTCCTTTGCTATCACAAATAGTTGTGAGACTATCACAAATATTAATTTAGAGCATGATTCCACCACCCTTTGCTAGATGAGTTTTACTTTACCCTCCAAATCGTCCCTGTGAGAAGAAGGTGCTACTCATTGTGGGTAAGGATAGCAGAATCAGGCCCTTAGTTCCCTTTGAGTCAGATGAAAGTGTTTCACAGGATTTCTGTACATTTTAAAAAATGAATGCTTGGGGATGTGACATTTGTCTAGATTCTGAATGTAGAGTTGATCACTTCAAATTTTCCTGGCAGGTAAAGATTAGTATTGTTAATTAGGATTAGTACCAAAGATATCAGACCAGACCAGATAGAGAAATCTGAATTGAAAAAAAAACCATAAAACAATAAATGCTTTCAATGAGTTTTGCTCTTAAGAGAAATTCTAATTAGTAAAGTAATGAATCCTGAGGCATGATAATTTGTAGGGTAATTACCTTTTCACTGAAGACAATGGCTTTACAGTCAGAACAAATAGACATCCAGTATATTCTTTCATGACTGCCTGTCTTTGCTATTTCTGAGGTGCTTATCACCATGGTATCTAAGCCCCAGACAACAATTAAAGATAGCTGTGAGCATGCCTAAAAGGTTACATTATATTCTCAGTCTCTCCACTGTCCCCCAATTTCAAGTATTTGTTTGTTTTTGTAAGTTTTAATTATAATATTCACATACCCTTGAAACATCCAATTAGAAAACATTCCCTGTTGCTTTAAAAACAGATATAACTTACCTGAACTTCTCTACAGCGCTGTGAAAAGTCAATTTGTAATGTCTTTATAAACACATATCAATGAGGAGGTTTGAAATAATTTCTGAAAGAAAAAAACAAAGATATTGGGGTTAAAATCTCTCTGGGAAGACAAAATATACTTTGGCCATATTAATGGTAGAGAAAATATCACTATCTGAAGAAACTAATTGATCATTCTCAGATCATTTCCAGTATCCTCTGAGTTAGGTTTGGAGGAAGAGTGGAGAATCTAATATGTCTATCTAGACGTGCATTACTGTAGAAAGGAGGAGAAGAATAACTTTCTGACCACTATGGCAATCAATTTACACCCTGAAAGATGAGATTTGCTTACCCTTAGTATGTATGACTTCGTAACTGCTGTTCATTATGCCTGGTAGTTTCCAAACAGTCACTTCTGTAGGTAACAGTGGAAAATGACACTTCTTCTTCAAGTGCTTGCTTATGTCCATTCCAATGTAGGTGTGTGCTTGCCCTGAGTACCATCAGCAGAACGTTTTTCCCTCTGTGGAATCGTCAGGTCAGCTTCAGTGCCTCCTGGAGTTGTGCACTCCTAGAGCCAGTAGAAAGGGTGCTGCTGCCCCATCAGTTCCTTCTTATCGCCCAGGATGGCCTCTGGAACTTCTGCTTGTCCTTTCGTTTCCCACAAGTATCTCTCTCAGTGGATTCTGTTTCTATTGTACATAGTAATTTGTAGGGGTAAGTTTCAGTTTTACAGCAAGTCTTTACGGGAAGCCCACGTGTGGGAGCACTGTTGACTCTGTAACGGTTTCAGGCCCTGTACTAAGAAAGACAGGGACACCAGGCTTAAGTTTCTCCTCGTGGAGACAGCACTTCATTCCACCCAAGGGGTTTGAATTCTTCTACACCTATCTGCAATGATCCCCTCTGCAATCTGAATTGATCTATTGCTGTGTCACCTCAATCCCTCATTCTTGGGACCGGTCTCATTCTGCTCTGCTGTGTGAACTCCCACTCCCAGGTAGTTCACACACAGCCTCCTGCAAGCAAGCTGCTCTCCACTTAGTGAGTGAGTGCTTCTGGCCAGCCACTCATGGGATTCTGCAATAATTACCATGACAAGAAACCGCATAAAGCTCCTGGGGCACATGGCATCATAAAATCATAGAGTTGGAAGGGACCTCAGGAGGTCATCTAGTCCAACCCCCTGCTCAGAGCAGGACTAACCTCAGCTAAATAATCCCAGTCAGGGCTTTATCAAGCCGCAGCTTAAAAACCTCTAAAGATGGAGATTCCACAACCTCCCTAGGTAACCCATTCCAGTGCTTCACCACCCTCCTAGTGAAAAACTTTTTCCTAATGTCCAACTTAGACCTCCCTCCCCCTGCAACTTGAGACCATTGCTTCTTGTTCTATCATCTGCCACCACTGAGAACAGCCTAGCTCCATCCTCCCTGGAACCCCCTTTCAGGTAGTTAAAGGCTGCTTTCAAATCCCTCCTCATTCTTCTCTTCTGTAGACTAAAGAAGCCTAGTTCCTTCAGCCTCTCCTCATAAGTCTTGTGTTCCAGCCCCCTAATCATTTTTGTTGCCCTCCGCTGGACTCTCTCTAACTTCTCCACATCCTTGTTGTAGTGGGGGGCCCAAAACTGGACACAGTACTCCAAATGTGGCCTCACCAATGCCGAATAGAAGGGAATGATCACTTCCCGGGATCTGCTGGCAATGCTCCTACTAATGCAGCCCAATATGCTATTAGCCTTCTTGGCAACCAGGGCACATTGCTGACTCATATCCAGCTTTTTATCCACTGTTCCCCCAGGTTCTTTTCTGCAGAACTGCTGCCTAACTCCGTCGGTCCCCAGTCTGTAGCTCTGCATGGGATTCTTCTGTCCTAGGTGCAGGACTCTGCACTTGTCCTTGTTGAACCTCATCAGATTTCTTTTGGGCCAATCCTCCAGTTTGTTTAGGTCCTTCTGTATCCTATCCCTACCTTCCATGGTGCAACATGCGAGACTGTGATTCTTCAGTCCTCTTCAGACTTGTCTGGGATTGGTATACGTGCCAGGCTGACACTACTTGGAGATGGTTGTCACACTTCCCCCTCAGTGACCACCACCCTCCTTTGGTGGTGGACCTGCAGACAATATGCGCAGGAGTCCTTTTCCTGAGGCCCCAACTATCAATGTGTCTCATTACAGATGCCTCAGCGATGGGATGGGGGGCTCACTTGGGGACCCTCAGAACTCCAGGTGTCTGATCTCCAGAAGAGCTCTCACTACACATCAACGTCAGGGAACTCAGAGCAGTGCACCTAGCCTACCAAGCATTCCAACCCCACTTGGAGGGCAAGTGCATGTCGATTCTTGCATACAACATGACAGCAATATTTTATATAAAGAGGCATGGTGGAATGCACTCCTCTCACCTGTGCCAGAAAGCTCTTCACCTGTGGGAATTCTTCATAGCCTACTCGATCTTCCTTGAAGCCTCCTATCTCCCGGGTTCTCAGAAAGAGCTAGCGGATCATCTCAGCCTATCCATCTCCAACCACCACTAGTGGTCCATCCATCCAGATGTCATGAAACAAATTTTCCAGAAATGTGGGACTCCCCAGATAGATGGGTTCACGACGAAGCAAAACAGAAAGTATCTTCAATTCTGCTCTTTCTGAGTCACAGCCTAGGGGTTGCTCACAGATTTTCTCTGCCCTTGGATGAACCATCTCTTCTACGTGTTCCTTCCCATCCGTCTTATACACAAGGTCCTGCTGATGGTCGGAAGGGATGGAACATGACTTATCCTGATAGCCCCAGCCTGGCCTCATCAGCACTGGTTCACCATTCTCCTGGACCTCTCAGTGGCAATACCAATCTGCCTGCCTCCATGTCCAGATCTGATCTCCCAGGACCATGACCGTCTACCTTATCTGAACCTTGAGTCCCTTCATCTCATGGCCTGGAAGCTCCAGAGCTGAACCCCACAGAACTAGTATGCTCCAGACCTGTTTGTGAGGTGCTTTTAGAAAGCAGAAAACAGTCCACTAGAGTCACTTACTTGGCAAAGTGGAAAAGATTCTCAATCTGATCCACGCAGAAGGGGATTTCATCTACATAGTCAATACTACCTTTCATTCTAGATTACTTACTTCACCTGAAACAGCAAGGCCTATCAATATCATGTATTAAGGTCCATCTAGCTGCAGTCTCATCTTTTCACCCATGGGTGAGCCGCCAATCTGTGTTCTCAAACTCTATTTGTAGCCATTTTATCAAGGGCCTGGAGCAGATAAGGCTGCCTCTCCCTCCCTGGCACCTCAGCTTAGTGCTAGCAAAGCTAACCGGACCTCCATTTGAACCACTGACAGCATGTTCTTTGCTCCACCTATCATAGAAGGTGACCTTCCTGGAGGCCATTAGTTCTGCTAGATGCATCTCAGAGATCCAAGCCCTTACTTCAGAACCACCTTATACGATATTCTTCAAGGACAAGGTTCAATTACAGACTCACCTGGCCTTCCTTCCAAAGGTGGTCTCTCAATTTCATAGTAAACAGGATATCTTCCTACCAGTCTTCTATCCAAAGCCATATGCTAACAGAGATTTAACTCGCTGGAAGCGTGCACTAGCCTTTCACATAGAAAGGACTAAATCTTTTAGAAAATCTACACAGCTTTTTGTAGCCATTGCATACAGAATGAAAGGCCTTCCAGTCTCGGCCCAGAGAATTTTATCGAAGATAACTTCCTGTATTCACGCATACTACAAGCTGGCAAAGATTCCCACTCCTCCTGTCCTGACAGCACATTCTACAAGGATTTAAGCATCTTTGGTGGTATTTGTAGCTCAAGTTCCTATCCGGGATATCTGTAGAGTGGCAACAGGGTTGTCTGTCCACACCTTTGCATCACATTCATAGAATCATAGAAGATTAGGATTGGAAGGACCTCAGGAGGTCATCTAGTCCAGCCCCCTGTTCAAAGCAGGACCAACCTCAACTAAATCATCCTAGCCAGGGCTTTGTCAAGCTGGGCCTTAAAAACTATTACGTCATCACCCACCAGGCTAGAGGCAACACGGGTTTCAGCTAAGCGGTATTACAGTCAGCATGCCAATGAACTCTGAATTCTGCACCTGCGCAACTGCTTGGGAGTCTCCTACACGGGAATAGATATTAGTAAGCACTTGAAGAAGAAAAAATGGTTACTAACATCTTCGAGATGTGTTGCTCATCTCCATTCCAACCCCTCGACCCCCTGCCTGCTCTTCTGTTGGAGTTAGCTAGCAAGAAGGAACTGAAGGTGTGGTAGGACAGCAGAGCCCTTTATATCTGTGCTATGAGTGTGTGACTCTAGGGGGCATCGGAGCCAACCCGATGGATACCACTGAGGGAAAAATTTATCAAGCACACGCCTACATTGGAATGGACATGAGCGATATATCTTGAAGAACAGTTACGGAAAGTTAGTAACTGGTTTTTTTTGTTCACTGGGGTTAAAGCTCATTCCATAAAATGATGCATAGTAGTTTCGGTTTTATCAAATTGATTTTTATATAGTGCTAGAAGTGTAGTGCCAGCTATTTGAATAATTTTAGCAAGGTAACAATGGAAACCCAATTAAAAGGAGTGTGCTGATATTCAGGTAATCTGAGTACAAAATTCCTCAAATATAGTTTTGTTACCGTGGAAGTTGATGGATGCATTACTATTTTGGGCCCCTATAGCTTTATTCCCAGAATTGCACTTTCATTAGTTCCAGGTGGAGCATTTGAAATCATAGATACTAAATTGTGGGGCACAATGCATTTGCAGTAGATAAAGGGTTCAAGGAAAACAAAGCAGTGACTCAAGTAGTGTGGAAGACATTTAGAAAGTCTTGTGGTTTTTATAATACGGAATTGTTAGAATGAAAATGTCATCACCTACTTCAGTTTTTAACTTAATGTTAGCTATTACATAGTCTTTGTCATTTTATCACTCAGTCCCCTCTCTTCACAAAACAACTGCTTATAGTAAAGTTTTCTGTGAACCATAATAAGTTTAGTTAAGTCAAATTTTGTATCTCATAAATCTTTCTTGGTTACTTTCAATTCAGTAGTTTCCTTCAAGGTATTCCCAGATTTAAAAAATCTCACAAAATTCTTTTCAATATTTTCCTCAAAACCAAAGAATGCAAATCTATTCCTACTTGCCTGCTGCTGTTATGTTTTTTTTGAATAATGGCATTATTTCTACTTTCCTGTGTTCATTCACAAATATAAACTATCACCACTGCAATTTAAGGAAGATTTTTGGTAACAAACTACTAAAGCTCCAGTGCTTTGTCACGAGAGCCACAGGGAGAATTTGTTTGAGTTATTTATGTATATTTGTTTATTACGTGCTTTTGAGGTTAGAATAGTTTTATTTGAAATATTTTGTTTCACATTTCAAAAAAGGCATACCTGTGCTATATGATATAATATATAATATTACTATAATGTGATGGAATTATTATATAATATTTTCTGCTTATGAACATTTTCAAAAATCATCTATATAAGTAAATTAAAAAATATATTAAAATATATTTAAAAAACATTATGGCTGCAAAGTCAAGCATTCAAAAGTTGAGAAGTACCAGAATTAAGATTGCCTGAGAAACCTTAGTTCAGCGCACTTGTATACCCTATACCAGTGTTTCTCAATTATTTTTCGCCGTAGCACCTTTGCGCAGCCATGCCATACCCTCCGCCGACAAGTCCAGGAAATCTTCCCCTTTTCAGTGGCGTGGTGTAGGCTGGTTTCTGCGGCGCGGTCTCTAAGCTATTTTCGGCGGCGCGCTCGCGGCTGTTCGGTGGCGCGCGATTTCTGTTAATTTCGGCGGCGCGGTTCCGCTTTTTCATGGAACCCTTCAACTCAGCCCACGGAACCCCAGGGTTCCGCGGAACACTATTTGAGAAACACTGCCCAATACAGTCTTTAATTACCTCCTCACGTGTTTTTTTTTCCAGAGGGCCCCTGCCTCATTCAGTGCACAGGATGGACAGTGCTCACTGAATGGATGGTATTGGATTTCTTTTATCCTTATGCAATATGTGCCCCTTTGCCTTATTTTACTGTACACTATTCATATCCTGTATTAAATACAGAATTATTTATTTCTTCATGGGCCTTTTTTATAGCACTTATCATTATAATATTGGAGTGCTTCACAACATTAAAGAATTACCTTTACAACATCTCTGTGATGGGAGATGGTGGGTTTATCCTCATTTTACAGATGGAAAGCTGACACATATAGGATATGTCTACACTGCAATATATCTGCACTGCAGTTAGACATCCGTGACTGGCCTGTACCAGCTGACTCAGGCTCTTGGGGTTCAGGCTGCAGGTTGTTTAATTGCTAGAGCTCCCACCTCACAGGGTCCTACAGCTCAGGGTCCTAGAGCCCAGGCTGCAGCCCAAGCCCAGGTAGCTACAGTGCAGGGTTGATAATCAATTAATTATCCGAAGAAATAACATTCACTTAATTCTCTTGCTTAAAATCCAATTTATTTCTTAAGTCGGTAACAAAAAGAAATTGGCACTGATAAGAGGTTTTGAATCAAAGTTCTAAATAAAGAAAAACAGATAAGAACTTTCAGTTCTAGCAGAGGTCCTTTGGCCTTTTATACAGCGTACATTATACTTCAAACGTGATCAAGTTTAAGTATATAACCAACAGCTAATGCTTGAATGTCTTACCCAACACTCTCTAGTAGCAGATTTGATACCAGGTTTCTCTTCATTCACAAGTTGGAGCCCAGCTTGTGTAGAGAATCCTGGTCAAAGAGTGGACATTCCATTTGCTCCATTATTATACTTTGTCTGATGGCAGCTGTTGCAGATGCATGTATGATCCCTTCCTTATGCTCTGTCTGGACTTTCCAGATGGCCTGAACTGTAGGAGTAAGACGTGTTTGTTTCTTGACAGAAGATCATTTCTTCAACGTCTTTGGCAGTAAAATTCAGAATTTCAAACTGTAGTTCTAAATTGCCATATTATGAAATTGAATGGGTAGGAGCCATTTGTCAGAAACTGTAGTCTAAAGAGAAGAAGTTACCCGGCAGTGAAACTTGCAGATCACAAATAAAATAAAGATGAAAAAGGGACTGAGGATGAATATGGAAATGGGTGGAAAATGTAATTTATTAAAACATTCCTTTTTTTTAATAGTATGTCATTTCTGACCATTATATATCCCTAGCACCAGCCACTGCAGTCGTGATGATTTTGACCTTGGACTATCATGTAATCATCAACACTTTCTTCAAAGTGTGACATTTCTTTACCCTCGTAAAATTTATTTTGAGTTTCTTCCCTTTGTAGCACCAACACCGCACAACAATTTCTCAGAAGTCTTCAGCACTTACGTTCGTTTTGGCTTGTCTCAAATGAGTTTAGCTTAAAGTGTTGTAATATGTCAGAGCTTCTTAAGCACATTTTTTAACAAAATGAATTAATTTATCCCAATGATAGTTTCCAAAGAAAATAAACTCATCATTGCAATTTTTTATCAGAAAAGAAAAAAGCCAAAGTTGGACAGACTAATTTATTTAGGATGTAAAATTGCTTATTAAGTCACCAGTGAAGGACAGGCATATTGATTATTATTAAAGTGGATTTATGATCCTGAATTTAGTCAACTATCTAAACACATGGAAATGTCATGCTGCTTTCATTGACTCCTGGTGGTCTTTGAATCTGCTGTTTGTACAGACTGCATTTCATGTTGCTTTTGGCAAATGTATTTAAGCCTTCACTGAGTACCCTTTAATATTGCTGTGGGCAATTTTTATTTAGCCTCTGGCTTTTTGTGTGTCTAGGCAGTCACTGAGGTTGCTCCAGGAAATTTTTATCTAGTCTTTGGCTTCTGCCTGGTTGGGAACATTTTGATGCTGTCTTGGGTAATCTTTGAACAGAAGTCTTATGAGAGCAGCTCTTGCTGATTTCACTTCACTGAATACTTGGAAATATATTTCCTATCATTAACAATCCTCTTGTAGATTTTTGTATTTTGAATCTAACATTTTCAATGATTTTTCAACTTGCTTTTATTTCTTTCTCCAATTAGTGATTCAGGCTTGAAAAATTTGTCATTAAACCGTTTAATTATTTACACTTCTGAAATAAGATTGAACCACCTTTACTTGGGAAAAAATAATCTAGTGATCATTAGCTACTCCTAATTTGCATTTTCTATTAGCAGGTCCAAATTTTTGATTGTGCATCAAAGTTTTAGTCTTAAATAAGAAAATTATGATTATTTATTATTTTATTTGTACTACGATAGCATCTAGGGCCTCCTGTCATAGACTAGGACTTCATTGTATTATTCACTGTGCAAACAAAAAGATGGTCCCTGCCCCAAAAGGCTTACAGTCCAATTATAAGACAAGAGACAACAGATAGATATAGACAGAGACGTATAAATAAACAATATTCATCAGCATCAGTCCTTTCTTCTCCCATATTACAAAGGATGCATCTAGAACAGTAAGCTGTGTTGTTCAATTATTTGAAAGCAAAATAGAAATTAATTAGCTGTATTAGTTTGTATATAAATCCTTCCTGCTTCCCTCTTAGCTAAGTCTGCTATTTTACCTGCATCTTCTGAAAAAAAATACAATTTGCAGTCATATCTTTCCTCTTCCCATTATTGTTTTTAGAGGAAAATAATGTTATGCCAAAAGAAACAGTTAAAGATTCCAGACAGAAACTGCACTCAGAGTCAATAATTGTGTGGGTTAAAGCAGCCTATTTTTCCAAGCCCTTGGATATTTCTGAGGTTCTTTTGTATGCAAAGCAATGCACAGAAAGTGGGTAGATGCTCAGGTACAACTTTCCAGGATAAGCGGTCTTAGTGAGGAGCCTTGCCTTTGGTGTTTCCCAGGTGAAAAGTGCAATGGCTGAAGGAGGAAAAGAGGCATGAGGTAAGCAGAGAGTAACCGAGTTTCCAGACAGCTGCTTCTGGGACAGGACAGAGATGCCTTATCTGAAGTTTCCACAAGAGAGAGTCTCCTGTGTGCCATTTGTTATCACACTTTTTTCAAGGAAACAGGACATGTGAACGTTTTGTAAATAAACAAATGACACTATTCATACCTGACTCAGTGTCACCGATTTCTACTCCACATGAGAATCTTACGTACAAGGTCCCGAATTCTGCTGCCTATCATTAAAGGGGCAACAATAGGAAAATGAGGCACAAGGACGAGAGACAGACAAAAGGGGACCTACTTACAGAAAGACAGTTCTGCAATAATATAAGGAACATTTGGTATGCTGTTGCTAGATGTTCCCTGAAAGTAACTGGCACTATTGGCAAGCTTTGTCTCACACAGTTCTTCTTTCAGACTATCAGAATTCCTTTCTATGATGGTCTGGTTCTGCACTGATTTCTGCTCTCTTGCAGCTGAAATAATTTCCACTTCAGGAGTCTGTGAATATGATGTGAGAGGCCATAAAAACCTTAAAGTAACCTTAAATAGCATTCTATATATAAAAATGTCAAGACTATCTCAGATCCTTACAGAGCTAGAAGTCAGTACCATAAGTTACTGGGAATATCCCTTTTCCTATTAAAAAGGTCATGTTTCTAGCCCTTTAAGAGCCCAAGATAACACTTTTTGTAGTCATGATATTTTAATGTATGGAAAAAGCTAGCCCAGAACTCAGGCTTGAACATTCTGGTTTCTACTGCAGTAAATTTTTCGGGGGGTGAGGAGGGAATTCCACATTTGGAAGAAAAATGAAGAAATATTTATCTGACAGATAAACATAAACATTTCAAAACATTTCTTTGTTCGAAGTTGTTCAGTGAGTCAAAGTATTGAAATGAGTCCCAGGGAAATGGTTCAATGACTGAGATGGTCAAAAGTGCATCAGTTTATTGCATTAATCTGCACTGTTTCACATGAATAACACTTCTACCTCTGTGTGTGTGTATGTATGTGTATATTACATATGTATTCTGCATTTATGTGTATAATGTTACCCCTTTTAACCCAAGCGGCTAGTTATGCAAAGCCCTGTGAGATGTTTCCATTAGGAGGATAAATTGATAATAGAGCCAGGTATTTTGCTGCAGTCTCGTTTATTGACAAAGATTATACATCAAGTCCTCTTTCCCTGAACACAATAAGAATCAAACAGCAGTTCCTTTGCTTGCTCTAACAAATGCGCCTTTGCAGCCAACTCTCTCTGCCTCAAAAGCTTTCTCTTGGGGCCACATTACAAGCACTTCTGTTACTCTCTGCTCAGCTTTCTGACCACTTCTCTCTCTGTTCCATCGCATCAAAACAGTTCCAGCAATCAAAACACCTATCCAGCAATCAAAGACCTATCCCTCTGAAACCCTTTGGGCTGTATGGTTAAGCTTCTACTCAATCTTTTCCATGTGCCTGTGTTTTGAGAGCTACTGCATTAGTTTCAGCCACCATCACACCCAACCCATAACAACAAGGTTGGACTCAATCCACAACAACATATATATAAACAAAAAATATTACAGGGATGTTGTAATTACCCCCATACGAAGAATTACATGTGGTAATAACATGAATTATGACACAGGCATTTTAGTGTTTGTGGTCTCAGGTTAGATGAAACTGAGGGTATGTTTATACTGACGGCGGCAAAGTCGCTGCCACCAGATCGATCTTTCTGGATCGAGTGAGCAGTCGGTGTAGACCCACTCAATCGATCAGGAAGTTGACTGAGTAAAACCACTGTACTCCGCCGAGATGGAGGGTTTGTGTTTCAAGATCTCAGTGGCAAGAAAGGAGTGGTTGGACGAGCCAGTGTCTACAAAATCTTATTAAATTATTTAAGCTGCTAGCAATGCAATTCAGCCGCTTACCAGGATGAGGGAGGGAAGCCCCATTCTCCCCCTAAAATGGACCTGCCATGGGGCACCCTCGCAAACAGAGGGTCCATGGAGAGCTTCACGCAGTGTGTCATTCCTTACCCTGATATAACCTTTTCCCTCATCCTGACAATCTGCCTATTGGTTACTTCCTAATTCGGTGAGGGATTGGTTGCTGGCACTTCTTCTTCTTCTTACTATTGGTGTCCTTCCAGTGCCCAGTCTGCTATAAGCTGTGTGTAATTGTTTACTTCTTTAGCTGCTTCAAACCAGTTTTGCGGTTAGCATACTTCTGCTTTATCTCAAGTTCACACCTAGGTCATCGGGCCTAGTCTTGCCACTATGCTATATTCACATTACAATCTCTTCTGCACGGTACAACCACCCCCTCAAGTAGTATAATGCTGCGTTGACAGGAATACAGTTCCCGTCAGTGCAGTGCAGTGAAGTCGGCACGCAGAAGGGAAGCACAGCAGTCGATGGGAGTTACGCTAGCTACTCTGCGTAGTTTGCGTTAACTCCTGTCGACTGCCACCGAATCTCCAGGTAAATGTAGACCAGGGCTGAGATTAGTTTTTTTCCATTTTTCCCCCTTATAGGATCACTACAGGACAGAGTTAAGGTTGTTTGAGTGTCTTAACTGTGTATTTCCTTAGCTTAATATGTGTGAACTTTGTTTAAGTAGAAGTATATTAGTTTCAGTTTAGAAAAAGCTAAGCAATCAAAGACACAAGGATTCAGAGACACAAAGTATGGTCAGGAATGAAAAAGTGGTTGGAAGACAGGAAACAGAGGTCAATTTTCATCATGATTAAAGGTTAACAGCAAGATGGTATCTACTATTTAACGTGTTTATTAAAGACCAAGAAAAGGAGGTGAGCAGTGAGGTAGCAAAATTTGCAGATGATACAAAGTTATTTAGGATAGTCAAGTCCAGAAAGGACTGTGAGTTCAGTTTTGATAAATGCAAAGAAATACATAGTGTAGAGAAAAAAAATCATCTCTTTATGCACCTTTCAATTTTCTAAATTAGCCATGTGAATTCACTAAAGGGATCTGAGCAACACTGTGTAAAGCTCAGTGAAGACCTCTGCTCAATATGCAGCTGCAGTAAATGAGATGTTAGGCTGCATAAGGAATGGAATGGAGAATAATACCAAAAAATACCATTATACAAATCATGGTGCAGGTTCATGTGGTGTGAAAAACAGAGGTAAAACAGTTTGCAACAGGAACAAATGAACCAAAAAAAGGCCAGATTCTCCCAAAGGAGGCAAACATTGCTTTCTGTGGATATGCCTCCTTATTCTTCCCCTTCCCCTTGCTCTAAGAAGGGAGGTACACCCACAGAATATTGTACAGGGTGATAAATGGGGGCATCTTCTTCACGTTCCCACTGCCTATGCCATCACTTCATTTGCAGGAATGTCTCTTTCTGTCTAAGACCCAGATTCTCCATTGCCCTAAGGAAGTCCAACTTGCCTCCTGTCTGTGCCAACAAGCAGTCCTCCAGAGACCTCCTCCATCTGCCTCTGCTATCTCTTTAGTGCTGCTCCTGCCCTCCCAGTGGAATGGGTTCACTCTCAGCATTGGAATGGTCCTGCCAAGTCAAACACAAGGCTAGCCTTATATTTAATTTTTCCTTGGAAGGTACCTAAGCCCCCCCTCCCCACCACCATAAGGCAACTCTGCTGCTGAAGGCCACAATATTGATATCTAAGGAATTGCAGCTGTTATGGCATCTGTAGCCTGTTTTTGGGTGTCTTAGTAATTTGAATGGGTTATAGGCTTGCCAATTGCTCTGGTTAGAAGATAGAGGTTCTTGTCCCGGAACCAGGCTCCAGAAGAGTTTTATAGGGACCCTGGGGTGCACAACAGGAAGATTCACAGTGATAACCAAATTTGTATAATTTTTATAAGCTTTTATTAAGGTAACATAAAATGATAGTCAAATGATTGATATAAAGAAAACGAATAATCAAATGGATAATGGATAATACAATCTTAATTTAGAGACTCATATGATATATATATTTCTACTATATGCTTTGGATTAATATATTCACACGCTTCCTTGACCTAGTTGAGAGAGATGTGATTCCTTAACTCTTGAGTAGAGGGGCGGAGTAGGCAATGCTCGAGGGCTAAGAACTATAAGACTAAGACTAACACTACAAATAATACTAAGTATAAATAAAGACCAAAATCTTAACACTAACTAAAAGAAGCTTCAAGCAGGAGTAGCTGACGATCGATCACCCCAATTAACACGATTTACCCCTTCTTATACCCTGAGCACTATGTGTCCTCCCTCTAAGTCCAAACTTGGATTCTTCACCCCCCAAATTATTAGGGTACACTTATTCTATAGACTGGCAGGTTTGTGCATATTAATGACATATCCACATCCTTTCCAGATGGTTCCAGACAGTTCGTTTATCTCACTTTTGTTATTTCTGGCCCTTTTTGTGGGTTCTGTGGTGTATCTGTGAAGTTTACTCAGGGCATAAACTGAAACAGCTCCCCCCTCCCCCCCCTGTTTTGATGCCTCCTGACTTATCTAAGGTAAAGGTTATAACCATATATGTCTTATCCTTTAACTCATCATTACTTATCTGGGCTAAAGGTCCCAAACTTATGTATACTAACTGCTTAGCTTTCATACAGATATGGCCTGTAGGGTACCTTGCATTACAGCTAAAATACTTTAATATTAATCTCTGACTCTATTATAATAAAACAACCATACTTAAATCTATAAGAACAGATATACATATATGTGCAAGGAAGCAGGCTAGATATACAGATATCCAGAGCCACTGAGGTTCAGAGCCAGAGATCAAAACCATTTTTCAGCCCTTACAAGTGTGACACTGGCTGGATTAGGGGGACCCTTGAGGTGTATTCAGGAGCTCTGATTACTCCTGTGACCCATCCTTGCCCAGGGCAGCCACCTGAAAATGCCAAGGTCAGGACAGGCTGCAAACGGAGAGCAGATTCTCCCAGCACTGGTGGATGGCAGTGAAGCCAGACTTCCCAACCAGCCACAAACTGCACTTCTGAATCCCCACAGAAGCCAGTATACAAATGCACACAGCCCCCTTTACTGCATTTCAGTTCCAGGCTCCCAAATCAGCACTAGGTCCAGTAAAGAGACCAGTTATTTAAACTCTATGCTCTTTACTAAAAAGGTCCCCTCTGACCCCAAGGGGTCAACCACAGTACCAATTCGATATAAGTTTGGATCTTACCTAAAATACCATGCTGCCAGCCAATCCTTTAGTAACTAAAACTAAAGGTTTATTGTAAAAGGAAAAAAATAAACCATAAGAGAAATGTTAAAGGGTCAAAGCAAAGCAAATACATACAAATGAATGAAAGTCCATATACATCAGGTTTCTAGAAGAAATGTGGAGTTGCAAGCTTGTACAGTTCCTCAGGTATACATCCAACACCTGGATGGGTCTTAGTCCTTCAGTTCTGTTGCAACTGAATTGATCCAAAGGCAGATATATGTCAGTGACTGAACAGGAACAAAGGCAAAATGGTTTCTCTGCTTTGATCTTACATACCCTCTGTCCCTGGCCATGCGGCCTTATGGAATGTTACAAGAACTAAAATGGAGTCCAGAGTCACATAAGCAGGTTCTGGTGACTCATTGGTGATGCTGTCTTCTCCCCCTGGGCCCCTTGCACCTGGGAATGTCTTAATGGGCCATTAAGCAGGCTATTGTTCTGCAGCCCTTCTGTCTGAGTCCTTACTCAGACAGCACCATTTGAAATACGGATAGATCAAATATATCTATAACTTCCATTTCACATATCACACATGAACATAAACATTATCATCTTACTTAGCATACTATAACCTTCCTAACAGTACCTGACATGGCATATCTCACATGAATTAATATGATTTTGACATACTGATGTCAAACAATATAACAAATGCTCTCTCCCAATCTACCCAGCATGACACCCCCAATGTGAGACTGGTGTAGAAAGGAGTAATCGGAGCTCCTGAATACACCTCAAGGCCCCCCCTTATTCAGACAGCGTGACAACTACTCTCTACACCAATCTTGCATTGTGATCACAGTAGTTCCTTCTGGACTTAAACTCTACAAATCTATAAAGAATTCTCATTTTGTAGTTGTTAGATGTTTTAATTGGGTAGGTTTGGGCAGATTTCTGATTATGTGCCATTAATCGTAATCGTTTACTAAACAAATTTGTAGTGTTTCTCTTGAGAGTCCGTAGAGTGCTAGAGGAGGAGACTACCCAACTGCCTCTCTGGTTGGGTGGGCCAAATCTGGTATGATCTCCAGGTTGGTGGCTAACTCTTTTATGCAAAACCACAAATTACAAGTAAGAAAAGTTTTCTCTGTCACTCTTTTAGGGTATAATTTTTCAATGACTAGTCAATGGCAGTCTTGCAACTGACTACAATAGGAGCAGGATCGGAGTCATAATCCTTACAGAACCAAAATTCAAGTATATGATGAAAAAAATTCAAGAAACTGAGGGAATTTGAACTTAAAGTTCCAACACAAACTTTGACTGTAACTCAATATACCCTCTTACCCTTCGTGCCTCAGGTTTGTCTCGTATAGTTTCAAATTCTGTGATGCTTCAATCCTTTTATTTTCCCCTTTTTTCCTTGGGTTTTTAAAAATCCTGCTGGGTCTGAGGAAACAGGCGTTGAGCTTCATAGATTCCAAGGCCAGAAAGTATTATAGAGATGTCTAGTATGACCTCCTGCATAACGCCAGCCATAGAATTGTCCCAAAATAATTTCTAGAGCATATCTCTTAGAAAAACATCAAATCTTAATTTAAAAATCATCAGAGATGGCGAATTCACCACAAACCTCGGTAAGTTGTTCCAATGGTTAATTACGCTTCCTGTTAAAAATGTATGCCTTATTTCCAATTTGAATGGGTCTATTTTCAACTTCCAGCCAATGGATCATGTTTTACTTTTCTCTGCTAGGTTGAAGAATCCATTATTAAATATTTTTCCCCATATAGGTACTTACAGATTGTAACCAAGTCACCTTTTAGCCTTTCCTTTGTTAAGTTTTTTAAGTAAAGATGACATTACTACTGCATACTCCATGCAAAGTGTGTATGTAGATGTTGAATAATATGTGGGAGAAAGTCACAGGCTTTTGGAGGTGGATGGACAGTTGTCTATAACAAATTTCAAGGTTTGGTCTGAGAGGAACCATTCCATTTCATGCTATTTCTCTCCCCCTCATCCCCTCTGGCACTCCCCACAACTTGATTTTGAATAGTTTGGTGGTCAGCGGTATGAGATGCCACCTAGCAGTCCAGTGGAATAAGTGTTAATGTCTCAATGGACAGCAAGAAATCATCCATCATAACAACTGATGATGTCTTTCCATGGCAAAGCTTGAAGCCTAACAGAGAGAGAATAGCCTTCAAGACTGGTTGGTTCATGGAAAATGTAATTGTGCATTATTATGGCACTTACAGATCTGTCTAATTTCTTGGTGCTAAGTTACCTCATTTTTCCTGTAAAAGTGAGTGCTTAACACTATGCTATTTGATATCTGAGGACTTAAGCAAAGATTTATTCAGTTTATAATATCATTGTAATTAAAAGCTGATCTAAAGATACCGCTGCATTAATTTAGATTGGTCCATCCATGTATCATTATAGTATGTCATAGTCGTTCTATGGCCAAGTTATAAAAATAAGCTTTCTTAAACTGTTTACAGTGGAAGCTAGTAAGCTTTGGATTTTAAAATGTATTTAATTGATGCATAACTGCTTGGAGGGTGTCTTGTATAATTAAAAGATTATTTTTGTGGAGAAATGTAACTAATTGTACAGTCATCCTCAGTGATATCAAAATAAACATTGCTAAAAATTTTAACAATATTCTCTGGAGTGTCTTCTGAGTTGATGGACTGTAAAAAAGCATTTTCAGTTTAGGCTTATTCACTGCTTTTTTATTTCCAGATCGAGCCCAAGTATAATGTTACCCAATATGAGAATATTTTCTTTCTCTGTATGATTTTGGAACTGCTTCTTCAGAATGAAACAGGAGAAGGTAACATTTCAAGCTCTGACTATGAGGGAGAAGAAAAAAACAAATTTCTGCAGAACCTTGATCAAATTATTCTCCATCTTGGAGATGAATTTCCATTGTTTTCTGTATATATGTGGAGACTGGGTGCCCTTTTGAACTCATCTCAAATGCAAATTGTTTAGAACATCCAGGTTGCTTTTTAGCAATATATTCATTATAGCTCTGGAAAACCAGACCATAAAAATGGTCACTATTGAGTACTGAAAGACATTTACTTTCAATGATTATACTACACAACGGTGTCTGAGATAGTGTTTATTTTTCCATTCTATATGTAGAAAAGAATGATATCTTGAATGCCACTGTGTGTTGTAACTGTGGGTAAATGTTGGCTTTTATTATGGAAACTGCTGTGTATTACGTTGTCAACATGAATGGAATTTGAACAGCAAAGCCATTTTACATGATATTTAGAATAAGTAAGTAAAAGGAATTTTTAGATTAAGTCCAAGTTTTCAAACAAAACAAAAAAATTAGTGCCTCCAGTTAAGCTTATGAGTCCATGTTTAGTCCACTTAAATAAGTGGCATGACTTTCAAAAGTGCTGCTCATCCAGCAGCTCCGATATGCTTCAGTGGGAGCTGCTGAATACTCAGCACTTTGGACAATCTGACCCCTTATTTAGGTGCCTAAATATGGATGCAGTAGCCTACTGTAGGCATCCATGTTTACTATTTTTAAATCTTGGCCAATATGTGAAGGTTAAATTGTGTATAGCGAACATTTCTGTGCTGTGGTGGAAATTCAAATATATATTCATACTCAGAAACTTTGTTACTTTCAGAAAAAACTATTTTAACTAAGAACAGCTATATTGTACATGATGCCTACTATCATTCTTGTCACCTCGGCCAGTTATATTCTCCGACTTAACCACAATATTTATTTTATGTCTGATTTAACCAATGTTTGATTTATGTCTATTTTTGTCCTTTTCTCATTTTCCCCAAACATTGCATACACACTAATTGTACATGCTTAAACACTGAACCAAATTCACTCTGAAGTAACTCAACTAGGTTAATGGACTTACACCTGTATTAATTTAGCTCATTTTATAATTGATTGAACCTACAAATCCTAAGATAGGCAGATAAATGTCCATACATATGTCTAATTTTTGGATTTTCATTTCTTTATAGAGAGTTTATAAAAATATTTACATATTTTCATAGGAATCTTCTTAAATATGAAGGGACTTTAAATATGAGCTCAACAGTTGTTTCAGTGATCCAGAGTTTTTTATATAGTTGAAGGGTAATTACTACAATGTATTACAGTTTTCTCAAGTAGGTCAAATAATACCATTATGCATTCTATTAGTGCAGCTTCACCTATACATTAAATATTTTAATATTTTTACAGTTTCTTTCCATCACAAAGTTTGCTTCATATCAATTTTAATCTGTTTTTATCTGTTACTAAAATTCAGTGAAACACATCTTCTGTAACACTAGAAAGATACTTGTATTAAATGTGAATACATATTCTAATGGTCAAACTGTATTTTTCATATTGCTAAAATACATCAGTATTATGTTGCAACGGAACAAATCTGCTGCTATACAGGCATAACTGGGTCACTAAGGAAATTGTCTTGTAATTTCTGTTTTTCCATTGTTTAGCATTATCTTCTAGTTATTAAACTTGGGTTTTGGTTATACCATGGGGTATAATTTTTCTCATGTTTTGTATTAACAAATTTCAGCAAAAATCCATTTGATGTATACCATAGATGGACTGCTATTCCTGAATATCCATATCAGAAAATGAGATAATTCTATCCAAAGTGACAAATTACAGATATAAAATTTAGCAGATACCTGCTTAAGCTTGTCAACCACCCATTCACTAGCAGGTTACTTTTTTGTTGCATTTGCTTTTAGGGTTGGTTTTTTTTTTTTCTGTTTTTTGGTCAACTGTTCTACTCCCTGTGTGGAAAGTGAAAGGTAAAAGTGATATTAACACACAGGGTTGTGGAAAAAGAGGAGAGATACTGAAAGTGAATAAAAATCACAAAGCAAAAGGGAGCTGATATAAACATATTTAAAATCTCCTCCCAGGGGCAGAAAAAGAAAATAAATTGGGTGTAATTTTTTTAGCAATAGTTGATAAGTTTTCTAAAGAAATCCTGTTTTCCCCAAAGTACTTTTGAGTCAGTGAAAAAGGGGAGAAATGGAAGAAAATTAGAGTTTGAAAAATGGCAAAATACAAATCATTTCAATACTTCAAGCAGTTATTGAGAGAGAAAGCAGGTTCAGTAATTGGTCAACTATCAGTTCAAGATGGTAGTTCAATTTTCGCTCCACTTACTGAGTGTTTTTAAAAAATGCTAGTAGTTGCATCTTGTCTCACAAAGGACAGAATTTATATTTTCTCCTATACAGATCAAAGCTTTGTCTTGCCAGTAAGAGATATATTGGAATTCTGTATGCGGCTTTGATAAACTTAGAAAAAAGCTCACACCAACGTGACGCATGAGTCATCTCAGAGTTTTCATAGAAGGATCTGGGGGAGAGCCGTTCTGGCCAGGGAGAGGATTAATTCTGTTACCCAGGTTCCATGAGAAGAGAATATCCATCAAGTCATTGTTATGTAGCTTTGAGAGTTTTGGGTATGGTTTCCTGGTAAAGCTCCTTGTTGTGGGTTTATCTTCATGTGGGAACCTTTCAGAAAATAATTGTTGACTACTAATGCAATGACTTCCCATTGTAAAAGAGACTTATAGTCCCCCTGCAGTCACAGATTCTGTGGTGGGGAAAGCAAATTAAGACAGATGTGTTTTTACAGCATCCAGAGGGCGGGGTTAGAGATCCTCACAATGGATGTGAGCCTGCTATGTTAGGTTACAAACAAGAATTCTCTTGTCACAGTTTCTGGTCGATAGAGTTCAGTTATCAGATCCATCTGGAAAGGAGTCAAGTTTCCTTAAAAGGACTGAGAGAGCTCACTTCAGGAGAGAGGAGAATGAGAGTTTGTAACTGCTAAGAACAGCCTGATGGAAAAGGGTAGTTAGCTTCTGTGGTAGGTCGCAAAAGAAGAATAAGATTCCAGGGAGGCAGTCCTGAGATGTTGGTATTCAGCTGAGGAGCAGAGTATTAGGGAAGACTTGTGGAGTACTAAGTTCAAGTTTGGGATAGATCGATGTGGTTATGTTTGTACTTTTGATTTGGGATTTCTTTGAGAACTCCAGTGGGGAATTCTGTGAGCCACTGCCCTGAAGGAAGCGTAAAGCCTGAGGAATTCCAGTATGCAGTGAGCCCAGGAAGAGGCTGGTGGGAAAGGCTTGAGGACAAGCTGAGGTAGGAAAAAGCCCTGAAAGAAAGCAGGGGACCTGAATATACAGACATTGCCTGTTTTTTACAAGGTCCCTGGCCACTGGACCCAAAGAAGGGGGAGAATCTGGGTTCTTTTACTGGCCATTGGAAAAGGTAGTCATGGAAGGGCTACTGAGTTGGGCCAAAGACTCTGACTGAGACCACAGAACTATTGATTGTTGGACTTTGTTGCCTCAGAAAGGTGAGAATTTAAAGTGAGCTGTTGGGAGGGCTGACATGAGAAGAAGCAGACCACAGCAGGGCTGGAGCAGCTGACGACAGAAGTGGTAGATGAGGAGAGCCTTCCATGCCACATCCATACATGGAAGGGTGTGCGAGGGGTGAGTGTACTCTTCTACAATGCCAGACTGCCTTTCCTTAGTTATGGCAAGATTTTATTATAAATAATTTTCAGCTTGTTTATTTTTCTAACAATTCAATAAATTCAAGGTTTTTTAATATCATGGAAGTTAGCAGTGGCAGCATAAAATAGTGTAATATATAGCTGTTTACAGGTTTGGAAATTGTGGTTCTACAGAATTTATGGACACTGTGATCCATCCAATAGCCACCTAGTTACCAGACAGTTTTGTGTATCTCTCCATCTGTCAGGGAACCAGAGACTCCAATATTGGAATTAATGGCTGTATCCTTTTTTAAAGGAGATAAATTATTTGTTAGGAAAAATTTCCCTCTTCACTTTTGCTGAAATGGAATCTGCTACTTCTCCAAAAACTATTTCATTCACCAGAAAGTTTTACATACAATGCCAATTATGGTGATGGGTATTATTTGTCATTAACAATCTTGTCATTGTAGATTGCTATATTTTCATGTTTTTCACATGATCTACAAGACTTGTTTTTCTTAATCTGCAGTTATGGCTAACACTGCAATCTAATGTATGCCCTGACAACAATTATGGGAAATTCTACCTTACCAATTAATTGCTTAGTGAACTTTCTCTCTTTCAGTAGCCAAGTTACTACTTGTTATCAAAATGAAAATAATGCCTTATTATTATTATAGTACAGTACCAGAAGCTAGAAGTGGAAGAGAGGGATGGCTCACTTCATAATTGTCCTGTTCAGTACACTCCCCCTAAACCTCTGATACAGGCCACTGTCTGAGACAGAATACTGGGCAAGACTGACCATGGTCTGACCCAGTATGGCAGCTATTGTCATGTTCTTATGATGAGACTAGATCCTTAAAATACCACTGCTTAAAAGACATCAGTGAAAGATCATGATCTAGGCTATTTAGAAGTTACCAGTAATAAACTGGTTCAGGTTTTTTTTTACTGTTCCAGAGTAACTAGTTTTGCAAATTCAATATTAATATCAGATATCTGTAAAAACATTATTTAATCCAAAATCCAATTTACTTTTTCTAGTTTTAAAAAGCCACAGTATCTGAAGTGGCTAATTCATTTTTTGTATCTTATTGATTTAGACAGGAAGGAATGAAATAAGGCTTTTAAATTATTTTATCTGGTATAGGAACAGTGGAGTCATGAATGATTTTACTTCTGCTTAATAAGGAAACAATATTAATTGCTGGGATTCTCATTTACTTATCTTATTTATCTTATCAGTTCACAGAATCATAGAATATTGGAGTTGGAAGGGACCTCAGGAGGATATGTAGTCCAACCCCCTGCTCAAAGCAAGACTAACTTCAGCTAAATCATCCCAGCCAGGGCTTTGTCAAGCTGCAGCTTAAAAACCTCTAAAGATGGAGATTCCACAACCTCCCTAGGTAACCCATTCCAGTGTTTTACCACCCTCCTGGTTAAAAACGTTTTCCTAATATCCAACCTAGACCTCCCCCACTGCAACTTGAGATCATTTCTCGTTGTTCTGTCATCTACTACCCTTAAGAACAGCCTAGCTCCATCCTCCCTGGAACCCCCTTTCAGGTAGTTAAAGGCTGCTATCAAATCCCCCTTATTCTTCTTTTTTGTAGACTACACAAGCCTAGTTCCCACAACCTCTCCTCATAAGTCTTGTGCTCCAACCCCCTAATCATTTTTGGCGCCTTCCACTGGACTCTCTCCAACTTGTCCACATCCTTTTTGTAATGGGGGGCCCAAAACTGGACACAATACTCCAAATGCGGCCTCACCAATGCCGAATAGAGGGGAGTGATCACTTTCCGTGATCTGCTGGCAATGCTCCTACTAATGCAGCCCAATATGCTATTAGCCTTCTTGACAACCAGGGCACACTGCTGACTCATATCCAGCTTCTTATCCACTGTAACCCCCATGACCTTTTTTGCAGAACTGCTGCCTAGCCCCGTCGGTCCCCAGTCTGTAGCTGGGCATGGGATTCTTCCATCCTAAGTGCAGGACTCTGCACTTGTCCTTGTTGAACCTCATCAGATTTCTTTTGGCCCAATCCCCCAATATGTCTAGGTCACTCTGTATCCTATCTCTACCTTCCAGGGTATCTACCACTCCCCCTAGCTTAGTGTCATCTGCAAACTTGCTGAGGGTGCAATCCACTCCATCCTCCAGATCATTAATGAAGATGTTGAACAAAGCCGGCCCCAGGACCGACCACTGGGGCACTCCACTTGTGACCGACTGCCAGCTAGACATGGAGCCATTGATCACTACTCGTTGAGCCCTATGCTCTAGCCAGTTCTCTATCCATTTTATAGTCCATTCATCCAACCCATACTTCTTTAACTTGCTGATAAGAATACTGTGAGAGACCGTATCAAAAGCTTTGCTAAAGTCAAGGCATATCACATCCACTGCTTTCCCCACATCCACAGATCCAGTCACCTCTTCATAGAAGACAATCAGGTTGGTCAGGCATGACTTTCCCTTGGTGAATCCATGTTGACTGTTCCTGATCACCTTCCTCTCTTCCAAGTGCCTTAAAATGGATTCCTTGAGGACCTGCTCCATGATTGGCAAGAGCCAATGGGAAGATGGTATTTTCCCGCCTCTGGAGGCTTTGCACACCACCCTCTCAGACGATGCACACAGCACCTAGCCTTTGCACTCAGCACTCCACTAGGATGCACACGGCACGCTAGTGTCATTCTAGGGTCCTGATTGGTTAGCAGCTGTTACCAGGCAGATCTGACTTCAACTGACCGCTCCTGCCTTAGCTGACCTTTTGACCCTGTCAGTACTGCTGAGGCAGACTCCATCTTAAACTAATATGGACTCCATAAACTATATACAAATAGGCCTACAAAAGGGGGGAGAGCCACAGGTCTACAGTTCCCCTCCTTGATGGGGTTCAAGCCATAAAGATTGATCCCCATCACGCCTATATACAACACTTGTGGCTCGAGTCCATGTGAGTCCTCTTAACTTTCTTACACTTACATACAATTTAAACAGAAAGATCATCACTATAATTTGAACCAATGACAAAATTACAACTGGATTAAAAATCATTTGCCATATCGACATACTTGAAGGATCAGGAGCAATAAATTTAGTCCACCAACCAGAGGTCTTGATGTTTTTACCTGAACTAATACTCGTTCTCTCTGTTTGGTGGAATGGTGAACAGCTATGTCCACATCCCTGCCTTCTTCTTTTAACTTATTTACATGTCTCTCTAGATCCGGATGAGTAACTAGTTGCTTTAGTAGGGATATGTTAACTCCCAACTGAACTGGCTCTACCTTTTTATACAAATTATAATGTGCATACACATCAGAAATGGATACTTGTTGTTGCACATAATCGATATCACATCCGGTCACACTATATATATTACACATGCAGATGTTATGGCCTCCTTTAAAAGTGATGTTATACATAATATTTGCAATGAGTGATTTACAGGCAGTTCTAATACATATACAAGAGGTGTTTACAGATAAAAGCAATGATTTTTCAGGAGCTTTCATAATTTTGTGATGACATTTTCCAATTGTTTGAAAACACAGGTAGTCTGGATCACGATACTCTCCCTCGCATGTGTATCCCAGACCGTTTTCTCCTGTACACGCCTGTAGGTTTATAGCCTGCCACTGATTCTGATATTGCACTACCCATTTGGGCAAGTCCTCTGGCCACAGGATGGTATCATTGACCAAGATTCCCATTGGTATGACTGGGTATATCCAATTCCCTATGGCCTTTTTGACTGTCAGTACATAAGCTTCCAACTGTTCCCCATTCATTGCAAAGTGAACTAACTTCCACCATGCTTGATCGTCCGTTTCGAACTCTCCCATTCCATATTCTACCAAGATCTTTCTAATTTCGGGGGAGATGATGCCCTCTAGTCCATCCCTAATGATATTCTGGGTGGTAGTCTGTGCCCACACCTGCGCCTGGGAGCATGCAATTGCTAGGGACAAGTTCCCTTGCATGGTGCCTAATGCTTTTATTAAGGCCAATACATCTCTATGATTACTATGAAACCATTCAGGTAACAGGTCCATCACTTTATGTTGTATAGTGGACAATTCATTGAGAGATGTACCCAGGGGATGCTTTAATTGACTAAGCTCTGATCCTACTGTGCCTAGTTTTGAAGCCAAAATTTCTAGGTCAATGGTGTTCATGGTACCTAGGCCAGCGCCTACACCTCCCATAACAGTACCTAACACATCCCTTTTTCCCCTCCTGGGTGCCTCATCAATGCTGTTCAGCCATGCTTTCCACCCATTTCTCAATGTCTGCGTGTATGGGTGGTATTTACATCTTTGGCTGTTACATTAACCTTTGGGGTTTCTCCTGCCTTTTGACTCCAGTAGATATAACATTTATTATCTTCCTTATATACCCATATATCAATCACCCTTTGTGGTGTCAGTAACAGTTTCTTATTTGCAGCTACTAGGGCTTCTTCCCTAGCATTGGTTTTGTTACACATACATCTATAGGCCTTATTCACAGTAATTTCTAGACCATATACCTTCCTAATCCATATATACATTAACATCAGCATTACTATTTCTTTCAGAATCTTGATCGCCATACTACGATTAACAGTAATATAATACATACTGTAATACAGAACACTACTTGTCCCTGAATCATTTCTAAATTATAGTAATTGTCAATGAGTTTCCAACCCCTGGGCCCTTGATTGGAGGTGCTGTTAGTCATGTATATTCCCCTCCTAGAAACAGAGATATACATGTTATATTGATGTTTCTTGATCATTTTTGCCTACACCTTTCCACTTCTTTAACTGGGACGAATGAAACCACTTTGGCCACACAGTACCTTTATGGTCTCTAATTGCTACCTGGTACACGGTATGACTTTCTTTGTTGATAATGGGAAACAGTCCCACCCATCTGGGGTTCAAAACGTGTCCTGTCTCCAAAAACCATTTATATAGAACTCTGTCTCCTACGTTCCACTCTACTGTTTTAAGTTTTGTGTCCAACCTTTTATTCATGTTCTGAATGTTTGAACCTAATTGGTGGGCCACCTTATTTTGCACCTCTGTGATATGACATAACATTTTATTGACCCAATAGGACATTTTCATTGAATACTGAAAATTATCTGGGGGCACACCCCCTTCGACCCACCATATTTCCAGGGTTTTCATTTTCTTCCCTGTCGTTACTTCATGTGGGGTAAACCCATGAGAACCTATAGTCGATCTAATAGCCATAAGTATCAAAAGTAACTGGACGTCCCAGTTTTTACCTGAGCTGCATACCATTTTGTGCATCATGGCCTTAAGAGTCCTATTAGCACGTTCTACCAACCCCGATGACTGAGGGTGGCCTGCAATATGCAGCCTCCAATCTATTCCCAAGGCTACACTGAGGTGCTTGATGGTCTCGCCAATGAAATGGGGACCTTGATAGGAGTCAATACAGTCTGGCATTCCAAACCTCGCGATGGCTTCGTTAAGGAGTTTTCGTGCTGTGGTCAGCGCAGTGTTATTTCTTGTAGGGTAAGCTTCAATCCACTTACTGAAGCTGTCTATGATGACAAGAACATACTTCATTCCACGTCCAGTGGTAGGGAGCGGTCCGATGTAATCCATTTGGATTCGGCTCCATGGCCATACTATTCTTTGGTGCCTCAATTGTCCTTTTATTATCTTCGGGTCTGGATTATTTGCTGCGCATTGTAAACAACAATGGACCACTTCTTCCACCTGTTTTCGTATACCTGGCCACCATGCTATTTCTTGTATTTGTGCTTGCACTTTCTCCGAACCAAAATGCCCTTGATTGTGAGCTAGGTGGATTAGCTCTTTCCTTAGACATGTAGGCATAATTATAACCGGCAAGTTGCTATCTTTATTAGTAGCCATGATTATATTGTTTTCTGCTTTAAATATTTTCCACCTTTTATGACTTCCTTTTTCTACTAGGGCTTTGATTTCTGAATCTTGCTGCTGTAACTGGATGATATCAGGTATGCATGATTGTTCTTCTTCCTTTTTAGTTTTGCTCCTCATTTTTACTGGCTTCATTGAAATATACCTTTTTTTCCAGAGGTGCTCTTCTCCCATTGTGGCGGCTTGTTTGGCTAACGAATCAGCTCGTTGATTAAGTTGGTGCAACTTAGTTTTCTGTTTACTCTGAGCCTTAATTTTTCATAATTTAATTCCTACCTTTCTTTTTAGGGCCATGTCCCAGATATATTTTAGATGCTGGTGGTGAGCTACTGGTTTGTTATCCCCAGTCTTCATGTCACGTTGTATCCAAACAGGCATCCAGTCTAATAAGGCTCTTAATACCCACTCTGAGTCTGTTAGAATGACTGCCTTAGTGTCATCTTCAATATGTTCCATGGCTGCTGCTATACCTATAATTTCTGCTACCTGTGCCAATGCAGGTTTGACTGTTCCCTGTAGTATTTTTTCTGGTTTGAAGAGAAATGCAGCATATCCGGCTAAGGGTTTACTCTCTTGGTAGAAGCTGCTTCTATCAGTTGCCCAGATGGCCATGTTTTCCATATCCACATCTTTTTCCTTGATGAATTTGAACGGTGATTTTACATTACAGATCTTTTCCTCAGGGATGGGACACTCATGATCAGTTCCTGTTGCAATAAGGGCATACGGTGCTAGCCCATCTTGGTTTGGCACTGCGGTATCTATTTCCCTGTTTACCAGTGCCAGTGTCCATCCGGCAAGTCTGGGATTTGACACCCGACCTTGATTCATTTTTCCACTGAGTACATATTTTGTCAGTGTGTGTTTTGTTTTTAACAATATAGGGGATAATCCCACTAAATATTCCCAATATTCGGTCTCATTTTGTATCTGAGATAAAATAGCAGTGATTTCTACTTCTGTTGATCCTAATTGCAAATTGAATGGCTTATCTGTTTGTGGATATGCCAAGGCCAGTGCCTTCATTAATGCTTCCTTAAGTCCTTCAAAAGCCTTCTGCTGTTCTGGCCTCCATACCCATTCTTCTTTCTTTCGTAATAACAAATATAGGGGTTTTGCAAGTGCCGCATAATGTTCAATAAAATCCCACGAGAACCCTGTTAACCCGAGGAAAGATCTTAGACTGTTTAAGTCTTTTGGGATAGGTAATTTGGAGATTAATTCTATCCGCTGTCTATCTGGACTTCTGCCTTGGATTCCTACGGTTACACTTAGGTAAGTTATCTTTTGGGTGCACAACTGTGCTTTAGCTGGGTTTACAATGAAACCAGTGTCCTTCATGATTTGCAGCACCTTATCCAATAACTTCAAGTTTTGTTCTTTTGTCTGCGTCGCAGTAAGGATGTCGTCCACATAGGAAATTACATGGGCACGATCTTTAAATTCCTTCCACATTCGAGATACGTACTGATGACAGATAGTCGGGCTGTTGTGAAATCCTTGTAGAAGACGAGTAAATGTGTACTGTTGGCTGTCAAATGTGAAGGCTAGCTTGTGCCAACAGCTCTTCTTCAGAGGGATGCTGAAGAATGCATTGCTTAGGTCGAGTACAGAGTACCACTGTGCTCCTCCTGTTAAAATTGACATCACATCGGGGTACTTTGCTACTACTGATGCCATGCGTGGTGTTATCTTATTTAGGGCTCTATAATCAATTGTTAATCTCCATGACGTTCCATCTATCTTCTTTACCGGCCAAATCGGTGCATTGCATGGGCTTTTCGTTTCGATGATCACTTGCTGTTGCATCAGCGCTGCTATGGTGTTGTGCAGGCTGTGCTCTGCCTGTATAGGATATTTATACTGCTTCTGTGGTGCAGGGTCTGGTTTTTCAATGTCAACTCAGCTTCAATTTTTCCACATTGTGACTTATTTCTTGCAAAGGCATCCTTGTGTTTTTCTACAATTAAGTTGACCTCTGGTTCTCAGTTTGGCATTGGGATATCGTCAGGTGATTTGATTGCGGCCACTCTGTGTGATGCTGGCACCACAAACGGTGTGAGCTCCCCTCCTTGACTCCACAATTGCCCGTTGGGTAAATCAATAATTGCCCCGAGCTTCGTGAGCACATCTGTACCCAAGATGCCAATGCCTTCCAGCATTTGTAGGCCAAACGAGGCACGGCAGTGCATAGTTTCTGTAGTACAATTCAGTAACTGAGTAAATGGTGTGAGAGATGTTTTTCCATTAAATCCTTCTAAATTTCTCCAGCATTTAATGTCCCATGATTGCTTCTTTGATTGATCATCATCGCAAATAATAGAGGCAGCCGCCCCTGTGTCGACCAGCATTGGACAACTAATTTTACCAAATTTCCCCTGTATAATAGTCTTTACTATTGGATGCCCCCACTGGTCGTCTTCTATTTCGGCAATTTCTTTGATGGGCACCAGGGGAACTCGGCCCCGTCATTGATAGTTGGGTTGGTTGTAGAAGTCTCTTCCCATACAACTCCATCCTTCATGTTTAGTCAAAAGTCTTACCAGCTCTTCCACTGGAAGGCCATCAATATCCTCTCTCTTCTCGAATTTACACAGCCGGTTCCATACGGCATTCCGAAATATCTTGGCTTCTTCATTTGTATCGTCGCCTGGTTTAGGGGGTTGCCTTCTTCCCCACGAATAATCTCTCCTTCTGTTCCAGGACGGTGGTCTGTCTCTGCTGCCTGATGACTCTCTCTGTCTGTTGGGTGCAGCTTGTCTGCTGTCTCTATCTTTTCCAATTACTGCTATTCTTACAGTCTTTTTTGCTCGGTAAGGGTCACCAAAGCGATCGTTACAGTACTGTCCTGTATCTTGCGCCCTCCAATTTTCCTTAACCCTGGGTTTCTCGTTAGGGTGATTACGGTCTGCTGGTCCTTTACTGTAAGCTTCTGAGTGGAGCTCGAATGCGTGTCGCACCTTCTCCTCTATCTCTTGAAGCATGTAATCTAGAAGATCAATGGAGCTTAGTGCCAACTTAATTGCTGGAGACAATCCCCTCACAAGTTCCTCCCGATATCCCGGGGTGTCTATAATATTGGCTCCTGATAGCCTGTATAATATCTTTTTACGCAGCATATACTGCTCTGGTCTTTCACTCTGATCTTGCCTTTTGCTGTAGTAGAGCCCCATTATACTCTGTCCCGGCTTGAAGAATTGTAAAAGTCTTTTTAACAATTCTTCCATGATTCTACCCCATCTGCAAATCGCTAGGTAAGCTGCTGAACTCCTCTGATGTCATGCACTCATGCATCAAGGCCACCATGTCATCCAGCTGCAGGTACAGCGTTTCGCCCACCCTGGCAATCCAATTAATAACTGTACCCCGACTCAATGGGCCAATGGTCTTTCCCATGGCTCAGGCCTGCTCAGATGTGTAACTCTTTATCTCCTGTCTAGTGATATTATCTGCACCAGGACGTCTGACTATTGTTGTTGTTACCGGGTTTATCGGTAATACCTCAGGCTCATTATTTACAATATTTACAGCACCCGAGAACTCTGGTTCCATCGGGGCTGACGGATTCTTAACCGTTCTCTGCCAAAGGTCTGGCATATCATATTCAGATTCCTCTGAACTCGTTTCGGCTTTACTAAATGACACTCGCCTCGGTTTGCGGGTGGTCTTTCTACCCTGCAGAAGCCCCTTTTCTTCTCTCAGTTCCCTCATTACCTTTTCCAACTCCCTTTTACAGTTGGAATGGTCAACCTGCCTTGCCCATTCCTTCATTTCCTGAAGGAGCTTTCTAACCGCTGCAGTAGAGTTCTGCAGTTCTATGGTTAGCCTTTGGACCTCTCTGTCCTTTTCCCTCATTTCTTTTCTGTTTTCGGCTGCTTTGGCCTCTAACCTCTCAATATGTTTCATTTGCGTAAGATCTTTAACCGCAGCACACTCCTCTGTGCACCTTCACTCCACACTATCATATTCCTTTCCCAGCTCCATTTCCCGCAATCGGGCCTCGCATGCTTTTAGGGCATCAGCTCCCGTGCTCAAGCGGTTCTTTAGCTGCTCATTGGCAACTTCCAACTCTTTTGCCACCATTAGTAGGCCGTAGAATAAGGCTCTTTTCCTTGACTTTTTATTTGGCCTGGGCTTTGAGGTAACATATTCCTCCCACTTTTTCATTAAACTCTCGAGGGGTTTGTCTCCCCCAAGCTGCATATTTTCCCACACATTTTCGATTTTCGCGAACTCAATAAAATCTACTTCAAAAGTATTTTTATTTTTCTGCTGCCTCCTGCACTGCGATGTAAATTGCTGCTGCTGCTGGTTGGATCCAGCCATTATGGAAGCGGTAGGTGGGTCCACACACCCCGCTCCAAACTCAGAAATCCGGTAGGCTAGATGAGCCGTACCTCCCACTCACAGTGGCCCGTATAGGTGGTCACTGTGTGCGCTTCGGTGGCCGCTCCTGGGCTACACTGGTATAGTGACCGTTAACGGCTGCACTGTCTGCCTAACGGCAACCTCCTCTGGGCTGCGCCGCGGCCTACCCACTCGTGGCCCGTATAGGCGCTCACGGTAAGTCTTCGGCGACCTTCAAGGCTGCGCTGGTATCGTATTGTTGTGACCTTTACTAGGCTGCACAGAGCAATACTATGGTGACCTCGCTAAGGGCTGCACCTCTCAACAGTGGCCATGCTACAAGGTCGCGCTGCTATAATCTGGACAGTGGCCCTAAATAGGCGCTCACTTCCCTTCACGGTTCAAACCGAACCCTTCGCGGGTGCACTCCGCGGAAACTCTGGCCCTAGTTGGCTTTCTTCCCACCAACTAGGCCTGACTCTACCTAGCTCCTTGCTCAGGTAGGTCCAAAGCGCAATGCCTTCTCTCATGGTGAGAGGTTGGGAGCCTCGTCCACCAACTTGACCCTGCCTCCCGGGCGTCGGATCCCGTATGGACCTTACGGGAGTCACCCAAACGTGAGTCCCGGTGCTGAGTGCCTTGCTGGGCACGCCAACTGAGGTAACCTAAGTTACGCCAACCCCAGTCACTTAGGGGAGCGGACTGTCCTTCCACGGACGGTGGTTCGGAGTAGTGAAACCTGGGCGTCCCCCGGTTCACTGTCCAAGGTGGTGCGGGTACTAGCGAGGGTAGCAGCGTAAGGTGTTATGCCGCGGCAAGGGATTGTATAGTTTCCCGTTGGGGCGATCAATCCCTTCGGTAAACCAGGGACCCTCCCGCGCAGCGATGGCTGCTTCTGACCAGACTGTGTAACACAATAAAATCCCAACGGAAGGAACCACTGGTTGCCCAAATGTACAACCAGGGTCCCTTCATGGTCGCCAAATCTGTAAGGAACGTAACACAGCTTACAGGTAGGGAAGGGGTCTTGGCCCTGCGCATCTATCAATGGCACATAAGAGCAAGACAGGGTTCCTTCCAAAACACTTGTGACAATTTATTGGGTGACAAATCAAACATAAACACAGGGGTCAGAACATACACAGGGAATGAACCCCAGGACCCCAAACTAATAAACGTAACCCTTGGTCAACCCCCACAGTTTCTGAGCTTAAGTGACTCGCTCACTGTTAGACTTCGCTTCCAGGCGTTGATCTCCGATAGTCAGGTGTTACACGACTGCTTCTCATCCACGTCCGCTGTCGTCTGCTTCTCATCCTCAACAGCGTCTGCTTCTCATCCTCGTCTCAGTCGAGCCTACCCACACTACAACCAGATTGAACTAGATTGAATGAACCACCCACCACTCTGTCTCTGAAATGGACAGCCTCGGCTGTCGGGTACGTGGAACCTGTATAGGCTCGGCTGGTGTGGCAAGAGCCAATGGGAAGATGGTATTTTCCCGCCTCTGGAGGCTTTGCACACCACCCTCTCAGATGATGCACACAGCACCTAGCCTTTGCACTCAACACTCCACTAGGATGCACACGGCACTCTAGTGTCATTCTAGGGTCCTGATTGGTTAGCAGCTGTTACCAGGCAGATCTGACTTCAACTGACCGCTCCTGCCTTAGCTGACCTTTTGACCCTGTCAGTACTGCTGAGGCAGACTCCATCTTAAACTAATATTGACTCCATAAACTATATACAAATAGGCCTACAAAAGGGGGGAGAGCCACAGGTCTACATCTACTCCCCCTACCAAATCTTCCTTGTTTGTGAGCAGCAGGTCAAGAGGAGCACGGCCCCTAGTTGATTGCTCCAGCACTTGCACCAATAATTGTCAGCAACACTGTCCAAGAACTTCCTGGATTGTCTGTGCTCTGCTGTATTGCTCTTCCAGCAGATAGGGTGATTGATGTCCCCCATGAGAACCAGTTCATTCAAGACCTTATTCAATGATTCTGAAGTGAATAAGTGTCCAGCTTGGGACATAAATATCTAAAAAAAGAAGTACAGTAGAGTAAATAATTAAAGGACTGATTTAATATCAGAAATCTTGTCTTGGTTGAAACTATTTTAATAATGAAAAAACTTTAAGAGTTTGACAATATTTTCAATTCATATTTTTTAAAAAAAGAGGCTTGTGATAAGTTATTTTTTTTAAAAAGAAAAGATTCTACAATATTTGTATCTGTTATTTAAAATTACTCTGATCTTAGTTTGAATTCTAAGAGGTTTGTTCTCCTCCCATACATGCACAGGGGACTTGCTGAACATAACCTTGGTTAGCACTAATGGTTAATTCTACTGTAAATCCTTTATTAAAATAATGAGAAAAAATCACCCTTAATAAGGTATAGAGTAAATACCTATAAAAGTTTATAGTCTAGGGTAAAGCTGAGCAAGCTGTTATGAAAAATGTAGTTGAACTTGTTAACTTTAAAGAACATCATCTGAAAATGCTGCTCTTGAGATTAAAATCTACTGCAATTACCTATTTAAAAAACGGATTATACAGCTACATTACCTAGCCATACTGGAGACAGTGCAAAGCTTTCCATATCTCAGGATCTCTCTTAACATTTCAAGGGTTACCTTCACAACTTAAGAACTCAGAAAAAATTAAAGAATGCTTTCATCCTGCAGAATCTGCATCTCTGGCCCCTAGCATAGTGACTGAGCACTTTAACAATAAAAATAACCTGAATCTGAATGTTGGGTGCCAAGGAAAAACATCAAGTGGTCAGACCCAGTGTGCACACTGAAAGTTTGACACCCTCATCTAAAGATTTCTAGTGTGACTATCAATGCAGTATCTATCTGCCTTGTGCACAAATTTAGGAACATTAATTCTGTCACAATTCTACTCCCTTTACTCAGAGTAGCAGATGTCTGAATAAATCCCCGAAGATGGTCATACAAGCAGTCAAGTTATACAAGTTACAGTGCTAATTTTTGTCTTAAATACCTATCTCTATATGCTGATGCTATACTCACAGAGCTTCATATGCCTTGTAGTCCTGGAGTAATGTTTTTACCATGAAGGACGTACATTTTCCAAAGCTATGGCACCAACAATTTTTACTTCAGCTCTGCAAAACTATTTGCTCACGCACCCCAGCAAAGTAATTATATTTATTGTTAATGAGTTAAATAACTTAGCTTTTTATCATCAGTCATAACAAAGAAGAGTTGCATAGATTTTGTGCACAGTCTGGTAAATGTTCATGGCAGTATTGCAAAGTTTCCTTATTTTTTCAATTATTAGTATTTTAGAGCATCGCAAAAGGTGGGGGCTCTGTATAGAACAAATGGAAAATCATGGACCCTGCCTCAAAGAGCTAATGATCTAATTTTAAATTTGACTCTGCAAGTGAAATTAACACTGAGTGTGCAGTTACAGGTGTGATTGCAGCTGAGTAGGCATACACCCACAGTAGTTTTAATCTAGCTAGCATAATTAAACCCTGCTGCGAGCTGCAACTGGGCAAGCGGGGGGCGGGGGGAGGGGGGGGGAAGTTGCAGCCGGCTCCCACTTGGGAGCTGGGAAGTCCCTGCACCATGGCTGGGATCGATAGTGCTGGGGGGGGGGGGGCAGCAGAGCTGAGCTGAGACTCCCCCCACATTGCCCCTTAGGTCGATGGAAGTGGTCCTGATGAGGACACACTCCATCGACCTAAGGAGAGGAGTGTGGACATCAGCCACTAATAGCGGTGGCTGAAAGTCGACATAACATGTCGACAAATTTCTGTAGTAGTCTAAACAAATACGTCAAACGACTCAAGTTTCACATGGTTTCCCTACCCTCCATAATCCCTTCCCTGGATCCAGGAGACTGGTATGCCGCCTTCAATCTCAAGGACGCATACCTTCATGTGTCCATCCTCCCCAGCCACAGGCGCTTCCTCCATTTCACGGTGGCTGGCTCCCACTACAAATGTACAACCCTACCCTTTAGCCTATCTTCGGCTCCAAGGGTGTTCACCAAATGCATAGCGGTAGTGGCGACCCACCTGAGGCGAAAGGGTGTGGAAATCTTCCTTATCTGGATGATTGGCTGATCAGGGGCAGGTCCAGGTCCCAAGTACAGGAGAGCGTGACCCTCACTTCCTCCACATGGGACTGCTCATAAACGCGCAGAAGTCCACAGTAACCCCAGTGCAACGTATAGAATTCATTGGGGCCATCCTGGACGCCTCCCAGACAAGAGTCTTCCTGCCTCAGCCACAGTTCGAGTCAGTGGTCTCTATCATCTCCCAGCTTCACCGATGCCCCACGACAACAGCCAGGCACTGCCTACAGCTGTTAGGCCACATGGAGGCCTGCACGTACGTAGTGAGACTAGCTCGCCTCCGACTCAGACCGCTTCAGGCGTGGTTAGCCTCTGTATATGTGCCGAACAGACACCCACTGAATTGGGTGGTCACAGTTCCCCCACCCATCCTAGCCTTCCTAGGCTGGTGGAGGTCTCCCAGGGCAGTGTTGAAGGGTGTTCCATTCAGGGAACTGGTCCCATCGGTAACCCTAATCTCCGATGCCTCGGATGTCGGATGGGGAGAGCCAACCTTAGTACTCAGGGGCTCTGGTCAGGGGAGGAGAGGCACCTGCACATCAACCTGAAGGGGTAGAGGGCTGTTTGCCTAGCATGCAGCGTGTTCCTCCAATTCCTGACAGAAAGAGTGGTGCAGGTGCTGACGGACAACACCGCAACTATGTTTTATATAAACAGGCAGGGGAGAGCGCGCTCCTTGACTCTCTGCGAGGAAGCTACCCATCTGTGGGACTTCACCGTGAGGTACGACTTCCACTTGACTGCCTCTCACCTCCCTGGAGTGAGGAACAACGAGGCGGAGCGCCTCAGCTGTTCGTTTCTACCCCACCACGACTGGTCGTTGCATCCAGAGGTTGTGACTATGATCTTCCAGAAGTGGGGTGTTCCCTCACTGGACCTATTCACATCGGCCTGGAACACCAAGTGTCCAAGGTTGTTCTCGCTCCTGGGTCGTGAGACTGGGTCGATTTCTGACGTGTTCCTCATCGACTGGACGAGGACCCTCATGTATGCGTTTCTGCCCATTCTGCTCCTGCCCAAGGTCCTGCTGAAAATAAAGAGGGACAGGGCGGATATTATACTCATTGCTCTGGCCTAGCCGAGACAGCATTGGTTCAGCATGCTGCTGGACCTTTTGATCGCCCCACCCCTGGAGCTCCCGAGGCGGCACAACCTTTTCTCCCAGGACCATGGTCGCCTGTTGCACCCGGTCCTGGACTTCCTGCACCTCACGGGCTGGAGGCTCTGAGAGAGAGAGAGCCTGCTTGGTGCAGATCCAACAAGTCCTGCTGGGCAGCAGGAAACCTTCTACACAGGTCGTGTGTTGGGCTAAATGGAGACGGTTTACCTGTTGGGCAGAGTCCCGGGGTATTCCGCCCAGCCTCTTGCCTATACAGGCGATCCTGGAGTACCTGCTCCAGCTAAAGCTCCAGGGTCTGGAGCTGGCCCCAATGAGGGTTCTCCTGGTGGCCATTTTGGCCTTCCATCAGCCGCTAGAGGGGAGATCCCTGTTCTCCCATCCCATGTCGGTCAGGTTCCTCAAGAGGGTGGAGAGGCTTTATCCGCAGATCCGTGACCCGGTGCCTCCCTGGGATCTCAACTGGTCCTCTCGAGATTCACGGGGCCCCCCTTTGAACCTATGGCTTCATGCCCCCTGCTCATGCTTTCATGGAAGGTAGCCTTCCTGGTGGCCATTACCTCAGCTAGGAGAGTCTCCAAAATTTCGGCCATGACCTCGGAACCCCTTTATACAGTATTTTATAAGAATAAGGTGCAGTTAAGGTGCATCCACCCTTCCTGCCCAAGGTGATTTCCCCATTTCATTGTAACCAAGATATTTTTCTCCCCGTGTTTTTTCCCAAACCGCATGGTTCGGAAGAGGAGAGGAGATGGCATTTGCTGAACGTGAGACGAGCCCTGGCCTTCTACATTGAGTGTACAAAGCCGTTCCGGAAATCGACACAGCTCTTCCTCCCAGTGGCAGACCAGATGAAAAGCTCACCTGTCTCCACCCAGCGCATCTCCTCGTGGATTACATCGTGCATCAAGTTCTGCTACAAGCAGTCGAGGGTGTGCCTCTTCCAGGAACCATCACAGCACACTCAACCAGAGTTCAGGCCTCATCTTCAGCCTTCCTAGAGAGAGTGCCCCTGAAGGACATCTGCAAAGCCGCCACCTGGTCATTGGTGCATACCTTCATGCCCCACTACGCCATCGTCCAGCAGGCGAGAGAGGATGCGGGATTCAGCAGAGGGCTGAGGGCAGCTCACTGGTAACTCCTACCACCTCCAAGGTATTGCTTGTTAGTCACCTATAGTGGAATGGACATGAGCAATTAATTGAAGAAGAAAACAAGGTTACTTACCAGTAATTGTTATTCTTTGAGATGTGTTGCTCATGTCCATTCCACAATCCACCCCCCATCCCTGCCGCTGGAGTTGGCAGAAAGAAGGGACTGAGGGGGCATAGGGCCGGCAGTGCCTCATATACCATGGCATGTGCGCGGGACTCCAGGGGGCACCAGAGCTGGCCCTACGGGATCTGCTAAGGGGAAAATAGTTCCAGGAACCATGCATGGTGGCGTGCACTCACCTATAGTGGAATGGACATAAGCAGCACATCTCAAAGAACATCAGTTACTGGTAAGTAACCTTGTTTTATTAGTAGCTAAATGCATGACCTTGTACATTCCACTGTTAAATTTCATCCTATTTCTATTACTCCAGTTTACAAGGTCATCCAGATCTTCCTGTAGGATATCCCGATCATTCTCTGTATTGACAATACCTCCCAACTTGGTGTCATCCGCAAACTTTATTAGCACATTCACACTTTTTGTGCCAAGGTCAGTAATAAAAAGTTTAATAAGATCGGTCCCAAGACCAGTCCCTGAGGAACTCCACTAGTAACCTCCCTCCAGCCTGACAGTTCACCTTTCAGTATGACCCATTGTAATCTCCCCTTTAACCAGTTCTTTATCCACCTTTCAGTTTTCATATTAATCCCCATCTTTTCCAATTTAACTAATAATTCCCCATGTGGAACCGTATCAAATGCCTTACAGAAATCTAGGTAAAGTAGATCCACTGCATTCCCTTTGTCTACAAAATCTGTTATCTTCTTGTCATGCTGGTTAGATTTGGGGGGGAGGGTTAACATCAATATGTCAAAATCATAATAATTCATGTGAGATATGCCATGTCAGGTTCTGTTAGAAAGGTTATAATATGCTAAGTCAGATGATAATACTTATATTTATGTGTAATATGTGAAATGGAAGTTATAGATATATTTGAGATATCTGTATTTCAAATTGTGCTGCCTGGGCAACACCCCAGATAGGATGACAGCAGGACAATCGCCTGCTTAATGGCCCATTAAGACACAGATGCAAGGGGCCCAGGAAGAAACTAAAGGCATACCTGAAGAGTTACAGAATTGGCCCATGTGACTGTGGACTCTGGACTTACGAACTTTAGTTCTTGTAATATTCCACAAGACCACATGGCCAGGGCCAGAGGGTGTATAAGGCCAAGCCACAGAATCCATTTTGTCGTTGTTCCTGTTCAGCTACAAACACATACCTGCCTCTAGATCCAATTCATTTTGCAACTGAACCAAAGAACTTAGACCCATCCAGGTACTGTATGTGTACCAGAGGAACTGTACAAACCTGCAACTCCACAATTCTCCCAGAGACTTGATGTATATGGACTTACAATCATCTGTATGTATTTGATTTGCTTTGACCCTTTAACATTTCTCTTATGGTTTATTTCTTTCTGTTTACAATAAATCTTTAGTTTTAGTTTCTAAAGGATTGGCTGGCAGCGTGATATTTTGGGTAAGATCCAAACTTATATTGATCTGGTGCTGCAGCTGACCCTTTGGGGTCAGAGAGAATCTTTTTAGTAAAGAGTATAGAGTTTAAAGAACTGATATCTTTACTGGACCTAGTGGCTGATATGGGAGCCAGGAACTGGAATGAAGTAAAGGGGGCTGTGTGTTTTTGTGAACTGGCTTCTTGATAACCAGTGTGGGGAAATCAGAAGTGGTTTGTGGCTGTTTGGGAAGCCTGACTTTAGTGTCACCCATCAGCGCTGGGAGAGTCTGCTCTTCATTTACAGCCTGCCCTGATCTTGGCATTTTCAGGTGGCTGCCCTGGGCACGGATGAGTCACACTTCTCAAAAAAGGAGATCAGGGTGGTAAAACCATGTTGTATTTTATCCGAATTTTATCCAAAATAACCTCAATGTCCTTAACGACTTTCTCTTTCAAAAAATGTTCCAAGACCATGCATACTACTAAGGTCAAACTAACAGGCCTGTAGTTACCTGGATCACTTTTTTTCCCTTTCTTAAAAATAGGAGCTATGTTAGCAATTCTCCAGTCATACGGGACAGCCCCTGAGTTTACAGATTCATTTAAAATCCTTGCTAATGGGTTTGCAATTTCATGTGCTAGTTCCTTTAATATTCTTGGATGGAGATTATGTGGCCCACCCAGTTTAGTCCCATTAAGCTATTCGAGATTGGTTTCTACCTCGGATGTGGTAATTTCTACCTCCATATCCTCATTTCCATTAGCCATCCTACCACTATCCCCAACATCATCATTAGCCTCATTGAAAATGAAGTCAAAGTATTTGTTTAGATATTCAGCCATGCTTAAATTATCCTTAACCTCAACCCCATCCTCGGTGCTTAGTGGTCCCACTTCTTCTTTCTTGGTTTTCTTCCTATTTATATGGCTATAGAACCTTTTACTATTGGTTTTAATTCACTTTGCAAGGTCCAACTCTACTTGGCTTTTGGCCTTTGTCACTTTATCTCTACATGTTCTGACCTCCAGAAGGTAGCTTTCCTTGCTGATCCCTCCCATCTTCCACTCCTTGTAGGCTTTCTGGTTTCTCTTAATCATCTGTCTGAGATGCTTACTCATCCATCTTGGTCTACAACTCTTGCATATGAATTTTTTCCCCTTCCTTGGGATGCAGGTTTCAGATAGTTCCTTCAACTTTGACTTGAAGTAATTCCGAGCCTCCTCCACCTTTAGATCCATGAGTTCTTCAGTCCAGTCCACTTCCCCAATTAATTCCCTTAATTGTTTAAAGTTAGCTCTTTTGAAGTCCGAGACCCTAATCACAGATCTATTTTTGTTTAACCTTCCATTTAGTTTGAACTGAATTAGTTCATGATCATGTGAACCAAGGTTGTCCCCTTCAACCAGTTCTTCTATGAGGTCCTCACTACTCACCAATACCAAATCTAAAATGGCATTCCCTCTTGTCGGTTCAGTAACTATTTGGTGAAGGAATTTGTCAGCTATCACATCCAGGAAAGTCTGGGCCCTGTTATTACTACAAGCACTTGTCCTCCAGTCTATATCTGGAAAGTTAAAGTCTCCCATAATAACACAGTTCCCAGTAGTATTTACTTCATTAAAAGCCTTAAAGAGGTCTCTATCCATGTCAAAATCAGATCCCAATGGTCTGTGGCAAACTCCAAGACATTAGCTTACATTTTTCATGCAGTTTATGTGAAGTTAAGGGCTATAACATAAAAGACAGAAATTTGGCCAGGTGATTACATTTTGTTTTGCAAGAGGGATTGCAATGAGTGATACTCATGCCTTAAAAAGTATACCCAGGTATTAGCTAATAGAAGCGGGAAAAAATGTCTGCACCATATGAATACTATCTGATTCCAAATTCTTATGTAGTTTAAACTAAGGTACAGTTATAAGCATTTTCACATATATTGTTGTATATTTTTGTGTATTTTATATTTTCTCCTAAGTAACTGTATAAAATAAAATTGACATCTTAAGCTGCAAGAAGTAAACTGACTCCAGTATAAACCTGAGGATTGTGTTTGACATTTCCAATTCTTACCTCAAAATGAGAAGGAAAATCTGTTTAAGCAAACTTATACCAGAGTATGAGAATCACTTAAGACAATAATTCAAGCAAGCAGTGTAAAGAAATACACATCAGTCATGTATATCACTGGAGATGTTTTTGACATTTCTTTTTACTCATTTATTAGTTTCCAATAATGCTGGAAAGGATAGCAAGGGTCACTAAAACTCGAACATTTTACTACTAAGCTAATGATCCTGTTTCACTCAAAGTGTCCTGATGGTCATATTGGAATAAATGAAGAATTGCTGTTTTTAACAGGAAAGAAAGTTAGCACTTTTGGGGTTTTGGTGAGCTCTACGACTAGACCAAATACAAATGCCGCATCCAACATTTACCCTCACCATTAACTTCTTCTGCTACTTGTGCAGCTTTATTCATATAGGTGATTAAATGAATTTGATTGTACCTATTTAACATGTAAGCACTCACCTTTACATTGGCTGGCAATCGCAGAACTAGGGAGAAAGGCTGAAAATGCATGATCATCTTAAAGTGAACCATTCAAGAGTCCAATCTTATCTGCTTCAGTTTTCAGGAGCGTTCACCTTTATACTGGCTGCCATTTTGTGTGCCCCCCCCCCCTCCTTGATTAAGAGAGAAATCCTGCACTCCTTTTGCAGGCTAACTTAATGAGAGTTTTGTCTCAGTAGGCAACGCGAGATCCAAGGGGAGGATGGATATTGAGGGCCCCACAGGAGTAAATATGACAAAAGCCAAGAGAAGAGCATCTGCAAGAACTCCACTGAGGAGTTGAACTCTGGTGAACAAGCCCATATAAGCGCTTTCACCTCTTTATTTTGCTTCTGAGTTTACTTACCTTCAGTTGACCTGGTTGTGTTGATTATTGACAGTTGGAAGGAACATAGAGGCAGCAAGGAGAACTACTACCTTTCTCAACTATGTGTCTGAAATGTAACCTTTAGTCTCAGCTACTCATGAAATTGTTGCCAAAACTTACTGTCTTTTGAAGGACAATTTTTCAAAAAACAACATTTGGAAGCACATCTGTGGCTAAAGCTACCATTAGGCTCAATGACAAAAAATCAGGAGACAATTGGAAGCACTTTAATGAAGATTAGAACTTAGAAATGCTATGTTAATCATTTTGCAATTAACTAATAGCACATCATTATTACATACTTTCAAGATGTACAGGTGATATACTAATCTGTTCCAAAGCCCTGATAAATAGGTGTACGTGCCCATTATTTTATGTTCCTACTCACATCTTAATTTTTTTACTTTATTTTATTAGCTGTTTGAATTTTTCTGTGAAAGTCAGCCACCCATTTATTTTTGCTGCTTTGCTACGCCCTAATTTGTTAATATACTTCTGGTAAAGTGGTGCTTCAGAATTGAATACAACATTTCAACTCTGGGAACACCTTAATTGCACTGTATTTAATGACTGTTGCCTTCCACATCATGATGATTTGCACATGCAGTCCAAAATTGTGCTAAAAACAGCCCTATTACATTGTAAACTGAAGTCTGATTTGCTGTCCACTCTCATCAGTAGGTCTCTTTCTGCATTACAGCTTCCAAGGGTTCTCTCTCCCATTGATTATGTTTGAGATTGTCCCTCCTCCCTGATGTATTTATGAAGAACGTGGGAGATGTCTGGTTTTTTAATGAATATTTTGTCTCTATTTGGTTACTATCCAGATGTCTGCTACATGGGCTCAAGGAGTTAACTTGGTCCTGCAGGGTTTACACATTTGCAGGAAGGCAGACAATGGTTGTAGGTAGCCCAATCACTATATTTAACCAAAGGGTACAAGTGTCAAAAGCTGTTGTTGTTTTGTCCAAGTCCAAGAAGGGCACAACCACATTCAGCTTAGGATGGATCCAGGGCCCTAGTTGGTATTGGAGACTACTGCCCCAAAACTATTGACTTGCTAATTACTCTTGCCACTGTAAAAAAATAGAGGATTGGAGAAGGGTAAAACCCATGGGGAAGGACAGGAAGAGACAAAGATGTTAGAATCTTTTGTTAAAAGGCAAGGTCCCTCTAGCAAGAAGAAAATGGACTAGAACAAGAAGACAAGACTGGGCAGGAGGACAGGGTAGTGCAGAAAGATCCTGGAGGACACTGACTAAGACCCAAAGAGCTCTTCCGAGGGGTGAGGAAACTGAAGCAGTGTCTTGTGTGCAGATGTTTGTTGTTTTTCTATAAATCTGTATATCTCTTGTGCTTTGTCTGAGGAAAGTGTGTCTGGTTTAGAAATTTCTTTGCAAAGTCTGTGTGTCCCTTGCTTTAACTGTCACATAGTTCTCTAATAATTAAATGGTAAATGAGGGCTCCTCTGAGGGTGGAGCTCTGAAGGGGGCATGCATGACTGACTGGGAAGTCTTGGGGGGTCATCACTAATCTTGGGGTGTAGGCCAGCTGGACTCCATGTGCCAAGAAGAGGTACCAGCACAGGTGTGTAGCATTCCTGAAAGACCAAATATAGAGTCAGTATCTGAAATTGCTCAGACCCAGTAAGCTTAAAAAGCACTTCGGATCCAAAGGCTGGGTTCCATCTGGCATCCTGGTGACCATCCACATGGGAAGCTCAGCCAGAGCTGTAACAGTGACTATGTTTGAGATTATATTCCTCCCAGATGATTACATTTAATTTGTTCAGTGATTGAATATCTTTATGTTCTGCTTATGGCTCTAATCACTCAGTCCCCCTTGGTATAGCTGTGCACTTACTTGTGTTTGTCACTTCTCCCAAGTTACTATCATATGTGTCACTAATATGCTCTTTATTCCCTCTAAATAAGGCCAGCCCTAACAGCTTGTTGCAGACCTCAAGATAGCTGCCCATTGCCATTTGTCACTACCCTTTGTTTATGCTCCTTTAAATGATTTTCAATCCACATGGAGTATTGCATGTATTAGGCAGTGGAAGCCTTCAGAGCCCATGCAGTTTGAATGGAGAAGTCAGCCTGAGGCCTGGAGGAGAATGCGCCAGACCCCTGCAATGGGATCATCAAAGGTAGAGTGCCTGTTACGTGTGTATATATACATGAATATATATATTCATTCAAGTTCCATCTTTAAATCTTTGATAAGCACCACTGATCTGATCTTTATATCAACCCATGATGCTTATCATCTGTCCTAAAGGAAATAGTAATTGTAAGTGGGAACAACTGAAAGTAAAATAGTTAAATCCTTGGGAAAGTGTAATAGCTCTGAAAAATAAGACTCCTGTAACTTTGCCCTTTTTAAAGGACACTTTTTAGTTGAAACTAGACCTCAAAGCAGATTTTGTAAAAGCAGGCTATTATAAAACCTGAGGTGGTTTTAAGTTGTGGTGGAAACAGCTGTTTTTAAATAGTCATTCTCCTGAAGTGTCTCCAACTGCAATATTGCAGCATAAAGAGCCATGAAGCAAAGTGGAGTTCATTGATTTGCTTAGATCAGTCTGAGAGGGAAACAAACATAATAAATAGTGACAAGTAAAATCAATTTTTATTTTTCCTAGCCTTAAAATATGGGAAGGTGTTATTAGTGGTATTGGTAAAGAATGTGTTTGTTTGCAACCAGTGACTATGTTGACATTGCAACTAATGTTATTACTATAAGTTATTACATTTCACGGTTTACAATACTTTAAGGCTATGTAATTTTTTATAGGAAATGGTTCCTCATTAACAGAGTTTGAACAGGGAATAGAGTATTTTTATTTCTGATGCTTAAATAGTGGTTAATAACACAAGTATTGTGCTGCTGTGTAATTTTTTTTAAATGACACCTTTTCTTTTTCTGTCAAATTCCATCATCTCTCAGTAAGAAAGCTGCATCATAATGACCTGTGTTGGGGTATTCACCCCACACCAACCCTGAAAGAGGTAAAGAAGCTCAGAAAGGGCCAATTAGTGTGCTAGGCCCCACATGAGGGGTCTAGACTGGAGGCACATCCCCTGAGGGGAAGATGAAGTTCACCTGAGTAGGTGTGGGCTGGGCTAGTGTAAAGACAAGAAGCTGGCAACAGAAAGAGAGTCAGTGAGGGAATCTGCAGCCACCTTCTGTGCATTAAAGAGGAAAAGAAGGAACCCAGGAAAAGAGTAGGACCCTGGGAGCCTGGCCCGGAGAGAAGGGCATACTCCAGAAGGGGAAACCACACAATGACCTGGCCAGAGGGCCAAGAGGATAACAGGGGAAGACCATAAGGGGAGGCATTGGTCCTGGAAGAGAGCTAATCCCCAGGAGTAGGCCGACCTGTGGTGAGTGACCCACCTGTGACATGACCATTTAAATTTTCCATTCTATGAACTATTTTTAAAAGGAATCATTTGCCTTGGTATACAGAAGACCTATAATATTATCCAAGAGACAAGAGTCTTCATAACTTCAAACTTCATAACTAGGTTTTTAGCACCTAGAAATTCAGTTGTGTTCAAGTTTGGGTGTGGGGCAGCCCATTGTAAAAATGAGACATATTTGTATGCAGGGTCAGCTTTCCTATAGCCAAGGTTTGGGGTTGTTCAGATCCAAGATTTCGGGTCAGGCCCATTTCTTGCATATACAATATATGTATGTTGAATTACAAATTGTAATTATGTAAAAAATTACAAAATGTATTGAAATATCTGAGAGTCGTTCCAAGTAGGATAGCTGCACAACAAAACCAATTTCTTTTAGTTATGAGAGAATTTCTAAAGACTAAAAGATTCTTTGTGGTTCAGAAAATAACGGGAATAGCATTTTACTCAAATGGCTGTAATCTGAAAAGTAGTAACATAAAAATGGCAATTTTTAAAAACACAGACCTGGGCTATTCATTGTGTGGATGAGAATCATTTATATAGTAAGAAAAAGGGTGTGGGGTGTTTTTTTTAATCGCCTTCTCTGCCTGGGATCACTGCAGAGTCACCACAGACATGGGACAATATACTGAATTCTGTCCTTTCGGCACAGTGCACACTGTAGTAGCTTATACATCTCTGGCACTCTGTTGAGGAGAAGGTGGGCATCGCTCTTGTCTCAGAGTCTGGAGGACTGTGCTGTTCTGGTTGTCTGCTCCCCTTATGGGGCGGGGGGGCGGGGGGAGAGCTACAACAGTCCAAATGAAAGAATCATAGAATCATAGAATATTAGAGTTGGAAGGGACCTCAGGAGGTCATCTAGTCCAACCCCCTGCTCAAAGCAGGACTAACCTCAGCTATATCATCCCAACCAGGGCTTTGTCAAGCCTCAGCTTAAAAACCTCTAAGGATGGAGATTCCACCACCTCCCTAGGTAACCCATCCCAGTGCTTCACCACCCTCCTAGTAAAAAACTTTTTCCTAATGTCCAACCTAGAGCTCCCGCCCTGCAACTTGAGACCGTTGCTCCTTGTTCTGTCATCTGCCATCACCGAGAACAGCCTAGCCCCATCCTCCCTGGAACCCCCTTTCAGGTAGTTAAAGGCCGCTATCAAATCCCCCTCAATCTTCTCTTTTGCAGACTAAACAAGCCCAGTTCCCTCAGCCTCTCCTCATAAGTCCTGTGCTCCAGCCCCCTAATCATTTTGGTTGCCCTCCGCTGCACTCTCTCTAACTTGTCCACATCCTTTTTGTAGTGGGGGGCCCAAAACTGGACACAGTATTCTAAATGCGGCCTCACCAATGCCGAATAGAGGGGAATAATCACTTCCCGTGACCTGCTGGCAATGCCCCTCCTAATGCAGCCCAATATGCCATTAGCCTTCTTGACAACCAGGGCACACTGCTGACTCATATCCAGCTTTTTATCCACTGTTACCCCCAGGTCCTTTTCTGCAGAGCTGCTGCCCAGCTCGTCGGTCCCCAGTCTATAGCTGTGCATGGGATTCTTCCTTCCTAAGTGGAGGACTCTGCACTTGTCCTTGTTGAACCTCATTAGATTTCTTTTGGCCCAATCCTCCAGTTTGTTTAGGTCACTCTGTATCCTATCCCTACCCTCCAGGGTATCTACCACTCCCCCCAGCTTAGTGTCGTCGGCAAACTTGCTGAGGGTACAATCTACCCCATCCTCCAGATCATTAATAAAGATGTTGAACAAAACCGGCCCCAGGACCGACCCCTGGGGAACTCCGCTTGTGACCGGTTGCCAGCTAGACATGGAGCCATTGATCACTACTCGTTGAGCCCTATGCCCTAGCCAGTTCTCTATCCATTTTATAGTCCATTCATCCAACCCATACTTCTTTAACTTGCTGATAAGAATACTGTGTGAGACAGTATCAAAAGCTTTGCTAAAGTCAAGGTATATCACATCCACCGCCTTCCCTACATCCACAGAGCCAGTCACCTCATCATAGAAAGCAATCAGGTTGGTCAGGCATGACTTTCCATTAGTGAATCCGTGTTGACTGTTCCTGATCACCTTCCTCTCCTCCAAGTGCCTTAAAATGGATTCCTTAAGGACCTGCTCCATGATTTTTCCAGCGATTGAGGTGAGGCTGACCGGTCTGTAGTTCCCTGGATCCTCTTTCCTCCCTTTTTTGAAGATGGGCACTATATTTGCTTTTTTCCAGTCCTCAGGGACCTCCCCCTGTTCCCACGAGCTTTCAAAGATAATAGCCAATGGCTCTGAAATCACCTCAGCCAACTCCCTCAGCACCCTCGGGTGCATTGCATCCGGCCCCATGGACTTGTGAATGTCCAATCCTTCTAAATAGTCTTGGACCCGTTCCTTCAGCACTGCGGGATGTTCGCCTCCTTCCCATTCTGTGCCACCCAGTGCAGCAGTCTGAGAGATGATCTTGTCTGTGAAGACAGAGGCAAAAAAGGCATTGAGTACCTCAGCTTTCTCCACATCCTCCGTCACTAGGTCGCCTCCCTCATTTTCTAAGGGGCCCACACTTTCTCTAATCTTCCTCTTGTTGGCAACATGCCTGTAGAAACCCTTCTTGTTCCCCTTCACGTCCCTTGCTAGCTGCAACTCCAATTGTGCTTTGGCCTTCCTGATTTCATTCCTGCACGTTCGAGCAGTGTTTATATAATCCTCCCTAGTCATCTGACCAAGCTTCCACTTCTTGTAAGCTTTTTTTTGCGTTTAAGTTCGCCAAGGACATCTTTGTTAAGCCAAGCTGGACGCCTACCATATTTGCTATTCTTTCTGCACATCGGGATGGTTTGCTCTTGTGCCCTCAATAAGGTCTCTTTAAAATACAGCCAGCTCTCTTGGGTTCCTTTCCCCCTCATATTAGCCTCCCAGGGAATCCTGCCCATCAGTTCCCTGAGGGAGTCAAAGTCTGCTTTTCTGAAGTCCATGGTCCGTATCCTGCTGCTCTCCTTTCTTCCTTTCGTCAGGATCCTGAACTCGACCATCTCATGGTCACTGCTGCCTAGGTTGCCACCCACTTGTACTTCCCCTACCAAATCTTCCCTGTTTGTGAGCAGCAGGTCAAGAAAAGCACGGCCCCTAGTTGGTTGCTCCAGCACTTGCACCAGGAAATTGTCTGCAACACTCTCCAAAAACTTCCTGGATTGTTTGTGCTCTGCTGTATTGCTCTTCCAGCAGATGTCAGGGTGATTGAAGTCTCCCATGAGAATCAGGCCCTGTGAACTGGAAACTTTCCCTAGTTGAGTAAAGAAAGCCTCATCCACCTCGTCCTCCTGGTCTGGTGGTCTGTAACAGACACCCACCAGGACATCACTCTTATTGTTCTTGCTTCTAAGCTTAACCCAGAGACTCTCAACTGGCTTATCTCCAGTTTCATACTGGAGCTCAGAGCAGTCATAGTGCTCTCTTACATACAGTGCAACTCCTCCCCCTTTCGCCCCTGCCTGTCCTTCCTGAACAGTTTATACCCATCCATGACAGCGCTCCAATCATGAGAGTTATTCCACCAAGTCTCAGTTATTCCAATCATGTCGTAGTTTCTTGACTGTGCCAGGACTTCCAGTTCTTCCTGCTTGTTTCCCAGGCTTCTTGCATTTGTGTACAGGCACTTGAGATAAGTCGCCGAGTGGCCTACTTTCACAGTATGAATCGGGAGGCCTCCCCTGCTGCACCCTCCTACTTCTGCTTCCTTGTGGTATCCCTCTTCCCCACTTACTTTTGGGCTTAGGTCCCCGTCCCCCGTCGAAACTAGTTTAAAGCCCTCCTCACTAGGTTAGCCAGCCTATCTGCGAAGATACTCTTCCCTGTCTTCGTTAGATGAATCCCGTCCCTTCCTAGTAATCCTTCTTCCTGGAACAGCATTCCATGATCAAAGAATCCAAAGCCCTCCCTTCGACACCACCTGCGTAACCACGCATTTACTTCCCCAATGCGACTGTCCCTACCTGGGCCTTTTCCCTGAACAGGGAGGATGGACAAGAACACCACTTGCGCTTCAAACTCCTTAATCTCTTTTCCCAGAGCCACATAGTCCGCAGTGATCTGCTCAAGATCATTCTTGGCAGTGTCATTGGTGCCCACATGGAGGAGCAGGAAGGGGTAGCGGTCTGAGGACTTGATAAGTTTTGGCAGTCTCTCCGTCACATCCCTAATCCTAGCTCCAGGCAAGCAGCACACTTCTCTAGTTTCCTGGTCCGGACGGCAGATGGATGACTCCGTCCCCCTTAGGAGGGAGTCCCCGACCACCATCACCCTTCTCTTCCTCTTTGGAATGGTGGTCGTGGAACCCCCATCCCTAGGAGAATGCATCTCTTGCCTTCTGATCAAACGGGTCTCCTTCTGATCCATTCCCTCTGAAGGGTCCTCCAAATCATTCTCTGCCGTAGTACTTGTGCAGAGAGGATGAAAACGATTCCTTACTTCTATCTGCATGGTGGGCACATGGGTTCTCTTTCTTCGGGAGGTCACATGCTGCCAATTTTCTTCCCCGTTCTTCATTTTCGCCTGCCCGGCCTTCTCTGAATCTTCCTTACGCTCTGCCTGTGCCTGATGGAGAAAGACATTGTTTTCTGTAATGCACCGCAGGGTTGACATTTGGGTCTCTAGTCCTTTAACCTTCTCTTCCAATAAGGCAACCAGCCTGCACTTGGTACAGATGAAGTCATCTCTATCCTGTGGGAGGAAGACAAACATAGCGCACCCAGTGCAGGTGACAACAACGGATCGCTCCATCTCCATCTCTCTGCTCTGAGAGCCTCCTCAGATGCTCAATTTCCTGCTCAGCAACGTCTGTAAGGCAAAAACCTGCAGTGGGCTCTCTCCGCGGCGAACTCCCAGGCAAACTCCCTCCTTCTCCTTCTGTTAGCCGCCCCTCTGTTCGCTGCTCAGCTGGTTCGCAGCTGGCTGCCTTTTAGAAGGCTGGGGCAGTTGCCCCGCCCCTGCACTTACCCCTCAAATGCTTCTGTGACGCCCGAAAGGTCTTTGGAAAGCCAAGGAGAAAATAAAAAAAAAAAGAAAAGAAATAGATCCTCTCCTTTTGTGAGGCACCTGGGTGGCCAAAGCTCTCAAGAGTTTCACCAGTTAGAAATCCCAGCTTTCTGGAGCTGGGGAACTCTGAGTTCCAGCTTTTCTCCTTCCAAGTGCCATCCCACACTCAGCAAGGATCCGCTCTCTAAGGACCTGTCCATCTCCAGGTTTGACAAGTCTCACCGGATGCTGGTTAGGGGCTGATTGTCCCCAAAGGAGATCTTTGATCTGTTCCTGGCTGGTGTGGGATTCACCACAAGCACCTACAAAATTGTGAACTTCAGTTCCAGTTCTGCAATTTACAGGATGCGTATGGACCCTTGCACAGAGCACCAGTGGTGTCACTGGGGCTCTGTGTGGTCCAGAGGACCATCTGAACATAGCAGATTGCAAGATTTCAGAGCCTAAATTATTTTAAAGTCAATCAATTAAAACTTTGCCATTTTTTTTTAAAACAAAGAGGTGTCCTAGGTGCAATCAAAGGCAGAATCTTCTCCTACAGAATGTTTATTACTGGTAGTGATGTGAAGAAAAGATATCAACTTGATTTTCAGATCCCAAGGGGAGTTTGCAAGACTGGCAGTCTTTTTTAAAAAAAAATCTGTTACTCAAACTGAGCAAGAGTGGGGGGAACTACTCTTTAAGGGCTGGTTTACACAAAAGCTTGCACCAAAGTAACTAACTCAGATTTAATTCAGACTCTTGGTTATTCAGGTGAAAGTTTGCATGTGGACACGTACTTTGTAACAAGTCTTCTACTTCAGTTTTGCTTATGTAGCCTCCTACTGGGTCACTCCCTCCCCAAGAAGGGAGGAATAAGGAGTTGTACCATCCTGGAAGATCAAATGTGCACCAGGAGGGGGAGCTTTTGGTTGGCCTGTTTGTCAGTTGGACTCTTGGTTTTTGCTCCCACAGAGGGACTAGACAGGCAGACTCTGATTCAATTCCCCCAGTCTCAGTGTCATCGTCTCTGGGAACTGCTAAGAACAGCTCTTCTCACACCCTCAAACAAACAAACAAGCGGGGGGAGGGCTACACTAAATGGATAAAAATTTCTTTATGGCCGTAAATATTTGAGATAACATTTTTTCTTCGGATATCTGATACCAATTTCTAGTTTGGGAATACACAGGAAAAGTTACTCTTGCGGTTATTTTGATAGTATTTCTGGTCGTTGCTGAAAGCAGAGAAGCTTTCAAAATGAGATGAGGAATTACTAACAGACATTTTTCTCTTATTTTTCAAGTTTGGTTTCAGTTTGGACTGAAGGGTCTTGTTTATATGAACCAGTTCTCATCCATAGTACTCCTCCAGTTGTTTCAAAAAGCCATAGGGAGCAAATTCAAAAGATACAAATGGCAGTGAGGCACCTAACTTCTTGACTCAGTGGATGTTAGATACCTGTCATGCGTACTTTGAAAAACTCCTTATTTTCCTCATAGGATTTGTCATGTTAGATCAGGTTGTCTGTTCTTGATACAGACCCTGATTCAGCAAGTCCTTTCAATGGAACTAGTCATTTCCTTAAATTTCGGCCTGTGCTTACTATCTTGCAGAATTAGGGCCATCCTATCTCCAGAAGGGGACAATATCTCTTCAGAGAGATAATAACCCTTCAGAGAGTTAAAAATTAAAAAAGGAAGAAAAAATGAAAACAATTTGCATCTAATAATACCCAGCTCTTCATCAGTAGGTCTCAAATTGCTTTACAAAGGAGGAGAGCTTCATTATCCCCGTTTTACAAATAGAGAAACTGAGTCACAGAAAGGCAGTGACTTGTCAGAAATCAACTAGCAGGCCAGTGGTAGAGCTGGGAATTGAATGCAGGTCGCTCAAGACCCAGTCCAGTATTCTGTCCACTAAGCCCCACTGGGTCCTTTATCAACTATCTTTTATTATTTCCACACAAAAAACGTTGCCAAGTAAGAATGAAGGTAGTTGTAGGAAGAGCTGAATAATCATGAGGCAAGAACCCAAGAAGCAACTGTTCACAGGCACACTCTGATTTCTTTGTACCAGAATTTCCCCTCTTATGTTCCAGAGGAAAGCCTGATACAAAACCATCATTTCATTTCTCTGTTGTTTCATCATTCTTTCCTGTTGCCATCTTCCCCATGGTGGGAAGAAGCCATGCATGCAGCATTCTTGTTTTGATAGGTTTAAAGATATTATTATTTACCTTGATTGCCAAGGATACCTATATTTATTGTCTCTCACATACTTCTATTTCCATTTTGAATCTTAGTTGTGTGATATAACAAGAGGTGGAACAGGGGCTGTAGCCTGGCGCACTCCAGGTAAACGTGCGCCAGCGTCTCCCTCAAGCTACAGAAGGGGCAGGTATCGGGGAGAGGGGTGAACCACGCCAAGTACACGCCCATGCTCACAGCTCCATGAAGGAGCCGCCAACTGATGTTCCCAGTGGGCCGTTGGGTCAAGGTGGAATAGAGACTGGCCCACCGGGGGTCCTTGCCCTCCACAGGTGGTAGCAGGTCCTGCCATTTGGTGTTAGGGCGGAACATGAGGGCGAGGAAATGGAAGGTGTGCAGCATGAGCATGTACAGATGGTCCATTGCTGCGGTTCGGAAAAGGACCAGCTGCAAGTTGTGCAGCTGACTCAGTGCATGAGGAGAGGGCAACCAGGGGGGTTTGTGGGGCTGTGGCCTGATGGAAAGCGCCAGAGGGCTGGGACTGAGGGGTGGGTGGGGAGCGCCTCCTCGCAGGACCTGCTCAAGGTAGACCTGAGCAGTGGGGGGCAAGGCTGGAGTACACGCCAGGGGGTTCGAAGGGTGGAGAGCCCCATGTGTCGAGCTAGCGCCTGGAGATCCACCAAGTCCCCCCAGTCGTAGTCCAGGAGATCTCCGATCCTGGTGACTCCTGCCAGGACAAACCTCCATTGCACTGAGCGGGTCGCTGCCACCTGCACACAAAGTTGGGGGTTATGTAGCAGAGGCTCCACGAGGAGATCCTCCCCCTTCGTGGCTGCAAGGGGCCTGGAGGCCGAGACCAACCTCCCAGGCCGGGAGGAGGTCCTGATAGAAGACAGGCAGCTTGGAGAGGTCGCGCGGAAGACTTCTCGGATGGAGATAAAAGAGAAGCCAGTCGTATTGGAGCCCTCGGAGGCGGTGGAGGATGGTGTGCGCCAGGTAGCTTCACTCCGGACTACCTGCACTGTAAAGGAGTCTCTGCAGGGTCTGGAGGTGGAAGGTGTGGACCTAGCTGTGGAGGCAGCACAGGCCCTGCCCTCCTTCCTCCAGGGGGAGACTCAGGATCTCTGCAGAGACCCAGTGCAGTCCTGTCCAAAAGAACTCCAGAATTGTCCACTGAAGGTGGACCAGGAGTCTCGGGGGGTGGGATCAGGGTTTTGAGCCAGTGCCAGAGCATGGACAGGACTAGCTGGCTGAGCACCAGTGCCCTCCCCCAAAGGGAAAGGCACCTGTCCATCTCTGTAGCCGCTTAGACACCCTGCCCTCGAAACCTTGCCAGTTCTCCGGTGGAGAAGGATGGGTGGTGGAAAGTTAGACGCCCAGATAGAGCAGCGGACCTGCACTCCACCAGATGGCATGAAGTGCAGATGGGAGGGAGCTCACCCGCCACCCGGCCCCTACTATCAGGTCAGAGCTCTTGACCCAGTTGACCTGGGAGGAGGAGGCTGCTGAGTAGACAGCCAGGCAAGCCTCCAACCACACCAGGTCACTCGGGTCCTGGATCACGAGGAGTATGTCATCGGAAGATGCTGACAGAAACATCCTCAGCTCTGGCTCATGGAGCACCCCCCCCCCGTCAGCTTCTGGCAGAGGAGACAGAGGAAGGGCTCGATGGCCAGAGCATAAAGCTGGCCCAACAGCAGGCAGACTTGAGGCATTCCTTACCCGAAGTTAACCGGTTTGGTTAGGGCCCAGTTGAGCTTGATCAGGCACTCTGTGGAGGCATACAACACCTGGAGAAAGCCCATGAAATGGAACCCGAAGCCGAGCGCCCACAGGGTGCCCAGGAGATACCTGTGGTCCATCCTGTGCAACGCCTTCTCCTGGTCCAGGAACAGGAGGGCGAACGACAGACCATCCCTACACCCAAGCTCCAGGAGGTCCCGGATCAGATAAAGATTATCGAAGATGGTGCAGCCCGGGACGGTATAGGTCTTGTCAGGATGGACCATGTCCTGCAGCATGGACCCCAGCCTTAGCAAGATGGCCTTTGCCACGATTTATAGTCCGTGCCGAGGAGCGAGACGGGACGCCAGTTCCAAAGGTCGTGGAGATCCCCCTTCTTGGGCAGCAGGGCAAGCACAGCCCACCTATACGAGAGGGGGAGCACTCCACTGCCCTCAGACTTGGCCCAGACAGCGGCCAGGTCTGGGCCGAGGACATCCCAGAACGCACAGTAGAACACCATGCCTGGGGATTTGTTCATGGGCATGAGGCGGAGGGCTTCTAAGAACACAGCCAAAGTGAGAGGTAGCTCCAGCTGGTCCCGGTCATCCCCGCTGACCGTGGGAAATTCATTCCAGATCACCCTGCAGGTGGCAGCTTCAGTTGAATCTGGGGAGAAGTGGCTAGTGTAGAAGAACCTGGCCCTTCCACGCATCTCCGCCAGATCCGTGAGAGGGGTGTCGTCCTCTGCCAGAAGGCAGGTGATGTGCTTCTGGGCTTCCCTCCTTTTCTCCATGGCATAGAAGAAGCGGGAGCCATGAGCCATCTCCTGAAGAAGACGGATGTGGGATCAGATGAAGGCGCACGAGCCCGAAGGTCTTTGAGGGCCCAGAGCTCCTCCCGCTTCTCCCAGCACGCTCTGCAGAGGTATGGATCCTCAGGGATAGTGGCCAGTTGCCTCTCCATCTCTAAAACTTCCCGCTCCAGCTGCCCTATTCCTGCATCCCTTCGTTGGCTGGCCCCCTGAGCGTAGTCGCGGCAGAAGAGCTGGACGTGCACCTTCCCCACATCCCACCAGCGCCGCACCGAGGGAAAGGCATGCCTCTGCCCCCACCAGGTGAGCCAGAACTCCCACAAGGATGCCACAAAGCCCACATCCTCCAGCAAGCTGTTGTTAAAGTGGTAGTAGGCCGGCCCTGGCCTCTCCGCAGTGAGAGAGGCTGTCGTGGTCACCAAGTGGTGATCTAAGAAAGGGGCCAGCCATATATTGGAGGAGTAGGCGCACGAAAGATGGTGACAGGAAAAATAGATGCTGTCCAACCAGGAGTGGCACAACCAGTCTTCCCCCCACCTGGACAAAGGTGAAGGTGACGACATCGTCCGGGTGGTGGTCGTGTCAGACGTCCACCCGGAAGTGATGGTCTATAATCTCCTGGAGGAAGTCCATTGTGGCCCGGCACTGCTCGGTCCCCATGCAGTCCCATTCCTCGAGGGTGGTGTTGAAATCCCCGCCCAGGACCAGACACTTGTGAGGATCCAGGGTGCCAAGGAAGGCGTACACCTACTTGAAGAAACACTCCTGCTTCAGGCCCAATGTTGGGGTGTAGACGTTGACAAGGTTCAGCGCTAGCTCCTCCGTGTGGACCCGGAGGTACAGCAGGTAATCCGGCATGACCTCGGTGACCCCCAGCACCTCGGGCTGTAGGTCGGGGGAGAACAGGGTGGGCACTCTGCATGCGTGGGCCGAGAGGTGACTACAAACCCTGTCCTCCCACTCCAGCCACCAGTTGGCCTCGGTGGCTGGATCAGTTTGGGTATCCTGCAGGAACACCGCACAATACCCTCCTTCCTAAAGGAAGGAGATCACTTGGCTCCTGGGGAGACCAATTCTACAGCCCCGGGCATTCAAGGTTGCAAAGGTGACAGGCATTATGAGGAGAGCTGAGGGGGATCCTCAACAGGCAGGAGTGCTAGTGACTCCCGTCGGGCTCCACAGCAACCCATGGCCAGTCCCAAAGGCCACCAGGGTGTTACGGAAGCTGGGGACCCACTGATAGGCTACAGCATCCTGCCTCCTGGTCCCTTTTTCCCTCCTTCATTGTGGCCCTCATGTCCCAGAGGATGCGGTGGAAGTCTCCCCCAGCACTACAGGGCGAGCTGCACCTGGTTTCAGGCACCATGTGGGGCTGGGCTTGGGCACCACGGTGGCCTGCACCAGAAGCCACTGGGAGGGCAGGACCCCCAAGCAGTAGCAGCAGCAGGAGCTCCTCCATTGCAACAGCAATTCCTATGGCAGCAGTAGGAGAATGGGCAAAGGGAGGCCCAGAATGCTCTGGGCTCTGTTCCCTGCGGACTAGCCAGAGTCATTAGAGGGCAATTAGGAGCATCTGAGGCCAATTAAGGCCCAGCTAGGTGCCTGATAAAAACCCTCTGCTCCAGACAGACAGGGCACAAGCTGGAGGTGGAGGAGTGCACTGTTGTGCGGAGGAGCAAGAGGAGTGCAGTGTTGTGCGGTGGAACAGAGGGGACTTTGGAGAAAGGTACCGAGCTCAGGAGGGGGAACCTTGCTCAAGCAGAACTAAGTTACTCCCCAGGCACAGGGACCTGAATAAGGAAGCCAAGCCCAGCCCAGGCAGCGAGGAGGCAGGGCACGAGGAGCCGAAAGGACAGAGGGGGGAAATTAGCCCAGGAGAAAATATTGCAGCCATGAATACGGCACCAGAAGCACATAGCTGTTATTCATAAGGCCTCTGAGCTGGGACCTGGAGGAGCGGGCGGGCCTGGGTCCCTACTTCCCACCCTTTCCCACGGAGCCATACCGGAGGAACTGTTCCCCCCGCCCCGGGGAGATGGGGTAACTGGTGACGCCCTAGCCCACTGCGAGGCAAAAGTGCAAGATCCCCTAGGGTGAAACTGACCATTTGCCACAGTTGGAATTGTTTGCATTCCAGTCTGCTAATGTCATTCAGAACCTAGCTACACATACTGCATATCTCACAAACATCCAATCTAGTATAAAGCAAGACTGTTTCAATATTTTGTATTCAAGAAAGGGCTAGCCTGAGAATGACTCAGTGGAATAATAGCATTAAATATTTCATTCAGCATATCAGATTCCATTAACTGCAGCTCATAGTTGTTTAGACAAATGTCAACAATGAGCTCTGTTGAAACAAATGCTGTTCAGTAATGAACTGGAACCCATTAATATACAAATCTTTGTAGAAATAAACAGTCATCATAATGGAAGCATAATCCTAATGCCTCACTGGTTTCCATTTTCCACTCAGTAAATTATGATCCAGTGCATTTCACAATGACCCAAGTGCTTGATTAAGCAGGAGTAGTTACCACACTTTTAAAAAATGTTAATATACTTTTTTGTTGCACATTTCTATTTGCCTTTAAGAGAGTCTATAATGCCATTGTAAATAGAAGTTGCCACTCCATTTAGTGTTGTGCAATGCAGAAGTGATGAGGGGCAAGGAAATTGCTATAATTATGTATCTACATAAGCATTTACTGATTGCCTCTTGCAGCTGCCCAAAGATTGTTTAAGGATAGGGCTGGACGGAAAACAAGTATTCCATGTCATGAAAAATTTTGAGGTTTTGAAATTTGTTACCATTCTGATGTGGAACAAGAGTGAGAATGAGCATGTCCCAGAACAGCCAATAGTCCAGTGGCTAAAGCACATACCTATGTGGTGAGAGACCCAGATTCAAATTCCTTTTCTGCCAGAGTCCAAGCAGGTAGCCGAATCTTGGTCTCCCACCTCCTAGCTGCCTGGTCTGACCATCACGCTACTAGCTATTCAGAGGGGAAGGTTCTCTCTGGTATGACTAGAAATTGCACCGGGCTCTGAGAAATGTTCCCGACAAAAGTTTTCTCACAGTCTAGGTGGGAGCCCTTACCAATGGGTTCTATAGTCAGTCTCTGAGGTCTAATTAATATTTAATTATTTATCCAAAGGTGAAAAGATCCAATAGGTGGGGGAAAGTGAAAGAGAAAGAAAGACTATAATCACATGGTTAGGGCACTTATCTGGGATGTCAGTCTTATCAGGATTGAGTCCCTGCTCGAATAAGGCAGAGTATGCCCTGTTTTTTTTTTACAATACTTTTGTCTGGATGGGTTCTCTGGTGCAGGATTGGAATTTCTGGTCAAAACCAGAGAAAGACCTACTTCAGAATAGCCAATAGCCTGTTTGTTGGGGGACTCACCTGGGATACAGGAGATCCTCGTTCAAGTACCAGGTCTGAATCAAGCAGAATAAAGATTGAATCTTATCTCCAGCAACCCAGATGTGTGCTCTAATTACAGGGTAATTACAGGGCAAATTACAGGTTTTCTGGGGGGGGATCTCACTCTGCACCAGAAATTCCATCCTGGAGCTGAGAAAAGTTTCTTGACATATTTCATCTAAGTCAACCCTTTCCTGCAAAAACTTCACCATTTTCCAACAGGAGGAACTTCCATCAAAAAGTTCCTAACCAGATTTATGTTATGACCTTACAGACACTAGAGGTGCAAAGTCGGAAGGTCACTTCCAAAGGGGACAGACAAATCCGTTTGCTACCACATGTTGTGTTGCATTCAAAGATCGGCACAATTAAAATTGTTGTGTATTTTGTGTCTTGCCTAATTGCCTAGGTTGCCATAGCAACAGAGCTTAATGTGTTGCCATAGCCATAGTTAGACTATTAGGGGATAGCTCAGCCAGTCCTCACTGTTTTTAGTGTTAGTTCAATAAAGACGCTCCCTGTGTTGCATCTCTCTGTGATCCTGTGCTGATTTCACTCTCTGAATACAAGCAATTAAATGGAATTCAACATAACAAAAAGGAAAAGCATAAAAAAATGGTGATGGAGGATGGGATCAACCTGTGCTGCAATGGCAAAAAAGTAAAAGTCAGTCAGTGTAAGAAAAAAATGTTTTGCTGTTTTGGGGGCTGGGCTGTTTACGCTGATGGTTCAAACTGAAACTAAAATAGGTTCTGCTTTGTTCTGACTGAAGTGAAGCAGACAGAAACAAAGCAGCGCTAGTGAATGGAAATCACCAGCAATTGTGTGTGAACGACACCAACACACATCAATAAAAAACACTAAAAGATGATAAAGAAAGGGGGGAGAAAAAAAGGGGCAGCGATGGCTACATTTATGGAGCCCCGGGACCTTTTGATGAGACTCTAGAGAACTGGAACTCATATACTGAGCGTTTTCAGCTTTTTGTTATTGCAAATGAAATTACAGATGCAAAGAAGGTGCCCATTTTCTTAAGTATTGTAGGAGCAAAAACCTATACTTTATTGTGCAGCTTAATGCACCCTGATAAACCGGAGAGAAAATCTTACAGTGACTGTGAAAATCTTGGAGGCACATTTTTCTCCAAAACTGCTGGTAATTGCAGAGAAACTTAGGTTCCACAAAAGGAATCAAGAGGAAGGTGAAACAGTTGTGCAATTTGTAGCAGCTCTGAAGAAGCTTGCTGAGCACTGTGAATTTAATGATGTGTTAAATGACGCCCTACGTGATACGTTTGTGTGTGGTCTGCACAATGAAGCAATACAGGAGCGCCTATTGACAGAGGCCCAGCTCATCTGGCAGAAGGCCATTGAAGTTGCAATTTCTATGGAGCAGGCTGCAAAGGAAGCCCAAGAGTTCAGTGCATCAACCAGATGTGTCACGAGAACCTATCCACAAGTGTGGAGCCGGGAATATTACCACTGTGGGAAGCCAGGTCATCATGCATCGGAATGCTGCTGTAAAGACCTAGTGTGTCAACAATGTGGCAAAAAGGGACACGTTGAGCATGCCTGCAAACAAAAGAAAAAAGAGTCAGACAGAACAGGCAAACCAGAGAAAAAGAAGCCTTTTGTCTGGTAGACCAAAAAGGAAAATTTGCACTCAGTAGAGCAGATTCAGGATGATCAAAGTGACACCCAGTCAGAAGAAGAAGTGCCACTCCATGTCTTGTCCATGGCAGTTCGCTCACATGAATGCTGGGTAAGCCCGCTGTTGGAAGATAAACCTGTACGCATGGAACTGGACACCAGTGCAACAGTTTCACTGGTCTTAGACACTGTGTATAAGGAGAAGCTAAAGCATCTCCCCTTTAAAACGACAAAAATTGTTCTGAAGAGGTACACTGGAGAAGCTGTAGCCATGTTGGGCACTACTGATATTAAGGTGGAGCTCAATGGACAGACTGCTAAATTGCCACTGTTTGTGGTGGAAGGCAATTACCCAACCTTAATGGGAAGGTCATGGGTTAGGAAACTCCATCTGAACTGGGCAGGATGGCTAAAGAGGAAACAGGTCTGACAGCTGTATTAAAGAAACATGCTGCTGTTTTTGGAGAGTACCTAGGAAGCATGAAGGGAATCATTGTGAAATTGAATGTTAAGCCTGACAGCCAACCAAAATGTCTGAAAGACAGAACTGTGCCATATGCCATCAGGCCAAAGGTTGAAGCAGATCTGGAGCGCCTGGTCAAAAATGGAGTCTTAGTACCAGTTATCCACATCCAATGGGCAACCCCAGTGGTTCCAATATTGAAGAAAGATGAATTCGGATTTATGGAGTTTTTAAGGTCACTTTTAACCCAGTGTTGTGTGCAGAGCAATACCCTCTTCCCCACATCGATGACCTATTCGCTGGCTTGGCTGGACAAACGTTCATCAAGATTTATCTGAGACAGGCATATTTACAGATGCATGTTGATGAGAAGTCCCAAGAGCTGTTGACTATCATGACACATAAAAGGTTGTATCAATGCTGTCACTTGCCCTTCGGAATAACGTCTGGGCTCCAGCTTTGTTTCAGAGAGCTATGGACCAGATTTTGAGTTGCTTCCCAGGAGTCAAGTGCTATCTTGACGACATACTGGTCACGGGCAAGAATGAGGAGGATCACCTTAAGAACTTGGAGTCTGCCCTACAAAGACTGGAAGAATATGGCCTACGAGTCCGCAAAGACAAATGTGAATTCTTCCAGCCCTCTGCTGAATATTTGGGACATATCATAGATGCTACTGGCCTTCGTAAAGCTCTTGCAAAAGTCAAGGCTATTGTGGAAGTTCCACCTCCTCAAAACATAAGCCAACTTTGCTCTTTTCTAGGACTATTGAACTATTATGGAAAGTTTATTCTACAGTTAGCAACGCTGCTAAAACCACTACATGAAGTCCTTGGCCAGAAAAAAGTCTGGAAGTCGACTGAAGCCTGTGATGTTGCTTTTAACAAGGCTAAACACGCATTGCTAATTTCAGAAGTTCTGACGCATTTTGATCTGTCCTTACCTCTACAGTTGGCCTGTGATGCCTCCCCTTATGGAGTGGGAGCGGTCGTGTCGCACATTATCCCTTCAGGAGAGGAGAGACCCATTCCTTTTGCCTCATGCACCTTAAGCAAAGCAGAAACTAACTATGCCCAAATCGAATGTGAAGCACTGGGAATCGTTTTCAGAATTCGGAAATTTCACCGGTACCTTTTTGGATGGAAGTTCACACTTCTAACCGACATCAACCTTTAACATCAATTTTTGAACCACGCACAGGCATTCCACCATTGGCTGCTAATCATATGCAACAATGGGCATTGTTGCTTTCTGCACACACATATGAGATCAAATATTGGAAATCCATTCTACGCTGCAACGCAGATGGTCTCTCAAGGCTGCCTTTACCAGTTAAACATGAAGATACTGGCCAGAAAGAAATCTTCTACTTTGAACAGGTAGAGAACACACCCATCACTGCTATGCAAGTAAGGAAGGCAACTCACGTTGACCCAGTACTATCCCAAGTTATGGACCTAGTGATGCATGGAACACCTCTATGGGACTCTCATGTCTCACTCAACCTTCTTCACTACATGTCCAGGAGGATGGAGTTATCAGTCCATTCTGGTTGCTTGTTGTGTGGGGATGCGCATCATTATTCCACCACTACTGTCACAGATGTTAGAACAGCTACATTCAGCATACATTCTTAGTATTTTTGTTATGTTGAATTCCTTTTAATTGCTTGTATTCAGAGAGAGAAATCAGCACAGGATCACAAAGAGATGCAACACAGGGAGTGTCTTAGCCGGGAAATGAGGCTGTCTACCCTCATTCCCTAGTTTAGAGATTGTTCTGTTAAAAGGGCGTTTTCATTAAGGGGGGGAGGAATATGTTGTGTATTTCGTGTCTTGCCTAATTGCCTAGGTTGCCATAGCAACACAGCTTAGCTTGTTGCCATAGCACTAGAGTTAGACTATTAGGGGATAGCTCAGCCAGTCCTGGCTAGTTTTGGTGTTAGTTCAATAAAGACACTCCCTGTGTTGCATCTCTCTGTGATCCTGTGCTGATTTCTCTCTCTGAATACAAGCAATTAAAAGGAATTCAACATAACAAAAATACTAAGAGTTTATGTTTTGTAATTACATTTCTTCTTTCAGAACATCATTAGAAGGAAACACATTGAACATAAAGCTTGATTATATTTGAAGGGGTCAGTAAAATGTAGCATGCAAGAGTTAAGGAAAAGATGAAACGCACAAACAATTCTTTATTAATGCCCTCTTTGTGCTCATCTTGAGTTTCTCTAGCCTTCTACAGAATCAGAATACAAAGTCCCACAGACCTAATGAAAATTATATTTCTGCCTATTACAAATCTAATTCTTTAATTAGTAATTACAGAAGTAGCACTCTTCATTTAAATTATAAAGGAAACATTATGGTTTAAGTATTTTATTGTATTTAATGTGTGACGTTCACTTGTTTCTTTACATTTTCAACCAAAATGTGTCCATATGCCCCACTTGTATATGCAACTAATTTATAGTAGATTCCTGTCCATTTTCTGTGTGTGAACATTCAAGTCTTTGCAAATGTTTCTGGGCTCTGATTCAGCAACATACTAAGCACATAGCTAACTTTAAGCATATGAGTAGTTACATTGACTTCCAAGGGACTCCTGATGTACTTAAAGTCAGACTCATGCTTCAGTGCTTTGCTGAATCAGGATTATTAGGAGAATGGCGGAACATTTTGGAACTAGTTCTGCTACCCTTACTAATATGAATAATCTTCTGAAGTCAGTGGGGCTGTTCACTTCAATAAGGCCTACTTGCATGAGTCAGCATTACAGAAATGTGCTGTTGAACTCATCATCTTCAAGCTGAGCCACCCCTCAAACATCCTTTTCCTCCTCATCTCCAGACAAGGCATTTATGCTTCCACCACCTTTCCTGGCTTACAATTTCCAGCAACTTCAAGAGCTTATAAAGGGGGTAGGTGACACTCTTCAGCTTCCACTTTAAAGAGCTCAGTGATTCACAACACAAGCTGTTGGATATTCTATAGTCAGCAACGCCCTCCAGGGTGGCATTACCCATCAACAAGGCACCCCTGGATCCAGCTAAGACTGTGTGAAAAACACCTGCTACTATTCCACCAACGTGTAAAAGGGCAGATAAAAAGTATTACATTCCCCCTAAGGACTCTGATTTCTTGTTCTCCCACCGTCCACCTAACTCCCTAGTAGTGGATGAGGTAAGTGAGTCAGACAGACAATGCTTCTCCATGTCTGCTCCATATGACAAGGACCAAAAGAGACTGGATCTGTTTGGACTGAAGTCCTGTGTGCCAGCAGCACTGCAGTTCAAGATCACGAACTATTAGGTGGTCATGGCCAAATACAATTTCACAAACTATAATAGGTTGACAGCCTTTACTAGACACCTGCCACAGGAAAATAGGGAGAAATTCCAGTCCATCATTTCAGAGGGCCAATTATTAGCCAGGGCTGCTCTTCAAGCATCCTTGGATGTTGCAGACACTGCTGCCAGGTCCATCTCCACAGTGGTAGTCATGCACAGGTCATCATGCCTCCAGCTCTTCGTCTGTGAAGATGGCCTTTTTAGTAACCCTCACATCAGCCCATAAAGTTGTGGAGACTGGTGCCTTGATGGTGGATCACCCTTTACAGTATTATTCAAGAATAAGGTTTTTTTATGCCTACATCCCAAATTTTTACCTAAGATTCTCTTGGAGTTCCACCTTAACCAATCTATTCACCTACCAGTGTTTTTCCTGAAGCCACATAACTCTCTGCAGGAGTTCATACCCTGGATGATAGAAGGGCTCTGGCCTTCTACTTAGATAGGAACAAGCAATTTCAAAAGTGACTGAAGTTGTTCATCTCCTTTGTGGACTGATCCAAGGGACCATGATCTCTGCTCAGAGACTGTCAAGATGGATATCTAGAAGTATTGCCACTTCCTATGACACTGCTGGCATTCATCTTCCTCAAAGAGTGCAGGCACATTCTACCACGTCACAAGTAACATGCACAACATTACTTAGGAATATATCGGTGTCTGATACATGTAGGGCCACTACATGGGCTTTGACACATACATTTTCGAAGCACCACGCTTTAGTCCATGCCATCAGATCTAATGCAGCTCTGGGTACTTCAGTACGATCTTCAGTTCTGAACTCAATTCTGAAGCACCCTCTTCCCTCTAGAGAAACTGCGTGGAAGTCACCTGAAGTAAAGCGCTCCTAGGGACACTACTCAAAGAAGAGGTTACTCACCATGAGCAGTAGTTGCAGTTCTTGGAGATGTGTGTCCCTTTGAGTGCTCTCCTATCTGCACTTCCTTCTCCTCTGCTTCAGTGTGTTCTCTGTGGAGATGTTCGGGTGGTGAAGGAACTGATGATGGTTCACCCATTCATTCCTATATAGCCTCAATGTCCAGAATGAGAAGGCATAGGGCACATGCCTAGGCCGAACGGGCACAGCTAGTGGAAAAATCACCAATCAAGGGCTCGAGAGGTGCATCATCTGAAATGCAGCACCATATGGACACACATCTTGAACTGCAGTTACTGTACAGAGTGAGTAAACTGTTCTTTTTTTAAAAGGAAATAAACCACATTTATTTTGAGTTACTGCAGGAACAAACTTGAGGCTAAATCTGGGTAATTGACTGGACATGGTATCAAGCATTGAAACAAAATAATTTTGTGGTGTTCTTTAGCCATACTATTCTTAACATCACATACAATATAGCTGAAGGTCCAAAAATGCAGTGAAATTAAATTGGATTTTCATTAAATTATCCATGCAAGGAAATCTTGGTATGAATGAGAGCACAATTTGAATTTTATCTTTAACACATACTTTGATCCTTGACTGTACACTGAATAAAAAATAATTTTCAATAGTTTCATGTTCGGTATTTTAGTCATGCTCAGTTGTTTTGATACAAATATATAGGAGCCTTATGGTGTCTAAAATATAGCAATTTTTTTTAGCTATTTGGCTCAGCTAGGGCCCAATGTTGTAGTAAATGGGACATTCTGGTTTCAGTAGGAGCAAGGGGGAAAGTATTTGTTTCAAGCTTATCACAGAAATGAGACATAGAGAAGACCTTTTCTTATTTTGTGTATTCAGGATTTGAACAGGGACTGTTTTCTGCTGCTGCTGCTGCTGCTGCTAAGATATAGTCACGCAGAATGATATAAGGAAGAGGGTACATGACTGTGCCTTCTCTCCCCATCAGTCAGTGGAGCTCTACCCACAAGAAGGGAATACATATTGCGATTCTGGGGGAGTTATGAAACAGCTGGGCTCCCAGAAGATCCATGAGGCATTGTGCACCAGTTACAATGGGAATCTGTGCCATAGAGGCACTGTCTAGCCCCAAGCTTTCATATTTAAAACAATTTATATGTCATTTTCTATTGAAAAGATAAATAGTAATAATAAAAATTGCGGCTATATGTGCCTACATTGTGTATGTTGCTTTATACAACAAAGGCCAGCGCAGTCCCAGGTCCAAGTAACTTACAGATTAAACACTAAGATATCAGAAAACATGCACTGGAAAACAGAGGACAGTGCTAATATAGGCCCATCTCTGTCATAATTTCAGCCATTTTGAGCAAACCAGCTGCATACATGAAAAGTTCCAGAGGGGTAGCCGTGTTAGTCTGTATACAGCAAAAACAACAAGAGTCCTGTAGCACTTTAAAGACTAACAAATTTAATTTCTGCAGGCATAAGCTTTCGTGGGCTGTAACCCACTTCGTCAGACATCTCATTGTTTTTGCTGTACACAGTTCTTTGCTGTAACGGAGATATGACTAAAACTAAATTATGTCTGTGAAGGGACATTCCGGCACTGTGGTATGAAGGAGACTAATGAGCTCCCCTGGGCCTGTTCCATGCTAACAAGGCACACCTGCAAGGCTTGCTCAGCCTGGAGATGAAGAATTCAAAGCCCTTTTTCTGACACCACATGTGTAACCAGGTATTCACTTCCACATTTGATGGTCCCTACCTGGACCTTTTCCTTCAACAGGGAGGATGGATGAGAACACCACTTGTGCTTCACATTCCTTTATCCTTCTTCCCAGAGCCACATAGTCTGCAGTGATCCGCTCAAGGTCATTCTTGGCAGTATCATTGGTGCCCACGTGGAGAAGGAGGAAGGGGTAGTGGTCCATGGGCTTGATGAGTCTTGGCAGACTCTCCGTCATATTCTGAATTCTAACTCCAGGATGTCATCCCCTTGTTAATGAACAAACCAATGTGTTGCTATGTCTACCAAAAGCTATGGGGTTTTTTTTTCAATTAAATGATGTGGTGTACTAAGCAAAACAAAGTCATCCAATTGTGTGCTTTATCATTTGTCCATAAAATTCCTCAGTTGCCTTCTGTGGTTACTTTGCTCGTGACATAGTCAATGACCAGTGCAAATAATAATGGAAACATAAGACACCCTCGCCCTACTGGTTCTTCAAAGTATTGGCTGATGTTGTCAACCAGTTCTGACTACACATTTGGCATTTTCATATTGATGTTTCTAATTATTTTTGTTGGTATTCCATAGTATGCCATAATTTTCTAATGACTATCTCTGTGTACACTGTCAAAAACCTTCTGAAAATCTATAAAATTAATCATGAGGTGTGTAGTACGGGCTCCGGCTCGGCCTGGTCATTGTGGCCCTTCCTCGGGCCCAGGCTCTGAGGAAGGCCACTGCACCGTCCAAAAAGGGGAAGGTTAGCGTCTGTATAAGTCGCAGTCCAGGCCCTCAGGCAGGGCATACTGCCAGGTAGTCTTTCGCCCCGGCCCTTGGCAGGGTGGGCGAGCAAGCGGTGTCCTCCTGTCAGGAGAGTATGGTACCATAATTCACTCCTTGGATGGTGAGGACAAGGGGGAGGGAAGGGGGATGCAGGCCCACCCAACTCCACTGCGTCCCAGCCCAGGGTCCTAGCAGTGGCAAAAAGCGTTGCCACTGAGTCGGCAGGGCTCCCGCCACAACACGCCTACGGGGCTTGCCCCTGTCTCAGCCACGGCTATGGCTGTCCCTGGGCCACTTCCTCCCTGTATCCCCAGGTACCTGTGTCTGCCGGGTCCTCAGGGTTGCTGGGGTACATGCCCCAGGGTAGACCCGCCATTTCCTCCTTGTCCACAGGCGGCAAGGCCGGGAGCTCCTCGGCGAGGGGCAGCTCCTCCAGGTCACAGGGCTCGGCTTCAGGCAGCTCCTCCAGGTCCTGTCCCGTCTCTGGGGTCTTGGCATCAGGCAGCTCTTCCAGGTCGTGTCCGGCTTCAGGGGGGATCTCCCAGTCCCCAGGCTCAGGGGACTCGCTCCAGTCACTGGGGCTCAGGGGCCTGGCCCAGTCCTGGGGGTACATAGGCCCAGGCCAGTCTAAGGGGCCAGGAGGCCCTATCCAACCCTTAGGGTTGGGTCATTTTGGCTGTCCCTGGGTCCTAGGCTTCGGGAGGTGCTCACTTGGGGCAGCGGCCCAGCTGGGTTCAGGCCTTGGCTGCAGCTGGCGAAACAGCACGTCTGCCTCCGGCAGCAGCCTGTCCCTAACGGAGCTGTGGGGCCCACTCTTTATACTCCTAGCCCCAGCTGAGGTTCCGCTCCTCTGTCGCCAGATTGATCGGCCGGCAGGGCCTATCACTAGTCGGCTGCCCGGTTGCCAGGCAGACTGGGCTGCTGGCCCTTTCAGTGTCTGCTCTTGTCATTGTGGCCCTTCCTCGGGCCCAGGCTCTGAGGAAGGCCACTGCACCTTCCTGTAAGGTGCTTGCTGCTCCACTGTTTGTTCTTTAATATGTCTGAGAACCACAATATAGTCTGTACATGATCTCAGTGGTCTAAAACCTGCTTGTTTCTTTCTATATTGGAAATCTATGTGTTTCTTAATACGTTCCAAGATGATATTATACAAGATTTTCCCAGGCACTGAGAGTAATGTGGATTCCTCTCCAGTTTACTGTAGGTGGTAAGAGGTTTTGTTTTGTTTTTCATATTTACTATAAGGCCTCTGTTCCACTGGGTTGTATTCTTTTCTATCCAAATTCAATCAGATTGTATCCAAAACCGCCAGGAAAGTCAGGAGGGTTATTTCATCACTTGCCTTAAGCATCTGTCCAGTAATATTGTTCTCTCTGGCTGCTTTCCAAATTTTAAGTTTACTGATGGCTTTATAACTTCTTCCATTATAATATATCCTAAATCAGTATCAAACTCTGTTGGTAGATTTTCATCACATATTTCTAGAAGTTCACTTGGCTTTGTCTATTTGAAGAAGCCTGAAAATGTTCTGCCCATCCTTTTCTTTGTTCTTCCTCTGTACTAAGATTCTTTCCATTTGCTTCTTTAATAGTTTCCAGTACTGCTATTAACTGTTTGATTGTCTTATACAAAGTTGTAAGGTCACCTCTTTGGCTAGCATCTTCAGTCTGTCGACATTTTTTGTCAATATATGTCTTTACATCTCTTCTAGCACTCCTTTTTATCTCTGTCTAGTGCTCTGTATTCTTTTTTGCCACTTGTTTGTCCCTTCATGTCTTAGCATTCATAAGATTTTGCTTTACACTTCACTTTTCCACTTCTACACAAATAGCATCACTAATCATTCTTCTCTTTTAAGTTTTGTTGCTATTAGGACTAACTTTCTAGATAGCAGTCTCTGATATTTTACCAGAGTATCATTATCTTGGTTTTCTTCAGCTGACTTTATTAAAACGCTGAACTTGTTCTTCAGTTTCAAGCTGAAAAGCACTTTTTGTGTCTGGGCCTTTTAATTATGCACTGTTGATTCATGGTCTTTTAACCTTCTTCATCTTCTTTAACATGATCTTCAGTTTGGTGATACAAAGGTCATTGCCCATGTCTGCTTCTATGTACACTCGCACACCTGTCAACTGCAAAACTTTCAAGATGTGCAGATGTGATCAATCTGGTTCTTTGTAGTAGCATTTAGGGAGTTCCATGCCACTTTATGGATTTCTTTAAAAGGGAATATTGTTTCACCTATCACTAAGCTGTTCACATTAGAAATTTCTACTAATCATTCACCATTTTGATTCATGGCCAAACCCCTGTCACACTTGCCCATAACTTTATCCAACCCATCATTGCTACTTCCAACCTTTGCATTAAAATCACCCAGTCTCCATGATATAATGTTTTGGGAGCTCAGTTAACACATTCTGTAACAAATCAAAAAAAGCACTTTGTTCCTCAGCTGACTTTTTGTTGGTTGGTGGAGAGGTGTATGGCTGTTAGTATGAAGAATCTAATTTGAAAGTAAATTATAATAATTCTTCCATTAACTGATTCACATTCAATCTGGGTTTGCCCTGCTTCATTCAACATTAGAACTGCTACACCAGTTTAATGTCTTTCATTCACATTCCTGGAGTAGATGATGGTCTCATTTATTTCCCTAAAGTATAGTTTGTTTGAACCTGTTCATCTACGCTCACTGATTCCAATGACATCTAGATGGTATCTGTACATTTCTTTAATTATTTGAGCAGTTTTTGTAGTTTTGTGCATTGTTCTCCTATTCCCAAATCTGATTTTCATTACTGATCTGGACTTAAGCAAGGGACTTTTCAGAACCTGGGCTTCCTTATGGGTTTGACCAATGTCTGTCATGTTCTTCACATGACGCTGATCTCTTGTTTAAGACTGCTCTTGTTCGGTTCTGTAGTAAGTTTGTTTTACATGATGGGGTTAACAGTCCCATGCACATCCTTAGAGACATGGCTCCATATTGATTACTTGGAGCTATCCACAGGTGTATACTTCCCCATCTGCCACACAAAGGATACTTCTTCTTCAAGTGCTTGCTCATGTCCATTCCACTATAGGTGTGTGCACACCCCAGTGCACAGTTACCCAGAACTTTTTTCCCCATAGGGCCAGCTTCAGCGCCCCCGGGAGCCCCGCGCACATGCCGTGGTATATGAGGCGCCGCCCCCTCAGTTCCTTCTTTCCGCCCGTGACGGTTGCTGGAACTAGCCTTGCTTGTTTGGACTTGAATTCTGTTTGCTGGTTTATAGTTAGTTAAGTAGTGTTAATAGATTAGTTAGAGATAAAATAATCCCAGCTGGGATTTCACGCGACCGGGGCTTTAAGCCATGTTCCTCCTGCAGGAAGGCCTTCCCGCTCAGTGACCCCCCACAACGCTGCCTTAAGTGTTTGGGGGAAGCCCACAGCAAGGACAAATGTAAGATCTGGAAGGCTTTAAAACCAAGGACTCAAAAAGACAAGGAAATCCAGTTGAAAGCATTGCTTATGGAGGCAGCGCTCTGCCCGGCCTCCAAGCCAACCCGCTCCGTCTCGGTACCGAGTGTGGCATCAGTACAGAGTGCGCTGTCGGCACTGTCCGCGACCTGGCATCGCAACACTTCCCCCGGTACCGAAGAAGAGGAAGAAGCAGCACGCAGGATGCAAACACTCCCCCACACCATCGGTACGGGTGGGGTCGAGTACCGAGATGCACTGAGCTTGGCCTATGGAGATCCTTTTTCTGGTGCCTGCATCTCCAGGTAGGGAACCTCCCCCGACTCCTGGGAATGGGAGAGCCCCTCTGTCTCTACTGATGCCGTCGTCACTGGAGGCTTTTCAGGCGGCAAGAGCCTTGTTGGCCTTGCCTATGCTACCTATGCCCCACCCTTCGCTGAGGGAGAAGGAGTTGGTGCCACAGGGGACACCCGCGTTGTGTCCCCCTGAATGGCAGAGGAGATCCCCAGTACGGGAAGTAGGATGTCCCGCAGCACAGTCACCTAGGGTAGAGCTCAGCCGCTCCCCTAGCAGTTGCTCCAGGTCAACATCGTCCAGCCGACCTGCTCCAAATGGAACATGGAGTGTCCCTCCCGACACCGATGTCGATCCCCGGCACTGGGAGCAGCTCAAGTTAGGAGACAGTACCAGTTGAGGTCCCCTGCCAGGTGACACTCAGACAGCTCCCGTTCCCACTCACCGGCACCAAGGAGTTCGCACCAAGGCAATGCCAAACCCTGTCACCAAAAGCCACTATGGAGCCACGGGGCAAGTGGCGCTGGAAGTTGTCGATGCCAACGTGACGCTCTGGTACTTCTAGCTCTTCAGAGCGTGACCTGGCTCATCAGCACCATTCGCGGTGCCAAAGACATTCCTCGTCGTCCTCGAGGTCGGCAGCATCGAGAGGGCGTTCTCCAGCAAGACGGAGCAGCCGGGATCTGGGACATCACACCTTCCCCCACCCCGCGGCGCAGTACCTCAGGACCAGGGCCTCAGATTCTGCTGCTGCTTCGGGGTCTTCCAGTGGGGAGTAGTCGTCGGGTGAGCCAATGTAGTCACAAGGTGCCAGAGACCCCAGTGCACTTAGCCCCTGGATGGTCCCAAGGACAGTGGCCAACCCAATGGCCTTATTGGTCCCCCTGGGCTCTCCAGGTGGGGCCTGAATTCCAATCACTCAAGTCTTCAGGGATGCAATCTGTGCCTCTGGTATCGGAGAAGGCCATCATCACTCCTCGGATGAGGAGTCATACCCGCATGAGCGAACCTCAGCAGGTACCGCACGTTGCCAGGACAGGGCACAACCTCAGGCTGCACCCCTGCAATCATCGTCCTCCTCGCTGGACGAGGCAGTCTACCAGGACCACTCTGCGCCACTGGATGACTTCAGCGTGCACCAGGAGCTGCTCAAGAGGGTTGCCTCCAACTTGGAGCTGGAGGTGGAGGAACTAAAAGAGGCCGCAGACAGTCTCTTTAATGTGCTGGCGGCAGCTGCCCCAGCTTGGGTAGCCCTCCCAGTCCACAAAGGGGTCCTTAAAATAGTGAAGGCCCTGTGGCAAACCCCTTCCTCGGTCACCCGGATGTCAAAGGCAGCCGAGAAGAAATATTACGTATCGGCCAAGGGGTTTGAGTATTTGTTTACCTGCCCATGGGACCCTGATGGTTGACACTGCCAACCAGAGGGATAGTCAGGGACAGCCCGGGTTGACTCTCAAGAACAAGGATAACAAGAAGCTGGACTTGTTTGGGAGAAAAATTTGTTCAATGGCAAGCCTCCAGTTTAGGATTGCCAATCAGCAGGCTCTCCTAGGCAGATATAATTTTAAACTGTGGGACTCACTGAGACACTTTGCTGAGGCCCTGTCTCAGGACCAGGCCATAGATTTTACTGCAGTAGCTAGAGCAGTGCTCCAGGCATCCTCAGATGCAGCTGATTTGGCAGGCAGGGCTATAGCCTCCACCATTTGCATGCAAAGGTGCTTGTGGCTCCAATCCTCTGGGCTGTCCCAGGAGGTTCAGTAGTCCATCCAGGACCTTCCCTTTGACGAGTCAGCCTTGTTTTCGGATCAGACTGATGTGAAATTGCATGGTCTGAAGGACTCAAGGGCCGCACTTCGCTCCCTGGGCCTTTACATGCCTCAGTCTTCTAGGTGTCAGTCACACCCCCAGGCGCAGGAGCAGCCAAGGTTTCAGCCTAGGCCATTCCAGTCCTATAGGCAATGGGACGGAAATAGGGGGTCTAGAAGATGGAATCAGCCCCCCAGATGATCCTCAGCCCCCCAACAAGAGGCAACCAGGAGGTCGGGCAACCAAATGAGGCATTTTTGGTGGTGCGCCCCAAGGTGGCGCCCCAACCTTTCTGCTGGATCCATTCTGCCCCTTTTTAAAACGGCTAATGCCCTTCCAGTCCGAGTGGGCCACAATGACTTCGGCCCGCTGGGTCCTTGGGGTAGTCTCGGTGGGCTATGCTCTACAGTTTATTTCTACTCCCAACAATCCTCCCCCTCCGTCCATCTTCAGGGACCCCTCTCACAAACAACTCCTCATACAGGAGGTGGACACCCTCGTCAGCATGGGAGCAATGGAAACAGTCCCTCAGGGCAGAAAGGGGAAAGGGTTCTATTCAAGGTACTTCCTCATCCCCAAGGTGAAAGAGGGTCTAGGGCCCATATTAGACCTGCATCACCTAAACAAATATATCAAGAGACTCAAATTTCACATTGTCTCCCTAGCTTCCATAATCCCTTTCCTGGATCCAGGAGACTGGTATGCCGTCCTCGATCTCAAAGATGCATATTTTCATATCTATCCTTCCCAGCCACAGGCGCTTCCTTCGCTTCATGTTGGCTGGCTCCCACTACCAATTCACAGTCTTGCCCTTTGGCCTATCTTCGGCCCCGAGGGTGTTTACCAAGTGTATGGCAGTAGTGGCTGCCCACCTGAGACGAAAAGGTGTGCAGATTTTTCCCTACCTGGACAATTGGTTAATCAGAGGCAGGTCCAGGTCCCAAGTGCAGAACAGCGTTACCCTCACTTTCTCCATGTGCCATAGGCTGGGTCTAGTCATAAGCGAACAGAAGTCCACATTAACCCCAGTGCAACGTATAAAGTTCATTAGGGCTACCCTGGACACTTCCCAGGCCAGAGCCTTCCTGCCCCAGCCACGCTTTGAGGTGATGGTCTCCATCATCTCCCAGCTGCACGGATGCCCTATGACAACAGCCAGGCATTGCCTGCAGCTGTTGGGTCACATGGTAGCCTGTACTTATGTGATAAGACTCACTTGTCAGATTCAGACCGCTTCAGGCATGGCTGGCCTCGGTATATGTCCCAAGCAGACACCCACTGGACTGGGTGGTCACAGTTCCCCACTTGTCCTAGCCTCCCTAGACTGGTGGCAGACTCCCCAGGAGTGCTGAAGGGCATTCCGTTCGAGGAACTAGTCCCCTAGATTGCCCTAATTTCCAAAGCTTCAGACATAAGATGCGGGGGCCAACATCAGCGCAAACCTAGACACTCAGAGGATCTGATTGAGGGAGGAGAGGCACCTGCACATCAATGTGAAAGAGCTGAGGGCTATTCGCTTACCATGCAGGGTGTTCCTGCAATTCCTGACAGTCAGGGTGGTGCAAGTGCTGACATACAACACCACAGCTATGTTCTACATAAACAGGCAGGGGGGGGAGGGGCGTGTTTCTCAGCCCTCTTCAAGGCACCTATCCACCTGTAGGACTTTGCTCTGAGACACGAGCTCCACTTGACAGTCTCTCACCTTCCAGGAGTGAGGAACGATGAGGCCGATCACCTCAGAAGATTGTTTCTACCCCGCCACGATGGGTCACTACAACCAGAGGCGGCATCTATGATCTTCCAGAAGTGGAGTGCTCCCAAGGTGGGCCTGTTCACATCGGCCTGAAACAAGAAGTGTCCATGGTTCTGCTCTCTCCGGGGTCAAGAGACGGGGTCGATTTTCGATGCTTTCCTCATGGACTGGTTGGGGAACCTCATGTACGCGTTCCCACCCATTCCGCTCCTGCTCAGGGTCGTGCTGAAAATCAAGAGGGACAGAGTGGACATTATACTAATCGCTCCAGCCTGGCCGAGACAGCACTGGTTCAGCATGCTATGGGACCTCTCAATCGCCCCACCCCTGGAGCTCCTGAGACAGCACGACCTTCTGTCCCAGGACCATGGACACCACTTGCACCTGGACCTGGACTCCCTGCACCTCATGACATGGAGGCTCTGTGGCTGATGGAAAGTGAGAGAGCCTGCTCGGTGCAGATCCAACAAGTCCTGCTTGGCAGCAGGAAGCCTTCTACGCAGGTCGTGTATCGGGCTAAGTGGAGACGGTTTACCTGTTGGGCAGAGTCCCGGGGTATCCCGCCCAGCCTCTCACCTATACAGGCGATCCTGGAGTATGCTCCAGCTAAAGCTCCACGGGCTGGCTCTGGCCTCGTTGAAGGTTCACCTGGCGGCTCTTTCGGCCTTCCATTAGCCACTAGAGGTGAGATCACTGTTCTACAGCCTTCTTGAAGAGAGTGCCTGTGCAGGACGTCTGCAAAGCCACCACCTGGTCATTGGTGCATACCTTCACATCCCACTATGCCACTGTCTAGCAGGCGAGAGAGGACGCGGGATTTGGCAGAGCAGTGCTGAGGGCAGCTCATTGGTAACTTCGACCCACCGCAAAGGTACTGCTTTTAAGTCACCTATAATGGAATGGACATGAGCAAGCAAATGAGGAAGAAAACAAGGTTACTTACCAGTAACTGCTGTTCTTCGAGATGTGTTGCTCATGTCCATTCCACAAGCCACCCTGCCGTTCCCACTGCCGGAGTTGGCAGAAAGAAGGGACTGAGGGGGGGCGTAGGGCCGGCAGCACCTCATATATGGCGGCATGTGTGCGGGGCTCTAGGGGTGCTGAAGCCGGCCCTACAGGGTCTGCTAAGGGGAAAAAAGTTGCGGGTAACCGTACATGGAGGCATGCACACTCCTATAGTGGAATGGACATGAGCAACACATCTCAAACAGCAGTTATTTGATAACCTTGTTATTTGATAGCTTTGGATACCCCCAGGTGGATATCTGATTACTTACCCATAATTTTGCTAGTTTGAAGATATCATTAGACTGGACTTGTGCTTACTCGTTCACCCTCTCTCAGATTTGGAAAGGGGGAAGAAACACTCGCAATTATCCATGTTGTTTGTTTGTTTTGTACCTCTGATTATCTCAAACTATAAATCAATATTCTGTGGATATCTATTTATCCTTAGACCTTGATGGACTCTCGACTTCCTGTTTATCAAGAAACCAAAGCAGAATGTTCCAGAAAGAGGATCTAAGGCCTGCAGTGAGGAGTCATTTGCTATGGAGCAAAGGGGGCAGTTGCTGCCCCCCAGACCCTGGTTCATGCCTCCAGGCTTTTGATAGGTCCATGTGCTCCTTTATATCTTCCACGCCCTCTCACCCCTGATTTTGCAGGACATAATAATGTTCTACAAGTTGACACAACTTAACCCCAACCCTGAATTTTCCTGAAATAATCCCCCTGATGCTGGTTGGTGATAGAAGGGAGCTGAATTACCACTGCCTCAGTGAGCCCAATATTTTTAAGAGCCAGTGGTGGTCTGTTTCTCCTGTGTCATATTAGGGAGCTGAGACCCAAAAGTAGGAATCCAATCAAAGAATATCTTCAGAGAACAAGAACTACTGGTGAGCAATTACCCCTTATCATACCTTTTAATGGGAAAATAATGAAAAACCTTGCTGCACTTTCATCTATAAAAGAGAGTCCTACCAAACAAATAAAACTGTAGCTATAATATGAATATCCATTAAGAATACATGTGTTCACATTTAAAAAATAGGATAGGTTTCCTGCCAGATTTAGAATTATTCTAAAACTTAATTTCCTAGGGAAAACATTTTATCTGAATTTATTCCAGTGGCATCAGCATAAGAGTAAATAATTGTATAAATGATGCATATTTAATATTCTGATTCATAATAAGCCATCATTTCATAAGAGAAATTTTATTCCAGTGTGGGAATGAATACTCTGAGATTTGATCATTAACATGCGTGCAAATTGGGAGATAATATGATGGAAAGTACACACAAGATCTCACAAGACCTCGGCATCAGTTTTTGAGGTATGGAACTATCTCTGCCATAAAAGACCTGACCTTCCATTTATTGTATACCCAAAGTTCCCACTGAAGCCAGAGGGAATGGATTAAGGAATACAGGATTAGGCCTAGAGGAACTTAATGGTTGTGAGATAAATTGAAATTCATTTTACACTACGGTTATGCATTCCATATAATATACCCTAGAAACTTAATTAACAATACAATAAAGGAGGAGGGACTTGAAGGGGTTTTCCACTCTTAAAGAATCACCTGTAAAAGTTTGCAAAGCCCGGGAATCACTGTACTCCATGCACATCTGAGAAGGCCTTCAGACTCTGTGATCGCTGCTACCTTGTGGGGGTAACTCTTTATGTTCCTTTAGTGATTTTAACTAAATCATCCATATTCAAATTATTTCAGTCAGTTTGTCTTTCTGCCTGCAGCAGTTATTTACAATTGATTATTTACAGACCATTCCTTTGGGAAAAGGACCCATTTTCCTTCAGAATAGCTACAAAGAAACCACGAATTCTCTTCCTATAACGCTTTTCACAACTTTCAACTGTTTATTTCCCTCCATCCTCTGTAGTGTTAACTTCTTACTCTCTTTCCTTAAATTACCTCCCAAAATTCCTTATTCCGTATTCCTTCCATACCTCCCAAAATGACACCTTCATCAGCTGAAATATCACCATTCCAAGTATTGTTCTAGCAAGCTGAATCCCCAGTGCCTGCACTTACTCCTCACCTTGCTCCTACCACAAAGCCCCTCTGGGCTCCCAGCATGTTTTTTCAGTCTCATCTGTTGCCTGCAGTCTTCTTGTCTGGGCCTGATCCTACTGCTTTACTTGCAGAACTGTTCCTTTCCATGGACACAGGCTTTGTCCCACTACCTGAGCCCCCATCCCTCCCGGTCCCTTTTTTCATTCCCTTTCTCTCTGGTTGCTCCAAAGTGGTCATTCTGCCAAGAAGGTGGTGATTCTTTTTGACAGAAGGTACAGGTATTCTGCTATTATTTACTGTATCAGGTTCCATCAATTCGGTCCAAATTACTTTAGGTTGCCCACATTCTCAATTAACAACTTAGGGCTCTCAACCCCCTACCCCCTCTTCTCTTTTGATACTCAGGAAGTAAGAGACCCAACTTTACCCCTCCATGGGCTCCAGGCTAACACCCATTCCCAGTGGACTCAGGGCACTATGAGTCTGTGGCAACTTTTCCTAGTGAAAGAGCCTTATGATCCCAAGAACGTTTCTTTGTTACTTTACTTTTCTCAAAACTGCTTTCCAGGCAATTGCAAGGTATCAGTAGCAAGTGTGGTAAAGTCAGGCCAGATGGCTACAAAAAGATATACTAAGGCAGGTATGTGAGCCCTAGATTGCTAAAGGCCCTTTTCCCTGCAGGCAGAGATGAGGTTACTGCAGATCAATTAGAGAGACCTGGACCCAATTATGAGCTACGCCAGGCCTACTTAAACCCTGCCTCCCCTAGAGGGAGGAGGGAACAAAGGAGAAGGAGAAAAAGGAGCTGCCAGAACATTTTGGCAGCTAGAGGAGAGACTCCCCTGGACTAGGAGATAGTGGTTCTCTGCAGCCGGGGAAGCAGAGAAGGAAAGACCCTGGCCCCAGCCTGTGGGAAGGACTGGTGTTTCTCCGATCCTCCAGGGCTTTACCACCACCTCTACAACACTGAGAAGGAGCCGTAGCAAGGTACCTCCCTGGGCCCTGGGTCATATACACAGACTGGGACTACCCGCCCCTCCCCTGTGGGGTTGAAGGACACTCCACAGGCCTGAAACAAGGCCTGCACTGAACACTCTGCTAAAGAGGTGCCAAGGGGAAAAGGACAAAAGACTTATCCAAGTTGGGGCAGAGTTACCACAAGCCCCGCTGCCAAAGGAGACTGTGGCTATACCACACAAGGTACAAAATCAGTCAAGTTGTTTCCCAGTGTCATTTTCAATTGTTCTCCCTTTCCAGATGTTACCTTTCCTTTGGATACAGTTCCCCACTCAAGCAGGCATTCAGCCTGAGTTCTAAGTCCCAGTAATGAAATTTATCCGTAAATTAACTCGTGAACTGCAACAAGGGCACTTGTAGGGAGCAACCCCACGCATCAGTTTTTTACTTTCTGTGGCAATAGAAAAACTACAAGCTGTTTTTACCATCTATCTCCTTCCTCTCCACAGTCCTCTCTCGGGCCTCCAATTCTGTTGCTCAGGGTTCCATCAATCCAAAGCTCTTGGTAACCTTACTCTGTGCAAGATGGTGTCAGGAAATAAATCAAATGAAGACAAGGCTGTCCAACTGATAGATGGACTAGTGGAAACAGTATAATACAAGAGTGCCCTCACTTAAAAGCTGTGCTTTACTTAGTCTCAAGCACTTACACACATCTGGTATAGGTTAGTAAAATACCCCAACACTCAATAATTACCAAAGTTGGGTGTGGCTCTCGAGCAGTATAGCGGCGGCTTTCTGATTGGATGGTCTTCCAGATGCCATTGGGGGACCTCAAAACTGTGTCCAAGAAAAGATCTCTCAAGACTCTAAATCACTCCCCCCATTTATGCTTAGTTATGTATGCTTATGTTAGTAAACAACAACATGCCAAGTAAAAAATGTATTGAGCAGTTTCAATCAAGAGATTCAATCAGGAGATTTTATCAGATCACTTATTAATCAGGTGTGTTTGTGCAGAATCTGCATGTCTTGAGGCCCTGACAAACATCTCCCAGAGGGCATGAATAAATAAGCTTCTTGCGTTTCTCCTAAAACAAAGATCCCAGCAAGTGCACCAGACACTTCATGGGGGGGACAAGGTGCAGAGTCAGATAAGGTTGAGAAAAAGGCTCCCTCCCCTCCTGGCTTAGTCATGCTAAGGCTGCACAGGCCTGCAGGAAGGCCTACGGATTTTGGCTGCTGTTAGCAACAAGTATGATAATCAATATTACAGTATCAAGTGTTCTCTGGCCCATTTACTGATCTATCAAAATCTCCCCGTACAAGCTGTGCTCCTGACAGGTGGTTTAGCACAGATTTTGTAAAACCATGCTTTCTTTCACAGTTTATTGGATCACTTATTAGACATGACCAGAGTTTATTCTGGGCCTAGGAAATAAGACGACTAGTGTCATAAACCAGGACTATATCTACAGAACATCTTGGACCACGTGGAAGCCAATGGCTGTTTTGCCATGGAGTCAACAAGCCAAAATTTCACACCTATTATCTGAGATCTGTAATAGGAATAGATTAACTAAGTAATCATTTGGCCAGAACCTTTAGTCTTTAAATGTTCTGGTCTAGAGAAATAAATACAAATGCTTTTGTTATTCAGGACATCTGTCTTTAGGGAAATGTCTAATTCATTAAGGAATTTTAAGTAGGCTCCTACAAACATAGGAAGTCTGCAGATAATATTACAAATATTGAAGCTACTGTAATTAAAATTATCTAGTTCTATATGAAAGCAATAAGTGGAGAACTTTCAGGAAGACAAACACTTTATTGTGGAGAAGAATTAAATGATCTGTAAATATGAAATGATGCAAGTTAGAAGGATAAATAGGAGCAAATATATACACATTTATTGTTTAACTATAGAAAATCCCTTAAGCTAACAAAAGTTTATTCAGAAAGACTTAAATGATGATAAGGAAAATTAGTACACTAAAAAAGATAATGGGGAACTGGAGTCATAGGACAAGGGTATAGCAGATTTAGGGTATGGCTTCACTGCCAGGGGCTGCACTGATTGATGCAGCAGGATCAACTGAGTGGGCTGTGGAGACCTGCTCAATCAATCCCGGAAGTGCTCTCCAGTTGACACATTAAATCCACCCTCCCAAAAGGAGTAAGGCTGCATTGACTGGAGGGCATCTCAACACAGTGGAGATGCCACGGTACGGCAACATAAGTAAGTCAACGGGTAGTACACAAGCTACATTATGTAGCTTGCGTATCTCCCATCAACAGCCGGTGGCAGTGTAAACCAGGCCTTAGTAAACTGATTTTGCTTCTCTCATCACTGTAAGGCATGAGAATATGGTTAGTTTTGGGGAACAATTTTGGTAGGATTGAACACTTCAAAGGGTATAACTCATTAGGCAATGAAGATTTTAAAGGAAGCCTCACATAACCCTTACAGTGTTAATCCCAAATGCTCTACAGTGAGTGGTTGATGGGGACTATTCCAATTTCTGTAATATCTTTCAGATCTCCTCCTCCCTCCCTCCCCCCTCCCCCCCGTTGGAGCTTCTCTGTCTCTTCCTTCATGCTTGTTCCTTCCTTGAGTAAAATAATCCCTCTCCCTTAGCCTGCTGTCTGTGACAGCTTATGCTGACTCCAACCCCTTCTTTCTGTGGCTCATGTTTGCTCTACTCCCTCAAATCCTTTTTTCTGCCAACCCCAACTAATTCTTCTCTCTTTACATTGATTCTTTCCTGACCTGCTGATGTGATGCTTTCTCATTCCTGACCTGAGGGGAGAGAACAGAAATGAGCAGCATGCTAGGAGACAGAAGGCATGTGATACTCCTTCTCCCAAGAATCTTGACCTGCCTGCCTCCCAAGAGCCAGAAATCATTCTAGCATATGCCCCTTACACTACAAAAGTGGTCCCTTGATGATCAATATGTGAGGATCAGCCAGTTTCCTGTAGATTAATTAATTAGTGGTAGTTCTTTAGAGACATTTATTGAATGATCTGGGTGTGCATGTCAAATACAAGATATGCTGTTAGAGTCAACTGAGATATAATACACAGTGATGCTACCAGATCCAGAGAAACTTGAATCTTTTAGGAGATGGGAACTAATAAATTTAAATTTTACTATGGACACATGTAAATAAGCACCTGCATGCCACTGAAAGAATCTGGTGTGTGGGAGGTTGGGAAAAACCCTTGTATCAGTTTTAAATGTATTACCTTTCATTTTTGTTAGCAATCATTTTGCTGTTGTATTATGAGTGGGCATAGGTCACTGTGCTGAACTGACCTTCTCTAAGTGGTTTATATAGCTCTATCATGTCACCTCTTATTTGTTTCCTTTATAAACTAAACCATGCTATTTTAGCAGTATCTTCTTACATTGAAGTCTTTCCATCCTCTAATCATTTTTATTGCATGCTTCTAGGAAGAATGAAATACATTTACTTGGGAAAAAGTTTCCTGTCCTTTACCATAAGGAGCTATTCTTTCCAGAAAATTACCATCTGCTGAAATAGCAAAAGCAAAATTGGGCTTTTCCCTAATACACTTTTAGAAGGCACTTCAAGTTTAAAACCATATATTTAAGTCTATTCATTTCAGCATCACTTGGTAGCAACCTTATTCTATTACCTTCGTTCACTATAAGAAAGTGATTACCTTTGCATAATAAAACAATAAATCATGCAGATGAAATTCCTTAGTAATAAGGGGAATCTATAATAGGTTTTAGGAAGTAATTTTGTCTCTTTGATCATTAATAAATTGCTTAGATGGCAGGAGCTACTTTGATGTACTGTCTTCTATTTTAAGAATGGAAAAATGTGTAGAACATAAGAATGTCCATACTGAGTCAGACCAATGGTCCATCTAGCCCAGTATCTTGTCTTCCAAAAGTGGCCAGTGCCAGGTGCTTCAGAGGGAATGAAGAGAACAAGGCAGTTTCCAGTGATCTATCTCATGTCATCCAATCTCAGAATGTGGCAGTCAGAAGTTAAGGGTTTGTGTAGAAACCATTCTTTCTTTACCCAGCTGAAATAATATGTCATGATTACAGAGCTCTAAATATACCCATATTGTCTAGTAAATCATATTGCATATCACTGTAAAGTTTAAACAGCCAAACTTTCCTCTGAAGTCAATAAGGTTGCGCCTGTGTAATTCAGGTGAGAATTTGAATAAGGGAAAGTATGCATTAGGTTTAACTATGCCTTCTGACACATCTGTGCATTAAAGTCAATGGGTTTGCATGAGTTTAACCAAGAGCAGAGTTTTGAGGTGTTTGGCTCGGTGGTTTTTTTGTTTTCTCTCTCCTACACTCAGAACCCACAAAAAACACCATGCAATGATTCCCTTACACTGGAAACTCTCCTGAAATTGCATGGGATTGTGTCCTTGATTTTCTAATTTAGCTACCAGTTTTGAAACAATGATGTGCTAGAGGGTTGACATAATTTGTACAATGTAACAGTCCAATATTTCTATTGCCCAAAATGACTTTCAGTTTTATGCCTCAAAACACTGAACTTAAATTGGCTTTAGGAAACAGTGAGTCAATGGAGTTCTTACTTTGTTTCTCTTGTGTTGGCATCAGTGGCTATCACACATGCCAGTTAAAGAACTGGCAGCTCTAGGCCTGGTTCCACAAAGATACTTATGTGTCTAAGTCCTGTTTTGGTGCCTCTGTGATCCACAGAACTTCTGCTCGGCTGCCATCTAACCCCATAGGCACCTAAACTTATTTGTCAACTAAGTTTTCGCACTAAAAGTTCCCTATGTGGCTATGTTCCTACCTCTGAACATGTGCATTGCTGCCTCACTCTAGGTGCCAAAGTTTCTGTTTTCCACCTAAGCACCAAAGTGATTCACATACCAGAGAAAGATAGGCACTCGTATAGGCCTAACTCATTTTCAGGGCCTGATCCAGTAGGCTCAGTGGCCCCTAAACTCCACACAAAACTTACGGGAGGTGGGGGAGAAGACCTTCCTCCTTGTTACCTTTGCCCATTGGTTAGGGTTCTCTACTAGGACATGGGAGACCCCTTGGTTCAAGTCCCCACCATTGCCTGGTGAGGAGAAGGGATTTCTACAGAAATCTGCCAGCTCGCAGGTCTAACCATTGGGCTGTAGAAAGAATTTAAATCTCTTGGGCCCAATTAATATTAATTATTTATTTCAAGTGGAACAATTTCAATAGTACAGAATGAGGGAGACCCATATCAGAACATCTCACAGTTCAGTGGCTAGAGCACTCACCTTAGAGGTGGCAGATTGCTGTTCAAATCCCTTCTTAGGCAGAGGGGGAATTGAATAGGTGAGTACCCTCACCATTGGGCTAACGATAATAAGAGGAAGACCTACTCCCTCCTCCTGTTTGTTTTGTTGGAGTTAGGCAGCCTATGACCACTTCCATCAGATCAGACCCTGCACATATGTTTGGTGGATGTGTGTCTATGTTTCCCTGGATCATGAATCACTAGAGGACATAGGACCTGCCTGCCGCCTGGACTTAGACACCTATCTCCGGGAGAGAGACAGGGATTATGATACACCTTTCTCCTCAGCAGCTCCTATTGGCTAGCTTAGGCGACTCCCTGCCTAGCATGCTGGATTTTGTGGATTGCATTCTAAGGTGCCTATCTCTCCCCATTCCTTGTACAGGGAGCCTGGGCGCCTAAGTCTGGCTTTGTGGATCACAATGTTGTTCCTGTGATTTTCTAGGCACATAAAAGTTAGGTGTTGTGTTGCTTGGCTCTCTGGGGCAAATATGGCTCAATTGCCCTGGAGTAAGTCTAGAGTTGCTCTCTTCAAATTTCCACTGGTGCAGAATATGGCCCATCTGTTGGCCCCCGAATTATAAACATTTAATTATTTTGCCATAGTTAAAAATGATAGAAAACATAGTATGCTGGGGGGGTTTTTTACAAATAAAATTTTTGTAAAATTTGTAATTTGATTTCTGCTTGTTGGCATTGAAAATGCCAACATTGCAGGCAGACTCTCAACACTTTTTATTTCTCTCTAAGGCTTATTATTTTTGCATTTACAAAGTTATCATATTCTGGTTTTCTTGTTACCAGAATTCTAAATAAAAGATGGTTTCACAGGTGAGTGAAATAATTCTTATAGGCATAACATGCAGAGTTCAATCTCACCAGCCTGCTGCATACAGAACTTGTATTTAAATTATGTCCAAAGGCAATGAAGCCATTGCCTGTAGTGCAATTTTGGAGCTAGATGAGTGCAACTCAGAAATACTAAGATTTCAAATTCTCTGGCCAACCTCCTTTCTGAATATCTGATGTTTGAAAACCCCCTTAGTAATTTACAATAAGTATTAAGGGGCTTGATAAGACTCCATTGAAGTCAACTGTAGTTTTGCCATTACCTTCAATAGGATCAGGGCCAAGTCTTAGTACTTTACTTTTATGTTTTCATGATCACATAAAATGTTCAGTCAAAATAAACATTGCTCACATCAGCCAGTGATCTAATCTAACTGGAAAAAATGATACATGTGCCATAATCTAAAATCTCCAGCAATTTACTTAGAATGATCTTTTCACACATAAATATGCACATGTCCATTTAAGGATTTAGTAAAATTGCTTTTATAAAATGCAGTTCTTCTCTTTCCTCTTCTGACAATATGTTTGCATTTCAGATGTCAGAAGAACTATATAAATAACCTGGAGATGCCTGCATAGATGTGTGTGCTGTTATCTTCTTTTTCCTGTACTAATTTATTTCTATTGTACATCACTTCTTCAATGTGAAGGACCAGCTTTAGAAAAGCAATTTTGTAATAAATTAATATGTTCATTTAACAGCATATCTGTGTGAAACGAATCTATTAATATTGTGCAGCGATCATTTTTATTTTATCCTACAGAATATATCATTCACTTTGTTTTAAATTATATTCCACTGTCAAGTGAAATGATCCTTTGTCTACAGTTGTTATGCCCTAATCAGATAGTACTAATCTTGTTACTACTGTGTCAGCCCTTCTACTGAGGGAGATAATGGCCAAGTCAAGCTGGCAAGCAAGAAGAAGCACAAGGGTGTCTGAAGGAAACAGCAGGTCCCATGAAATTTAAACTGAAATGAATGACTGGTAAAGCTACATGTAGGCTAGAAGAGTGCTGTGTGTAATTTCAAAATATGTTCCCAGCCAGTTCAGGTAGAGCATAGTTGTCTTTTATATTTTGCCTCTAGGGTTGACATTCTGGTGTGCAGTTGAGCTGCTGCTGAGTTCTAGACAGACATGAAGTGTTAAAAATACTTGGTGCTCAATGATGTTCAAATTAGAGCTGAAAAGGCCAGGCTGCAGCAACAATAAATAGTTTTTATTCACTTTGGAGAATATTTTGACCCTGTAAAGCTCTGGTGTGTATGAAAGTGTTTGTTTATAAAAGGCAGTTCGGATTGATCAGAGACAGTGCTGTGAGGAGAGAGGTCCAAATCCTTCACTTGTGTAAATCAGCTATAACTCTAGTGGAGTAATGGAGCTACTGCTGATTTACCCCAGTTGAAGAGATAACGATCCATAATTAAACATTTTCCTCTTTTTCTAATTCACCTCAAGAACTTTATACTTTTTACATACTTTTTTTTAACCTAAGCCCATAACGCTCATAATTTAATATCTTTGCTTGGGGAGTTTTGGAGGATAAGAACTTGGAATGCACTAGTTTGAAGTGGGTCTCCTGTTGAGAGCATATTTTATCTCCTCATGCATTTGAATTAAGATCCATAATAAAACATTTTCCTCTTTTTCTAATTCACCTCAAGACTTTTAACCTAAGCATGAAACTGTATTATCCAGCCTGTAATTCCTTCTGGGACTGTGACGCCTGCAGCCCTCCTAAGGCTTCATAGCGACAGTGGCAGCTTCATCCTCTGAGGAGAATTACCCTTTTGGTTGCAGCTATGTAAATGCTATTTTCTGGACTTGTGCACAAGTCAGCTACCTTCTTTGATGCCCTCCTGTCTGATTAGCATATCAAGAAACCAGACTATAGATAGAGGAGTGTTTGTGCATGTACATGTGTAAATGCCGGGTACAGCAATAGAGATTGGATCTTGCCAATGGGCCAGGGAAAAATGACACCACACAATTAAATGTAGCTAACTCAAAATGGAGCACAGCTAAAGTGACAAGACACCTTAAGGCCCATCCTCTAAAATAATCGTTGTCTATGTCTTGCCCTTATGCTGCCGCCCCAGCCCTAAATGTTGAGGCCATTGAAGCTTCCTTTCCTTGACCAGCCCAGCATCCAAAATGTTAAACACAGGGAACAGTCCTGACATATTCAGCAAGTACATAGGCAATCTCTACATTTAGGGCATATTTTAAAATCGTTCCTTTCTCTTTTTGATGTCTGCAGTGCTTCAGATAGCATGAATAGGTTTATGCACACATGGAGGGGAGACCAATAATCCCATTGTGTATTGCTGAATATTTGGTATATGTCAATGAACTGGTGATGAATAAACATTTATCTCTCTCTTTCAAAATCTGTCATAGTAAGATGTGCTGTTAATATCTAAGCAGCTTGAAATCTTGCTGTGAAAACTGTCTATGATCGGTTCCTTGTCACTGTAATAACATGTAGGTTTTGGTTAATAATTTGCAAAGAAAAAATTGAAAATTGTTTTTAGGCTATAGGAAATCCTAGCAGTTAAAAGGAAGAGGTTATTCATGATTCAGAATGGAACATGGTGCCAGGGATCTGGAATGGGAGCTGTCCGAGTGCTGCCTGGCAGACCTCAACCGGTGTCGCCTCCTGGCATGCGCTGCTTCTGGTGCCAGGGATCGATGTTGGCACCGAGAGGGAGACTCCACTGACCTGGAGCGATTGCTGGGGACCATCTCTTCTCAACCCCCAGAGGCCATCTGACGGGAGATTTTCCTCCCTGAACCAGGGATCTCCACCGTCCTTCAGGGGGACCCAAGGTGGGTGTCCCCCATGACACCGGCTCCTTCTCTCTTGGCAGAGATGGCGTAGGAAAGGCCAACAAGGCTCTTGCTACCTGAAAAGCCTCCAGTGTCGACGGCATTGGCAGGGGCACTCTCCCACTCCCAGGAGTTAGGGGAGGCTCCCTGACCGGAGATGCAGGCACCGGAGGAGACTCAACGGGCCAGGTCCAGTGCATCTCTGTGCTTGACCCTGCCTGTACCAATGGCTCAGGGAAGTGTCCGCGTTCCGCGTGCTGCTTGTTCCTCTTCAGTGCCAGCAATGTTGTGCGGTGCCAAGTCGAGTCCAGTGCCGGTGGTACGCTCTGCACCAAGGTCATGCTCGGTGCCAAGGTGGAGCAGCCTGGCTCGGACACCTGGCGGAGAGCTGCCTCCATCAAGAGTGCTTTCAACTGGATTTCTCGGTCCTTTTGGGTCCTCGGTTTGAAAGCCCTGCAGATCTTACATTTTTCTTTTCAGTGCGCTTCCCCCAAGTACTTAAGGCAGTGGTCGTGGGGGTCGCTGAGCGGGAAAGCTTTCCCGCAGGAGGCACATGGCTTGAATCCCAGCGACCGGGGCATAGCGCAGCCGCTCTAAGTCCCTGCAGGAACTTGCCTTATCTCTAACTACTCTAAAAAAAAACGAGAGTTCTGTGTTAGTCTTTAAAATGCCACAGAACTCTCGTTGTTTTTCCTGTATACAGACTAACACGGCTACCCCTCTGGAACTATGCTAACTACTCTAACACTCTACTCTACCCTAACACACTTAACAACTATTTAACTAACTAAAACTAACTTAGAATAACAAACAAGTTCAAACAGGGGAATAGTACTTGCTGAGAGCAAGGCTTGTTCCAGCAACCGTCACAGGCGGAAAGAAGGAACTGAGGGGACGTAGGGCCAGCAGCGCCTCATATATCACGGCATGTGCCTGGGCTCCAGGGGGAGCCAGAGACAGCCCTACAGGTTCTGCTAAGCGGAAAAAAGTTCCAGGAACCATGCACAGAAATGTGCACACACCTATAGTGGAATGAACATGAGCAACACATCTCGAAGAACATCAGTTACTGGTAAGTAACCTTGTTTTTCTAACAGTCAGAGAAGTGAGATTGTGGAATAGCATTATGATACAAGTAGTGGGGGCAAAAAAGCTAGCTATTTCTACAGTGGATCATGATAGGTTTATGAATGGGATTATATGATAGGATTGCTAGTGATAGCAGGGGACTGGACTCAAGGACTCAGGAGGTCTCATCCAGTCCTATGTTTCTATGACAAATGTTGTTTTTAATAGCAGCTACTGTCCTAACAAAAAAATTTCAATTGACTGGCACCAGGTGGAATTAAAAGTCTACTGAATATTTCATAACATACAATGATGCTTTTATCTGCCTAGTCTAGCTGGCATGTAAATATTATGCTACTACATACTAAAAGAATCCGCCATAACAAGCAGGGGAAAAAATTACATAAACAAAAAGCATGATGCACCAAGTTCTGCAGTGAGGCTTGTGTCCTTCACCAGACACTGGATGTGTCACTCCTATTTGTTCATTGATCCTGACCTCTCTGGCTGTCAGATGTTATCTCTAACTAAACGTTGCTTTATATGCGTTTTGAGTGTAATGGCATCTTCATTTCTATAATTCTTTTAATCAGTGAAGAGATGCTACCTGATATCTTAAAGAATGATGTTTTTTATAATAGATAAGAGGTGTTATATATGTATAAGGCTGGATATGTTTAATGATGAAGCACTTTTTAAAAGAAAAATGCAAATGGTTCTATAGTCTCCACTAAACCCTTTACTGCCCACTGAAGCAGTGGATGAAGTGACAAATATAACAGATGTGTTCTCCACTACCTGCAAGAATACAGGCTACTTCCAAATCTGTGGATTGTTTAAGTATAGAGTAACCCTTAGCTGTTTTTTAAAAAGGTGTGAATGTTCTTAATTCAATTTTCTTACCCATTTTCAGCCAGCTGATTGATACCATTGAGATATTCTGCTTAATTTGTAGGTTTCATTTAAATTATTTTCACCAGCCTCTGTTTCAGCTGGCTCATTCTTAAGGGAAAATGTGCCTTTTTCTATGGCGGGGGAATGCAGAATTAAGGCATTCTACAATACCCCTTTTCCAAAGTCAGAATCTGTGACTACAGACCTATACTTGTATATGGGAATTCAGCTTGAAGAGAAATACGTCTGAGTGAAAGAGAAGAGAGGCTCCCAGTAAGAGAAACCCTTCATCCATTATTTCATTATATTTTAAAAAGCCGAAGAACGGATCCAAAGTGCTTGTCCTCACAAGAGAATTACAGACTACAATCTGATTGTGTGCCATTAGTTTCATGGGGGAAGTTTGAGTGACCAGAAGTCTGGAGAATTGTGACTGGAGTATAACTGGTTATTTGCTTATGCTATTTTGACTGGATTGCGGCATGTGGCCACAGCCTTGCTATTTTTACAGAGGAGGAAGTGGGTGTGTAGGTGCACTAGCCTTGCAGGCTCCTTTTATTCCCTGAGCTCACGGATTCTCATTCTGCTCACTCTCTGTGTGGGGTCGAGGTAGGGAAACAGAAGAGGAAGGGATACAATTGGGAAAGGTCCTTGCATTCCTGAGCAGAGTTCCTTTTCTTCTTGAATGGATCCATAGATCTTAGCTATGACTCAGTTGGTTTGTTGCTTTTTGGGACTTCCGTGGTTGGGCTGATCTTTCCACTAAATCTAGTTCTTCTTTAATGGTTTCCATATAATACTATCATTTTCTTTAGCACAGTCACTGGATGACTTGCTTGTGCATTGTCTATTTTCTTTGCCCTTGTCTGGGTGCCACCTGAGTGGTGCCATGCATCACTGTTTGCGCATCATCAAGGACACTCAGATAATACATGTTTACTTCTGATTTTAAAAAACCACACTTCTTGCCTACTTTGAAAGCCTTTTGTTTCCCCCAGTTAAATCAGCAAAAACTATTTTCTGTAAGCCCCACACATACTGGACAGTGGAATGCTATATCACTTTCTCATCTTTTTAAAGGTTATTTAAGAAGTAATCTCTATTGATTTGTAGCATACAAAGTCATAAGAAACACTGAAACTGATTAATAGATTATATGAAACTGAAACATTTAATCAATCTCAAAAGCCATTTTATGGAAGTATATTACAAAGTTACAGTTGCTAGTATAAACTCAGCCATAACAGGAAGAAAGAAGAACATATATAATTTTCTTCTCTTAAATGTGCTGTGGAAGTGCTGAATGCTCATTCCTAGGTTATCAAGGTACTCCTAATGGTGTCTTTTGCAACTTAACCATTTTAAGTATCTGATATACTTCTAACATAGCTGCTTATATAAACCTCCTGAACCAGTCAGTCCTTGCAAAGGTGTACACAACTCCCACTAAAGTCCAGGGGATTTGTGCTTGCTTACACCAGGGCTAAATTTAGCCCAACACCTATATGAGGATGATCTGTTTTTTCCCCAGTTTGTCTTCTTAGCATATAAGATGTTTTGAGTACAAAAGAGCTGGTTTCCACTTTTGCTTTCAAAAATTGTTAAAGAACTTCCTTTTAGCTTGTGCTGACATTGTACTGTTTTAGTTGGCATGGAGAGTGGAATCCAAGTGAACACAAGATCACTTGTGCTACTAAATGGCATTGTGTTCCAGTAAAACTGACTCCCAACGACCTGGTCCAGCGGACACGGTGTCAAGTGGAGTGACTTCACAGCTCCCTGTATGTAGCTGCTTCTTTGGCCCCTGTATTGCAGTAGGAGTTGTGCCCTAATGCACTCCTGGGCTTTTAGTAACCACTGCCTCTGCACATTGGCCAGTTCCCACTCCTGCCCACCCCAGACTACGCTCTGTGCTGGCCTGTGCAGAGCTGATGTAGAGCCAGCCATGTTGAGCACAGGTAGAATGAAATCCTTTTTGTTACCGCTAGCCAGTTACTCACCCACTCTGCCTTAGAACCAGGGAAGCCTCACTGTGTTTGGATGCTTCTTCACTAGCGGATGAATTTGCCCTCTGAACTCATCAGAGGGAAAGACATTTCTTATAAAAATATAATTTTCCCAGAATTTGGTTTCCCTGTCTGCGCAAAACAAAACAGATGCCTTACTTCCTAGATCTGTGATTTTCACCTATGGGAATACAGAGATTTTAAATTAGCCCCAAAAGACGTCCTTGCTTTCTTAATGGAAAAAAAAAATACTAAAAATGATGAGAAAAACGTCTGTAAAGTCAAGAGTTCAAACAAATTCCCTACCATAGTACATGCCAAGAACACTACACAGCAAGCTGGTTGCTAATCAAACATAACTGTGTTTTCTATATTTTTTATAAAGCAAGACCAATTTTTGTATTTTTGGCTCCCAGTTTCTTCATGAGTAGTGTGCATCTATTGAAATACTTCTGTGAATGCAATGTTAGTGATTAAACATATGCAAAAAGTACAAAGTTTCAAAGTTACATGTTGTCAGGGCACTATCCCGGCTTTCCCAAGAGTTCAGTCCTGTATAGATAGAAATAGTTGATCTACTTGAAATTTGGCAAGTCATTACTAGCACTCAGTGTGTTATATTTCTGTTGTTTTGTTTTCTTTTTCAGCTATACAAGTTTCTGTTCAGGCTTGGCAAAGGGTCTCAGGAGAATACTACATTGTTTTCTTGCAATCCCTGCTTTGAATCATAGAAGATTAGGATGGAAAGGGACCTCAGGAGGCCATCTAGTCCAACCTCCTGCTCAAAGCAGGACCAACCCCAACTAAATCATCCTAGCCATGGATTTGTCAAGCTGGGCGTTAAAAACCTCTAAGGATGGCGATTCCTTCACCTTCCTAGGTAACTCATTCCAGTGCTTCACCTACGGTTTTACAAATATCCAGCCCAGACCTCTCCCACTGCAACTTGAGACCATTGCTCCTTGTTCTGTCATCTGCCACCACTGAGAACAGCCTAGCTCCATCCTCTTTGGAACCCCTCTTCAGGTAATTGAAGGCTGCTATCAAATCTTCCCTCACTCTTCTCTTGTGCAGACTAAATTATCCCAGTTCCCTCATCCTCTCCTCATAAGTAATGTGCCCCAGCCCCCATTTTCGTTGCCCTTCACTGGATTCCCTCCAATTTGTCTACATCCTTTCTGTAGACAGGGGGCCCAAAACTGGATACAGTACTCCAGATATGGCCTCACCAGTGCCGAATAGAGGGAAATAATCACTTTCCTCCATATGCTGGTAATGCTCCTATTAATGCAACCCAATATGCCATTAGCCTTTTTGGCAACAAAGGCATACTGTTGACTCATATCCAACTTCTTGTCCATTGTAATCCCCAGGCCCTTTTCTGCAGAACTGCTGCCTAGCCAGTCAGTCCCCCGTCTGTAACAGTGCATGGGATTCTTCTGTCCTAAGTGCAGGACTCTCATCAGATTTCTTTTGGCCCAATCCTCCAATTTTTCTAGGTCACTCTGTATCCTATCCCTACCCTCCAGCATATCTACAACTTCCCCCAGCTTAGTGTCATCTGTGAATTGCTGAGGGTGCAACCCACCCCAACATCCAGATCATTAATGAATATGTTGAACAAAACCAGCCCCAGGACAAACCCCTGGGGCACTTCTCATGATACCGGCTGCCAACTAGATATCGAGCTGTTGATCACTACCCATTGAGCCAATGATCTATCCACCTTATAGTCAGCTTTCTATATAATACTTGTGTTTTCAACTGTGCTACTGTTCAACATGGCTTATTAGCATTTTTTTCCTGCTTCTAAAACTAAGGTCCTTAACCTTGATATTTTTGACATGTGAAATGAAAACTAAGCCAAAGGTCGAGATTCAGATACAGTCAGAGATAATCAAGAGTCTAGCCTGGTCTGGGTGCATAAAATAAGTGTCAAATCCACTCCAAATGAGGCATCGAGTTTTCATATGTCATTTCATACTGGCAGCCAGTGTTCTCTTTTCCTGCACGAAGAACAAGATTCTGCAAGCTGCCGCGGGCCCCCTGAGGGATCATGAGGACACTCAATGCCAGCTGAAGTCAGTGAGAGTTGGGGGTGCTCAACAGAAATCTCAAGATCCTGTAACCTCTCTTCCCCAAAGCAGAGGGTCATGGCAAACAGTTCTTTTCTGATTCTTTCACCACTAACTGCATCCAAAGCACAACTAATCACTGTGGGATGCAACTTTCTTTGAACATGGAAGCAAATATCTCCTATTTCACTGGTGTTGGAGAAGAGGTGATTTTGCACATCTTTTTTTGGCATGGGTTAAAATGCACAATTCCAAACTATAAGGTCTCTTTTTCAGAAACCATGTCAGACCAAGGTAAGTAAAGTCTGAGGGTCCTTTTCGCCTACCAAAGAAAATAAGTAACTTCTGTGAAGCAAATGGGAGTTACTCACATTCTGCAGCAGAAGAATAGGGCCTTTGGAAAACAAAACTGACTTCTAGGTTGTAATAAAGCTCAGCAGTGTGAAAGGAAGGATGTTTCTGAAATCTGTGCAGCTGCTTTACCTTCTCATGAGTGAATCTGTCTTTCAAACACCAAAAATCCTTCCCTAACAACTCCCACACTGTGTTCCTGACTTCCTAAGCTATCCCCCTTTCAGACAGAGTTGTCTATAAGAGATGTTTGGAATGACAGCCTCAAGTTTACTGCTCAAGGTATTTTTTTCTAGTGTTTCAAAACTTTCCTGTTAGTGCTGAAATTGATAAGAATTCTCTGTAGATGAACTGCAGAAGAATACATGTGCATTCTTGATTGATGCTCTTAAAATTTCAGTCTTGCAGTACTAGGAACAATCTACAGATTGACAGAATCTTTAATTTAGGACTAGATTGTGTGCCTTCTGGGCACAGCTGCTTCTACCCCGTATTGTGGGACGCCGGTTACTCAGCTGTAACCCGTTTACCTGTTCTCAGCTGCCTTTCGTTTTTCATTTTGAAATTCCTCACAGGCTTCTCTAATCTTGATTAATTTAGTTATTTGGTGATATCTGCAAATTTGATCACCTCATTGATGATACCCTTTCTTTCCAGATCACTAATTAAAAAATTTAACAGCACTAGTTCTAGGCTGGAACCTCGGGGCATCCCAATGGGAACCTTTGCCATGTTGAAAATTGACTCTTTAGTCCTTCTTTGTTTCCTGGCTCTTAACTAGTTCCTGATCCAAGGCATTACTTTGCTTCTTATCCCATTACTATTAAGTGTATGTCTTCACTGCAGAGTTAGCTTCAGTTATTTGCACTTGAGATGACTCCTACCAAGTTATCCTAGCCTGAGTGCAGCCACACTGCAGAACAACATTTAAGGAGCACATGTTTGGATTATCACCACGGAGTAGCAGTATCCCCATCACAATACCAGCTTGAGTATCAGCAGCACTCAGTTTTCAACCCACACCCCGATGGTCCAGTTAGCTCATGTTTTAAACCATCACTTAACTCACACTACAGATTTTTGTGTGTGGACAGGAGTCAGGTTAGGAGCAAACCTCGAATTATACCTCAAACTAAGACTGCAGTGAAGACAAGCCATTAGATTCCTCACTAGTCTCTTGTGAGGACAGCGACCACTTACAAATACCCCCACACACACCCACTGTGACACACTCCATCTCACTGGGGTGCTTCTAAGCCCAGTGTAGGAGCATACCACAGGAGTGGCTGAGTATGTGTGTGCTGTGTGCACCATCTGTTCTGGTTTATGAAGCAGCCTATTGGCAGCTGTGAGAAGCCACCCTTACGACAGAGCAGGTGCAGGAACTACTCTGTTTTATACTAGAAGCCATGCCAATCCCTCGCCCATCTCAGAATGGTGAAGTGCAAAGACGGTATAAAGCCCCCATTGTACCACATAGCACCAGACTGCTTCCAGTGCTGTATCACAGAATCTGGGCATAGTCCATGAGCATACTGACGCACAGAAATCACTTAGAGTTTCTTCAGTGTCCTTGTCCTCACTAATTGCTCCCTTTGCATAGGGCGAAAGACTAAAATCTAGACTGGAATGTCTTCTGCCAGTGTAGCTGATATTGTGACTATAATATCTTAAAGATGTGGTAAGTATTTTAGATGTGAGCTGAAGTATGTAAATATTGTAGAGACAGTATTTAGTGTAATCCAGTGTAGATGCACTTCTCAGAGAAAGTTCCTTCACTCTGCCTTCCCGGTTCAATTTTTAGCAGGAAAAAAAAACATGCTCCAGTCTTTGAAGTTACTAATTATCTATGAGCATCTTATCAAAAACTATTACTGTTCTGAAAAGAATCTTGTAGCTTATTAGCTGAAGTCTGCTGATATTTCATTGTCACAAAGCAAGAACGCCAGTGATTGCAGTCAGAGGGACATATTTCAGCACTTTTCAGAGTGCTTTTGCTGAATTACACTAAATTAACTTACAACACTTGGATACAACAGTAAATAGTTTTCATTGTGAGCCGGGTGAGCCTCAAGTCCCTGTGGGAAGTACTGCAGCCAGATTTATTCTAGAGAAGAGAACTCCTTGATCTACCTATGGAAATATAGATCTCTGGTGAAACCTAAATATGAGTTCATGCACATTGTAATTACCAAGTATGGTCACATGGTGAGTTGTTAATGAGAAAAAAGGGTGCGATGCATATATAAAGACTGGAGGAAACTTGGGTGTGATTCTCTGCTGACACAACTTTCCTATCTATATGGGACAAGTTTCACTCCATGGGCATTGCTTGAGAGATATTCTAAATCACTGGGCCGGCCTTTCCCTACCTGGTCCCAGTGCTGGAACTAATAGAGAGATGTGGAGGTGACTGTCTCCCTGGCAGCCTTTCAGTGTGTGTGTATGGCACCTTTTCAAGCCAATAGGTATAATTAAAGGTGACGCTGCCAATGACCCATCATCCACCCTTGCTCTGCCACTGCTCAAAACTTGGCTCCGATACTGCCTGATACCATCCACTTTGTGGATTTTGCCAGCAGCTCCTGGACCTTCAGTGGAGCAAGGGTTGGGGGGGGACGGGTATACACCACTGTGTCCCTTTCCAAGCAGATTTACTATCACTTCAGAGCCTTCAGCCCGGGTTTCATTAGTGATAACCTGACCAACCCAGATGGTAAATCTGTTCCATTATGTGCAAGGTGGAAAGGAGTTCAAGGTACTAATTTATATTAATGTTTGCAGGGTTGCTTTAGCTATGTTGGTTCCAGAATATAACAATCTGTTCCAACTCGTATTTTGCTGTGACACTCTTGTTTCCTTCCCCAGACCTCAAGAAGAGCTCTGTGCAGCTTAAAAGTTTGTCCCTTCTACTAACAGAAGTTGGCCTAATAAAAGATATTACTTCACCTACCTTATCTCAGTTTATATTAATATAAATCCAGTCTCTAACTCTCTTACACCCCTTTGACTTTACTGGTCTGCCATGTCTTCTGTCTGAGAAATCATTCTTCCTTCTACCCATAGTACTGCTTTCTTATGAGCCCTTGTTTTTTTTTTAGTTACCACCGTTCAGCTTCACCCCCAAACAGAGACCAAAAAAATTAAATACAGTTCCTTCTCCATCTTCAGTATTTACCATCTTCCTGTTGGAGGGAACAATCTAATTCAGTTCAGTAAATAACAGGGTTTGATGCCAAAACATGTGAAATGACAGTAGTACTCCAGATGCACATCAAGATATTGAGGATCTTGAGCACCTGTTTTAGAGCTGACAGGAGGATGTCAATTCTGCTTTGTGGCAGAAAATTAAGGCCGAAATAGGCTGCAACACAAAGGATTTATCCAAGCCTGTGCCAAGGATGTATTACAGGGCCACAGAGCTTACTCCTTTGGCCTCTATAACAATCACCAAATCACCCCAGAGCAGTAAATCACTTCATCAACCCTGATGGTCTACAGGCCACAGCAAAACCGGTCACAGAGTCAAACCGATAATCCAAAAATTACCTCCTTCACTGAAAAGATCTCCTGCATTCAGAAAGACTTCTTAGGCCACATGGATCTGATTTCCCTAGGTTAACATACTTAATTTTTTGTATTTTCAAATAGAAGGTAATATTTTTTTAAAAACCACAGAAAATTTTCCCCCTGGGTGAGAGGAGAGAAGGAAAAAATCACATGTGACTGATGCTAGTCACATCATTTAGTACACTTATGGAAGGATCTCGGGTATCACAGTGATGGGCACATTATATGAACCTTAAGAGAGAAGAATGAATTCTGGACTAGTAATGTTATATGAAGCCTGTACCTATAAATCATTAGACTTACTATGTCTCAGGTACTGACCAAAAGTCCTTGCCATGTGATGTCTATTTTACATGAATTTCTACTCTCCGTCCATGACATTCTAGAACCCATTTCCAAAACCAACCCCAGATGATTGTCATTTGGATGACTGGGAGGGAGGTTGCCTCACTGCTTTGATGAGTTAGAAGTGAATGGGCAGGAATATTTCTGAAATTCAGAAATCCTTCTTATCTGTGATCTGTTGGGGGTGAAACAGGTACAGAAACTGGATGCTTTTCTGAGGAGGCACAGTCTGAAGTGGAAGCAGGTGTCTGAGGGAGGGAGAATAGGTGAAGTGTGATAAGGAGAGAGGAGGGACTGGGGGGGGAAGGTTTCAAGAAAAAAGGGAAGTGAAAAAAGAGGAAAAATGTAAGAAAGAAGGAGCAAGGAAAAAAGTGAATGAGAGAAGCAAAGAAATGAGAGGAGAGAAGAAAAAGTTTATAAGGGAATAAGTTAGAAATATAGAGCAACTAGTGTGGCTTTTTAATGGCTAACAGAAATGTGGAGGTGCTAAGCATATCGCTAAAAACAGAGAAAAAATAATTGTTACCCTTATATTTTTGGATGTTGCCACACTTTTTTGAGATCGCCTAATACATCTGACATTTAGGAGGCTGACAGGTTTGAGTCCTGCTAAGAAGACCACATGCACTATTTGTCGGATTTACTTTATTAGAATGACGTGCCTTTAGACCGTAAGCTCTTCAGAGTAGGCTTTCTGTTATTTGTTTGGCATGTGTGCTCATTGTAGAGTACTGTGTACATCTACTGCTCTATAAAAATAATAAAGCTGGGCCAAATCAAACGGGAGATCATATTAAGTTAAATGAAGGTGACCTGGAATGTTCATTGTGTGGCCATCATCACACTGTCAAAGGTTGAAACAGTACCATCCAGCTAGTATTCCAGAGAAAAAAAAGGTGTTTTAAAATTCACGTGGCCTTAATTCCAACCAAATAATATATTAACTAGCAAATCTATCTCTGCTTTCTCGTCTAGACTCAGAGGTAAAGAAGTCAGCCAGTTGGGAAAAGTTACCTTTCTAACTATTAGTAAATATTTTTTAAATTGGAGAAAGAGCCCATTGGTTAGCCATGTCTCACCTTTCTGAAAAAGAAAGGGAAACGGCAATATTGTCACCAGGACATGCATAGTTCTTGGTTGCAGTATAAACAATGTATTTTTCTAAGTGTAGAATTATAGGTATTATAAAAATACAAACGATTACATAGCACCAAGGGGCATGTTTCTAGCTGGTTTCTTTGATCCAAAATAAATTATTGGGTACAAAACAAGAGTAATTCAAAACACATGTAATACCCTTAAGGTGTATGAGGCATCATGTGATAGGCTTTACAAACTTTCAAGTTAACAGTTACCATCAGTTTCCTTGGAAATTTGTTTTGCTTTTAGTTTTTGCTTCTTGTAATTAGCAGGAAAAGACACACTACATTAACAGCTAGATACCCAAAAATATTTTTGTTAATCTTGTGTTTATACTACAGTAGACCTCAGTCTTTGTACATTAAGGTGGTAAAACACTACCATTCTAAGTTGGTAGCATTCTGTGGCCACCTTGAACTGCTGTAAAATGGTTGCACAAGGTGCAAGACAAAGAAGATTAGGTTCAGTATGTATTAGATGCCTGTGATTAGATTAAGGCATACCTCTCCCCCAAACTTTGTTCTGTATTGCCCCTCGGGATTTGATCTCTGTGAACTAATCCACAGGACTTCTTCTGTCTCCTCTGTCAAACAATAATAACCACTTGGCATCTAAAAGACATCAGCCAAAAGATGTTGGCTAGATAGAGTGGCTGTTGGGAATTGCAGATTTCAGTGTGTGTACCCTTTTTTTCTTCACTATGATAGCATAACCAGAGGCTTGCAAACAATTTCTTATAAATATTGTTTTCTATTTCTGACTATTTGAATCAATAAAACATACCTTAATTACATTGACCAGTCACGTAATAACACCCATGTTTCCTTACAGATTTGCAATGTCCAATGAAACTCAAAGATTTCTTAAACAAAATCCCATTTTGTGCCATTTATAAAAGAAACTAGAAAGAATAACTTTCCTTTGCCACGGAATCCTCTATACCAGATCAAAGAACTTCTATAATTTATATAGCCAGTCAACAATTAACATTCTCAACTTGTCACATGATGCTACTATTCCCTTTAATGTTTCTCTAAACCATAGTTGGGTGAGTATTTAAAAAAATCCATTATATATTATTTAAATGTTTAAATATAATTGTTTCTGCCATGTTCACACCCCTGTTTGCATTCACTTGCTGTAAATCTTTGTGAAGTTGGGTTCTGCAAGCTCCCACAAAGCAAATGTTAAGATCATGTTAGACTCTGTAAGGAAAAATAATTTAAAATTCTGATTCTGCTTACTTGTTGTTGGGGGTCAGGTGTGTGGCTGAGTGCTTTCCAGAATCAGGGGCTGAGGCCCTAATTCTGCACCCACTTACGACAGTTGAAGCTTTGTCAACAACTCCAAGGAGAGCAGCAGCAGTCCCCTTAAGTTTAATTAATAAACAAACTATTCTGAAATTAAACTCTTTATATTACTTTGCTACCTTCTGGTTGTCAATAACTTGTTCTACTCTTACCCTTCATTAAAATGTTTCACTTTGTAATTCTTCACTGTTTTTGTATTTTCATATGTTAAGTACAGAATTGGAGCAACATTGCATAGAGGCCTTTTATTTGTTCGTTAGGAAAAGAGGTTAGGCTCTGATTCTGGAATCCTACGCTTGCAGGTGGATTCTTAGTTTTGCAGGGGCCCCACTGAAGTCAATAGTGCTCCATGTAGTCAGAGGTCTTCCTGAATGCCTCAGCACTTTAGTAATTTGTCCATCACCATTATATACCATGTCTTGTGGACCCACTCAGACTCTGAGGACTGAGAGACTCTTTCCCATAACTGCTGTATACCATTTTCCCCAGCTGATAACACTGGATACACAAGTCTTTTAAGTGTTTCTTTAAACTAACAATACAACAAGGAAATGTTTTTCTTCTGTTTGTAAATTCAGTATCCTGTTTCTCTCCATCTCAATAAGAATTGGAATAATGATGTTAAATGTTTTTTTAACCCTTATTAAGGCCTGAAGCCCTGAGTGAGGAAAGTTCTTAAGCATATGTTTATCTTTAATCATGTGCTTAAATCCCATTGACTTCAGTGCTTCCCTGAAGGGGATGCTTTCTTTAATCAGGGTTGAAAGGGTTCCATGGTTATTTGGTTAAGCTTTTCCTTCACATTGGCAACTGAAGAATTGGGTCTAAAATGGTTTCATGTGCCATATCCCAGAGTAGTAAAAGTTTAAACATTATCATCTTTAACTTCTGTATTTCCATGAGTAGATTTTTCACTTACTGCTCAGAGAATTTAGTGCTTCAAAAGAAATTATTTTAAAAAGTAATTACTCTTTGAGTTAATTTGCTGTGTTTGTTTAATATGTAAATCAGATCACAGTGCATATTGCTTTTTAGAAGTGCCAGATCAAAAAGATGGCTTAATCTAGGACTAACCTTGTCTCTTTTTTCAATAACTTTCCAGTTAACTAAAAATATCTAAGATCTCCTTTTTAATGCCAATATTGTGCCAAGAAAAGCCATAGTTTTGTACTAACTTTATATATTATTGTTCATCATTATAGTAGCTACATAGCAGCATTTACACTGTTGGCATATTTCATAGTGCTTTTAGAATATTTAATAACAAATATACTTGTTTTAAGAAGATCCAAGGCCATTTCAGTTGTTGAATTAACTCCTCACATCACAGTTAGATTGATGATTTTAACATATAAATTCCTTCAACAATATCTATTTCAATTAATTTTCATAGTCTATTGTTGTTTTCATCCTAAGTGTATCTTTTTTTCAAATTTAGAAATAGAATGAGGTTAGGCTGGATTTAATAGAAGTACAGTGGACAGTTATACATTCAGTCACATGATTGCACCATTTGAATTTATGAGAAGTATTGACATTTTAAAAATACTTTGTTTCCTGATGTTGAAATTAACAAAATTGTAGTTACTACACTTTTTAAATATAAATAGAATTATTGACAGGACAAAATATTCTCTTAAATTATTATTAATACAGAGTGACAAAATATAACTTTTAGTAGGGGGTTGGACTATCTTCCAACACTAATCTTCTATGATTCTATTAAATATATGGCAATTGAGGTAGTATAGGTTATGAGTCACAACAGGGTTAAATTGTTTTTATAAATATTATATCAATAGTACTCTCATCATTCCATTTGGCCCATGTAGCAAGGCGCTGTGGCCTTCCTCAGAGCCTGGGCCCAAGGAAGGGTCGCGACACCCCTGCTGGGCAGAACAAGGCCCTACAGGCCAAACATCCCAGAAGCAGAGGGATGGAGCCAGGGCAGGAAAGGGAAATATAAAAGGCCGGCCTAGCAATTTGGTGGGGGGGAAGCTGCTGCCGGAGGCAGATGTGTCTTCCCAGAGGCTGCAGTCTGGACCTGACCCAGGTCCTGTGGCTGTTCAGAGAAAACGCGCCACCGACCGGAGCCTCCAAGGCCTGCCCAAGCCGCTGGGCCATAGTGACTGGAGAGGGCTGCTGAGGCCTAGTGACTGGAGAAGGCTGCCAGGCCCTAGTAGCTGGAAAAAACCACCCGAGACCACTGAGTGGGAAAAACCCCGGAGCCGGCCCTGACCTGGAGGAGCTGCCCAATGTTGGGGACCCGCTGGAGCTGTCTGAGCCTAGTGTACCAGAGGACCCCCTGGGACCTGGAGGAGCTGTCCTCCGCTGACGACCCTGAGGAGTTTCCAGACCTGCTGCCGGTCAACGTTGAGGGACTCGTGGGGCTCCTGCTCGCTGTCTACCCCAGCGACCTGGAGCAAGACCCCTGTCCGCAGGTACCCGGGGACAGGGTGGGAGGAAGTAGCCCAGGAACAGCCAACTATAGAGTGGCTGAGACTGTGGCTAAACCAGTCAGCGTGTTGCGGCTGGATCCCTGTTGACTCAAACCACTTTGCCACTGATAGGACCTTGGGCTGGGACGCAGTGGAGTCGGGTGGTTCTGCATCCCTCTCCCCCCTTTCCTAACCACCCCGGGAGTGCTTGTCTACTTTGGAACTTGCCTGCCAGAGGATACCGAGCTGTACTAGCCCTGCCTGCCTGCCTGCAAGGCCAGGGGCTCTAGACTATTTTGCTTGCCCCGCTCGCTGGAGGGCCAAGGGCTTCTGACTACTTCAACAGCCCTGCCCAGCTTGAGGTTTTGGTTTTGGTTGAAGGGCCCATCTTTCTCATTTTGCAAGAGCCTTGTGTCTGTCTAGTGATTGATGCCAAAGATGGCTTTTATCTTTGCTTATATCTTCCAAAGATCAGTGACCTTGCTTCAAGAGGCAGATGACCTCATTCTGTTCTTCCCTTCCTGTGGACTTCCCATTCCCTTCTAACTTCTATGTAAAGGGCTTCTGTTATTTTTGGTCACACCTTGCTTAATTTATACAGAAGACATGCAAATTGCTGCCTTCTCTCCCATCTGGGAGGGAACCTGTGTCTCCCTGTTTGGCCACAGACTTTAAAGCATAATATAATTGTTTCCACGTTTCCTCATATAGTGTTAATACACACATTTCACAATGATATTAATCATAAGTGTTTCATTGCCTTTCAGAAAAGACCTCACTCTGTACACTTTTATGATACAGTAATATTGTATACAATGAGTTGATTCAATTGCTTATCACTTAAGTTTCACCCCGATGTCTTTATAGACCAGGAAACCATTTAAATGGATTCTTCTGATGGTTACCCCTCAAAGTAAACTTTATTCAACCTGTGAGGAAGGTGACATGGAGTCTGATGGTGACGAAAGCTCCATGCTCTTTCTTCCCCTGCTGGTATTTGCTGAAATGCAAATTGTTCTGTTTCTTGCAATCTCTCCCTGCCCCCACCTTTCCAAGTTAGTTTGATGGCCCTGTTTACTGCCTATATGTAAATTGAGGCAACCCACATTCCTTTGTCTAAGGCGGACTGTACTTATGTATTTGTTGTCAAACACATTTTAAAAATATAATTCTAGCACATACTCATAACTTTTGATACACATGCTATGCCTACATCCTACAAGAATATTAATGAATAATAAGTTATTAATTTTTCAATAATATCTCACAAGACTTATTTGAACAAAAATTATTACATCGTGTAGGGTGTGAATAAAGGAATTCTTAGGCTCATACCATAATAATAGGTATTAGAGGGACATATTGCTGTAATAAGTCCTATAACAATTTTCGAACATCAAACCAGAAACCTTTCAGTTTGGGACAATCCCAGAAGATATGAAGATTATTCTTTATACCAAGGCTTTGTGTTCAATATTTTGCTGTGAATTTTGTGTCTCCCTTCTTTTGCAAGATTGGTATGTGAAAATCATAGAATCATCGTGCTGGAAGGGATTTCGAGAGGTCATCTAATGCAGTCCCCTGCACTCGTGGCAGGACTAATTAATATCTAGACCATCCTTGACAGGTGTTTGTGTAACCTGCTCTTAAAAATCTCCAATGATGGAGATTCCACAACTTCCTTAGGCAATTTATTCCAGTGATTAACCGCCCTGACAGCTATCTAATCATAAACTATCCTGACAATATCTAATCATAATTTTCTACTAGTATTATCTCCATGAGGAGAAACTTCTAGTACACACAATGGCTTGCACCATATCTTTCAAATCCTCTGGAAAGATTTTTTTGGTTCAGTTAGCTTTTCCCAACCTAACCTCACATCAGCAGTACTGACATTTAGAAAAGAGTGCATACTGATTCACTGAAATGAAGAAAAATGTTATAATAGCTTCAAAAGCAGTGAGTAACAGAGTGAAGTAATCTCATCAGGATTCCCGGAATCCTTTGTGATATGTAGAAATCTTGGAATAATATGCAGAATTTACTCATCTGACATCCTTATTCACCAGTGCTGTTGCTTTAGGCTTGCTTTAGCAGCCTTTGGGTGGCTTTGTGTCAGAGAAAAGGAGTCGGGCACTGTCAGCAGCACCCTCTTCCCGGACATTGCTGCTGCCTGAAGAAGGCTGCAGGCCCAGCTGGAGGCAGTTAACCTTTCTGTTGGGGGATTATGAGCACCTGCCTTGTAATCATTGGGCTAATGATATAATTGGGATGATATAAGTGGAAGGAATAAAAAGCAAGGAGGAGCTCAGAAGGGGAGTCTGGGCTAGGGTGTGAAGATTGTGGTGAAGCCTCCCCTTGCTGCAAGCTTTGCTTTATGAGAAAATAATAAATACACACCTTGGTGAAAGAAGATAACCTGGTATGTGTGTTTGTGACCGTGAGACCACGTGAACTTGCCAGGCAGGTGAGTATACCGGATAGTGGTATACTGGAGATGCCCTGTGGCAGCCCAGCACGTGTCTTCCCAGTTCTCAACCAAGATATTCACACTGGAAACTGGATTGGACCTGAATGCATAATTATACTAGTGATTAAAATATTTCTATACACGTCAGCACATGCACTACTAGTAATGCTATTTATGAAGTTCTTTTTAAAATACATATAGAAGTTCAATAATTTTCACTGTCATGTAGCGTAAAAATTTCAGATTAAATCACAAAAGAGTGGAAACATTTATTTGTTATAATTGAGAAAAACAACAAATGTCGGCTTCCGATATCCATTTTGTCCTTTTCATACTCCTATCCCATTTATCAATTACTGTGGCTGTTGGTTTAGATTCTATTATGTTATTTTATTATTATTATTTACTTGTATTACTGTAGCACCTATGGGCCCTAGTCATGGACCAGGACCCCCTTGTGCTTGGAGCTATACAAACATCTACATTAATTAATGCCAGTGAAAATGAGGTAGAATCAGAGGTTAAAATATGAAAAGAACAAATTAAAAATTACTTAAACAAATTAGATGTTGTCAAATCACCAGGACCTGATGAAATACTTCCTAGAATACTCAAGGAGCTGACTGAGGAGGTATCTGAGCCATTAGCGATTGTCTTTGAAAAGTCATGGAAGACGGGAGAGATTCCAGAGGACTGAAAAGGGCAAATATAGTGCCACTATATAAAAAGAGGAATAAGGACAACCTGAGGAATTACACACCTGTCAACTTAATTTCAGTACCTGGAAAGATAACGGAGGAAATAATTAAGCAATCAGTTTCAAACACCTAGAAGATAATAAGGTGATAAATAAGAGTCAGCATGGATTTCTCAAAAACAAATCATGTCAAACCAACCTAATAGCTGTCTTTGACAGGGTAAGAAGCCTTGTGGATGGGAGTAGATGTGTTATATCTTGGTTTTAGTAAGGTTTTGATAATGTCTTGCTTCTCATAAACAAACTAGGGAAATACAACCTAGATGAAGCTACTATAAGATGGGTGTATAACTGGTTGGAAAATCATTTCAAGAGAGTAGTTATCACTGGTTCACAGTCAAGCTGGAAGGGCATATTGAGCAGGGTCTCACAGAGATCAGTCCTGGGTCTGGTTCTATTCAATATCTTTATCAATGATTTAGATAATGGCATAGTGAGTACACTTATAAATTTTGCAGATGATACGAAGATGGGAGGTATTGCAAGTGCTTTGGAAGATTGGATTAAAATTCAAAATGATCTGGACAAACTGGAGAAATTGTCTAAAGTAAATAGGATGAAATTCAATAATGACAAATGTAAAGTACTCCACTTAGGAAGGATCATACAGTTGTACCTGTGTAAAATGGGAAATGACTGTCTCGCAAGGAATACTGCGGAAAGGGATCTGGGAGTCATAGTGGATCACAAGCTAAATATGAGTCAACAGTGTAACAGTGTTGCAAAAAAACCAAACATCATTCTGGGGTGTATTAGCAGGAATATTGTAAGCAAGACGCTAGAATTCTTCTGCTCTACTCTGCACTGATTAGGCCTCCGCTGGAGTATTGTGTCCAGTTCTGGACACCACATTTCAGGAAAGATGTGAACAAATTTGAGAAAGTCCAGAGAAGAGCAACAAAAATTATTAAAGGTCTTAGAAACATGGCCTACGAGGGAAGTTTGAAAAAATCGGGTTTGTTTAGTCTGGGAAGAGAAGACGGGGGGGGGGGAAGGGAAGGGGACGACACACACATAATAACAGTTTTCAAATACATAAAAAGTTATTACAAGGAGGGTGGAGAAAAATTGTTATAACCTCTGAGAATAGGACAAGAAGCAATGGGCTTAAATTACAGCAAGGGTGGTTTAGATTGGGCATTAGGAAAAACTTTCTAACTGTCAGAGTAGTTAAGCATTGGAATAAATTGCCTATGGACGTTGTAGAATCTCCATCATTGGAGATTTTTAAGATCAGATTGGACAAACATCTGTCAGGGATGGTCTAGATAATGTTTGGTCCTGCCTTGACTGCAGGGAACTGAACTAGAGAACCTCTCTAGGTCCCTTCCAGTTCTATGATTCTATGAAACTCAGAACAAAAATACAGTCCTTGCCCCAAGGATTTACAATCTAGTTATAAGACAATAAACAAGAGATGGATACAGACAAACAGGGAAATACAAGTAAGCAATAGTAATAGCAGTAGGGATAAAGTGTATTTTTTTTCCTAGATGACTTAGGAGCCTAAGCCCTGTTTTCAAAGTGACATAGGTACTGTGACAGGGTCAGACTAGATGACTACCAGAGAGTGCTAGAAGGCCAATATATCAGCCCCAGGCTCAGCAAATCCCTTTTCCCCTAGTAACTGAGCAGGGGTTACTCCAGGTTAATTAGCACACCTGGAGCCAATCAAGGCCCCGCCTAGGACTTGTTAAAACCTCCCTCCAGAGAAAGAGGGTGGCTGGAGTTGTGAGAGTAATGTGAGCTACCAGAGTGTGTGAGCAGGCAAGACACTGTCAAGAGCCAGGAGGGTTTGGGAGAAGGAGCAGAACACTGGCAGAAGAGAACCCTGAAGGTACAAAGACTGCGGGAGAGAAAAACCCTGCCTGAAAAGGGCAAAAGACCTTTCCCAGGCCTGGAGGCCTAAGGGAAGAGACCCTGCCAGAAGGGAAAGATTGAACTGGACATTGGTTTAGGCACTACCACGTCCAGTGGGGCGGTCAGAGGTCAAGAGCCTTCCCTGGCAAAGAGGCCAGGAAGGGCCACTGTCCGAGCAGGGTACGGACATTAAGTCAAGGGGCACAGGGAAGTAACCCAGGGAAACCAGCAGCTTTCCTGAAGGCACAGTGCGAGGCTGCTTCTTGTAGGGTCCCTGGGTTGGGGCCCAGAGTCGAGGATGGGATTGGGCCCCTCCCTACCCCTACAAGCCATTCACTGGAGGGGCAATAGCCCCAGCGAAGAGGCAAGGGCCTGTGAGAACCAGAGACAGGACTGGGAACCAGCAGGGAGCAGCCATCTTAGAGAGGCTGTATTACCCTCCCCCACCACTAGAGGGTGGAAGAACACTAAGGGATGAAGCAGTTCCCTGATTTACCGCTAGGAGGAAGCGCTGGACCCACCGAGGTAGAGGAAGAGCTTTGTCACAGTACTTAGGACAAGATTTTCAAAGTTATTTAGGTGCCTTAAGATGCAGATAGGTGTCTAGTGGCATTTTTCAAAAGAACCTAAAATCAGTGGGTGTTAGGCACCTAAATTGCTTAGGTGTTTTGAAAAACCTCACTAGGCGCCTATCTGCATCTTTAGGCTCCTAAATATCTTTGAAAATCTGGCCCTAAATGCCTCAATCTATTTTGAAAATGGGACTTAGGTTTCTAAATCACCTACACACTTTTGAAAAATTTATCCAAATACCAAATTAATCAAACATTTGCTTTTATGACACAAGTGTTAATGTCAGTGTTTGCAAAGTTGCATTTTTTGGAAACATAGGGGCTGATTCACCACTGATTTACTTGTTTTACGCTGGTGTAACTCCTCTGATGCGCTTAAGTGGTGCTGGGAGGTTGCACTAGCCTTTGCCCCTGGGAGAGTTTATAGAAAGGAGGAAAACAGCTCTCTTATCCTTGTGAGGTATCAGATCTAAGAAATATGATTTGTAAATGAGAGGAGAGGTCTTGGCATCACTTTTAAAAACAAAATTAGCTCGTTTTTCATCTGATCTTGTTTAAAAAGGGCTGCTGTGCAGAAGCAATTTAATGACCAGACTGGTAGTGTCAAAAAATGAATCCACTGCAGGAGCAATAGTTTCTAGGACATGAACTGAGAATAAGTGAGGGAAAAAAATCAGCCAGCAAAGTGAGAAAAGGTTATTATTTTAATAGGTTTTTTTAAAATGTTGAATATAAAATGAATAAATGCAAAAACAGAAATGGAATTGGAGAGCTGACTGCACTGGGCTGAAACATTTCAGTCTGGACCTTAAATGAAACAAATGATACAAAAAAATCTGACCATTGTTTTTGCTTTGGGGACTATCAATCTTCAGTGACCAATAATTACTATATCTCCACTTAATTAGTTAAGTTTGCTTTAGCATCTTCAGTGGCAGACAATTATCAGAATTCTTTACCCAGTAGCAGAACTTGCTGTGGGCATGCTATGCACTTTGCTTCTGCTAATACTTGAACCAAGATACTCTTGGGTCCTGTCCCAAAGCCCAGTGATGTCAATGGAAAAACACTATTGACTTAGATAAATTAAGTTTTGGATCAGGTCCTCAGTTTGTAGACCACATCTGTGAGCCTAAAGGGACTGTCTCCATCAAGACTGAATGAGCTGTACTAAGAATGTCTCAGCTGGAAGTCAATCTTACATATTGCTCATTATTATTAATAATATTTATTTATTAGGCATCACTTTTCAAAAAGAGGTTGAACTTCTATCATGAGCAGTAGTTGGCACTAGCTTTGACAACTTTTAGGAACCTAGTTGGTCATGTATGGTGTTATAGTGAGGAGTCTATATTTTCAGATATAGAACATTTGGCATGGTTATCCAAATTGTGACTTAGATTAAATCTTGTGTATCTGAGTAAAGATTTGCTATTTGTCCTCTTCGAAGCATTGATGGTTGTTAGAAATAATATCCCACAAACATAGCAGGAGCAGGGATGGTCTTAAAGATCTAGGGAGGTGGTGGAATCCCCATCCTTAGAGATTTTTAAGGCCTGGCTTGACAAAGTCCTGGCTGGGATGATTTAGTTGGGGTTGGTCCTGCTTTGAACAGGGGGTTGGACTAGATGACCTCCTGAGCTCCCTTCCAACCCTAATCTTCTGTGATTCTGTGATTCAATTGTGTGTTGTTGTTAGTAATCTTCATTGCTCCTGTAATACTGGAGCTATTGCTCCAACTTAATAGGCAGCTGAGTCTTGAGCATCCAAGGATGAGAAACCAGAAGGCCAAGAAGGCATTGCCTATATGGAGCCCCACTCCGCAGATCAGCAACAGTGCTGTGAAAGTTGGCCTTGATCCCAGACCCCTGATTGGCAACAGAATGAACAAACAAGAGAAGCTGGTTTCTGCACCTTCACAGAGCTCTGATTGGCTAGAGAGCTGGCAGGAAATCTTCTCCCAGCTTCCAGCTCCCCTGGGATAGGACAATGAACTGCATGGGCAGCTGAAGAGCATGTGGGGTGGCTACCTCAGGGACACAGGAGGCTGAGAATCTGAGCTCCAGGGTAATAGGACAGGCCCAGGGAACAACCTGAGTGTGTGGCCCTGTGAGCCTGCACCAAACTGTGTGTGAAAATCAACCAGAGCCTTGATCAGTGACTCACTGAGACTGTTGCCAATAAAGCTGATTGTTACTGAAGACAGTGTTGGCAGTGAATTTCTGCCTCCCCAAAGATGGTAACAATCATCTCCATTCCAAGGCCAGGGGTGGAAGTTTGTAATTAACCACCAGTGTAGGGAGCACCTAGCACGCCTATCCTGACACTCATGAAAGGGCAAACAGAATTTTGAAAGAACCATCATCTTGCATAGTTTGAAGTTAAACTCTTTCCCATCCTGAGGAAGTCTGTATTTTCTTCCATTTAAATACTGCACTGCTTCCCCAAAAAACTCTCCAAAAGCAAGTGATCATCTAAACTGGCAAGTAAATAGAAATATTTGTCATCGGAGGAACAAGACTGTGACTCAGATTTGTGTACTCATTAACTAAGCATCTCGTTTCTAACTGTTGAAAATCAGCTATATCAATTTTCTCTTTCAGTCAAACAACCCCTTGGCGATAAAGTGAAGGCTTTGATCGGGCATTGTGCATGGGGGTGAAGATAATCAGTATATTTGCAAGAAGACAACGATGTGACGGGCCAGATCCTCAGATTGATGTAGCTGAGACAATTTTCCACTAAGACAATGCAGCTACACCAATTTACACCAGCTGAGGATATTAACTATTATTTCATGTTCAGATTCATCAGCATATCTCATCTGCAGATCCTGCCTGTGAAGATAAGGAGAGACACTGTTGACAACGTACAGTCCTGACAGGTTCCAGCATGTGCTTCAAATAGGTTAGAACCATTGTGTGTCACACTTTGAGGAAAAAGAGTCGATATTCATTGGTTTTTAGTCAGAAAGCAAAAGGTTAATTTTTTTCAGAGATAAGATGGTGGTGTTCTGACCCTTATGCAGAAAGTGCTGCTCCAACAGAACTTTCAGAACTGGCTTTTCTTGCCCATTAACACATACTCTTTCTGGGATCTTCCATGTGTAATTAAGATTTCTCTGCTTGTTTCAAATCTTTCCATAAACCCAGTTCCCAACATCATATCCATCTGTCTATGTTTGTTTCCTCCCTGCATCCCAATTTCAGTTGGAGGTGGGACAAGGATTTGCTTGTTTTGTTGCCTCTTTTAATACCCTCCTTCGCTCCTCTACCTCACTTAAGTCCTTTCCTCTGCTGTTGCTGGCCCTGAGGACGGAACTGATGCCTAAAGGTCTGGGGCATGTAAAGACACAGGGAGCAGAGCGTGGCCCTCGAGTCCTTCAGACCATGCAACTTTGCATCTGTCTGGTCTGAGAACAAGGCTGGCCCATCAAAGGGGAGGTCCTGGATGGACTGTTGGATCTCCTGAGACAGCCCTAAGGATTGTAGTCACGAGCATCTACGCATGCAGATGGCGGAGGCCATGACTCTGCCTGCTGAATCAGCGGCATCTGAGGACGCCTGCAGCACTGCTCTAGCCATCGTGGTACCCTCCTCCACGATGGTGTCCAGCACCTGGTCCTGCACAGAGCACCCACGAAGCGCTTCAGCGAGTCCCAGAGGTTAAAGTTGTACCTGCCCAGGAGAGCCTGCTGATTGGCAATTCTAAACTGCAGGCTTGCTGTTGAATAAACTTTTCTCCCAAACAGGGCCAGCTTTTTGTTGTCCTTACTTTTTGGTGTGGAACTGGGCTGCCTCTGCCTACCCCTCTGGTTGGCTGCATCTACCACCAGGGTCCCAAGAGAGGGGTGGGTAAACAGATACTCGAACCCCTTGGCTGGGACATAGTATTTTTTCTCAGTCTCCTTGGATGTCAGGGCCACCAATGAAGGGTTCTGCCACAGGGCCTTCACTATTTTCAAAACCCTTCATACACAGGAAGGGCTACCTGAGCTGGGGCAGCCGCTGCCAGGACATTGAACAAACTGTCTGATGCCTCTTTCAGCTCCTCCACCTCCAACCCCAAGTTGGAAGCCACCATTTTGAGCAGCTCCTGGTGTGCCCTAAAATCATCCAGGGGCACAGAGTGTCCCTGGGAGACTGCATCATCTGGGGAGGAGGAGGAGGACTGGAGAGGCACGTTGGGTGGTAGCACCCCCTCCCACCAACGAGAGGTCCCCACAGAGGTCCCTTCCTGTGGATCCGAATCATCTTGAGAGGGCGAATGATGGCCCTTTTCCGGTGCCGGTGGCACAGACTGCATACCCGATGATTGGGTCCCCAATACAACCATTGGGGTGGCCACTGTCCTTGAGGCCATCCGTGGGCCACCTGTACTGGGGGCTCCAGCACCTTTTGCTGGTGATGCCTTGCCCAGCAGCCATCCTCCCAGGAGGACACCGAGGAACTATTACTGCTTTGGAGGCTCCCACTGCACGGTACTAAGCTGAGGGGGAGTGATGATCCAATTTACGTGTGCTCCGTTGCTCTGGAGAATGGCCTCTTGGCGTTGACGATCTCAAAGACTATGAGATCCGGTGCTGATGCTGCGACTAGTGCCAGCGCATGGAATCAAGCTTCAACAAGCTGGGATGTCCAGAACATCATCTGGGAACCGAGGAGTTGTAGTGCCACTTCCCTCTCAGTGCTGAGTCAGCCTCCGGCGACCGGGTTCTGCACTCCTTGGTGTGGGCGAACTCTTTGGTGCAAGGGAGCGGCAATGGTGCTGAGTTCCCTTCGAGGAACGGTCCCCTGCAGGCAATCCAGATAGGCGCTGCATTCTGGGGTGAACTTCTCCTGGTGCCGGAGATCATGACCGATGTTGGGAGGGTGACCTCATTCCCTGTCCTGTCAATGCGTGGTGCTCCGGCGATCTGGAGTGACTTCTAGGGGAGTGGCACTGTGACAGCTGCTCCAGCCTAGGTGATCAGTTTGCTGGAGATCTTCCTCCCCATACTGGGGATCTCCTGAGCCACTCAGGAGTGCTTCCCAGCAATGGCTTCACCTGCGACACCTGCCCCTTCTCTTTCGGTGGAGACTGGGGTGGGGGCAGCATGGGCAAAGCCAACAAGGCCCTTGCTGCCTGAAAAGTCTCCGGTATTGATGGCACCAGTAGCTGCAGAGATGCCCGTCCACTCCCAGGAGTCGGGAATGGCTCCCTGACTGGAGACACAGGCTCCGGCGAGTGGGTCCCTGCAATTCAGCTCCGGTGTGGTCCGGTGCTCAACCCTGCCTGCTTAGATGGTAAAGGGGAGTGTTTGCCTTCCGTGCACTGTTTCCGCTGCTTCTTCCTCAGCGTAGATGAAGTCCAGTGCTGAGGCAGAGCCGGTGCCGATGGTGTGCTCTTCGCCGATGCCACGCTCAGCACCGAGGTGGAACGAGTTGGCTCAGAGGCTGATCTAAGTGCTGCCTCCATGAGTAAGGCTTTCAGGTTGATTTCTCTGTCTTTTTGAGTCCGAGGCCTGAAAGCCTTGCAAATCTTGCACTTACCTTTACGATGAGCTTCCCCCAGGCACTTCAGGCAGCTATCGTGGGGGTCACTCAGAGGGAAAGCCTTCCCGCAGGAGGCACATGGGTTGAAGCCCAGTGACCGGGGCATGTCCCACTTCTGGCAAAGTCCCAGCCGGGACTATCCTAAGTGACTACCTACCACTATTAACAGTACTTAAGGTCCTATCTACCTAACTAAACCAAACAACAAATGATTAAGGTGAAAACAAAGGGAATTGAACACTGGCAATGCAAGCTGAAGCAGTTCCAGCAACCGTCACAAGCGGAAAGAAGGAACTGAGGGGACGCAGGGCTGGCAGCGCTTCATATACCGCAGCGTGTGTACGGGGCTCCAGGGGGCACTGAAGCCAGCCCTACGGGGTCTGCTAAGGGAAAAAAAGTTCCGGTAACCATGCATGGAGGCATGCACATACCTATAATGGAATGGACATGAGCAACACATCTTGAAGAGCAGCAGTTATGAGATAAGAAACTGTCTATTTTGCTGACTCTTTTAATACCCTCCTTTGCTCCTCTGTCTCACTTAAGTCCTTTCTTAAATTCAGATTTCACTGGTAGCTTTCAACTATCTGATGCTTACCTTCTGAAAACTTCAGCTGATATTATTTCCTTTCTTTCAATATGTAGAGAATGTTCCTAAAGCTTTTTTAAAAGTAATTGAGTTTGAAAGTGTGTTTCAGTGGAATAAGAAAATAACAGTGAAGGAATCCTCACTGCCATATAAACCTTCCTCAGTACATGACACAATACCCACATCTAACATTGCATCCTAGTTTTATTCTGTAAAGGATATCTGCTCTTGGATTTTTACAGTAGATTTTATATAATATTGTACACTAGTTTGTTTTACAAAATTCTAGTAACAATCATATGAAATAGTTTCCTCCTGCCCTTTCATAAAATCCACTTTCAAACACAAGAAGACATCCTGGCAGAAACCTTTGGCCAGAAGTATAACCAGCACTGATTTGGACTGAACTCTTGGAGGCTTTGTTTCTGCTTGGTTCCACCTCTCAATCTTTCCATGCGATTTTTTTTTTTTTTTTTTTTTTAAACTGTGTGCTTACTTTTCCTCATGAAAATATTTTCCATCTTACTTCCTTTGGCCAGCCTGTGAAAGTAATTATCCACTGGAACAATTTATCAAGGGTTGTAGTGGATTCTCCATCACTGACAATTTTAAATCAAGATTAATTTTTTTCTAAAAGCTGTGCTCTAGGAACTATTTTGGGGAAGTTCTATCACTTGTGTTATACAGGAGGCCAGATTAGATGATCAAAACGGTCCCTTCTGGCAATGGAATTTATGGTGTTCTGAATATGTTTTCATCTCAAAGTGGGACAAAATGTCAAAATATCCAAATCTTTTGCAGAATGTAATGTTTCAAAAAACTTCAGTTGGGATTGTCAAAATATTCCCAAACGACTGAAACATAATATTTAGCCATTCTCTAATTGAAATATTTTGTTTCAGTTTGTTGATCCAAATCAAGACTTTGGTTTTGGTTTCATTTAAGAATAATTTCTGCCATATAATTCAGGCAGGGAACTCAGACCATAGAGGAAAATGACAACTAAACTACACTTCTCATGAGGCACCACAGCAGCTCAGGCAAATACAATCTTTATACATGATTTTGGTTCAGTTTCACATTAACTTGTAGTCAAACATTTTGTTTCAGTTTGATAACCTGACATGTTTCAGTATGTTTCAATCCAATCAGAAATGAAACATCTCTCTTCAGTTTTCCCAAAGTGAAATTTAAAAAAAAAAATCAACAAAATTGATTTTTTTCTGTGAAATAATTTGATTTTGTGGTAAATGCATTTTTGGTCAAAAAACCATTTATGGAAATTCCCAATCAGCTGTAACTCCAAGTACTTTGCTCTCTGTGGGGCAGAGTACTCCCTGAGATGTAATGTTAATTCCATTAGGCTACTCACTGCTAATTCTCTTCAACTCCACTAAATGAAAGCAGGAATTTAACATGTATAGTTACTGAAATACCACAGCTACTACTTGACATACGAAGAGAGTTCCCTTGTCACCAACTACCATACCTCCTACAAGGGGAGTAATTGGGGGGGAAAAAGTGTTTCTATAAAAGGCTTGATTCTGATAGTTACATTTTACTATTAAGTGTTTAAAGGAACAAAGGTAATAGCCCTTGGCAGCAACTTATTGTCCACTTCGTTCCCTAACCTAAAAGTTATGTCACTTATCAAATATAGCAATATAATGTAATCAAATATGACACAAAAGTGCTGGGATAAAGCATAAATATGACATAAAAATGTGTCTCAGAGGTGGGAAAGCATTTTGACTCAGATCCCTGCCATTACAGATGCTCACTGCACTTTAAACTAAAATGGATTGTAAGCTTATGTCCCATGTGGTCGAGTGTAAACTATCTAAGAGTTAAAAAGAAAATTGTGAGATTCAATGTCTTGTTTACCACTGCTCCCTCTCAGCCAGCTGCAGCATCAGCTACACAATGGCTGGGCCAACAGCAACAGAAAAGTAATTAATCATTTAGTTCTAAACACTGGCACCCTTGGTAGGAGAATCAGTAGGCTGTATGCCAGTAATCCACATGGGAATAGTGATGAAACACTAAATAATTTTCAAGAAGCTAAAAACCTTAGCTTCCTCTTTCCCCCCCCATTCTGGCTAAATTTCATTTTGGAAAATACATTGTCCTACTTTAAAGTACCTATAATTTTTTATAGCTTCAGTTTGCCCCAAGAGTTGTCATTTTTTCCTGTCCTGAACTATAGGGTAATGTTTCTGTGCATGTTTTGTAGAACACTAGCATTGTTTGGGCTTTTGAATACGTGCCTGCACTGCACATTCCATTCCAACAGTGAAGAGAAATAACAGCCATCATTCAGTCTTGATATTTTTAACATCACTTTCCCCAGAAAATTCAAATGACAGGCCGCCACCTACTTAGATCAGCAATGAGTGTTTTTGTCTTCAGTAGAGAGTCCCTGCTGTGACCCGTCCATGCCCAGGGTAGCCAACTGATAATGCCAAGGTCAGGGCAGGCTGCAAAAGGACAGCAGATTCTACCCACGCTGGTGGGTGACACTGAAATCCGGCTTCCCAACCAGCCACGAACTGCTTCTGATTTCCCCACACTGGATATCAAGAAGCCAGTCCACAAATGCTCACAACCCCCTTTACTTCATTCCAGTTCCTGGCTCCCAAATCAGCACTAGGTCCAGTAAAGAGACCAGTTACTAGAACTCTATGCTCTTTACTAAAAAGGTTCCCTCTGACCCCAAAGGGTCAGCCACAGTACCAGATCAGTATAAGTCTGGATCTTACCTAAAATATCACACTGCCAGCCAATCCTTTAGTATCTAAAACTAAAGGTTTATTGTAAAAAGAAAGAAAAAAACCATGAGAGAAATGTTAAAAGGTTAAAGCAAATCACAGATATACAAATGATTAAAAGTCCATATACATCAGGTTTCTGGAAGAAATGTGGATTTGAAGACTTGTATAGTCCCCTCTGGTTCACATCCAGTATCTGGATGGGTTTAGGTCCTTCAGTTCAGTTGCAAGATGAATTGATCCAGAGGTAGGTGTGTGTCTGCAGCTGGACAGGAGCAAAGACAAAATGGATCCTGTGGTTTGATCTTATAAACCCCCTCCCTCGGCCATGCGGCCTGTGGACAGTCACAAGACCCAAACTGGAGTCCGGAGTCACATGGGCCAATCCTGATGACTCTTCAGGTGTGCTTGGGCCCCTCCCATCTGTGAGTGCCTCAATGGGCCATTAAGCAGGCTATTGTCTTGCTGCCTCTCCGTCTAGGGTGTGTCCCAACCAGCCCAAATTGACATACAGAAATAACAATACATCCATAACTTTCATTTTACATATAATACATGAACATAAGCATTAGTATCTTACTCAGCACAATATATTCTTTCTAACGGTACCTGACATGATGTATCTCACACGCATTATCATGATTCTGCCATACTGATGTCACACAATATACTAAATGCTCCCCCACTGAAGTCAGCTTGCATGACACCTGTATCCCAACTACCCAGATGTTGGCTGCAGGGTGGAGAGAGATTGAAACCTCCTCATTTGTATAGTTCACTGCACTCTCATTCATTACATTGCCTTTTGCACTTGTTATGAATACAAATACATAGTCTCTCAACAGCCAGAGGTCAAAAAGTGACAACATTTTCCAGAGATTCCACTTTGGTGGAAGCTTGACTTTACCAAGGCTTACGAGGCAATTGGGAACAAAAAGTTAAAGGGGGTTGCATAGTAAAAAGACATCCTGATGTAGTAACTGTAATAAAAGAGAAGTAAGTCAGAAGGCCCAGGCAGAAGTATTCCAGGCTCTTTTTATAATAAGATGTGATATATAACACAGTGCAATTGCTATAAGATGGCCTGACACATGGAGTTGGTGGTGATTCATAGACATAGTGGATCACATAGTATTCTGATTGTAGCTGGTTAAGTCTCTTGCTTAGCATCAGATAAGACAGTCTAGAATGGTTTGCAATGTGTTTAGTTTGCTTAAACTTCATTATGCTAATATATTACACTGCACCCTATCATGAGGGGCACTAAAGATGAATCATCATATTCTGAATCGTTGCTTTCCATCATATTCTGATACTCACTGCTCTGTGTTAGGGAGAGGTCTCTCAGCAGCTTGGCTATTAACTGAGAGTCAGGGCTTTAATTTGGAGTCACTGCAGACAGCATGAATTTGCAGATCATTCAATCTCTGCTCACATCTCCCTTGTTCTCTGCCTATGTATTATGAACAGTGTGCTTATCCTTAACATTTTCTGAGATCTTTCTGCAAAAGTAGTTCTTTAGGATTAACTACAGATTAATTTGATAACATTGTTGGGGTAGGGGAAAAAGTTAAATGGATATACATTAGTCCTTTGGATTTTAATTTAATCTTTATGAAATTATTTTTGTGTTCACAGTGAAAGATAGCATATTCTGGCATTCAGTTGATTTTACACATAGTAAGTATATAAATATTTAAAATCACTGAACCCTGTTCAATATTTTTTGTACATCATTAAAATGTAGGCATCTGTAATTTAAATTTGTCGTGTTTTAAATATTGGACTTCAGTATTCTCCCAAGCTGTTATTTGGACAGAGACTAGTAAAAAATCATGTTTAATATAAATGCTGTGATTTCTCTCAACATGGCTTCTTGATTAAAGTGTCTGTTTGTACAACTGCAGATGAATGAGATAGTGTATTTCAGATCATTCCACAGGGTAGGAAAAAACTGATGATCAAGCTGAAATGTTGTGTAATTTTCCAGAATAAATGAACTGATGGCAAGCAAGGATCAATGTGTCTGGTTTTTGCCTGCTTTGTGGAGTAGACTAGCATTTTCACTGAGACAGTCTTCATTATGGAAGTGTAATTCATATTTAATCCCAAACAATATTTCGCCCATTGTAATATTTCATTTGCTCTAGTATTAGAATCATAGAATCATAGAATATTAGAGTTGGAAGGGACCTCAGGAGGTCATCTAGTCCAACCCCCTGCTCAAAGCAGGACTAACCTCAGCTATATCATCCCAACCAGGGCTTTGTCAAGCCTCAGCTTAAAAACCTCTAAGGATGGAGATTCCACCACCTCCCTAGGTAACCCATTCCAATGCTTCACCACCCTCCTAGTAAAAAACATTTTCCTAATGTCCAACCTAGACCTCCTGCCCTGCAACTTGAGACTGTTGCTCCTTGTTCTGTCATCTGCCACCACCGAGAACAGCCTAGCCCCATCCTCCCTGGAACCCCCTTTCAGGTAGTTAAAAGCCGCTATCAAATCCCCCCTCACTCTTCTCTTTTGCAGACTAAACAAGCCCAGTTCCTCAGCCTCTCCTCATAAGTCCTGTGCTCCAGCCCCCTAATCATTTTGGTTGCCCTCCGCTGCACTCTCTCCAAATTGTCCACATCTTTTTTGTAGTGGGGGGCCCAAAACTGGACACAGTATTCTAAATGCGGCCTCACCAATGCCGAATAGAGGGGAATAATCACTTCCCGTGACCTGCTGGCAATGCCCCTCCTAATGCAGCCCAATATGCCATTAGCCTTCTTGACAACCAGGGCACACTGCTGACTCATATCCAGCTTTTTATCCACCGTTACCCCCAGGTCCTTTTCTGCAGAGCTGCTGCCCAGCTCGTCGGTCCCCAGTCTATAGCTGTGCATGGGATTCTTCCTTCCTAAGTGGAGGACTCTGCACTTGTCCTTGTTGAAACTCATTAGATTTCTTTTGGCCCAATCCTCCAGTTTGTTTAGGTCACTCTGTATCCTATTCTCTCTTTAGCAACTGAAATTGAGAGAATCTCCAATATAATCTTCAGGAGGAGTCTTTGCTGCTGTTCTTCTCTGATATTAAAAGAAAATGCTAGTCAACATATACACAAGGGAGAGCCAGGAAAGTACAAATGCAAAAGTAAGGGCCCATTTGAGACTGTTAAACTACAGCTCTTCAATATTTTTCTGTTGTTACTTAGAGTTTTGCAGTGAAATGAATTATCAACTAATAAATATTAACAAATATGAGCAAGAGGGGAAAACATGCTCAAATCTCTCAAGCTTAGGAAATCTCCAGTTTTGCATCTTGTGAATGGAAACCAATATTACTTTCTTGAGATCAGTTATTGGTTTCATAAACTGGCTTGTGTGACACATTTCTAGGCAGCTTAGCTAGGCTTGAGCATGTGTTCATGCAGAAGTATTTCTGTAGACACACAATAGGAAAGCTGATAGAATAGATAAATGGATTTGTAGAGAAGGAGTGATAGATGTAGCTTGGATGTTTGCAGATTTAATTGTTATACCACTAATTGACATATTGAAAAGTAATAGTGGAGCCTTTCAAAACCTGCTTCTCTCATAATCTGTCAAGACAGCATTATCCATACGTAAGAACATTGTATAAACAAGCTTCATGATTTTAAAATCAAAACAAACCAAAGTTGATTAAAGATTTTGGATTTCATGGCCTATTCTTTTTTGCGGTGGTTGAGGGGGAATACTTGTGAACAGCCAACATTTCACTCTTTTGTGTTAATTCTTTTATTTTTGAGATAGTTGAGCAAATGTGTTCCGTAGTTTTTTCTGAAGGGAGAAAAAGACACGTGCCTCTAGGATTGGGAATACTGCTGCTGAGGGAGACAAAGATGTTTGGATGAAGCAATCTGGAGTTTAGTGGAGAAACTCAGGGTTTTTCTACAGGGTAGGGTAATGCACACTATGGGGATGTGATTTCTAAAGTGCACTGTATTGTGTATTAATTGGTCCACGTACATTTTTAAAAAAACTCACTAGGGAACATTTAGTGCACACCTGCAGGGTCTACAATGATGGATTAATGTGTAATACATTAGTGTGCTTTAGAACTCACACCCCTGTAATGCGCATTACTATGCCATGTAGACAAGCCCTCAGACTGTCAGCTCTGTTTTGGCTCCAAGAACCATGGTCCTCTCCTCTCAGCAGTCAGGCTGATGCCATGTGATCTCAACAACCCCCCCCCCCCCCCCTCAGAATCAGGAGAGAAGGATAAGCAGTGAGTTGTGGTCTCCAGGGTGATCAGAAATATCATCTGGGGTTCTGACAAGGCTTCCCAGGAAGGGGGCTGTTTAGATAGATGTTAAGGTCAAAAGGGATCTTTATATCAGCTCATCTGATCCCCTGTATAAAACAGACTGTAGCATTTTATTCAGTTACCCTTCTATAGTGCCCAACAACTTGTTTGGCTAATACATATCTTCCAGAAAGGCATCCAGTATTGATTTTAAGACAGCAAGAGATGGAAAATCCACCACTTTTCTTGGTAGTTTGTTTCAGTAGTTAATCACCCTCACTGTTAAAAAATTGTGCCTTATTTTTTATTTTACTTTGTCGGGCTTCAGCTTCCAGCCATTGGTTCTCATTATGCCTGTCTCTGCTAGACTACAGAGCTCTTTAGAACCTCTTTAGAACCCGGGAAGGAACTTACATGCTATAATCAAGTCATCTCTCAATCTTCTATAGGATATACTAAACAGACTGAGAGTTTGTCCCACATTGTCCCCAACTCTGGAATCATTTTTGTGGCTTTTCTCTGCACCTTCTCCAGTTTTTCAGCATTCTTTTTAAAATTTGAATCACATAACTGGATGCTTTAGTCCAGTGAAATTTCACCTACAGAGGTAAAATCAGCTCTGTGAAGGGATATAGCAACCCCATGCTGAGCCAGCAAATGTTAACGAGCTGCTGTGGGCCCACACAGCCCCACCCTGCTACACCCACGCTTGCTGTCAAGTAATGAAGGGGCAGCATAAAAGGGAAGAGACGAGCATAGTAGCTGGTTGACTAAGGAGGATAAGAGACTTCCTCTTCCTTGCTTCCTGAGGAAGAGACCAACCCAGAGCACCTGCAGAGACTGCTGATTTCCAGAGCCCCTCTAGGGAAAGGGAAGCTTGGCACAAGCCTATTGAGTTTTCCTTTATAGGACTCTCTTTGCTTTATTATAAAGAGATTTTTGGGTGGTCTGTGCTAGTGTGGAGAGGCCTGAGGAGCTAATGAGACTGTTGTAGGGAACCCCTCCCTGCGGTGGCTGTAAGGGAACTGCCTCAAGCTTTTTGGATGTTTGTGCTGTAGTTGAGCTTGCCCTGTAGTTTGTCTTGGGCCCCTGAAGAGCATGGACACAATCTCTCTTGTATTTTGATTTATGCAACTGTCTTGTTTAAATTAGTGGCGGAGATGAAAACCCCTCTGAAACAGCACTGAGTTGAATTCAGAAGAGCTAGGACATAGTCACTGCAGTAATGACTTCCTAAATCTGCAGTTAGATAGCTCCAGTGCCCATGCTGAGCCCAGGGTCAGTAGTTAAAACTGACCAGAGTGAAGAGAGCCACTAAGGAAGGGGCAGAAAACCATTGAGGAAACTGGAAGAGGAACAGAGTAGTAAGGACCTTGCTACCCTCACAGCAGCCAGCATATATGCTTAAAATGTTTAAGCCATGAATTAGCTGGAGCTTAATAATGAAGTTTTTGGATCCAGCATTCTGGTAGGAATTCCTGTGTCTCTCTTTTTTTAATTTATTTTTTAGAACCTAGAAAGGCTCTACATGAGATGAGTGTCGTGTTGTGCTAAGCACAGTACATAGTCAGACACTCCCTGCCCTGAAGAGTTTACAACCTAAATAGACAGGACAAAGGATTGGGGAAGGAAGTATTTTTTCCTATTTTAATGATGGGGAACTGAGGCAATGAGAAATCCAGATACTAACCCATGGCCTTCCAGAATGGCTGTGGGAGAGAAGGGAATTGAACCCTGGTGTTCTCCCCCATCCTTTGCCTTAATCACATGACCAGCCTTCCTCTTTACTACATTTGTATTTTCCAAAAGCTGAAGGGCAAAGAAATATTTGACTTCAAGACTGAGTATTGCCTCTGGATGGTAGGGCCCCTCACTTTTCAATCACTGTTTAAATAGCTAGACTATTAGATGTAGGATGTAGCACATGTGGCAATGTGTGAAGGGGCTGCATACAGCTGTGGGGTGTGAGTGGTGAGAAAAATTATAGGAAGGGAGGTAGAGAGAGAAGAAAATGGACACTAAAGTTTGTTACTACTTATACATGGTAGGCTTCATCTGATTTGGCTTCTCTCTTCACCTCTGGCCCCTTTGGAGATAGAATGACTGTATTCAATTTGGAAAAGAACCTGAGTTGCCTTCCCCTCAGGACTTGTGCTGGACTATATCCACTAGCTACTCTTGGTGTTGATCCGTCGCTCAGAAGAACAAGGAATGGCATTTGCTGCTGTAGGATTTTCTTGGCTGTCTATACAGATATCTCAGCCTTTCCATTTGCTTTTGGCTAATACAGGCAGCTAGTAATATGATCAAAATAATATTTTATTTGATATGACAAATATTCTGCTGTGCTGAATTATGGTCCATTGTCTGACATTAGTTCTGGAAAACCAAAATGAGCAAAAGTGCACTTCAGTTTCTCTAATGCTGTCATAGAATCAGAGGACTGGAAGGGACCTTGAGAGGTCTTCAAGTCCAGTCCCATGCACTCAAGGCAGGACTAAATATTATGTAGACCATCCCTGACAGGTATTTGTAATACTGTTACGAAAAAAGCAAACATGTTATGTCGCTCAAGTACATTATTTCTGTTTACCTAGAAAAACAGTCCATTACAACCAGGTAGTGATGTCCTCTGAATTTGCATAAATCTGCAGCTAGTGTGTTCCAAGGTTTGTATGGAGAAGTACATTTGTACATTATATGGTTGTGTTGTCTCTTGAGGTTATTTGTACTGGATCTCCTTTCAAAAGTCTAATATCACCAAATTCTTTGAGTTCTTCCACCTTTCTCACTAAGCCCATCATGGCTGCCAAGCTCTAGCTGAGAAGTGCATGCAGGCACTCTGAACACAAAGATTTTTGTCTTTGGAAGTTGTTTCTGTGGTGAACTAGCCCTTGCAGTTCAGAATACCTTCAGGGTTAATCAAGGCTGTGTTGAGTGATTTCCACTCCAGGAGTGGTTGAAAGAGATCGTAAGCTCCTTCTGCAATGATGTTCACATCTGTTCCTGAATCAATTTTAAAGTAGATAGTCTTTCCATGAATATTCAGTTTCACTCTCAAAGTAGGCTCTGTCATCACACATGATAGATCCCAGAAACAATGGCTCATGATTGTCTGCATTCATTTAGTGCTCTCAATGCCTTAATGTATCAAAACAATGGCAAAATGTCCATGTTTTGGGCATTTATTGCATCTTTCACCTTTAGCTGAACACGTGGAAAATTTCATTGCTCAAGAATCATAGAATCATAGAATATTAGAGTATGAAGGGACCTCAGGAGGTCATCTACTCCAACCCCCTGCTCAAAGCAGGACTAACCTCAGCTATATCATCCCAACCAGGGCTTTGTGAAGCCTCCGCTTAAAAACCTCTAAGGATGGAGATTCCACCACCTCCCTAGGTAACCCATTCCAGTGCTTCATCTTGTGCATTTATTCTGAAAAGCTTTATAGTATATGTGGAGTTTTCTTATAGCCTATGAACTTTTCTGGTGCTGTCTTTTAGCACTCAGGCTGTTCCTGTTTACAGCTTCTAAGCTAGTTTCAGATTTTTTTTCAAGTTGCTCCTGTCTTTTGTTCTGCTGTCCGACTAGTTCAACTGCTTTGCTGCTGTCTGTATAGCTGTGGGGAGATCTAAGTCTGTCTTCGGTTGTAGTTGCTGTGAGAGGTTCTTGTCTATTAACCCAATAACTAGTCTTCCTCTGATATTTTCGTGTTTTGCTGTCCTGTCCCCCATCACAATTTTCAGCAAACACATGAAAAGGTCTTATAAAAGACTCAACATTTTCTCTTGGCTCTTGAATTCTCTGGTGAAAACATGCTCTTTCATTATACCCCCAGAGAAGTGTGGATTAAGTATTCATGAAACATAGCAATAACCTTTCATAGTCATTATTATGGCTGTCTTAACTAAAAGCTTAAAGATATTCTCTGCTTGCTTCCCCTTAGCATAAATCAGGGGTGTCAAATATGCAGCCCAAACCTTTTTTGTCTGGCCCACGAGCGGCCAGATATGGCCCACGGTCATCTTTGGTATGGCCCTCGATCCTCTTTGGTATGGCCCCAGGCGGCTGTGTACAGCCCATCAACTTTTTTCTTCCGGTCCCTGGTGGCTGCTGCCCAGCAATTCCCCTGGAGCTGCTGCCGAAAGACAGGATGCTGTGAGTTTTCTCAGTGGCAGATATTACGCTGCGAGCTGCCGCCATAAAGGGAGGACGCAGCCTGATTTGTCAGCGGAGGGTAAGACGCCCTGACGGTATGGCCCACTTTAAGTTCATTTTATTGAAATGTGACCCGCCATTGGAAGTTAGTTTAGCCATCAGTAGCACAACTGAAAAATCCAGCTAAATATAAGCTATGGCTTTATTCCATTTGTTAAGCATTGACTATTTCAATATATTTCACTGGCATTAAGATAAAATGGATCCTATGAAAATACCTGAGGTGCTTCAAGATACTGAAAACCAAAGAAATATGCTTTATAACTAGCAATAGTGCAAAGAAGCAAGGCCATGTGAATATATAAATGCATATAGTACAGGTTTGAAAAGGTAAACTTCTGTGAATTTGGACAAGTTGATTCATTGGAATACAAAATAATCAAGACATCCTTTTTCTTTAATAATGTTTAAATAATGTTTAATAATAATTCTTTAATAATAATAAAGTAGAATGTTGTAGCAGACAGTCACTATTTGCAGAGCATTTCAGATTTGCGAGCATTATATTAAAATGCTCAAATTATGACTATGAAGAAAATGTATGAAAAGAGTATCAGTAACAAAACTTCCTCACTGCATGAAGACTATAAAAATGAATATGCACACAGAAGTTTATATCAAAGATCCCTTCTGTTGCATAGTGAAAACTGATCACATGAACAATATCAAATTAAAGACCTGATTAAACAATCAAGGCTTTACTGGATTTAATCCTGAAAAAGAGTAAATGCTGAGCATATTAGACAACCAGTAAGTGGAACAAAGTGCTAGCCAGGTAGTGTTTTTGTGATATATATTGGTGGTTGTTTTAATGAAAAGACCAACTGGGAGGGTGCATGGAGGGACAATTAATTCTCAAAATGGAGATGCTCTCATGGATGAGTGAACAACTGCCAATGAAACAAGATCTGAATCATCATAAAAAACTAACTGCAACATACTGAGACTCAAATAAGCAGGATAACTCTTAACTTTCACTTTTGATGCACCATTGAATTTGCCAGTTACATTTATGAAGAAAGGCAAGGGCTGAAATATCACAAGAGACACTTCTGGCTCAGACAGAAGAAGAAAATCCTATAAACTTCATGAAAATGTCTTGTTCTTCTTCCATCCCCCCCATTCTTTCCCCCAGCATCCCAGCCTAGCTTTTCAGAGTCAAGAGACCGAGATAAGATTCTGGATGATTCTGATTACCTAGAAGCCAAACTGCTGAAGATATTTAGAGGGTATTCATAATTGCATGAAGTACTGTGTACCTATTGTGGATAGTAGGACAGGTGGGTATAGGCCCACCCAAAGCTAAAGGCCTGACCCTCAACTAAGGGGGAGGAATCACTGAGCCCAGGCCCCAAGCAATTATTTGGGACAATAAGTCTAAACCAAGAATGGGAGAGTGATCAAAGGTTAAAAATCAGATAACCTGAGTCAGCTAAATGACATCCAGCTGGTCTACCTCCAAACCACACCCAGAAAACCTCTGTACATGCTCATGCTTCATAGCAGCCACTTCCTTGCCTTCATGTCCCACCCTGATGCCAAGCGGTGCGGCCTACCATTTTTCTCAGCACCAGGAGGAGGCTTACAAGAGGAGAATCGCATCTTCATGGGGCCACGGATAAGGTGTTGTAGAATAAAAGTGGGAGGGAAAGGGGAAATGCAGCCAGAACCTTAAGAGGTTGCATCCCCTATTCCAGCACCTGACAAACTCTACATAGACATGCACCAGGATCTCCCTCTTGCCACAAAAAGAACAGGTGTCAGGGGAGGTCATGAACCACACCAGATACATTCCTATGCTTACAGTTCCATGGAGGAACTGTCACAAATATCCCCAATGGGCTGTGAAACCAGAGTGGAATATAGACTCACCCACCAGGCTTCCTTGCCCCCTGCAGGGGATAGCAGGTCCCATCCCTTGGTGTCAGGGTGGGACACAAGGGCAAAAAGCAAATGGTATGAAACATGAGCATGTGTGGATGTCTTCTAGGTGTATTTGGAAGGCAGACTGTCTGAATGTTGTTCAGACAACTCAGGTGCTATGTAAGGGGTGGTTGGAAGACAGGGGCAGGGCAGGGGCCCAATCACTAATTCTGGAGGGCCAGGGATGAGGGATGCATGGGGGAGTGTCCTCCCAAAGAACCTGCTCAAGAGAAGCTGGAGGCAAGGCTGCCTTCATCTTCTGGAGCACAAGGGGGGACGTGAAGAGTGGTTAACCCAATGTTCAGGCCAAGCACCATGAGGTCCACCCAGTCCCATTGGTTGTAGTCCAGGAAATCTCCAATTCTAGTGACCCTAGCCAGGCCCATCCTCCTGCTGTGTAACATTCTGAAGGCACACAAGAAAATAAAGTTGTCCCTCATGAAGGAAGCTGAGTAATATAACAAAGAAAATAATTAGCCTCTGACCTAGCACTCCTGTGTTCATACCCTACTGCAATATTTGTACAATATGCCTAGTGAGGTAGCCTATTAAAGCTAATAACACAGTGGTTTTTAATATTGGAATATCCAGGTGTTGACCTTCTAATGTGAAGTTTGTGAATTCCCTCTCTACAACGTTTACCTAGACTAATCAGTCTTGTCCTTAAACGTGATAAACTGGTCTGTCCTAGACAAAGGAATGTAGGCTTGCCTCAATTTACATATTAGCAGTAAACACAGCTATCAAGCTAACCCAGCAGGGGCTATCCTGTTCCTGAATTTGAGACAGAGAATAGATATGTCTTCTGCACCCAGAGAGACACAGGAGACTGAATCCTCAAGAGGCCTTCCTAACTTGTAAACAAAAAAAATCACTTTAGGGGTATAAGGAACCAAAGAGGCTCCATCTTTATCTGTCTCCTTAAGGAGACAAAGAAACCAAGCAGTTGATTTCTGTGATGGGTGCTGGCCACGCCAGCCAGTAGAAAAGTTGGAAAGGAAACCAGGGGTGAGAGAAGCCCATGAACAAAGACTATATCTTGCCAAATTACGTTTTAGACTTTTAGATGTTTTCACTTCTATTTGCTAGTAATCATCTGTACCTTTTATCTCTTTTACTCGGTATCATTTTCTTTGTTAAACTTTTTACATTGACTATAAACCAATTCAGTGCTTTGAGGGGAAGGGTGTATTTACACCAGCTAAATTAAACTGGTGTACTCTCTATCAGAGCAGTGAACTTAATATTTTTTGAGAATGCATAGTAGTATGGGCTGTACATTAGAGAAAGATCTCTGAGGAGTTCAGGATCTGGAGTTTGCTGATTGTGTACCTGCTAGGCAAAGATCCATGAGGAGTATGTCGCTGCACCAATCCTGCACATGACCACCCCTCGCCTCCCCACCCATTCGGTGCTAACAGTCAACCCACGACCTGACCTTATTAGGGTATGCCTATGTGATCGGCTGTGCCTTCGGCTCCCACGTCATATATGGGAAATGAAACTTAACTGACCATGGGAAACGAAACTTAACAGCAACCAGGAAACTAAACTTATTGCAAGTGTCCCCCGGCCAATCCGGTGCTGGCACAAAGTTCATAGCCCCATCCCTTGCTGCATCTCTGACCAATCAGTTAACCTTTCATGTCCCATTTAGCCCATAAAAAGGGGTCTTTCCCAAGCCCCCACTGAGACCCTCATCGATACCAACCCGCCTGATCAACTGGTCCTGACTCTCCCGCTCCTGTGTCCCGTCCTTCCCCCCCCCCCCCCCCCCCCCCCCGGTGAGCACGAATCGTCTTTTTGCTGGCCAAGTTTGAGTCATGCTGTGTGTTCTCCTAGTCTGGATGGTGAGGAGTTAACTATCAGTCTGTATTCTACAGCTAAACTGTCTGTTTAACTTTCCTTCGTATCAGTTTGTGCTTTGCAGTTAACCATCTGTGTAACACCCTTCTGTGTCCTGCAATTAACTGTCTGTGTAGTATAGTGGTAAGTGTCCCCACCTGCCATGCAGGAGACCGGGGTTTCCCGACAGGGAGCCACTGTCTGTTTAAAATTAGTTTATGTTTTATAGTTAGTTGTCTGTTTAATACTTTCTTATATCAATTTATGTTTTGTGGTTAATTGTTTTTCATATCCTATTATGTTAGTCTATACCTTATAGTTAATTGTTTGTTTAGATGGGTATAACTAGTTAAAAATCTATACTACTCCTGTTTTTTTGTAATAAAATTCAATTATTCCATAACCAACTCATTATTGACTCTGGGGGATCACTAACCTGTCGGAACAGAATACAGATTGATGGGCAGGGAGCAGTCTAATCACCAGCAAAACTCACTTTTGCTGAGACAGAGGTAACACAGTGGCTCACAGCTCTGGGTATCCCAAGTAGCTTGTCATGTAAATAATTCTTTAACATTTTAAAATTATGTGAATTGAAAAATACAGTATGTTAAGTGCAGAGTAGGTGCACAACCAACAGCATAAAGCATGAATTACATGACCAGAAACAACCCCCAAAAAGAAGTTTGGGGTATGGTAAATCTGCAGAAGATTCCCGTGGCCCAGTTCAGTGTATTAAAACTCTACCACCTTTAACTCCTAAGTTATGCAAAAAGTTATTCTAACCAACTGTTCTCTGTTAAATCCATAACATTGACTGACTTATGCACGGCTTCACTCTGATTAGCTACTTTTCCCTATTACAGTACAATGTTCTTAGGGGCTGTTTTTTTACTCTCAGGGAGACAAATCCTGAGGTGATCATCGCTCAGTTTTTACTCCGCCTTTACTCAGAAACTACTTGTGCTCTGCTGAGACGGAGGGTTCGTGATTTGAGATCTCGGTGCTGAGAAAAGAGCAGCTGGATGAGGAAGTGCCCACACAATAGTTTATTCAAGCAGCACTTTAATCTATGAGTTACAAACCTTAAACTATTGCAAGCTGTTAACAGTTAGGAATCAGGCGCTTATCACAATGAGGATACCCATGCTCCACCCTAATAAGCAAGTTGCAACCAGGGAGCCGAGCTGCCACATGGCATCTGCTAGTACCTCCACGGATCCACAGAGAGCCTCAGGCAGGGCGGCATCCAGGGGTCCCTAATATATCCCTCTCCCCAATCCTAGCAATAAGCTCATTGGTTACATCTCAATCCGCTTAAGGATTGGGCCTTAACATTTGGAATTTTCTTTTCTATTGGCAATTAGCTAGGGACCAATCTACAATAAGCTGCAGTTAGTTGTTTACTGATGAAGCTGCCCTTTAGCTGGTTTAAACTAGTTCTGCAGTCAGCCTTACTTCTGTTTTCTTATTCCGAGGGTATTTCCAAAGCCTGGCCTCAGGAGGCCTATCTTTGCTCATAAAGCCTGCTTTTGCTGCTCTTGCTCTAGGGCCTAATCTCGCATGCTAAGCTGTCCTCGTGTTACAATGATCTTGCACGCCCTACACTACTACTGACTTCAGTGAAGGTTTGTTCATCTTATCCTGGAAAAATGGAAAGTCATCTAGTCTTAAACATGACTGAAAGAGTAGCCCCGACCCCTACTATCATTGTAAATACAGAGACATTCAAGAGCTGCTGGTCTGTCACTGAAATTCTTAGCCATTTGAAAAATGTCATCGAGTGTCTCTTTATTAATGGTTTGAAATTACAAAGTAAAAGTAGAGTGCCTTGAACTTGAGTAAAAATATGGAGAGCATTGATTCAGTAAAGCTGTATGCTGGGTGCAGGTGGAGCATGTTATAGTAAGAGCATGGCATAGTGAAGACTGAGTTCTGGCTTTGTTTTCAACTTTACTTTTAAAAGCGTTCATATAGAGTCCACAATCTATTTTTTTAACTGAAACTTCCCATGCTTGTTCTCACAAGTCTTTGTGGTTCCTGTTTGTTTTGAATTTTTAAGATAGGTGTAGCCTTTCATGAGATGTGAACATAAAGAGCATGTATTGAACATGTGTATGGATAACTCAGGGCAGAAGTTGGCAAACTGGTTGGTTTTTCTTCTGTAAATATGTAGACTCAAGTCAACTTTTTAAAGATAAGTTCACTTTAAAGGTTAGCAAGATTTCAATATTAATCAAATCTTCCATACAGAATGTTTTGGTTTTAAGCAAATAGACATTAATCAGACCGGTTATGATTTGCCATTTTTCCCATTACTCCAATAGTATGGCTGTCATATGTTACAATAAAATCCATATAAAATTCAGTGGTCGAAAACAGTGAATCTTGCATTAATGAGACAATAGTGGTTGAGGTGTTACTGTAGAATACAATAGTATTTTCACGAGGATTCAGTTAGCTGCACACACAGTTTTTCAGATGCATATTCTGAACGTTTCTCACTGAACTGCATTCACAATAAAAAATGTAGGGCAACATTTTCAAAGGAGACCCCTCATAGCCTCTTTCTGCATGTAACTTTGACTTGTGTAAATACAACTTTGTGTGCGAATTATGCAATTTTGAAAATCTGTCCCTTAAAACAAATTTATCTTGAATTCGATCTTATTCCCAGCTTTCCAGATGCTTTATCTTCAACGTCTTGACAAAACAAAGGAGAATGTATAAGCCAACTGGCAACAAGTAATTGAGGTCTGCGTTTTTTGTTTTTTTTTAATTTTTTTTTTTTAAAGCAATGCTAATATAGGTAGAAGTATATGAAAATAACTCAGTGATTGAAAACTACATGACTGACAGATAATTTTCTAAGATTCCATAAGCAGCAGTGCTGCTCCCTTTCATGCATTTTAAGCACTTATTGTATGGGGCGGAGGGGTTATTAAAAATACAGCATATTTATTTGTCTGGGTACTCCTGGGGAAGAACACCGCTGTCTTTTTAAAAACCCTGAACATGTACATCACAATACTGTAGCTGACTGAAAAACATTCCCATTGCATAACAAACGTGGACTTTTAAAAAATATTTCTCATTTACTAGCAAAACAACAAAACTGTAATATTCTCTCAGCTACATAGGCCCCCGTCCTGCTTAGAGAGATGCTAGTGCGAACACCGTCACTTGTATGGATTCCCATTGAGGTAAGTGAGATTCCATACAGGCATGGTCTGTGCTAGTCTATTCCAAGACCTGAATCTGTATTACACACAGAATTATGTCTTTTGCCATCTTGAGTACTTACATGGTTCAGGGTTAGCTGTATCTTTGACTCCTATGTGATCTCCATGGGCATGTCTTCCAAGTGACTGGCCTGCACCTGTATTCTCAAGGTGGTATCCCCCAATTTATCCCCACTTTTTAAAATTGGTTCTCCAATTTTATAGCACTTGTTTACTAGCAGTGTTTTCTTGGCAGGTTCATTTGAATTTTGACCTGTACTGTAGACTTCCCTTCAAGGAGCTGTGATCACTATGAAAATGCAGTGACAGAACAGCCTCTTCAAAACAAAGTATTTATTTGTAGGAACATACCAAGCAGGAAAGGCGTTAAAACCACAAAGGTCCTATCTGCTTATTGTCTTACTCAACCCTTAGCTTTTTCTTCCAAGTTTAGGTAGGTCCCGCTTGTCCCAAGCACCCCAATCACTGGAGCTGGGCAACCAGGGTAGTTGGAGGTAGACTTCCAGCAGTGAATTTGCTGTATTGTCTGTTAAGCACTGGCAATTGAGTTATTCATTGTCTGCCTAGAGATGTGTAAAACAGGATTGAGTTAATTCTTTGCCACATGATAGTAATTATACAGACAGGTACCCATAGTATTTATATTTTAAAATATTTCCAATGTTCTTCACAAGTAGATTCTTACTACTGTCCTAATTTTATTTTAATAAAAAGCCATTCCTCCTGTTCTCCTATATAGAAGTATGGGTCCTGTAAAAACCTTACTTGTGTGTTAGGAATAAGGGCTTTTTAGCATCGGTCCCTATAATTATACAATAGATCATACAGTCCATCTATTTTCTAATAAGGCTTTTAATTTACAGTCTTAGAGTTTAAATGCATATATTCTCTGAAGAGCCCTTGAGCATATTAATTTATTAAAATATTAATGCTTGCTAGCATCTTACTTAGTTACACTCCTTTCCTTGTATTCTGCGTGCAGCATTAAGTCAGAGGCTAGCCAATTTTTTTTTTAAAGTGGCTATTCAAATTAACCATCATGAACCATGGCACTCTAGAAATAGAATTATGGACATATAACAGACAACAAGCAATGAAACTAAGTGACCATATAAATCAATTGTGTGAATGTGAAAATTCTAAATATATTCATCTAAAAAAAACTCAATTTGTTTAATCTCAGTGCTGCCTTCTAAAGCTTCATATATCCTCCCTCAAAAAAGCTTACTTCAATAAACAGCTACTGAGCAGTTCTTAAAATGAAAGGACCTTACATTTGCAGTATCACTGTAGAATAATGCAGTATTAACCTACTTGGGAATTAGATACTTAAAAAATTGTTATGGAAATGCCACTTGCAGTTCCATAGTTAAGGCTGAGTTAAGGGATTTTTTTTTGCACTTGAAGGGATTCAACTGCTTTGTGTATGAAGAGAATATATTCTCTACAAAATCATAGTACTTATAAATATTCATATTGTGTTAAAAAGAAATTGGCTATTTGAGAGTTAATTTTAAAAATCCATTTAAGAAATTTGGTACCTGGTGTCAGTTTCTAGGCTTGTTTAATCTGCAGAAGAGGGGGAGATTTGATAGCAGCCTTTAACTACCTGAAAGGGGGTTCCAGGGAGGATGGAGCTAGGCTGTTTTCAGTGGTAGTAGATGACAGAACTAGGAGCAGTGGTCTCAAGTTGCAGTGGGGAAGGTCTAGGTTGGATATCAGGAAAAGGTTTTTCACTAGGAGGGTGATGAAGCACTGGGATGGGTTACCTAGGGAGGTGGTGGAATCTCTATCCTTAAAGGTTTTTAAGGTGCAGCTTGAAAAAGCCCTGTCAGGGATGATTTAATTGGGGTTGGTCCTGCTTTGAGAAGAGGGTTGGACTAGATGACCTCGTGAGGTCTCTTCCAACCCTAATCTTCTATGAGTCTCCTAAATATCTTAATAAAATTACACATGCTTCAAACTTCCTTTACAGTTCAACCTCAGGCATCTTGTGTATAGGCTATTCTGAAGACCTTTCTCTTAGTATTAATTATTTTCTCCCATTTATTCATAACAAAGCTTCGTCTACAATGGAGAATTCGTCAGCACTAGCCTCTTTCAAAATGGCTGTCCGTCTGATTGTTTTAATAGGATTGAAGTCATAACTTGCCCACAGTTAGTGGGCATTTTCAGAACAGCCTTTGTCACAACAGTCCTGGTAAAGGTCCTTGTGCTGGACACTCACCAGGCTGCTGGGTTTGTGCCCCACCACACTGGGCACACATGCTTTTCAGCTTCTGTTGGTCTGAGTAGGCTGCAGTACTCTTTTCTTAGCCTCTGTGGCACACTTCCTAGGTACAGGCTGGTCTGTTACACCCACCCTGGGCTGCAGGGTCTTATTTCTTTGACGGGGTATGTATGCATGACCACAGGGGAATGTAGGAGGGGAGAAACTGGGTATGTGCAAAGGAAAGTGTGGGACATAAGAGAGAAGAGAAATTGCGGTGGATATGCAGGAGAGTATAGGAAGGTAGGAGAAATCAGGATGTTGTACTCTTGCTCATTTATGCCATCCTGGTGATGCAAAGTAAATTGCTAAAGTGGTCAGTGCTCTGGCTTTCTTATGCTGCTCAGAGTGGCATGAAGCAGGCAGACCATAAAAGTTAAATTCTGTGGGTGTTTTTAATTTTAAGGTTAATATTTCATATCGTCAATGTATGAGAAATCTCATTCTTTTTGGGTTTCTTGTTTACTGGTCATGTATGATATGAGAATCTCCTTGTTTTTATGAAAACTACATTAAGATGTAGTTACGACTACATATCAGTAATTTAGGGTAAAATACATTACAATGATGTTGCAGTTATCCCAAAGCCAGGTTATAACCCAGTTATTCAGAGTTAAGGTTAAATTTAAAAATAAATCCAAACATGTTAAAGCATGGAAATACACATTTAGAATGGTCAAACAATCTTAAATTTGCCCTATGTTAACACAAGGGGAGGAAAAATTGAATGTGCCATACCAGGATCCAATCCAGACTGAGTGGTCACCTCTGCCCTGAAACATGGGGTGCCATTTACAGGGCTTTGGTGCTCACAAATAGCCTCCAGCATGTAAGTCACTCCCGGCTGTGTGCTCACTGCAGGCAGGCTTGGCTCTTACCATCCTTAAAAGTTACCCCAGGTAACCAACCCATTACCTGTCCCAGATTTCCCCCAAAAACATATGTCCTGTACTAACCAGCCCTCTCCTAGAGACTACAAATATACTGAATCCATTGACCCTTTACGGGAATAATATACACAAACTTGTTACCCCAAGTTACTCATACTTCAGCTTGAACACAGTGGATTAGATAAAACAGCAAAATCAGTTTATTAACTACAAAGATTAAGTGTGTGCAAGTAATAAAGCATAAGTTAGAAATGAAGAAAAGGGAGAAGAAAAAGATAAGGCAACTCATGACTAATTTAAACTATCTTAAATTCAAGGCAAAGCTGTCTCACCACATGCTTTCAGCAGTCTTACTGACCAAACTTTGTAGGTCAAGACCCCTCCCCTAGAGTCCAACGCCTACTTCCTTTGTCTCTTCAGGTGCAGGGAATGCAATCGGTGGTGGGGGGAGTGCCTTTGGGGTTTTGTCCCTCCCTTTTTTTTTTTTTTTTAAATAGTTTCAGCTTCCATCTTGAAAAACATTTCCAGCTGAGAACCAGGAGCCAAAGACTCTATGGGGAAGGATATTCCCTGATGCTTCTTACCTTTGTTTACTGCTTAAATGCAAATTAAGCAGAACACGCATTTCTTTGTTTTGGACAGACCTGTCTGCCAAATTCTGTTTCTGTTAACACCATACAGTAGAATCTTAACTTCATGTACAATGTTGCCATACATGTTATCAGAACAATATTGGCCAACAAATTGAGTTTGTACAAAGAATACACCCCTATTTTCACATCCTATACAGTACTGTACTCTGTAAGTGCCAGAAAAAATTAATGAGGGATTACATGATCATTGCATTGTTTCTGGATAACTGAAACATCCGTTTACTGGGTAAAATACAATCAGTTTTTGTTAAGAAATTTAATTTTAAATTGGCTTTTTTGCACCCTGTGTTACCATCTGAAAAATGAAAAATATTTCTGCCTTATTATACACTTTTAAGGCCAAACTTCTGTTTATCTAGTTAGTGGGCAATTGACCAAATAATTAATTCATGAACAGACCTTTTATGAGCCTAACAATAGAGTACAGTGATGGATTATTAAATTGTGTTGAAAGATGATGGAAGATAGATCATAAACTACATGTTTAATAATCCATACTGTTCAAACATCATACATGTTAAATATTAAAGAGTAACGTTCTTACTCTATTGACATTAGATTTCTGTCTTAAGGAAATTCATGTGAAAGATTTGACATCTGTTCATTACATTCAAACTGTTAATACATAAACTCTAATGGCTGTAATGGTAGTTCCACATGCATATTATTGCAGATTAATAAACAAGGATTTCAAAGTGTTATTTGGGGAGGCACTTCACAAGAAGAAGTCCTTACCCACTGGATCAATGATTCCAGAAAAAAAGAAAGAGGGTGGGGAGGAACCTTTACCCCACCAAGAATATTTGTAGATGGGTTTGTTTTTTCGTTGGTGTCCAGAGGGATCTCTTATTATTTGTCCTTAAGTTGTCTGTTACATGGTTTCAGGCCAACAAAGGGCCTTATAACAGTGTTCTCCCTTCTGTGCTATGGGCTTTAAATTTTACACTTTTTTCTTTATTCAAGTGATTGCCCTACCTTTTCTTCCTACTTATCTTCCCTTTATTCTACCTACCTTCCTCTAGACTATTTTTATTCATAGTCTTCTCATAATGCCAACAATCATGGATTTTATCATGCATCTTGTGATATTTGATGGTTTCTTAAAGCCCTAGCTCCTGGAGTCAAGTGACCAACACAAAAGAATGTTTCCATTTTTAAAAAATGGGTTCCTAGACTTCAGGGTTGCAGGGCAGAAGCTTGTAAACATGACCTGAATAAACCCTACAGGCTCAAAAAAATAAATAAAAAGAACCCAAAATATACTTACTTTTAAAAGTAGCTCATGACTTTGCTGGGCTTGACTCTGTTTTTTGTTTTTTTTGTTTTTTTTGTTTTTGAACACCTAAGGATGACAAAATTGCAGTGCTCTTACAACAATTCATTCTCAGTCTTTCTAAATATAATGCTTTTTTCTCTTCTAGCTTCATTGCTTTGACACATTTTTCCTCCATATTTGTTTGGTTTTTTTCTGACTTAGTCTTTTTAAACCATCTCAAATCCTCTTCCTTTTGTTAATTTTTCTAATGATTTGTTATCTATTCTTTCAGTTACTGCAAATTCAATATTTTGTTCTTGCTTGGAACTACATTTTTTCTCTCTTCTCTGGTCTCCTATTACCCTTCAATGTTTTCAATCAAGCATGATTTATAAAAGGTAAGATTTTACATTGATAATAGCACCTTTGCTGCTGACTGAGCCTCAGATACTTTAAAATTTTCTGTCTAGGTTCTTGCACCAGACCCATCACTGTAGCTTGTTTAAAATCTTGCTAGGCACTCCTAATCAAAATAACACACATGTAATGCACTGAAATAACAGCCACCTCTGGGACAAATGGTAGGCAGCAGGTAGAAACAGAGCAGAAAGCATTTCTTGCCTCTATCTTGCCAGAAAATGATGCTTACACCTCTCAGGCAAGGCCATAGCTACTGTAACTTATTCTTTACATCTATTGTGCTATAAGTGGTGAATGGAAACTCCAGTTTCTGCTAAATGCAACAGTCCACCATTTAACCAGAGTAGCTTACGGAGCATGTACTACATTGCTTCTCTGCTCAGCTTGGATTCTATATCTTAGTTCCTTGTTCCCTAATGGGACTGGAGCCTGTGCTTTCAGGGAATGATAAATATTGCATAGCCTTCTCCCTTTGTTTTGGCATATGTGTTCTTTCTTGAATGGAAGTATTATACCTGCTCAAGTGTTGATTGTTTTTGTAAAGCTCTGTTTCAAGTGCCTAGGTATCTAACACTCAGACAGTGGGCTAGATTCAACCCACTTGGTGTTTCATGTGACTCATCTAGATTTGCCTCAACTCTCATGTTTGGGAATATAGCCTTCCACATGTGACTGGATTGTAACCAATGCAGTCCATAAACATGAAACAATGGCTCTGAGAAGTGTGAACAATACTGACACCAGCTAATCTTAATTGGCTGTTAATACTGAAGCCTGATTACACATTATCCAGTTTTACAGCAACAACTCACATCCAGGTTAAGTCATCTCAACAACCTGGTTTTGCCTGGGGCAGGACTATAGGTATCTGGCAAGAGACTTACTATACAGTTATATGGTACTAGGATCAAAGAACACAAATTTTTTCTGAATATAGTAGGATCACTTGGGACAGTTTATGGAACACAATGATTCCTGGGAGGGTGATATGGTTAAATCCATATGTCTTTCACTCTCACATACCCAAGGCCTAAAGAATGTTGTTAATGGGAAAACAAATGGAGACAGGTCTCCCTCCTGAATACAAAATACAACTTTTGAAAATGTTACCCCCAATCTCTCAGATCCTACTTCAAAAGTGTCTAAGTCACAAATGGTGCAGCTATACAGCACAACACAAAAACCCAACCCCAAACAAGAACATCGCAGTGAGTTTCAGAGCCTGGGTCAAGTGACTGGGGCTTGCTGCAGGGCTAAAAATAGCAGTGGAACTGTTTTGGGCTCAGGCTGGAGCCCAGATTCTGATTCCTGGCGAGTGTCTCAGAGCCCAAGCTCCAGACTGAACCCAAAGGTTTACATGGCTATTTGTAGCTCCAAAGCGTGAGCGCCACAAGCCAGAATCAGTTGACCTGGGATCTGAGACTTATTGCTGTGAGTCTGTTTTGCTGTGTGGACATGCACTTAGGTTCCTAAGTCCTATTTTCAAAAGTGACTTTCACTGAAAGTCAATGAAACTTGCACTCCCATGACACATGTGCTTTTTCAAAATGTTACTCTGGGTATCAGTTGATTATGAGGATAGAATATAACTTCTCAATGCTTGTTTTTTTTTTTTGTTTGTTTTTTTTAATAGAATGTTTTATTATAAGAATGCTTGAAAACTGAAACAAAATGTAATTTATATAAAAAGCAACAAAGGAAAAAAACCACAAATAGAATGCTTATTTGTTTTTGCTTGGCTTAATTTTGGAAATCTGTAAGAAGTTGAAAAAAGTATTCCCTTACCATGCCTGGTATGCATGCATGGTTACAATATCTACACTGCAGCTATTTAAACAAGCTGGAATGAGGTCTTAACTAAAGGTCAAATAATATCTTCATAAATCTGTGCAGAATATAAAAGGTTCCTTCATTCTCTCATCTGTTTAAGGTATTCCTGAGAATTCAGCAACGCTCCATGCGGGCAGTAAAAAGCAAAGAGTTGGATTTTAATTTATATATATATATAATTTATATATATAGTGAAACTGAATGTAACTTAGGGATATCAGCCCAATAGCTCCCCAGCAGTCTGCCGTGGAACTGCAGTTCTTGCCTCAGTTTCCCTTAGGTGGTTCACAGATGAAACCTGCCTTCTCTAACTACAGTCCTTTGGCAGGGTTACTTGTGTCTCTCCCTTTTCAGGATTGAAAGGAGTCTGGCCTCACTCAAAGTTATACCAGACCCCTTAGTGGACATTTTTGCTCAATAGTCCCAGAAGTTTGGGCTTTTGTCTCAGGGCCTCTTTTAACCACTTTTCTGGTGTTGCCACTTTTACAAGTTTCTTCCCTTAGCTTTTTCTTCAACAGGGCTGAAATAAAAGTAAAGCAGGAACATAAAAGTGAAGTCCCATATCCTTTTGTTTTTGCCACCTCTGAACAAGGTTCTCAGCCATCTCTTCCCCTGTTCCTGGATAGTAGGGGAATCCAGGACCACCCTCTCCTCTGAATGATGCAATCAGGGACTTCTTTGCTTAAATCTCCTACTGCTTCCCTGGGATGCTTCCTACCTCAGGGCCTTGCAGGAATCTCCTGCCCAGTAATCTTCTCTGATCCCTTCTGGCAGAGCACTAGTTTCTCTGGGAAGCTTTCTCTCGTCTGAGCTTGTGGCGCCCCTTCACTGTGGCTCTGTCTCTTCAGCAGCTATCCTGTTCTGCTTTCTATCCCTGCTGCTGTTAACATGCCCATACCTGGCAGTTCAAGAGGTGACTGCTCCCTTTTTTAACACTTTGGTGTTTGTTCCCTGGTCGTGTCGATATACACTCCATTATATTGAAATATGCTTGTAGTACAATTAACAAAACTAGGATAAAATATAGTATGGTGTGATGCAAGTTGTACAAAATAGGACCAAATCAACAAGTAAGATGCACAGGTATACTGTGACCCATCCATGCCTAGGGTAGCCACTTGAAAATGCAAAGGTCAGGGCAGGCTGCAAACGGAGAGCAGATTCTCCCAACACTGGTGGGTGACACTGAAGTCAGACTTCCCAACCAGCCACAAACAATGCTTGTGATTCCCCACACTGGTTATCAAGAAGCTAAAATAAACATACACAGTCCCCTTTACTGCATTTCAGTCCCCGGCTCCCAATCAGCCACTAGGTCTAGTAAAGAGATCAGTTATTTAAAATTCTATGCTCTTTACCAAAAAGATTCTCTTGATGCCAAAGGGTCAGCTACATTACCAGATCAATATAAGTTTGGATCTTACACAAAATACTACGTGCGAACCATTCCTTTAGTAACTAAAACTAAAGGTTTATTATAAAAAGAGAGAAAGAAACGAACTATAAGAGGTGCTAAGGAATCAGATACATACAAATGATTTGAAAGTCCATGTATATCAGGTTTCTAGTAGAATTGTGGAGTTTGCAGGCTTGTCTAATCCCTCTGGTGTACATCCAGTACTTGGATGGGTCTCAGTCCTTTGATTCATAGCTTAGTTGTAGATAGCTGAAGACTGACCGAAGACAAAATGGATGTGATGCAGCTGCCTTTTATGTCCTTTGGCCTTTGCATTGCTGCTTGTAGAAAATGTACAGGAATAAGATGGAGTCCAGGGTCACATGAGTAAGTCCTTGTGACTCATCAGGTATATCTCTGGCTTGTCCCCCTGGGCCCGTTGTACTTATGTGTTTCCTTAATTGCCCATTAAGGAGGCTAGTGCTGCAGCCATCCTGTCTGGGGTGTCACTCAGAAACACAGTACAAATTGAAATATAGATACAAACATATCCATAACTTCCCTTCCACATATAACACATGAACATAAACATTATCATCTTATTTAGCACATTATAGCCTTTCTAACAGTACCTGACACAGCATATCTCATATGAATTATTATGATTTTGACATATTGATGTTATTTAATATAATAAAGGCCTCCCCTCCCCAATCCAGCCAGCATCACATATACAATGTGGGAATTCTGGGTAAAATGAGACATAACAATTATGTCATAGTCTTTTTGTCATTGGTTAGTCAATCTAGACTTTATTTGGAATATGGCCATCAGCATGGGAGACCCATTCTTCAAAAAAAGACAAATTGGGGAGTTCAGAAGCTAGATCTAAGAGCAAGATTAAAGCATGTTTAATCTGCAGAGAAGATAATTAGGAGGAGATAATGCTCTTCAAATATGTAAAAAGGTATTTAAAAGAACAGGGACAAATTATTTCTATTAGTCAGAAGGGAAAGAAAAGTTAGTATTCAACTGAGATGCTTTCTGCTGCAATTCAACTAACAGCTTTGTGGAATTATATCTTTGGTGCCTAATGTAGCCTTGAATGTTTCCAGTCTATGGGCTGGGGCTGCTGGAGATTCCTTTCAGCCTTAATGATTCACTGTCGAGCTAGTCCTCAGCCTCCTTCCTGAAATTATCGAGTGTACCACTTAATGTTGGTGATGAGATGATGACAGTTGTGCACTAGAAATGGAATGGATGCTACCCAGGAGAGCTAAGTGAATTTGCAAATAGTAATTTACTCAACAGTCTATTCTTTTGGAATGTCTGCAAGCAGTTAGTTTTCCGAGAAGCCCAATTATGTGTATGTGTGAGTGAGTTAGATTTTTTTTAATTTTCAGATTTGATTGTTAACAGATTGATTAGAGTAAGTGATACTTAATGTTGAAAACCTTGGTTGTGTGAGTTAGTTGTGATTGGTTTTGTAAACCACACAGCACTGTTTCCTTAGTAGGAGGATTATTTTGAGGAAGGCACTGGACCCTGGAATCTCTTGGAGATGTAGCAGTACATGGGATTGGGTAATTTTTAGAACATGTTAAATCTTTTTCTAGAACAGAAATGTCCTTACCTCATTTATGGTACCTTCGGCTATTGAGATTTATTAGCTTGGTGTAGTCTTTCTTCTCATTGCATTGAGGAAACTGCATGGTCCTCACTGCACTGACCATAAGAGTGTTGTTAAGCCGTGGCATGGAAAACTAAAAGGACCTTAGTTATGGGATCTCTGCCCTCCCGCTATGCCTATTAGTGTCCTATTGTCTTAAGGTTTGTTATCCATGGCCATTCATGCAAGTTAAACTCACTCACTAAAATGATCAGGAAAGCAAACAAAGGATTGCGAGTAGAGCCAAAGCAAAGTCCTTTTTAATTTAAAGTGAATACTTCTTGCAATATTTGTCCAGCTTCACTACCAACTCATTTCACACAGAGTAAGCTGTCAGAAGGTGATTGCTGTCATTCATTACTATTGAAGTCTTCCTGGAGTTAACCCATGAAAACTTTGAAATGTTGAGATGGGCTGTATTCCCCACACTGACCCTGAGAGGTAAATTAGGCCCAATTAACTGCCCAGGCTGCACCTGGAGGAGCCAGGGAGCAGGATTGATTCATTAGACATGAGGCTCAGCTGGGCTGGGACAGGCAGGGCTTACATAAGCCAGGGCTGGCAACAGAAGGGGGCTTTTGGAAGGCAGACTGCAGTCACTCCCTGGGAAAAGGGATGTGTGTTAGGACTATAGAGGATAGTCCACTGTCCATCCCTGGGAAGAGGGAGTTGGGAGGCTAACAATCCAGAGAAGAAGGAAAGGAGTAGACTCAGGGCTGGTTCACACTGACTGCGCGATTCGGTGGCAGTCGACGGGAGTTACGCAAACTACTCTGCGTAGTTTGCATAACTAACGTTGACTGCTCAGCTTACCTTCTGTGCGCTGTTCACACTGTGCTGAGCCGACAGGAACAGCGTTCCCGTTGACTCAGCGCTACACTACTTGAGGGGGTGGACTTACTCAGTCGACTTCCTGATCAATTGAGCAGATCTCACTGACTGCTCAGTCGATCCTGAAAGATCGATCTGGCGGCAGCGATTTTGCCACCATCTGTGTACACGTAGCCTCAGGGGGAAAGCAGGAAGGAATAAGAATGCAGACCTTGGCTGCTGATTAGAGGGTGCCTGTGCTGGAACCCAGAGTAGAGGGCAGGCCTGGGCTCTCTTACTAGCCACTGAGGATGTGGTACTGCTCAAGCAGAGGACAATGGGTGGTAAAGCTAATCCCAAGGATGGCCAGGAGGAGGCCTCACCTACAGTGAGTGACACCTATCTCAAATGTATTTAGGGCTGTTACAAGAGACTTGGACTTGCCATAAATGCAGATTGCCATTAGTTTTTCTGTCGCTTGCTAGTGCTCTTCAAATAGTCCTTTTTGCTAGCCTAACTATACTTAATTTGCCAGAATCTATGCTCCTTTCCATTCTCCTCAGCTTCCAGTTTTTAAAAGATGTCTCTAACCACCACCTCTACTGTTTTATCCATGATGGCATTTTCTGGTCCTCTTACTGTGGTTATTTTTATTTGAGCCTCTATGGTATGTGTTTAAATAGCTTCCATGAAACTTGCAGGCATTTCACTCTTGTGACTGTTCCTTTTTAATTTCTGTTTAAGTAGTTGCCTCATTTTTGTACTATTCCACATTTTGCAGTTAAATGCTACTATAGTGGGTTTCTTTGTTGTCCCTCCCCCCCTTTACAAGGATGTTACATTTAATTACATTATAGTCACTATTATTGAGTGATTCAGCTATATCCACCTCTTGCACCATTTCCAGATCCTTGCACCACTTAGGACTAAATCAACAATGACCTCTCTAGGTTCCAGGACTACTTGCGCTGAGAAGCAGTCACTAGTGGTGTCTAGATATTCTCTCTGCATCCTGTCTTGAGGTGTGTACATACCCAATCAATATGGGGATAGTTGAAATCCCCCATTTTTGAGTTTTCTGTTTTTGTAGCCTCTCTAAAGTCCCTGAGCATTTCACAATCACCATCAGCCCGGTCAGGCAGTTGGTAATATATTCCTATTGCTATGTTATTATTATTAAAGCATGGAATTTCTAGCCATATAGATTCTGTAGTACAGTTTGATTCATTTAAGATTTTTACAATAGTTGAGACTATGCTTTTTTCACATATAGTTCCACTCCCATACCAGCGCAACCTACTCTGTCATTCCTATATAATGTACCCTGGGATTACTGTGTCTCATTGATTATCATCATTCCACCAAGTTTCTGTGATGTCTATTATAGCAATGTCCTCCTAATACTAGGCACACTAATTCACCCATCTTAGTATTTAAACTCTTTGCATTTATAAACAAGCACTTTAAAATTTGTCAATATTGTCTGCCTTCACATGATGAACAGATGGGATTTTTTTTGTTTGATGGTTTCTCTTCAGTTCCAACTTGTTTATCAACGTCTATCCTCTACTCTTTCTAATAAATCCCTTAAATCTTCATAAATCCCTTTTTAATAAATCATCCCTTAAGGGATGTCTATCCAAACCGTGCGCTCTTCCACACTCATCAGCTTTCTCCTAGCCCTTAGTTTAAAAACTCCTTGTGATGTGGTGGACTAGGCCCTGAAGCCCCCTGCTGGAGGCTTTGCAGCCCTGCCACACCATACTCCATCCCAGAAAAGGACAATGGAAAGGGTCCTCCAAGCTGCCTAAGGCTAATGGTAATTAATGGAGCAGAGTGCTATTTCACATGATGATGAATTCTGAATTGCTCTGGGAACACAGTGGGTTAGTCACATGACTAGCAGATTTTTTGTAAATCTTGACATTTATTATAACGCTGTAGTTTTGGTTTTTTGTCTTTGGGATTTACTCTTCTATAAATCTGTTTTACAGCTTTTGCCTAGCCACCTCAGACCCTGCAAATTAACTTGCCATATGCTGCTATTATTATGTGACTTGAATAATAGCTAAAATTCTGGTGATAAATGACACTTACCTTGCTATTTAAAGTCTAAATTTACTATATTCTGCCCAGTTCAATAATTGGGACTTCTAAATTGATGAATGAGTAGTAGTTAATCTTAAAGGCTGTCTCATGCTCTTATGGCTAGAGACCTCAAGGCAAAGTTGAGCAAGTCTGTCACTTAAGGACATACCGAGGACATGATGCTATTCACTGATCAAGAGATTCTCAGTTCCATCCCTCTCCAGTGTGTCAAACCAAGTGATCATCCCCTCTACTTCCTTGGAGGTAGTGGGCCTGAAAAATAGGTGGATCTGTGAGCTGAGAGGACCTTTAGGGTTGTGAAGGCCAGGGTGCTGCCTGTGCAGTATGTTCTCCGCTTCATAACCCACTAGAAGCCCCACTGCAGATGATGCGCAGGGTTGGGATCCACAGTAGGCAAAGTGGTGAGGATAGCCAGTCCCTTAGGTATCCTCCTCTTTCTTCTGGCTTCCCCCTGCCCATCGAGAGCCTGTATTAACTAATGCTGAGTGAGCAGATATTATCTTGGATACTCTGCCTCCCCACTCCACCCCCGCAAACACACCACTTACTGGGGCTCCAGAGGCATCAGGTTATGAAGGCAGAAACTGAAGATCAAAAATATCCACTTTTATTTCTGCCCCCTCCCCTTAGCGTTAGACATTCCCTCTCTGCAACAGGCATGGAAATAAAACTAGCCTCTCTGCTTTTTGTATTTTTGTTTGTTTGTTTTTTGTACAGCTTTTTGCCCCTCAGATTTCTTTCTCTGGGACTCAGAACACCACCTGTACCAGTAGGTGGAGAACCATACCCCAGTTATAACAATGCAATTACATTTTTGGGTTTTTTGGTACGTGGAATGCACTATTTGGCACACAGCCACTATTAGTTGCACCCTACTATAAATGTTTCCCTGCTTTAGTCATAAGCTCTGTCATAAGCCTTGCTGTGTGCCTGGGTGTAAAGGATCCTATGGAATGCCACAAGGCCCTACAGAAGTGGGACAGTCACAGCTGCCAGGCTATTCCCCATTACAGACAGGTGGGTGGGTGGGGAGTAGGTGGAGCCGTGACTCAAGATCTTCCTTCATAATAAGCAAGCCAGCACAGCTGAGCTGGCACAAGAATTAGTAGTCCAGTTTATTTCCTCCCCCTGGCCCCATCTTCACTCCACATGCCTCTAACAGCAGGGGAGAAGCAGAGACAAGCTTCTGACTCCTAGGCCATGTCTACACTACAATGTATGTCAGTAAAATTTATGTTGCTCAGGGATGTGGAAAAAAACACGTGCCCCCCAAGCAACATAAGTTTTGCTGGCATAAATGGCAGTGTGTACACTGCCATGTTGGTGGGAGAGCTTTTCCTGCTAACATAGCTACCGCTGCATATTGAGGTGGTTTTTATTATGTCAACGGGAGAGCTCATCTGCATACAGCAGCTACATAAGTGACCTTACTGCAGCATGGCTGCATGGTAAAGCTCTGCTACTGTAAGCTTGCTAGCGTAGACATGGTTCTTGCTCAGCTCCTAGGAAAGTGCAGGTCTACGCTGTCCCTTACTTGGGCTTCATTGTGAGGTCACAACTCAACACTTAATGAGTTATGCAGCTCTTTGTAACAAACTAAGGAAGTGAATTCTGGGAGGAGAATGAAACTTTGTCTTCTCCTGACTGTCTGCATTTCTAGGAAGTAACCACTGTATGTGACAATTTTAATTTAATTTAATTGGGCTAATTTAATCCCAATAAAACTTCAGTGGATCTTGTGAGATTTAAGGACCACATTATTTGGCCTGTATTTATTAAAACAAGTCCACATGCTCCTTCCTTGAATTCATTCTTTATTCATTTTCCTGGAGTCTGGCCTTCACATTTAAAAAAAAAAAATGCTTATAAGCCTTGTTTTAATACTGGATAGTAAAGCTGAAGATTTACACTTTCCTTTAAGTCTTGTATTCTTTTGATTTGTCTTCCTGCAGCTTTGTTATGTTAATTTTTCTAGCAAAAAAATGCTATTCACTTGTTTACATCTCCTCAGGAATTTTGTTTAAGCACTTGCCTTTCTTTGTGATTTGTTCTCAGTCTGACTGCCTGGCATGCATAATGTCTGTATCTCCTTATCAGATTCTTCTTGATGGTTGATATATACCTAAGTCCCAAATTTAATAGGTTTGGACAATTTGATCATTGGTTTATAAGTTGTCTGCCTGGGGATTCTCTATACTTTATGGGGCTTTTTATGATGTTGAGCACAGTGTTGGAGCGCAGCAATAATATATCTGATTAGCTAGTGTGGAGAGCATTTTGCACCATATAAGAAAACACTTAGTACCAATATTTGCTGCCTGTTGCTCTTGGCAGGTTGAATCAGCTTGACAAATCCCTTTCTTTGTCATCTGTTGATGAGAAACTGCTTTGAAAATCTCTTTTTGAGCCCTTTCTAAGGCAATCTGTTTTCATTTCCCTTTTAACTTTCTTTCCTAGTATCTTCTTTTAGTTGCCGAGGGCAAAACCATAGCATTCCCACTTGTCTCTGGTACAAAGTTTGAAGCTAGAAATCAGTATTTTGTGAGTTCAGGGACATTAGGAATAAGGCACCTTTTTTCCCCTTTGGTTTATAAATAAACTTTCCTGAAGTATTTTCTTTTTTTACTTTCAGTACATTCATTCTATAGTTTTGAAAGATTTAGCTTTGATTTCCAGCCATTGTTTTACTTGCTCCTCTAGATCACTGCAGGTCAAATTTTGACATGAATAACTAACGTTCTGTTTGATTCTGAAAGCTATATTTTGATGCATATAAAACTATGCTTAATTGTTCTTCCCATTTAACTACTTCTGTTCTACACATCTAACAGCTAGCTCAGCTCTCAGTGAATGCCTTACCCATAATTTGTTTACATTTTAAATGCATCATCCTGACTTTCTAATTTGTCATGTTATGTTAAGATATTTTCCAATATTCCTAAACTCTTCACTTCATGGGGAGAAAACCATGATGTAGCACCAAAAGTTTAATATTTGTCTCTGTATAAATTGTATAATAATATATAAACACTATGGGTGACACAAATGAACACAAACACTCCTGATAGAAATATAAAGGCATGACTGGAATGAATCACTTTAATTGGAGTGGTATGTGTGTGCACTCCTAGCCCTATCATAATACCTTTGACTGATATAGTCCTTGTCATAAAGATATCATAGTGTGAACTTTGTCAAGAGTGCTATCTCATACATATGATAGCCACAGAGGTTTAATGAGCCCTCAAAGTGTTAGAGCATGTCACTGTCTGTCCATAGAATAAATCCAGATGCCCTGGACTCCTAGATCACTGATCTAAGCATAAGACTCTATCCTATAGCTCACAACTGTCAAACTTCAGTGCAGACTGTCAAGAAACAAAGCACAGACACCAAACTGGTTACATGTTACTTGGCTGGTGAAATCTAGTTCTAGAACAAGTGTGAACTCCTAAAGCACTATAACAGTCTTACCACTGCGTCACAGTCCCCTTTGGCACTCTATCTTGCCACCCAGGCAAGCCTGCCTTTATGATAGATGGTCCTTTAAACCAGTGGGTCTCAACCAGGGGTATACGTACCCCTGGAGGGTACACAGAGATCTTCCACAAGGTACATCAAATCATCTAGATATGTTTGCCTAGTTTTACAACAGGCTACATAAAAAGCACTAGCAAAGTCAGTACAACCTAAAATTTCATTCTGACGATTATTTGTTTATCCTGCTTTATGTACTATACACTGAAATGTAAGTATAATATTTATATTCCAATTGGCATGTTGTTTCTAGGCCTCCTTTTGTTGGGGAGATGACACCTCTTGTGTTAAACTAGCATGCCATACCTGGTAATGCTTCTCCCTGAGTCGGGGTTGGGGGGAAGGGGTTAACAGTCTTGCCGAACCTATTTGTATAGTTACAGAGCAAACATGGTATACAGATATTAGTAAGATGCAACATCCTACAAGCATTTCTTAAAGTCTAAACACATTTTTATAACTAATACCTATTTTGACAATAGTAACACAAACAAGCCAGACTGGTTTCCAGCTATGTATTTGTCAGTGTTCAGTAAGACTCAGCAAACTTGTCATGAGCTGACACCTGGCCTGCCAGCATCAGAATATGCACACTGTACACATTGCCTCACCTTTTCTATCTTCATCCATAGAGTACTCAAGAAACAGAGTGGAAATAGTGGTTGAAGGGTGCCAGTAAAATTTCCTAATGAAAGCAGTTGTTGGATCTCATTTATAAACATCAGCAAATCTTCAAGCAGAATATTGACTGACTGCAGGGAAGCAGAGATTTGAGGGGGGAAAAGCAATGCACAAATAGTGGGGTTTTTAGCTTGCTTTGCTATATTACATCACAATGAAATTAATAGCCGAAAGAAACATTAAAGAGAGAGTGATTCAGTAGAAAGAATAGTAGTAAATCTATGAAGTCATTACTTGAACAATTATGGCTGCCTCTTTATCATATGAAATTGATTTACCTATTATCCCCTTGAGTGAAATGTTTGATTTGCCCATGGATTTTGATCTGTTGGGGTTTGTTTGTTTTTTTAAAAAACACCTTGTTAGAAATACTATCCACAGTATATTCATACTGAGATGCTAAAATTTCTAATTCAGCAGGATCATTTTGGAGAACAATCTTTCTGTCACGGAAAATTAATCTTTTTGGTTGAATGTGTTCCCTGAAGTGACATTCAGTATTGCTGCTAGACAGTGAGTAATAGACTGAAGAAACTTTTGGATGTCCATAGTGGCATAATTGTGGACAAGAAATCTCTCTCCAGCTGTATGGAGAGCTCATTCTCTGACTAGGCAGTGAGCGTGAGTGGATGAATCAGCAGATCTTCTGTTGCATCTAGTTGAACAGGAAATGTTTAGGTGTCAAAAGATAGGGATCACATATCAGTGGACTTTGCTGTAGCAGTGTGGAAATTATTGCACAAAACATAATTAAATTGTTACTTGGGTGGATAAAGCCCCATGGGACATTCTGTTTAACTGTCATGGGAGGAAATCAGACTTACAATTGTTAAAATAAAATTAAACTGAGCCCCACAGAGTTATGCTGTTGGCATAATCAGACTTCCTTTATGAATTTTTGTTTTTGTTTTGGCTGAACACTCTTTCCTCTGCCATGTAATGGGACAGGTTGCAGAGCTGCAGTGGCACTGCCTTAGTTGGGGAAATGCTTACAGCCTAGAGGGGAGAGTGTCAGCATGTCTAACTTGGCATGCTTAGGTTTGTATTTAAGATTTGTCACCTATCCCTGGCCTGTGACACTTACTTATTTTTTCCCTTTCAGTCTCCACAACCTTGTAGAGTATGTGAGAGTGGGAGGCAGAATTGCAGAATGTTTAAAAAAAAAATTAAATCTGTTTTGCTGCACACGGTGGAAGGAACCTGGAGCTCTTTGACATTAGGAGTATCTATGGATAGTGGAAGTAAAGAACATCAAGATGGTAAGTACAGGCAAATCCCATTGGCTTAAGATACCCAGAGTGACTTTTTTTTTTTTTTTTTGCAACTAATGATGCTAGTCCCTGATTTGAAATGCTATTTTGTTTTTTTCATGTATTTAACAACCTAGTTTAACATGATACAAATGAATTGCCCCATTGCAACATGAACTAGGTACCCCAATTTGTATCAAAATTGAATCTTGTAATTGATAAGGTCCAAAAACACCGTGATGAATTAGTTGAGTAGAATAGCTCTTTTTTGAAAACTTGTGAGTCTCCAAGGCTTTAAATGGCAAGAGGCACCAGGGAAATCAGAACCTTTGAGAGTTTTGTCTCATTAAAAGACAAAGGATGGTACAAGAGGACTGAAGTTTGCAAATGTAGTTCCCATAAGTAAGCAAAAACATCAATGGAGCTGCCAAATCACAATACAGCTGAACCTGATTTCAGTCATCTGGAAGATATTGGAGATGTTTCTATAGTACAAGGGATGTATAATTTAATAAGAAACAGCCAGCATGGATTCATCATTGAAAACCCAAGCTTAACAAATTAGCTTGAATATTTTTTGTACATTACTAAATTGATCAGCATGAATGCAAGTCATAATTATCTGACTCTTGTGAAAGTATTTAAAATCATACTGTGTAATAGATTAATCTGCAGTATGCGAAGGCAGGAGTCTATGACAGCACGACAAAAATTAGTCAAGTGCAGCAAACATTGACTTAGGGACAAGAAACAGATGGGATAAAATAAAGGACTGGTTCTCTGCTGGGTATTGTGCTTGTGTCTAGCATGAGGTAAGGGAGGCTTATGGAGACTTGAACTAGAAAAATGTATTGTGCTGGGAAGATGGAGACAAATTCATCTAAAATCATGAGCTAGATCATCCCACTGAGATCCAGAAATAGAGAAGAGCACTTCCATGCACGCATTCCAAGCAGGCAAATCTTCAACTCCCAGCCCATTCCCTTTTCCAACACACTGGGTCATTCTAGAGTATCCAAGGACTGTGGGGTGGGGGTTTACCTGGAATAAGAGGGGCTGTTGTAGGGTCAGATGACTCCTTTCACTGCCCCCACCCCTTCCCCTTTCCCTAGGAACATTAATAAACCTTCAAGTTGTGCTCTCTCTCCTACAGAGCTCCTTCCAGTGGAACTTGTCCTGGGAGACAGGAGGGAGGAAGCAAGTGCCACAGGTATTAGTAGGCAAGGGGCACCAGCCTGGAATCAGGACCTTGAAGTAAAATTCTAGTTCTGCTGAAGTCCATGACAGAACTCCCATTGACTTCAATGGGCCCAGGCTTCCACTCCAAGATTGTTTCCAGCTCTGCTCTTGATTCACTATGGGAGCTGGGACAATTCACTTAACCCCTCTTGTGCTGAAGTTATCTCCTCCCTAAATTAGGGGGAAACAACACTTGCCTACTGTGACAGAGTGAAGGAAGACGACAGAAGCCTGCACCTGACCAGTCTGGCATTAATTAGCTCCCCCACAGAGGTCTGATTGGGGCATAAAATGTAATTAATTTGTCAGAATAGCAAACTTGGGTGAGCTATAGGATTAATTAGCTCATCTGAGCAGGAAGGAAGTGCAAAGGAGAGAAGCAGAGCCCAGAGTCAGGGAATTCTTCAGGAAGGGAAACCTCTTCTCTTGGTCCCTGGGAAAAGGGCCGAGGACAAAAGGGATATTGTGAGTAGTATTGCTGCACAAAACTGTAAAGGTGTTAGTGGGGGGAACCTAAATCAACAGCCCGGTGTGGAGATCCAACCAGTGGAATCTGAGCAGGTTTCTGTGGCACAAAAAGGCAAATAGTGGCTCATGAACTGCTATCCATAGAAAGTCTTTATGCCTGAAAATGAAAAGAGCCATGTTGGAGCTAAGTATTGTTGGTTGGTAGCTTAAGGCCACATCAATTTTTAAGAAATACTAAGAGGAAGCTATAGTTGATAAAAGGTGACTGAATTTACAGCACAAGTTTCTATTTATCAGAAACCTTTATTTTTCCAAAGGGTAAGTTTCTATATACTTGAATAATGGGTATGTTTTTCCCAACAGGAATAAATTACTTTTTTCTTATTTGTGGTGACAGTATGCTTCACTGTTTGATGCTTTGAACACACTTAGAGGGCTGTCCTTGCCAAAGCTTTAAGACTGTCAAATACCGCCTATGTGCCTGATCTTTTGATATCCTGCTATGACTTTTAAATTTTGTACTCTTTTAATACAACATAATCTTGATTAAGTCAGTAAAACTGCCCCTGCTAAACAGACCTGTGGATTTGTCATTTTAGCCAAATATAAATATTCCTCTCTTCTCTGGTTTTCTTTTTAATAGACTTGATTTGAAAGACAGCTGGAGTTACTTGGTGCTGACTTTTAAAATGGGCACGGCTTGATCTTTCACACAATTGCTAGGAGGATGTAAACTTTCTTGTTGAATGGTACGTTAGAGGTTTGGGTTTTTTTTAAATTCTTTCCTACTGAGACCTAGCAGAACCCACTCATTCATCTCCAATCTCTCATACATAAATACTTTAAATAGTATAATTATTTTAAATGTTCTCACTAGGGAGATCTCCTGCCAAAACTCTCTAACTCTCATCTATATAAAAAACAGCATGGATCATCTGATGGAGTCAGAGCAGTGCAACAAGCAGGGAGGAGTGCAAGATGTGGATTTAAATTTGAATATGGATTAATACAAAGTTTGGTGTTCTGGAGCTGGGAAAACAACCATGCAAGAACCTTGCCCTTGTAAGGGTAGCTGTGTTTGCATGGACTACTCATGCCCTATGCCCCAGTGATACAATCAAACCCAGAAGGAGCAGGGCCTAGGCAGGGTTATGACTGATCTCTAGCTCAAGAACAGGACCAGTGTGCAGGAGGGAGTATGCTCCTGAAAAGGTGTAGTAGTGAATGCATTTTCCCCTGTGCATAGGGAGTTTGGAGTAATTATACTTCTCTGAGGCAGGAATTCCCCTTCAGTCGCTCCTAGTGTGACAGTTCCTCTGCACACCCCTTATTCTGGAATCTGCTCAAAAGATTAAAGTAGTTGCACAATGGAGCATGAAGATGATAAATGTGCATAGAGCTTGGCCACTGGAGCATTCTCATACACACCCATAAATTTGCTACATGCCTTTGTATGTTGCGATTCCTTCCCCCCCCCCCAAAAAAAAAATAAAATAAAATAAAGAGTATTGGCACATGTTTGACTATGTACTTACATTTTAGTTGCAAGCTTCTTAAACAGGAGTAATTCAGATATATAAACATGCACATGTAATCAAAGCCCCTATTTCAAATAGGGCAAGACTGTACTAATCCTGCCATAAACTAATTTAGACCTTGCTCCTACATTTCACTGTGCCTGGCAATCCACTCCCTCCCCTGATCACAATGCAGGATTGGGCCTCAGACATATTGAGAACACTTCTCATAATAGAAGATCTCTAGGTAAACCTATTTTATAGATCCTAGTACAACCATATTTAGGAAGCACACAAATACTACAGCATTTAGGCATTGTTCCAATGCACAATGGTAATGCGTTTTGCATAGTACAGAATATTAGAGGCAAAAGTATGTTTTCCAAGTACAATATGTTAAACCAAGAGATTCTTTTGTATGTTTGTGTGAAGGGCCCTCCAGAACAGGTTTATTGTGAGGGATAGGGGGAAGGATTGCCCTAGAAACACAGACAAACCCACTTGGATTATTGTTTGAATTTTCTGGATTTTCATTCGATCACTTAGTGTAAGAATATAATTCTATACTTTTATAGCACTAATGGTGCAGCAATCTAACTTGACAGCATTTCATGTATAAGTCCCCTTTTGGCAATAAAACCAACTGTGGGATAAAACTTGAAATTCATCTGTGCCAAAGGGATTGGGGAAATTTAAAATATTGTATTTTATTAAACATTTGTTTGGATCAGTTAGAACATTTTTGGGCTTGTACAGGACAACGTTACTTATTGTAAAGTGAACTAGCTCGTATTACAAATGAAATGATGTGGCAATTTAGAAAATTCTAGTAAAAGCACTAGGGAAAATAGCCTAACAGTACTGCATTGGAGCCCAAGGGATAAACTGGGTAAACTAGTGAGTATATTCAGTTTACAGGGCTCTTAGAAAAAGGTTAGTACAAGCAAGCTTAAAGTTTTAGATTTTTTTTTTTTTTGTATAATTGCTGAATGTACCACTAAGACTGCTTGTCATTGTAGCAGCATAAAAGAAAGGAAATCTGTTGCCATGCGTTGGTTCTTCTGTGTTTACCATGGCAAGTCATTTATTTAGGCAGCCATCATAGTATGTCCGATAATCACATAGGTGGCACAATGCTGAGAATGGCATTGCTGAGAATGCACATAGCTGCCAGCCAGCTATGATGATGATTATTACTTGTTTTTTTTGTTGCTGTGTGCTTGTCTCGACTACAAATTTAAGTCGACATAAGTTGGGTCGATCTATAGCCAGTGCAATCATTAAATCAGCTCATGTTCACACTATCCTGCTGGTGGCATGCGTTAACACCAGGAGCTCTTGCACCAACTGAACTGGGGCACTGACAGCTGTGCAGGACTCTCAGCTGGAGCCCTCTTACCCCAGCTGTGAGTCCTCAGGGCTCAACTTCACAGCAGGGAGCCTACCAGCAGTGAAATCTGCATTCTTGTCAGTGTCATGGCTGCTGACTTCACATTTCCTCCCTGGCTCTGGCAGGCAGCCCACCTGGGGTTCAAAGCTGGAGCCCACTGTCGTGTCGTCGTCCCCCTCCCCCTCTCCCCCCAACCCATGAGCAGCCATGAATCACTTCCACCTCCCTGCTATGGGAAAAAATAACATTGGGGTAATTTTGTGATTTCCACACAGTTGTGTCACAGTTGCAGGGTAACTGCATCTACTCCCTTGCACCTCTGTGGTCCACTCCAGGAGTGCCCACCTAGGTCTTGGGTCTCCAGTCATCACCTGTCACTGGACAGGGACACTGGGGGTGTTTAAGGCTGCACAGCCTGTTGCTGTCCTCTCAGAGCCCCAGCAACCTAATCTGCCTAAAGACCAGCCCCTGTGCATTGTATGCTCTTTCTAAGCAAGCACACTTATTCTTAAGGCAAAAGCATTCGAGAAAACATGAAAACAACAAAACCAACATAAACACGTCTGTAGACCTAGGCTGGCAGATGCCCTCAGATGCCCGTAGGCTCCTTAGAACAACTTTGTAACTGATTTGGAGCCATCCTGCTTGGCACACTTCTAGTCTGTGGAGCCAAGTGAGCTCGTTACTGGTTTCCTCGTTCTTCCTCTGCTTCTTTCCATGCTTTGTTAAACTCCTTGTTGCATCTCACTCTAAATTAGACTGAGGTTTTGTTTTGTTTTTTCAGTCATGGACCATGTCTTCCTATGGACATGATACTTAGCACAACAGGGCCCTAATCCTGATTCCTGCCTTTGGGTGCTACCACAGGACAAACAATAATGGCACCAGTGCAGCTAGGCAGGCTGTGAGCCTGAAAGGTGTGGGTTTTTTAGTCCCTGCCGTAAGATACAGTAGCACTTTTAAGTCAGAAAGGTGTCTGCATTCTTTTTTTTCTTTTAAAAAAGCAGAACACTTGGGGGAAAAAACCTGCATGTTTTTCAAACCTCTTTGAAGAGTTTTACCAAACTATCTAATCCTTTTTAATGTAGTGAAGCCCACCCAACCCATCCCCCCAGACTTCAAAGCCCAGGCTCCAGTCTGAGTTGCATCTTCAAAGCATTGCCTATGCAGCTATTTTGTAGAACACTAGTTTGAGGCCCCGCTAGCCTGAGTCTGTTGACCTGAGCTGGGAGGCTGAATCCTAAATGTCATGTAGACATATCTTTGAATAACATGTACTGTGTAGTTTTTTGTTTGTTTGTTTGTTTGTTTTGTTTTTTAAGTGTAGCAGGAAGCCAGAGGAAGGTTCTAGGAAGAAGCTAAGCAGTGGAACAGAAAACAACTGAGCAGCCTTGGGGATAATACTGTGGGGTTTTTTCTTATTCAAATACAGTTATTTGTTCAGTGTTATAGTGGCTCTTTCAGGTTTTGTTTTCTTTTCAACCACTGACACATCACACCCTCTAATGAAGGATTCTAAATGACTCCTGTGGAGGGAATTGAATTAAACCTGTAACTACAGTTGGCTGAAAAATTTCTGACTTTTTTTCAGGGGGAGAGAATGCCACTTCATCAAAACCCACTCCTTTCCTATGAACAGTTTTGGTTTTGATGAATTTCTGACTTGACTGAAAATTCTCAATTTTTTCAATTGTCAAAACGTCCTCTTTCAGCCTCTTCTGAACGAAAAGTTTTGCTTCTTCAGTTTGAATTGAGTTTGCATTTAGAAAATTAATTTATGCTTTCTTTAATAACTTGTTTCAATGTTGATTTTTTTTTTTTAAATTATAGAAACAAAATGTTTTGAGCCAAACAAAACTTCTTGTCTGTCAGTTCATGAAAACTTCCACTATTTTGACTTTTCATCATAATGGGGGGGGGATTTGAAATCTCAAAGATTCTCAGGGGATGGGACAATTGTTTCCCACCCTGTCCTACTTGTGATATTTACTACCTGTCTCAGGACTTGTAATCTACTGATTACATGTGTTTGTGAATTACTGTGCTCTGCTGGATGAAATGTGAGACCTGATCATGTGTTTGTCATCATGGCACTGTCCAGCAACCTAAGGAGAACCCTTAAAAATTACTGACAAAAGTGATTCCTTCCTTTACCTCCAGTGATATAAGCCTGTATTTATTAGCTCAGAAGGTCCTAGGTTGTGTCTTGCTACTGCATGCATTTTTGATTCTGCATGCTAGGTTTCATATGCAGATAAATATTTATTACAAATTCTTCATGTGAAAATAGCTCCACACATCGTTACAAATTTGTATGAAAAGAATTTGCTACAGGGATTTGCTGCTGAAAGGCAGCATGTTAGGCCCTATGTAGCGGGAAGATTAGATTTATCCACACAACATCAGCATCACTGAATGAGAGTTAAGAGTAAGAAATCCACTCTTCATACAGACAGGTTTTTTTAATACCATTTAACGTTGAAATAGTGAATTGGGATTACTCACTCGTAAAATAAAATGCTGGCTTGCAAAGAGCAATTTAAATACTGTGGTCTCTTAAAGAGACAGCCTTTTTTGAACCTAGGTTTCCTCTGATCCTCTTGTATTTTAAATATTTGGTAATATTTAAGTTTCTTAAGGGTAAGGTTTTAAAATCAGTTGTTGTACGTCTCTACAATTATTATTCAAAATACTTCAATACCATACCTGTGTACTTTCATTATAAACAGTATGGCACAAAATCTGTATTCTTTCTTGTGTATATTTTGTAAGCCCTGTATGTCTGCGTATTTAATTATCTATAAAAAGTAAAGATGGCTCAGGGAGGTCAGAGGATTATTCAGACACTCAAATAATACACATTAGGCGCTAGATTTTTAAAGAGCATTATGCATATTATGTCCCTATTAGTGGGGCTTTATGATCAGTATACTAACTTCACCAAATGATTCTTGTCTTTTTAACAATATGTGATGTCTTCTAAATTTTCCATAATCTGCATGCTGGTTAGATTATTCCGCTGTATTTAATCCACCAGTGACTTTCTCTTTTTCAATTCCAAATATCTAGCTGTTAGAAATTCTTGTGGCATTTCAACTTTAAGTTAAAGAACTTTTTTGGTAAGTCTTGCAATAAAAACAAAAAAACCACAGATTGCTTCTGCTGTCCCTGTTCTGATGAATTCTCATTTTTTCCTAATATGCTTTTGTGATGGGGTTTGGCAAAATAAATATATTTCCCTCTCCAATAGGTGATGGTATATTTTAGATATCAGCCTGGCAGAGAAAGGTCTAACACAATCCAATGGCTGGAACTTGAAGCTAGGCAAATTTAGAGTAGAAATAAGGCATACATTTTTAACAGTGAGAGTAATTAACCACAGGTACAATTTACCAAGGTTCATGGTGGAATCGCCATCACTGACTTTTAAATCAAGATTGGATGTCTCAAAAAGAAATACTAGAAATTATTTTGGGGAAGTTCTATGGGTTGTATTAAACAGGAAGTCAGACAAGATAATCACAGTGGTTCTTCCCCACCTTTGAACCTACATGTAATATCAGCCTAAGAAATTCTCTTTTGATGTCCAGAATGCGCTAAAGATGATAATCTGTTATGTTTATCTTCTACTTAGATTCCTTCAAGTAACAGCTTTATGCATCTGCTCACAGTACATTTGACTTTAGGTATCTTTTTTTTATTCCTGACACACAGTATTTATATCCTCCCTCAGGAGCAAAACTGCCATTTAACTATTTTGCATGTAACTTTTTTTATCTGAAAAGCATGACAAACATATAATGTATTGGTTATTTTATAGTGACGATCAAAATCATTAACCAACACTTTGCTTAAACTAATCTATTTTCTTAGTCTCCAAAGTGCACTTAAAAGAAAACAAATGACAAAGTTGTGTTTTTTGTTTTTTGAGGGGAGGGATTCATAACTACCTTTATTTCCACTGAAGCCCACTGTTTGAATAAATCTAGTTGAATTATAACGTTGTATCCAAACATTTCATGTATGTACAAATGTATGGAAAATGTATTAGTACTATTACTTATCATTACTATTTTGGTCATTTTTATCTTCATCTGGCAGAGAGAAGAGCGTTATTGCCTGCTGCTACATTATAAACACCAGAAATCTTATTTCACAAATTTCCTCTTCATTGTTAGTAATTGCAACTGATTTTCAAACTGTGAATTAACTGAGAATGTTCATACATGGTCTTGCAGTCAATTCATCAACAAAGCAGCTTATACACTGGAGGAGTTTTTTTCATATCGCACAAAAGCCTTTTAAGACTGATTTCTCAAAGTATGGATTTTTTTTTTTTCGAACTGCTATTGCAAATGTTTTTGTAGGTAAATAAACTCTGATTCAGGCACATCAAGAAGATGAAGACATTTTAATAACCTACTGTCATGGAATGTTTACCCCACACTTGCCTGGAAAGGGTTAATGCAGATTGAGAAGAGGGCTAATTAACCTGACTGGCTACAGTTGAGGGGCATCAGGTGGCTAAATAATCCCCTGACTGAGGGAGCCCAGCTGAAGAGGAACAAGTGGGGTTGGACTTATAAAGTTGGGAAATTTGGCAGTGGAAGGGGAGCTGCTGGGAAATAGGCTGCAGTCACTTTTTTGAGTGAAGGGGGGAGTGTTTGGAGGTTGTATAGCCAGGTAGCCTGTAGTTGCTCCCTGAGAGGAAGAAGTGGTGAAGCTGGCAAACCCACGGTCAGGGAAGTGCCAGTGATAAAGAAAGGACTCAGGGAAAGTCAGTAAAGTGTAGAAGGGAACAGAGATTGACTGACTGCTGGCTAAAGCATTCCTCAACCACAACCTGGATTAGATGATAGGCCTAGGTTTCTTTGCCCCACACTGAGGGAGTGTCACTATAGAATCACAGGACTGGGAGGACCTCACAAGATTACCTAGTCCAGTCCCCTGCACTTAAGGCAGGACTAAGTGTTATCTAGACCATCCCTGACAAGTGATTGCAGGTTAGACAATAGAGTCCACAATCTCCCTAGGAAATGTATTCCATTGCTTAACTGCCCTGACAGTTGGGGAGCTTTTTCCTAATGTCCAATCTAAACCTCCCTTGCTGCAATTTAAGCCCATTGCTTCTTGTCTTATCCTCAGAGATTAACAAGGACAATTTTTCTCTCTTCCTTGTAACAACCTATTATATACTTGAAAATTTGTCCCCCTCAGTCTTCTCTTCTCCAGACTAAACTATGTTGCAGTGAATGGGAAAACATCTCAGATTTGCCGAGGGAAGACTTTAGAATCTTGAAAGGGGAAAATACGTAGGGTGACCTGGCCGGAGGGCCAAGTCACAAAGAGGGGGCTGCAGACTCAGACGGAGAGACTGCCTGCAACTGCGGGAAGGAGTGTTGACCTCACGAGCTATTTCCTAGAGTGACCAGGAGGCAGCACCATTCTAGCAGTGAGTCAAGCACCCTGTCACACCTACTTATCTCCTTATTATACTTCCAGGTAGTGTTGAGCTAACACAGCCCAAGATTTCAAACAGCTGTGAAAAACAAAATGGCGCAGTGCTCCCTCATACTTTGTAAACCAACAGGAATTGGAGTGCAATAGTAATGTGATTCTCACGGAACTAAGTGTTCGTGTTTTGCTTTTGATAAAGCAGTTTTGGCCTTGTATTTCCTCTTCATATTAACACTGTCAGAGCCTATGTGCCTTGCCTTGCTAGGACAGCACCCCAGAACTGTTTTCTGTATCTGAAATGCAGACCTAATGGTTTCTAGATAGGCATCCAGTGAGAAGTTGGGTGGAAGGAAGTATTTGTTGCAGGATGTCAGATTTATCAGCCGGGTGGTAGAAGAGATTGAGCCAACTGGCCTAATCTTTCCCTATCCTTTGTAGGGGACTGTGTATTTGAATGTCCAGGTAGTAGTGTCTCTGTAAATGTAGGGCTTCAGTTGCACTACTAGATGGCAGTGTTTCTTGGTTTTCTTCTCACTACTAGATGGCAGTATTACTTTAACTTCTGTCTTTAATGGAAGTAGTTCCTGCACTAAAGAGTTCACCTTCACCTCTTTGTGTACTGATTGAAAAACTGCATGTCTGTATGACTATATATTTTGTTTTTTATTTTTATTTATCTATAAACTATCATGATTAAAAACTAGAGCTGGTCAGGAATTTTTTCTTAAATATCTTATTTGTCAAAATGAAACCTTCCCAATGAACTTTCTGTTCAAACAGGTGTTTGTGATAACTTATCTCAGGTTTGGATGGAATTTCCGCAGAACACACTTAAGTTTGCTATTGGGAGTCTCGGCCTAATGACTCTCTCATGGCTGGGGGGAGTAGAGCTTCCTCTCTGGCAAAGCCTTGGAGACTCCAGACAGAAGTTGCATCAAAAGTAGAGCTAGGAGCAATCATACTTTAGGGATTTTGTCTGCAAGCATTCCGTTGTCCCCAAATTTTGTGGTGTGGAGCAAAAGAACTGTGAAATCAAAACTAGGTGAAATGATCTTTGCCTGACTTTGGTGATACAAGTCCTCCTCCACACAGGCAAGCTCCCCTTACCAGATCTTAGGCTTTCCCACCCTTTGCTGGTGCTTCTTTTTTGTGTGACTGGGAAAGACCTAGAAATTCTTATCCTGTCCTCCTTTCATTTCATTGTCTTTAGGGGGAAGCAGGCTAGCAAACTAATCAAATCCATTGGAACTACTCTCCCCAGTGCTATGCAACCTGAGTAAGTGTTACTGAATTGGTCTCTAATAAACAAAAATACTCCTGAAGCAGACTCTTTAGGCTTTCACTAGTTACCTTTCTCTCCTCACTTAGAACTTGTGACTTATCAATCTTCCATTTTTTGGCCTTCCCAGAACAGCTCTACAAAATACCATGTTGATGAGCACTCTAGAAATATTTGTAATTTTTAAGACCTTTCAGCATGAAAGGTTTTTGTTATGGCTGTGAAGTGAGTTTGTTCTATCATAGTGTTTAAAATCATAATTAAGAAATATTTTTCCTGACTGTCCAGGGAGGAAAGGATCTTTTATTCTATTTATAAAAGAATAATTAGAATGGTAAAAACATCCATAAAATTCTTGAATCATGGCTATTTAGTGCAGAATAACAGAGTAACAGATTTTAAAATAGTCTGGCGCTAGAAGGTATGTGTATATACAGTTTCTGCAACATCAAGCATCTCTGAGATTCGAGTCCTCCCTCTCATATGCAGATGTCAGAGCTTGATGTCCAGGTTCCATAACCAGAGTATTGCCTCTGTATCAAGGAAAGCTGTGTGTAGAAAATGACCTTACACATGTCCTGTTGGACAGTCTTCTGCATTTGTCAGCAGAATTGTGTTGTCTGCAATGCTGTCTCACAGTCTGCATGGAAGGAGACCAGGCCAAGCTTGTGAATGGCTGCAGCAACTCTGGCTGAGCCAGAGGACAGCCTGTGGTGCCCGATCCAGGACCTATGATCAAGCGGACGGAGGTAGATGCAATGATGAACTCCTGAATTTTCTTGGTGTTAGATTCATTTCCACCAATGATTCCCTGGCAGTGCTCAGCATCCTGGTAAAAAGCCAGTAGCACTCTTGTTCAAGAGTGTGTGAGTTGCCATAGCAAAAAGGTGTCGAGATCAGTTGTGGTGTCACAACCTGGGCCACAGGAGTGGGATTCCTCCCCTGAATATGAGCAGACTTTTGAGTTGGCACAGTGTGGTGATCCATCCGTCAAAAGGAGATGCACTAGGTTGGCTGCGGCTTGCTGTCATAGCTCTGTGACCAGACTAATAGTAATGGCATCTTATCAAACGTCTCTCGTGCAGCTATGTACGCTAGTAAATACAGACTAGAGGGTGGTATGTAATTCAAATAGCCATTAATAACCTCAGTGGCTAAATTCAGCTCCATGTCAACAAGCTGAGTGTGGTGGCTGAACCCCAGGCCACCGAGCAATATTCAGCCTGAGCAAACATCAGGGTCAATACAGATGTAGAAAGTCTGTCCCCAGGAGATGGTTGATAGCTTCTCTCCTTTTGCACTGTATACTTCAACTTCGCCTTTTGTTATTGATATGGGAGCATGGGAAGGCAGTACGCTTGTGCCCCAACTTTGGTATGATCATCAGTATCTAGGATTGGGAAAAGTAAAATTCACCCTCCTCCCCGCACATAGAAAGTTCATTCTAGAAAGGCTGATATTGCTGCTAGAGGGCACCCAATTTCACTACCGTTCCACTATGATCTTTTCAGCCCCATGTCAGGTTTTTTAATTCCGACAACTGAGGTCCATTGATCTGCGTCTAGACTGCAATCAAAGGCTGTGATTGCAGCTTGTGTAGACATACCCAATCTAGCTTTAATTCAGCTTAGCTCAGTTAGTGGTGCAGTAAAGCCACGGCAACACGCACTTCAGTGCAGGCTCGACAAGCTGACCAGGAACCCTGGGCAGCTACTTAGGTGGCTAGCCTGCTCTGAAGCATATGCTGCTGCAATTTCACTACTCCAGTACCTGAGCGAGCTGTAACACCCCGTGAGTGCAGAGTCGATGTTCTCGATTGTTATAAAATTCAAAGAAATGACATGCAGATTCTTGTTTCTCTCTAGCAATTCAGTCAATTACTAACAGTACAGCAAGCACTTTCTTTTCATGATTCATGTTGCTGATTCATCCCTTACTTGTATCTTTCCATTACTGTATGCTCTGTGCCTCTAATAAATACAGTTGCTTATTGCTTTTTTTTTTTTTAAGCCTAGTGCATTGCCAGATTGCATCATTCTAATTTCCTAAATCCCTCCTCCACATGTCAGACCTTTACAGGGTCTGCTTGCTGGCTTGCTTGAAGGCTCTGATTTTTTGCAGAACTTTTTACCAGCTAAGCTACCCTGGGCACAGGAGCAGAGAAATCCCATAATCCTTAGTGCAGTCGTTCAGGAACTATTGAGAGTTCTCTAGCAGCTGTACGCTAGCTTAGCCTGAGCTGAGCCAGCACTGCTTAGCTTGTGAGATCTGGTGGTTTCGGAGCACAAGGAGGCAAACAGTGATCACCCATTAAAATTTGCCTATTGTCTTAAGCTACCTGGTCGCTACACACCATGGATGGTGGTGTGTAGGATACACATCGTTACACATCACAGGGAAAAGCTCTAGCAGGGGGGAGGCAACAGGGAAAAGCTGACTGGAGAGCTACTGGGACCTTTGATTTAGTTGGGGTTGGCCCTGCTTTGAGCAGGGGATTGGACTGGGTGACCGCCTGCGGTCCCTTCCAACCCTAATCTTCTATGATTCTATGAACCTTTCTCCCTACTGGAGTCTTTTCCCTACTGCATGGGAAGGCTCCAGCACTGGGGAAGCTGGCATAGACTTTCCTTGCAGCCCCCCAGCTGCTGCAGTTTTTCACTGCAGTGGGATAGGCTCTGGCAGCAGGGAGCTGGCAGGTTTTCCCAGCTCTCAAAGGCTTTCCCTGAGTTGGGCAAGAGAAAGGCGCTGGCAGAGGGAGATAGCAGGGGGAAAGCTTCAGACGCTCCCTGCGGCTGGAGCATTGTGCTGCAGAAGAGAGAGGCTATAGCAGTGGGGATTGCCAGAGCCTTTCCCCCTGCCACGGTCTTTCCCTGCGGTGGGGGAAGGCTTCAGTAGCAGGGAACTCAGTCTTTTCCTGCTGCCCCCAGCTGTTGGAGTCTTTCCCTGCAGAGAGGCTCTGCAGTGGGGAGCTGCCCAAATTTTTCCCAGTTGCCTCCCCCCACTGGGGGAGTCTTTCCCTGCAGCAGCAGGGAGGCAGTGGCTTGGGTGAGCAGAGAGCTTGAAGAGTGTATCCTCTCAGATGTACCCATACCCTTCAGCTGGGTCTTTACTCTGCTAACCTAAGCCATGCCTTACCGGCTATGCTGCTATTTATACCCATGGTAGGAGGGCTACAGGGACATGTACTCTGCAGACCTCTGAAAGGGGCAATGCAGTGGAGATGTACCTTTTAGATAACTAAATAACATTACCTCGGTATTGATGGTTCTTTAAGTACAGTAAGAAAATTTAGTTAATACAGCAAAATCTCAGGGAACTTGCCTTAAAGCAAAATGGACAACTTTTTAAGAGTGACCATTATTGTTCTCTAGTTTCATAATAGAAAAGTGCAGGACTGTGTTCTCCTCCTTCAAATGTAATAATAGGAATATTAGTATCTGATTGGAAAAAGCTCCGGCGACAGTATCATCCAGCTGATGCCTATGTTGCTAATCACACTAAAGGGCTTCTAAAACTGCCCCTGGATTGGAAGAGAATGTTATGATGTTTTCTCTCCCTCTAGACTTCACCACATTCTGGATCATACCTGCTAGAGTTGACCTTTCTCTGTTTTTTTGGGTTTTATTTTTTTTTTTTTTTAAACCCAAAAAACTCCAGGCTTCCCTAATGTTTTCATCCAACTCCACTGTCCTCCAAATTACATAACCAGAGCACCATATTGTATGTTTAATAATCTCAACATGTTTTCCAAGAAGCAAGTATCAGCGTTTCCTGTGAAGAGTATTTGATATGTTTGCCAAGTGGTGTTTAAAAGAGAATTTTTGTTTAAATAGAAAACAAATGGTCTCCAGTTCCCTATCTTTCCTGTCTGCTGTATGGCACTTATTACAGAATAAGGGAGAAAATTGGTAGTGGAAGCTCTTTGGTAAAGTTTTTGCAGCAAATCTCTGAAGACCTTCCACCCCCTCACGTGATGCATTAAGCCCCGTGCTGCTCTATTTCCCTAAGTATAATCCTCTCACTGCCTAGAGTCAACTTCACAGCCACTCTATTTCTAGCTAGTTACAGTGGTGCCTTGACTGCTCTCTGCTGTCTTAAACCATTTGTTCAATGCAGTGCTTCTCAAACTTTTTACATTCCACCTCCCTTTACCTCCCCGCCCCATGATCTGGGACTGGGAGCAGGGCCACGGTGTAGGCTGGGGCTGCAGCTGGGAGCAGGGCCATGGTGGGGGTTAGAGGGTGGGGCCAGAGCAGAGTTTGGGACAGAATGGGGCAAGGTAGTCCCTCCCAGCCCCCCCATGGGGCTGGCCTGGGCCCTGACACACACCCCAAATTATCCTCCATGCCCCCCTTCGGGGGACATGCCCCACAGTTTGGGGACCTCTGGTTTGAAAGGTACTTGGCTTGTTTAGATCTGGAGGGGATGATGATGATGACCGGGCTTCCAGCATTTTGTTTATAAGAGCATCTTTCACACTCTCTCTGCCTAGCTGATAAGTGTGATTTCAGTTGTGCTCTTGAGAGTTTGGATAATCAATGTTGCTAGCACACTTTTTTGTTTTAGACCCATAGACTTAAGGCCATCATGGTCATCTAGTCAGATATCCTGCATGTTGCAGGCCACAGAACCTCATCTACCCACTCCTGTAATAGGACCATAACCTTTGGCTGAGTTATTGAAGTTCTCAAATCTTTATTTAAAGACTTCCAGTTATAGAGAATTCACCATTTACTCTAGTTGAATCCAGCAAGTGACCCATGCCCCATGCTGGAGTGAAGGTGAAAAACTCCCAGAGTCTCTGCCACTCTGACTGGGGGGAAAGTCCTTCCTGACCCACCAGCCAGACACCTGGGAAAGAATTCTCTGTAGTAACTCAGAGCCCTACCCATTTAGTGTCCCATCTTCAGCTACTGGAGATATTTGCTACTACCAGTCATGCATGGGCCCTGTGCCATTGTAGGCAACTTCCTCATCCATTTGCCTCCATAAACTTGTCAAACTTTGTCTTGAAACAAAGTTTCACTACTCCTTGTGAAGTTCTGGAACAGCCTTCCTCTGGTTGTTAGAAACCTTCACCTAGTTTCAAACAAAACTTGCTGATGGCCAATTTATATCCATTTGTTCTTTCACCAACGTGGGCTTTTAACTTAAATAATTCCTCTTCCTTCCTGGTGGTTATCCATTTTATGCATTTATCGAGAGCGAGCATAGCTCCCCTCAGCCTTCTTTTTGTTAGTCTAAACAAACCAACCTCCTTAAGTCTCCTCTTGTAACATTACATTGTTTTTCTACTGGGCAGATGGTTCTGACGATGGGTTCTATGGCAGAGTGCAGCATTGGACATGGTCAAGATGAGTTACCATGCTTACTACCTTTACCTTCTATGACCATGTAGATCACAAAGTTAATCACTGGGGTTTCTTTCCTATAAACCCTTTCTGGACTAAGCATAAAACATATGCCATTCTACCTTTAAAATGTGCTGTTACATGAATACATTAGACAATTGCAAATCAGCCCCCAGGAAATTTTCAAATTTCACACTTTTGGGCATTCTAAAATAACCACACAAGACGCTACTTATTGTGTGTGTAATCTTGGTGCATAGTTTCCAAATTTAATGGGTTGTTGTAATTTATCAATACTGTACACAGTGGGCACTATTTGACCAGCAATGTATGTAGCAGTATATGACTTAGCCAATCATGGATCATATATTGGCATGTACAAACTTTGAATGTAAATTAAAAAAAATACAGCAAAGACCTAAATGACTGCTGGCAACCCTATCAAATAATATTACTGTGATTATATTCCTACTGTTTTGAGAGACTTACAGAAAACAAGGCTATCAAGACTAGGGAAACATTTTTAAACATGCCTTCTCTCACTCTGTATTCCAGCTGAGTGCAGCTGAATGCCTGGTAATGTCTTTGCTTTTTATGTACCCCTTTTTATACAATCTCACTTGTCTCAAGCATCATAAACAAGTGCTGTGCCCCTTAAAATGGCCATTTATGGCTTTTTCACACCTTACAAATTTCTCACTGTCATGACTGCTACTGTCAAGTGAAGAGTGAGGGACATACAGCTTCCCTGTGGGCTGTGAGTTTCACTATTCACTGGTAACCCATCATGGGAGAGATGGTATTGACTTGCCTTTGGGAATGCTGCCTCCCATCGTGCAGCCATCCAGCTGTCTGACACTAATGGTATTTCAGATGAAGGCAGGGGCGCTAGTTGCTTACATTCCCAGTTATCTCTGACCTTCACACAAATGTGTGACTGGACAATAAAAGAATTAGAGACTTTCTCTCATGCCTTTGTTTGGCTCACATAATGCCCAGAATTACAGCACCAGAGGAGTACATGAGCTGTTCCCATCTCACTTCCCTTGAGCTGCATGGTGCACCGAAGGGGGCCGAAAAGAAGTGGAGGATTGGCTCCAAGCATTAGCCAGTGGGGGATTGTGATCTACTCCCAAAACTGGTGTATATCTGGTACATAGCATCAGTTTCACTCAGTGAGCAGTCTGTCTTGAATGAGGAAGATGCCCTGCTAAACACATAATATAGGTAAGACTGAATATCAACAATCCCTACACACAAGGGGACAAAGTTGAGGTCGTACAGACAACCTTCACTTTGTCATTTCCTGGTTTGGTTTTTTTTTTGTTGGTTTTTTTTTTTTGAGTGCTTTCCAACCATAATGCTCTTGTAATGTAGCTGGGGTATTTTGTGTGGCACCTCCCTACAGCTTTTTTTTTTTTTTTTTTTTGTAAGGAAGGAAGGAAGAATTTGTTTTATAAAAACCACTATGTTCAAGTAGACAGGAGTAGAACATTCGGTACTATGCAATATATGGAGTTGATCATTGAGCTAGGACTCTTTGCCTCTCTTCCTGCTCACCTTCACTCACTGGGGAAAGGAGGAAGTTCTCCCTTTACATTTTCCTAACATAAGAAAAACTAATACAACAGTGTCAGCTGGTATCTATGAAACAGCATTAAAAATAGTGCACCATGGACAAAGTCCTTCTCTGCCCCACAGCACAACTCCTAACCAGTTTTCATTAGACCACTGAAAAGCTCATCTGCCTACCCCATTTCAATCTTCTATTTCAAACTGCTGATGAGATTTAGAGCTGCTAAAAATGTTACAGAATTATTTTTAAAATAGGGATGGTGGACTTTCTCCCCTTCTCATTTTCAAGCAAAACCAGGCCACCTATTCTTGCTAATGACCCGTAGAATGAAAATGCATATGCAACCCTAGCTTTAGATGTCACTATGGGCTTTGTCTCTAATGTTATGTGAACACCCAGTTTCTGTATTGTGCAAAGTCCCTGGAATTATGACACTGGCACACACACAGTTGAACAACAACATCCCCTCCTGCTGCTGACAGTTCCCCCTCTCTTCAAGTCAGGAAACACACAATCTTCAACTTCCTTTGAGTTTCTTCCTCAGATCAAGGTCCTTCCCATTCTGAAGTCACCACACTCTTTAGGGGTGGTCAGTGGATGTGCTACACATAAAGACCCAGCCTGCACAGTAACTGTTACAATATTTATGAATGTACTGCATTATAAGAGACTAAACCTGAAGAGGACATGCCTTCTGCTTCCTTAAATCACCCAATATTTCCTCCAGATCAGAAAACACAATAAGCAATGGGACAAATGATCTCCAACGTGGCCGAGCTATGTAGGAGATTGAAGAGAATCCTAAACCATGTTGTTCAATAGCCAAATATTTTATGCAGGCTGAATGTTCTTCCTGCGCACAACTGATGACTCATGCAGGTTTGTTTGCTTATTTATAATTCAACACTTTTCTTTAAAATGTTGACAAAGGGCTTATTCACTAAAGTATTTGGAAAATGGGATGTGATTATTTATTTATGGCTTTTTATAAAATATGCCTAGAGCATGGTGTAGGTACATAAAAAGTCATACACAGATTATAAACTGATCTAGTGCCAGCAGGTTCTTTTGTCCACCATGACCAAATACATCAGGGCTAGATCCCTGATCCTGTGCTATAGAAGTCAAGGGAAACTTGAACAAGCGGCTTAAAGCCACTGGCAATATTAAGGGGCTTTCAGTGATCTGATATAAAGATTATATAATAGGAAGTAAAGCATTTAATTCTGCAACCTGACCATGGTGGCTGGAGTCTCTCTGTTGATACACACACCTGCCACATAGAGAAATCACACAGTAGCAAATGTATGAGTTGACACATCACTTTAAATCTAAAATCTATATTGTTTCCTACAAGGAGAATGGACTTTTCTTAATAGATTTATTTGATAATTTCATGTATTTTATCCTTTCTAAACCCAGTCATAAAATATAAACACATGGCAAAAGAGAACAAAAAATATAGCTGTCTTCTGCTGTTCAGTCTATGCCTAATAACCCAGTAATTTTTCATGTTCAGGGAAGCTACAGCCTTGCATAGCAAGAATTATTTGTAACAAAAGATTACACATCACCTCTTTTGGATAGGTAACAGTGATGATTTTTTTACTATTCTTCCACATATGATACCTAGTTTATTTGGGGAATATTTTTGTTATACATGAACACTAGGAGAACCTGTAGCCATAAAATCAGCTTTAGCTGGGTAAATTATCTGATGTAATTATTTGGCTCTGTCCTGTTGAATTGTGTCAGTAAAACTTTCAGTGTTAAGACTATTTACTACTGTAGTACAATTACCGAGTGAGAGTCTGTGTGTGAGAGAGTGAGAGATCTAGAAGTCACGCAGGCTCAACTACGTCTGGCTACATTGAGGTTTTATGTTGCTGAAAAAATGTCATAGGATTCTGGAAGTATTTTCCTGGGGACTGTTCTTAGCTGTGACCTTAGATGACATTTTATTGCTTCCAAAAAATGTTTTCCAGTATCTTTTAAATTAAAACTGGATGTGCTTAATTGTTCTCAGACATTTTATTTCAGAAGCAAACCAATTACTTTTCTTAACTTTCTAATATATAGATATATTTTAACTGGAGTGTGTTTGAGTGCCCCTTACTTCAAGTGCATTTATTTCAGAACTGATAGATTATATATAAATAGGCTAGTCAATTGAATATTTTTAAGGGCTAAAATTTGACTGAGACGTGGGTGAAACCTGATATTAGTTACACTCACTTGTGTAAATCCAGCATTAGAGCTGAATGACTTTTTTTTAACTTTTTTTCATTGAAAAATACATGTTTTCAGTGTTCTGAATTTCACAAATTGGTGTCAAATTTGAAAGTCGTTTTGGCCAAGAAAAAGCTGGGGAAAAAATCAAAGGATAAATGTTTCCTTTCAACAGTTCCAGAACATCTTGTTTCAAATTTTTCATTTCAAAATGGTGTCTTGAATTTAAATTTGACCAAGTTTTTTTAAAAAGAAAACATACATAGTGAAAAATACCCCAAATGGCTGAATCAAAATGAAAAACTTAAATTATTTTGAGTCCACCAAAACATTTTGAGTTAACTTTAAATGTTCTCAAAAACCTGAAAATTTTGTTTTGAGTTGACCTGAAACATTGTGGTCAATTCTAAACTAAATCATTTTAGGATTTTTTAAATCTGATTTTTTTTCTGGATTCTATAGTTGTATTGCTGAACTGAAAAATCCATTATTTGCTCAGCTTTATCCAGAATCACAGTACTAAGATCAGAGAAAGTTGCTTTGGATTCATACTAGAGTATAATGAAATCAGAATGTGGCCCTCATTCTGCAGAATTTTTCACTGTGATGGCCTTTCTGCAAGTTAATAGCGTATATCGGCAACAAAGAGCATAATGAAGCACCAATAACTTGCTATGCATGATAGCACGTTTCGGTGGTGTGGGAGAATGTTTAGAGAAAACTCATACTTTTTATTGGGAAGGAAACTAATTGGGTTCAACAGGAATTAAAATGCCACTAACAGCTTGAATAAACTTGGATATTACATTGACTTTTTTATAATAATCTCCTGCATATAAAAAGAATTTGCATTCCTGACAGATTATTTAAGAGAACTAATTGGCCATCTGTTGATGGAAGGTAGGAGGGTGGTGGGCAGATTTTGGAAAAGAAATAATATTCCTGTAGTCCATCAAGTAACTTGCAAAAGTTTGGGAAATACTAGCAAAGGAGAAATAATGTATTCTGTCTGGGAGCAGGTTATGGCACCTCTATTGTACTTTTGCCTTTTTTAAAGTATCCTTTTATATCCAGAGAATAAATGTCCAGAAGTTAATGTCTGTCACGGCTGTTTCTATTCAGACACTTTTGATCAGAACACTTGGAAGTTACTTTTTAAGCATCCTGTCTATGTCTTTACCCATTGTGACAGGATTGCAAGGTTATGGTGTGTTACTCTTTTAACTTGCAAATACAGTGTCCTAGTATGCTATGGAGCAGCATGTTTGTCATCTAGTCAGATCAGTGGCTTAATTGCAAATGATAAACTGGGATAGGAGTCTATCTTGGATTTTTTGTGCTTTTGTTTTTTTAACTTGTTGGCTTCTCCGTTCATTTGATGGGGTGTTTGGTGGGTGGGTGGGATTTTTGTTTTGTTTTTTTGTTTTTGTTTTTCTGGAGGAGGAGGAGGCTTGCTTTCACTGTATTATTTGGGTCTAATGTACAATAGATTTGATCCTCAGCCAGCTCAGCAATTTTGGAGTGAATGGACGAAAGGGTTGTTTTGTTTTGCAGACATGCTGTGCAGTTGAGGCTCCTGTCTTCTCTGTAGAACTTAATACACAAGATAAAGATATTTGCTCTTATCGTAAAACAGAAAGAAAGACACTGGAGAGAACACAGAAATTTTCCAGTGCTTATTTTTAATGACTGTCACTCTTGACTGTTCTTGGTATCTACTTTTTTTCCTCCTTTGTTGCCTGATTCTTTTTAATTGTTAATAATTGTATTGGTTGTTTCATTGATTGCCAGTGGATACTAATTTAACGAGCTGGGGGTAATAGGGTTCTCATCCCAGATTCAGGTTCCACAGTATTAAAATTAACGAATTCAACATCTTGTAGGGAGCCCTGGGGGATCTGGCAGATACTCACTGCAAGCAAAGTAAAGCCTTAGCCACTTTTATTAAAACAATCAGTAAAGACAAAGCTCCAAACCACATAAAAATAGCAGTAATACAGTATTAGGAATATCTCTGGTGTCCTTCTCTGCATATGTTCATATACTTATATGCTCACACCCTCCTTTGGGGACTTGGTGGTGAGAGACAAAGTACCAGCCTTGTCCCTGGCATGCCAAATAAGTCCAATGGTTCAGAACCCCAACACCCAAAGGTCAGTGGATAATAATGAAGAGCTGAAGGATCAGTGATGGAAAGCTAGCCCCTGCTGCATGGTGGCTCAGCCTATTCATTCACATGCCCACCCTTCCATGTACAAATCTTACTTCCTCACCCTTATAAAATTGGGGTGCACTTATCCTATAGGTTAACTTTAGCTCATTATCATAAACATCACCTATTGCTAAAGCAAGTTTGTGGTTAAACAACTGCCAGTGATGCTATCCTAAAAATCCAAGTCCAGTATGAGTTCAGTGTTCCTGCAGTTGCCTGGTGTTATATATAAACCCCCTCTCTTGAGTAAGCTATTCCCAGTTCCCCAAAATCTGGGGTAACGGTAGGCCATTTTATCTTTGCTAAGGGTTATAGGCCTACTTATGTTAACTTGCTTAAGCCAATGTCTTACAAGATACAGGCCTGTAGGTTCCTTGTGTTACTGATGAGTAACTCTCATCCATTCGTTTGAGTATATAACACACAGTCTTACTGAGAATGTTTTTTGTCACAGGAACATTGATAAAATTAGTTTAACTGGATGAATAGGAAAATAAAATAGTTCAACATTAGTTTTACTGCCTTATCACATTTTAAACATATCCTTTTTGATTTTTCCCTGAACAGTTTTTCATTGAATTTAAGATTATTGTTTGAGTGGTATGCTATTTACACAGGTTTTTCTGTGCTATTGTCTCATTAAAACTACACCAACCTCCAGGCAGACAAAATCCATTAGGCTAAATTTGTCCAAGGGGTAACTCCCTAAATCAGTGAAGTTACACTGGAAATGATTCTGGCTCACAGCCTTCCCTGGCCAGTGTAGGGGCTGTAGAATCAGATCCCCTGTCTATGTTAACCAGAAATTGTATTAATATTACCAGTTTGTTTACGAATTAAAGCAATTTTAAATTACTTTTCTGCATATTGGTTTAAAGGCATGAAATGAACATCCTTAACAAATCAAATTTTTAAGCCACTTAGCACTACAGATGTATCATCAAAGGTAAGGCACTTCGAATCAAATTCCACTCGTATTTACACTGGTGTAAGGGCTCAATCCAGAGAGGTGCAGAGCACCACTTGCAAAGTGCAAAGTATCCTCAATGCTCAGCACCTCAGTTTTGGTCCCCAAATCTGGAGTCATTCCATTTTCTTCATTTGTTTGAGTCAGAATTATGCGGCCCTATCTCTCCACAATTGACCTTTTGGTTTTCAGAGTAAAGATCAAGAGACCACCACCAGAACAAGGCATATAATATTCTATGGGTCAGAATCTTTTTTGTGATTCTCAAATACTGAATCTCAATTTTATACAATTCACAGTGGACATGCTCTGTAACTGGAGAGACCATCAAAGAAAATGGAATGGTCCAATTTTTCCTCATATCTAATTCTAAGTTGTAATGAGACCATATTTATAGAACCCAATTAAAATAAGCAAACCGGCGAAACTTCAATATTTTAGAGCTGATTGTTTTTACGCAGTCCTCTGAATGGCCTTTTTCTGTAAACTCAATTTCTCTGTGGAGTGAAGTAGCCAAAATCATCGTATCTATGTCCCTTGCTTTGTGTAAAATTTTCAAAAGTGCTTAAGGTTGTTAACAAAAGTGCATCATTTAATTTACACCATCTGGTCCAAGAGTGTTTATCAATAAGACACAACAGGGTGTGTCGAACTGGGACAGCATCTGTTTTGAGTGCAATTTTCAAAAATGCTTATGGTTATTAGTAGAAGAGCATCATTTAATTAACACCATCTGGTCCAAGTGTTATATTTCTGCAATGATATATGCAGGGTGTCCAATGTCTGGAATATTGTTGTGCCTCAGGTGCATTGTTAGGTATGAGGCCCGTAACCACCCAAAAAGCAATGATGTCCCAGCATGTTGCATATCTTGGTGTCTTAATCCAATTTTATAAAGTGGTTTTGTAGAGCAAATTATTTATTTGCAATAAATAAAGAAAACTGCAATTAAAGCAATTACATTTACAATTAAAATTAAACATTAAAAATTAAACATTAAAGTTTATTTGTTTCCTGGTCCTCACAAGAGGCAGCCAGTCTCCCTGACCTTCACCCTCACTCCCAGGTTTCTTTTTACCGTATATGTCTAAATTGTTGTACTGTACCCATCACTGTGGTATCTAGGAGTGGTGTCCTCCACATAGGCCAGTCCATCCTTGCAATAAGTAGAGAGCAGTTGTTGATTTATTTTGTATCTTCATTTAACACCTGCATTTGGAACAGTCTGGGACTGAATCCCAGTCCAACTGCATTTTGAAATGGCCCAAAGAGGCACTGCTGAGAAACATGTCTTAGTGGCCCTGAGACAAAAGAGAGAGAGTTTTGAAATGGCTGCCAGACAGCATCTTTCAACAATTCCTCTGAATAGTGAGTCACAGCCTTTCCCTCTTGCCGCATAGAAAAGATGAAGGAGGCAACTCATCTTGCTCCCATACAATTTTCTTAAATCATTCTTGCAGGAGGGGAGGAAGCTAAGCCTTCCTTAGAAATGGGGAAAGGATTGTGGACTGAAACAGAAATAATTGGTGGGAAGAGCAGGGCCATATCTAGATCAGGAAGATGTTCTCTAAAGCCTAAAATAAAATGGAGTGGAGAAAGTTAGTGCAAGTAATCAGAGCTGCTTGAAAATTTTTGAAAATTGAATTTTTTCAGTAAAGAGATCAATTTTCATGAAAAATGTGCCCTTTCTTCTGAACAGTGCTACATGGAATCATAAATAAATAGCTCGGTCCCCCAAGGACCAGTATTGGGACTTTTGCTGTTCAACATAGTCATAAATTATCTGGAAAATGGGAGTGAGTAGTGAGGTGGCAAAATTTGTAGATAACACAAAATTACTCTAGATAAGTGCATAGCTGACTGTGAAGAATTACAAAGGGATCTCATTAAACTGGGTGACTGGGCAACAAAATGGCAGAGGAAATTCAGTGTTTATAAGTGCAAAGTAATCCACATAGGAAAAAATAATCCCAATTATGTATACAAAATGTCGGCGTCTACATTAGCTGTTAGCAGCCAAGAAAGAGCTCTTGGAGTCATTAATAGGTCTCTGAAAACAGCTGTTCAATGTGCTGCAGCTGTCTAAAAAGCTAACAATATTAGGAACCATTAGGAAATGGATAGATAATAAGACAGAAAATATCATAATGCCACTATATAAATCCACACCTCAAATACTACATGTAGTTCTGGTCAACCCATCTCAAAAAATATGTTAGAATTCAAAGAAGAACAGAGAAGGGCAACAAAAAATTATTAGTGGTATGGAACAGCCTCCATATGAGGAGAGATTAAAAAGACTGATCATCCTAAAAAAAAAAAGACAACTAAGAGAGGATATGATAGAGGTCTATAAAATTGTGAATGGTGTGAATAAAGTGAACAAAGAAGAGTTATTTACCCCTTCTCCATAATGCAAAAACTAGGGTTAAATAACATTTCCTTATTCACTTTTTCTTTTTAAGAGTAATTCTCTTTATTCCGAGTAATAATGTTTATTTTTTCTCAGATGGATATTCAACTGGCTCTTTAAATTGCACTAAGTGGACTTGCTTAATACTTTTGCAAGCTATGTTACTGGAGTCTGCACTAGCAGCTTACATTTCCCATCTTTGGTGCTTTTGAACTAGACCATTACAATAAAGAATAGGACACCTGTACTAGAGAATATATATATATATTTTTTTACCCATGGGAATGTTAAAAGCATGGATTATAGTCCAAGCACTAGTGTTAGCAGGTGACACCAAAAATGGTGGCATTGTCAGCAATAATAGGGACAAGTCAATTTATTCAGAGTGATCTAGATCACTTGGCAAGCAGGATTCATTTGAACAAGAGGTTTTTTAATACAGCCAAATAAAAATACATCCTAAGAATAAAGAACGTAGGTGTCAGGCACTGCCTCCAACAATCAGGCCCATGGGTTGGAGTTTGGGTCACATCTAGGCATAGGATTAGGCCTGAGCCAAGAGTGGACCTGGAATCGAGATCTGGGGACAGATCAGAATCAAGGCTGAGATCAGAGTTCATAGACAAACCAAGATCAGAACCGTAGCCAGAGTCTAGGCACAGACCAGAGGTTGAAGCAGGGGGGTCAGAGTTCAAAGACAAGCCAAGTCTGTATCGAAGTCAGAGTCTAGATACATGCCAAAGGTCAAAAACTAAGTAGCCAGAGTCTGTGGGGCTAGGGGAGATCAGGAGGCAGGGTCAAGTCTGGAGCAGGCCACTGACAAGGCTGGAGTGAGGCTAGTGCAGGGCAAGGGAAAGGCTTGGGCAAGGCTGAGGAGCAGGCTGGAAACCACTGTAATCTGGTGCACCGAGAGGCAGTGGGAGGGTTCCTGGCAGGGTAGTGCTGTTACTCACACTGATCTGCAGCTCTGCTGGGCTGTGGAAATACCTAGGCTTTGAGACTCCACTCGGTGATAGGCTGCTGCCATATGCCTGGGGTCTGACTCACTGGACTGTATTTTGGACCCTGAAAATGATTTAGAGGTCATGGTGGATAACTAATGAAACATGAGCTGACATGATGCTATGGCTCAGAGGATTAATGCAATCTGGGGATGTATAAGTAGGGAAATGAGGAGTTCTGAGTATTATTACCTTTGTCTAGACTCAGCATTGGTACAACCACCATCGGAATGCTGTGTCTACTTCTAGTGCCACCACTTAAAAAGGATGTTGGAAAAACTGGAAAGGGTTCAGAAAAGGGATACAGGAATATTCAAAGTCTGGCAAATCTGTTTTACAGCAAGAGACTATGGAAGCTCAATCTATGTAGTTTATCCAAGAGAAAGTTTAAGGGGGATTGGTCTCTAAGTACCTACATGAGGAGATGATTTCTGATGGTAGAGCATGCTTTATTCTAGCAGATAAGAGCATCACAATATCCAGTATCTGTTCACTTAAGCCAAATAAATTCAGACAGGAATTAAGATGCAAATTTATAAATGAGGGTAGTTTAGCCACTGGAACAATTTACCAAGGGGTATAGTGGGCTTTCTTGAAGATTTGAAATCTTTAGATCAAGATTAGATGTGTTTCTAAAATATGTGCTCTAACCCAATCAAAAGTTATGAGCCTGATGCAGGAATAATTGAGTGAAATTCTGTGACTCTTTATTATGCAGGAGGTCCTACTATATGATCATATTAGTCCCTTCTGGCTTTAAAGTCTGTGAACCTATGACAGCAATAGTTAAAGGGCCTCATTCTCATTTACACTAAGGCCCCTGTGGCAGTGGAAAGCAGCTTTCCAGTGAGTGTAACTGTAATTTATGCCCAGTTAAAGGCTACTTTACACTGCCAGAGTGATACGTAAAATGAGAATAAATTTGTAAGAGTTTTTTAGGAACAGAAGGATCATTATAATCATGCAGTATGGCCACTTGCATATTACACACACAGAATCCCACCCAGTAAATTCTTCATCAAACCCAATGACTTGTCTTCAAAGTAGAAGCATATCTTCTAGAAAGACATCATAGATCTTATCATTAGGCCCATGATTTCTTAACTATTTCTGTTCCAAGCTCCCTTTTTCAGTTGCTTCTAGTTTTCCAAATCCTTGATCTTTCAGGCTGAAACTCTCAAGGCCTTGTCTCTTTCTGATGTTGAATTTTTTTGGAAAATTTTAATAAAATTGGATGAGCTCTTTTTGAGAATGATAGTAAAAAAATACGCTTCTCCAATTGCACTGTTTTCCACTTTGAACATGGCTACTGACAAAATGATTGATTGGCAAGAGATGAAACGTTGAAATTTAGAAGCAGTTGTTCAGAAGAGAGACAAATGTCTTTTTGAGTCTGGGTGAAAATTGCTTTTGATTTGACTGAGGTAGGAAGATCTGATCATTAAAATGGGTGTATGCACAGTAATTTAACAATACTAGTACTTTTTAATAACTAGCTCTCTGCTATTCAAAAGCAACAGGCTTGTAGTGCACATGCATGCATGTCAGATTCTGGTAGGTGTTTAAAAATTGAGAATGTTAATGGTTTTGAATCCTGCTTATTGGTTGCTACTCAGTACAGACTTCCAGAATTTTTCAGTATGTGCAAATAATTGTGCACTCTCAGAGACACAAGTCCTTTCTCCTTCATTGCACAGTTATGTGCATGGTCTCTCTGTCGAAGGTCCACCTTGTGTTATTCAGTTTTGGAAGGAATGTAGTAGCCTAATTAGATATTCAGCTGCTACTGGAAGTTCAGGCAGCAGTGGGGATGAAGACTGCTTTTTTTCCCCATCTGCAGATTAGATGTTTCTTGCCTACGCCCAAGTTATTCATGCATTTGTCACATCCTGGTTGGACTGCAGCAACAACCTCTTTACTTCAGCTACAATTTAAGATCATGTAAATATTTTAATGCAGACTGAACCTGCCAGCTTCTTTTGCTGTGTGTTTTGCATAAGGAACACAACAGTTCTGCTGTGGAAACTGCAGTGCTTTATAATCCATTTCCAGTGCAATTTCAAAGTGTTGGCTTTGCTCTATATGGTTGGGGCCCTAGGTGTCTTAGAGGTCCTCTCACTCTTCAAACTTTGACTTGATAGATGGAAACGATGTATATATCAGGGGACAGCATGTTTTTGGACTTGGCTTGCTCTCTTCCCCACCCCTAGTTTTGTTCAAACAAACCCAGAGTCTGCTATCCTTCTGGTCATGCTACAAAGCAGATTTACGTACATGTTTCTCTTTTATGAGTTGTGTATTGATAGAGGAGGTGTTTAGCCTAATATATAAGGAAGCTGTGCACAAATGGCCATATGTTTCCTTTTTCTGCCAAGATGTCCCTATGGCATGTATCTTCAAATGTAAGCTCCTATCCAATTTTCAGGAGCTGCTTTAGGAGTAGGACATCTGCTTGGGGGGTACACAGTAAGTTTGGATGCCATGGCTCTAGGAGGAAGCCATCTAGCCAGAAAACCCCTTTCTTCAGAAGCACTTTCTTAAAACACATATTCTAGGAGGAGGAGGCAGGCTAGACAGAACACAAGGTCTGTCCATTATAGAAAAGTCCTATAGAATTCAATGGGAAGTGATAATCTTACTTTATTCCTGGGGTGGTTTTTTTCCTCTTCCCTCTGAAGAAGTGAGATCAGCCAGGGCTGGAGATGGGACAATGCTCTGAGATGGTACACAGAATTCTTTCTCAGGTGCTTGGCTGGTGGGTCTTGTTTACATGCTGTAGCCTATAGGACTAGCCTGCTTGCTTGCATATATATATCTTTCCTTATAGATTTAAGTATTGTTGTTTTATTGTAATAGTCATAGAATCATATTAAAGTATTATAGCTGTAATGCAAAGTACCTTACAAGCCACATCCTGTATGAAAGCTAAGGCACTAGCATGCATAGGTTCGGGACCTTTGACCCAGATAAGTTATGATGAATTAAAGGATAAGACATATATGGTTATAACCTTTACCCTATATAAATCAGGAGGCATCAAAACGGGGCGGGGGAGGAGGCTGTCTCAGGTTATGCCCCGAGTAAACGTCACAGATACACCACAGAACCCACAAAAAGGGCCAGAAATAACAAAGGTGAGACAAACAAGCTGTCTGGAACCATCTGGAAAGGATGTGGATATGTCATTAATACATGCGAACCTGCCAGCCTATAGAATAGGTGTACTCTAATAATATGGGGGTGAAGAATCCAAGTTTGGATTTAGAAGGAGGACCCATATTGTTCAGGGTATAAGAAGGGGCAAATCGTGTTACTTGGGGCGATCATCAGCTACTCCTGCTTGAAGCTTCTTTTAGTTAATGTATTAAGATTCCTTCGTTTATACTTAGTAATTTGTACTGTTAGTCTTAGTCTTATAGCTCTTAGCTCCCAAGCATTGCCTAGCTCTCCACCCTTCTACTCAAGAGTTGAGGAACCGAACATCTCTCTCAACCAGGTTTTCAGGGAAGGGTGTAAGTATATTAATCCAAAGCATACCGTAGTCATATATATATATATCACGAGTCTCTAAAATAAGATTGTATTATCCATTATCCATTTGATTATTCATTTTCTTTTTAATTAGTCATTTGTCTATCATTTTATGTTATCTTAGCCAAATTTCGATAATTTTATAAGCTTTTATTATCTGTGTGAGCATTCCTGTCGTGCACCCCAGGGTCCCTACAAAACTCTTCTGGAGCCTGATTCTGGGACAAGCACCTCATTATCTTCTGATCAAATCAATTGGCGAGCCTATAACCCCATTCAAATTACTAAACACCCAAAATCAGACGACAATGCTCCGGGTCTAACTGATTTCCAGTGTTGCAGTCTGGAAGAAATTTTCCCCCAGGTCAGACTGACAGCAACCTGGGATGGAGAGAGGGGAGGATTCACCTTCCTCTGCAGCATAGGGTGTGTGTTTCTTACTAGGATCATCTGTGTATACCTCACTTAATCAGTTCCCTGCCATTGCAAGAACCTTGGGCATTGATGCATCTTGGTCCCTTCTATTTTCTGCTTGTGGCACACAATAGTCTAGTCTCCTGAGTGCTGTAATACTTTAATCTAATCTGTGTGGCTGGGCTCAGTACACGACTAACTGAATGGTGTTTAGTGACCTGTGATGTGTAATAAGTCAAACTAGATCCGGTCGTTCCTTATGGCTTCAAATCTGACCTTTCCATTGGACTTTTAAACCATCCTGTAGAATTTATTTTTTAAAAGTGTTCTCTAGAATGCTTAAAAAAAATAAAGATAACTAATTTTCTCTCATGTGATATAGAAGTTTAGAGTAACTTCTACAGATTTCTATTACATTTCTGTAGAAACCTCTTGTTTTAATCCCTTTTAAATTCTATTCTGTAAGACTTTGCAATAAATGCTGTTCTAGAGAGAGTAGGAAAGACCAGTAAGGTTGAGAAGGCTACACAACCAAGGGGAAAAGCAAAGAAATGAGCTGGTGGAAAGGGAGAATGAAAAGCTTTCTTTCTGAGACACTAAGTACATGATCCTGAAAGGTGCTGGGCATTCCCAATTCCCACTGGCTTCAATGGGAGGAGAGAGTGCTCAGAGCCCTGCAGTATGGAGCAGATCCCCAACATAGCTAAGACTAGCCTGTTGATTTTCTGGAGACTAAAGTCTTCTTCCCAATAGCTTTTTCTCTCAGGGACTCCATTATACTCTTCTTTCAGCTTTCATTAAACTTTCACTATTCATCTGCCCCGTTTTTTCCAGGGTCACACCTTTCATTTACACTACCTAGCTTTCAACATCCCCAGTCCAGTTCTCACTTTGACTAGCTTCTCTTCCTCCTCCAGTTCTTTTTGTACAAATTAATGGCATGAAAATCAAAGTTTGAAATATTTCAAACTTATTTCCCAAAAGAGCAGAATTTCTCCATATTTATGAACCAAAGCTAGTGGTATCTGAGTCCTTCCTCTCCCACTGTCAGGATGAAAAGCCTCCTGGATTACGTCTGAGTTCTAAAAACAATCTTGTGCCATTTTTTTTTTTTTAGCACCTTTATCTGAGAGAACAACACTAACTATTGCTCAGTCATTCAGCAGAAATAGGGAACAGCAGCAGCTCTTAAAATGTAAATAAAAAGGTAACCCACCTTGGAGTTAAGCAAGAACATACATGTCCATGCCATTTCTGGAGAAAAGCACTCCACTTAAAACTTCTGACATTTTAGTGCAATCCACAGAGAATTAGAGGCGTTTATGAAGCAACTGGCCTGTTGTCAGAGCTATTGCCTTATGCTCAACACATGAAAATGTACAGAGGAAATCTTCAGATAAGTTTAAAACAAAACCCTCTGATATTCACATTTTAAAATATTCCCCTTACTAAAAAGGGAGAAGTTTGTTTATAGAACAAAACTGATATATGATGGAGAGCAATTGGGAGTTTTTAGAGGGTTTCTTTTTTTAATGTAGTTTAATTTTTTTTTTTTTAATTTGGAAAGTTTATTTTGGACAAACCACTACTGTGACAATTCTCAGCATGATTTTCAAAATTCACTCTCCACTTCAGAGAACAAAGATAATTCTTTATATTTATAAGAGCACCCTGGAACCAATTCTTCACTCACTAAGATTAGTTTTATATCAGTGAAACTCCATTTGGTGATACTTTTCCAAACTCTGCCTTCTTGACACCAGCATCCTTGGAGACTAAGGGGATAGGCAGTTGCCATCATAGGCACAGCCTGAATATCTAGACGTTATACAAGAGTGACACCAAAACTCATAAATGTCAGGAACCATCCATGGGTATCACTCATGGAGGCTTCAGATCCTTCTCCAGGGCTCCTGCACAGAAAGCTGGGGTGTCTCACTGAGGTGTGCAAAGGTACCTAGCTGGAGTCTGAGATGTTGTACTGATATGCACGGAGGTGTGAGGGTCTTGGTTGTGGTCCCTATCTGGAATTCTGCATGGATATATCTCATGGAGTGCTAAAACATTAGTTGGCATCTGGAATCCTGTTGGCAGTGACATGGGACTCTCCTCCTTGGGAATCTGCTACTTCTCCAAGATGCAGGCAGGCAGCAGGGTCTCCTAAGGGAGCTGGATCAGACTCCAAGATACTATTTAAGATAATAGTTCAACGAGCATATTTTTCACATCAGTCAAAACTTAATCTAAATCTGATAACTGGCTAATCTGGGTAGAGACGTGTGCAGTCATACAGAATGAAAGTGTCACACACAGTTCTCATATATATGTCATGGATCCACGGGGGGTGTGCTTTGCTTCTGACCTTTAAACAGTCTTTGTAGGAGTATATTCCTCTGATCTCTCTCTTCTCAGCCTTAGCAAAATAGCTGTTACCAAGACTGGAGCAAAGCAGTTATCTCCTCAGAACTATAAACTTGATTATTGTGTCTGGAGCCTTTGTTAGGATGTTTTACCTTTCCTACTTGGTTCCTCTAACAAGCCCATTTAATCTAATGCCATAGCAAGTAACCCATCATGAACAAACACAGAGAGACATGCAGCTTATTCACAAACAAATATATAGATATCCCCCAGTGCATCACAACATCATTTTGAAAATGTTTCCCTAACTGATTGCTGTTAATAAAAAGGCAGGCAGAGCCAACTGTTGAATAAGAAGGCACCTGCAACCCCTACGGTGCATAGTATGTTCACAAACTATCTCTACAGCTTGATTTGTTGGCATGGAAGTGAATCAAAACTTGCAAATTGGCTTGGAGTTGGCTGAACTCAACCTTCAAGGCAAGTCCTCCACCATGAATGAAAGATTGCTAGCTTCTTTACTATTCAAGGAAGGGTGGCACAGTGCTTGGGACACAAATCCAAACTTCAGGAAATTTGGGTGCAATTTTCTGCCCTGCCAAAAAGTTACACTTTCTGTCTCCATTCCCCATCTGTAAAATGCAGATAATAGTGTTCACTGCCTCATAGAGGTGTTATGAGGATAAATGCATTAGAGATTGTGAGGTGCTAAGATACTAGGGTAAGGGTGGCTATATAAGTGGTTTAGCTTGCTGGTGCACATCTGCCTAACTTTCACGAGCATGGAATGCAGTTTTCAAATTCATCAGACTTCAGGCACACAACTTTAGGCTGTTTTGATATGAATATTGCACGCTGTCAATGAGGCAAGACCAAGAACTGATGTGTGGCTCTGATTCCACACTGCCTCACCTTCAACATTTTCACATTGACTTTAGTTTAATATTCCCATGAAGTCTACAGAAACTATTAGATCACACTTATGTTTATGCAGAAAGTGTTTTGTGATGTGCAGGGAACCAGAAATCAAGAGGCAGATCCTTCTAAGAAGAGTAGCCCATCCACTGCAACATGCCTCAGTGAGCTTAGCTTTGATGCCTAAAAATGTAGGAGTGTGGGTAGTTTCCACTGCACAATGGGATGGGTCAGAGATTTGGAATGGATTAGCGGTAGCTGATGCTGCAACTGCCTGAGTGGGCAGTTGGGATGGTCTTCCATGCTGTCCCTGCCCGTACAACAGCCACACCAGCCCCTGCTCCTCATAAGATCACTCTTCAAGATGTGCTTCTTCTCTGAGGCTCACAAACATTGACCTGTGTCGGCCAGCTGGCCTCTCTGTCCCAACATTTGATTCAAGGGAGACGAGAAAGTGGTTTAATTTTGTTCATATTATACCTTCCCTTAGGTCTGCCAGTGAGTCTGTTCTGTTTAGATTGGACTGCTAGACCATAAACTTGTTGGGGAAGAAACTGTTTATTGGGCACCAAATAAAGACAAAAGACCTGAAAAGTCCTAGTGGTTCCGCATGTTTTGTACCAGGCTGGAAAGCCATCCAATGGAGTGAGGGAACAGTGATTATCTGTGAGAACTGATGGAGAATGGGTGAGTTCCAGAGGACTGGAGAAGGGTACTATGTTTACCCATCTCTAAGAAGGGCGAACAAAGAGGACCTATGGAATTATAAACCAGTCAACCTAATTTCAAAGCCAGGCAAGATAGTGGAACAAATTAGTAATCAATTTGTAAGCACCTACAGGATAATTGGGTTATAAGTAATAGAAAATATAAATTTGTCAAGAGCAAATCATACCAAACCCATCTAATTTCCTCCGTTGACAGGGTTATTAGCTTAGTGGATGGGGGGAGTGGAATCTGTAGACATGATATATCTTGATATTAGCAAGGCTCTTGACATGGTCCCAAGTGATGTTCTTATAAGCAGCCAAAAGAAATGTGGTCTAGATGAAATTACTGTAAGATGGGTGAAAAACTGGTTGAAAGACTGTACTCAAAGTGTCTCATACCCAGTTTGATAGCAAACTATTGATTATCTAGTGGAGTCTCCCAGGGGTCTGTTCCAGGTCTGGAAACAGCCAATGTTGTAATTAGTGATTTGGATAATGGAGCAGAGAGTCTTCTGATAAAATATGCAGATATTCCAAGCTGGGAGAGACTGTGAATGTTTTGGAGGACAAAATTAGAATTCAAAATGACCTTGACAAATAGAAGAATTGATCTGAATTCAACAAGATGAAATTCAGTTAACATAAATTCAAAGTACTACATTTAGAAAGGAAAAATTAAATGCAAAACTACAAAATGGGGAATAACTAGTTGGGCAGTAACTCTTGAAAAGGATCAGTGAGCTTTATTGGATCACAGATTGAACATGAGCCAACAATGTGATGCAGTTGCAAAATTAAAGTCTATTAACAGGAGTGTTGTACATAAGATACAAAAGGTAGTTTTTGCCTGTCTGCTCAGCAGTGGTGAGGCCTCTGTTGGAGTACTGTGTCTAGTTCTGGGTGCCACATTTTTGAGAGCGATGGACAAATTAGAGTCCAGAGAAGAGCAACAAAAAAATTACAGAAGTTTAGAAAATCTAACCTAGAAGGAGAACTTAGATCTTGAAAAAAACTGGGTATATTTAGTCTTGAGAAACAAGATTGAGGGACCTGACGAGTCTTCAAATATATTCAGGGCTATTATAAAGAGGATGGTGATCAATTGTTCTCCATGTTCACTGAAGGTAGGACAAGAAGTAATAGTCTTAATCTGAAGCAAGGGAGATTTAGGTTAGATATTAAGAATAATTTTCTAATTAGAAGAACTAAGCTCTGGAATAGGTTTCCAAGGGAGGTTGTGGAGGTATTGGAGATTTTTTTAAGGACAGGTTAGACAAACACCCGTCAGGGATGGTCTTGGTGTACCTTTTCCTGTCTCAGTGGAGAGGGCTGGACTAGATGACCTCTTGGAGTCCCTTGCAGCCCTACATTTCTATGATTCCATGATTCTGGGATGGAGTTGAAGAGTAATGTAGTTAATACCTGTATCTTCTGGATTATATTATTTGTTACTAAGACATCATGCATGTGCATGGCTCTTTACACAAATATACCTAATTAAAATAATGCCTGTCCCAAAGAACATGTTACTGGGCATATTTGTTACTATGAGTAATTCACTGGTTTCAAAATGCCAGCGGGTCTTCAGTAGAGCTTGTTATGATCTAACACCTCCTGAGTTCCAGGGAAAAAAAAATGTTTAAAATTACATGACCAAAGCATGGAAACTACAAATACAAACTGGTTCACTTATGTGATACCAAATATAACTAAAGCAGATTTTTTCAAAATTTTATTTTAAAAATTATGCAGACACATTGAAAATTAACATGCGATGGGATTGCAAAGAATTAGTTACAGTATAAACTATTAATAGGCATTTATAAGAGAAATACTAGAGCATTGAAAACTAGTGCCATTATACTCAGTTTACTAAACTGTAGACATTTTATCTGAAACATTAGATTAATCAAAACTGCATTTCCCTCTTCAATGCTTTTTTCTTGACATTGGATAAAGATTTTAATAATCCTTTCTAAATTCCAATTATCCTTGAAAAATCTGAAGACAATTTTTGTGGGAAAGTGAGGCATAGACAATATTCTTACATCCAACTATTGCAGCTAGTCTGCTATCTGGAATGATTATTCAAGATCTCTTGTATTAGTGTATATTGAATATATATACTGTACTTTGGTCTTGAAAGGGTAGTGCGCAACTTTGTTTAGTTTTTCTTCAGGCTAACACCCAGGGAATTTCTTCTCAATAATTCAGTACTTATTTAATGTAAGGAGTCTGTTAACCTTTTACTGAAAACTCTCTCTGCTTCAGCAGCCATACTTCTTAGAAGCATTCTTCACAGGACATATCCTTGCCTTCTATGCTAGCAAAAATACTATATGAACAAACTTCAAACAATTGAAACCAAGATCAAAACCACTCACCCAAAACACAGTAAAACATAAGGGAAAGGAGTCTATCTGCAGTTCACCCAGAAAATATACATTCAGAAAATTGAAATGGCCGTGAGGCAAACCAGTTTCTGTACTGATCAAAGGGAGGTGACTGATCACTTCAATACTAAAAAAGGAGAAACTTGTGCACCTATTTATCTTAGTTTTTCAACCTGCTAGGTAGCACTTTTTAAAATTGATTTTAGTAAGACCAAAATAGTGTTCTCTTAACCTCTTAATGAATTAAAAATGGGGAGATAAATACCTACTAAAGCCTGGTTTTTCCTATAAGACACGAGAAGTCTACAATTGGTCAGTATTTTTACTCTTCAGACATCAGCAAGACATTGAGCGAACAAAATGTTGACATTTTTCCTCTCTTACCTGTCTTTTTTCCCCTCAAATTAAAATACACTGTTTTTAGGGACATACTACTTTTTTAATTATGTAGACATGTTAGGAATACAATGTTTTTGTGTGTTGTCTAACTTACATTCTAGACAAACACAGCCATTGTATTCTCCACTGCACTTCTTGCACTATTTGTGTTCAGTCTGTACAACCTCTTGTTTTCAAGTTTGTGTTCGATTTAATGAACTATTATAGAACTGCCCTGAAATAAATGTTATCATTTCCTTCTCCAAACACTGTAAAATCTTCAAACTATCAGGATTGGGCTTCAAATGAAGCATATCCTATTGTATCTGTTTTTGTACTTGATTGTGTCTCTGTCTATATAACAAAACCAATATGAATGGCACAACTGGGTCCCAAAAGCAGATTTCTAAATATGGAAGGCCTAGCTATGTACATGCTGCTGCTCTGACTAGTTTCTGGCAACCTTGAAAACAGCACACAATGAGCACCACTGGAGGGTTCACAAACTGTTTAAAAGAGATACTACCCTACTCCTATACACTAGTGATAGATAGAAATTCTGGGCCAAATCCTTAGATCAGCATCCAACATGAAGTGCTAGACTGGGTAGAATAGAGGTGGGATGGAATATTAGGAAATGCCCCTTAGGGCATTGGCTGGAGTACCACTCCACAGCCCCAGAATGGATGTTCCCCTGTGAGATGAAAGACTGTAGGATTTGTGAAGCAGAGGTTCCTTCTTCATCAAACTGCATTCTCCTTGTGTTCTCTCAGCATGGTGCTCTGCAGGAAACCTATGTGGAGTTAATCAAATGAGAATAGCCATTGTGAAGGGGGTACAGCCCTAAGTCTGCACCTTTCCACCATTTTCTACCCTCATTTTTACCTTAGAGTGACATTGGTTCTGTTCCCGTGGCCCTACTAACAGGAATGTTTTGCCCCTTTAATTCTAGAAATAAAGTAATTGAAGAATGGAGGTGGATTTGGGATGAACTAAGGGGGCAGTCCAGCTGTTCCTACCATGTGACATCACCCTTGTTTTTACCCCCTTTTTATTCCTTACCCAGAGACAAGAAATCTGCCTCCCTCTTCTCTCCTGGCCTCAGTGCAAGTGTCTAAATTGTAGATATACAAGGCAACACCTCCTCCCTTTTTCCCTGCCTGTCCTTCCTGAACAAGCTGTACCCTTTTTGGTATAATCATGATTATTCACTAATAGTTGTAGTTCTTATTTATTCCCCATACTTATTAGTATACAGACATCTAAGATGTTCGTTAGATTTCCCCTCTGTATTCTCTCGTCTCTCCTTTGTCCCTAGTATGATTACTCATGTTCCCTCTCCCTGCCCCCCAAGATTCTGACCCTTCTCTCAAGTCTCAATGTTCTGGAATTAAGTGAGGGCTTTTGTCTCCTCCCTCCCTGCCTCCCCCAATCAAACCTAGTTTAAAGCCTGCTTCACTATGTTACCCAGGCTATATCTGAAGATACTCTTCCCTGTCCTTGATAGGTGGACCCCATCTCTTCTCAAAGTTCTTTTTGAAACCGCATCCCATGGTTAAGGAAGCCAAAACCCTCCTAGTCACACGATCCAGGCAGCCATGCATTCACTTCTAGGATGTGTTTGTCTCTGCCTGGGCCCCTACCCTGGACTGGCAAGTTCAAAGACCCCCACCTGTGCTCCCAACTCCTATGAAGAAACATACTTATCTTCCCCCCAAAATAGAAAGCTGAAAGGAACAGACAAATCTTGCAGGGTTCAGGAGAGATGAATAAAGGGCTAAAAAGGTCATTAGGCTTTTTTGGAAGAAAATATTTAGAGCTGTATTTCACTGCAGTTACAGATAGGTTGTTTTTATGGTACAATCACAGTGAATCTCGGCCACTGTTTTCTATGCCAAATAAAATAGCTCTGTTTTGTGAGAATTAAATAGCATAAAACCTACATACAGAACTCTAGTTTGACTTAAAAGGTGGTGGGGAAGGAGGTTATATCAAACTGATAAACCCAGGAGCATAATTACCTAGAGTGCCAATATTGTCATAACATCTAGTTACAATTTGACACAGGTCTAGATATGCTTGGGCTAAAATAATGTATCCGTGTGTTAAGATTAATACAAACTAGTATTTTAAGTAAACATAAAAATGTAGAGACATCAAGCAATATGGACTGAAAACTCCCATGGACTTTAATGGGGCAGGCTTTCACCAAGGCACCCCTAGACAATACCAGCAGCCTCTCTCTCTGAGAGGTAATTCCTAGATGCTAACTGTACCCCCTCAAAAAAAGTTAATAAAATCATGAAATAGTATCATAATTGAGGGGTTTTAAAATATTTCAGATGCAAGCAAGAAACTAAACTTGTACAGTCTTTGTAAATATGGGAATTCTGAAAGTGCAAAGTTGGGTGTACATATTTGAATAAAATTGCCCGGAATGCTCTTCCAGCTCAGTGCTATTTTATACAAGTCTATGCTCCGACAAAAGAAACAAACAGATTTAAGCAGGTTTGAAAGTGCCTGAAGTTCATCTCAGTGTATTTTGCAAGACTATTGAAAGGCCGACTCTCCGTCCTAGCATCCAAATCTTTGAATGTACATTATAAACATTTGTAGTATTTTATAATGCTGTTTGGAAAGTCCTATGTGAAACCATTCCATTTAGTGATGCACTGGAATTCTTAGACCCAAATACCTAAAGATAAGTACAAAAAAAATTATCTAGTATAACACATTTAAGCAGAGCAGTATAGACTATTGGCTTTTTAATTAAAGGCAAACAGACAGTTTAAGTTAAACTTTGAATAACTTCACTTATCTCCCCAGACTCAGTCAGAAAAACAGTACTTTTAAAATAAGAATATTCAAAAACTCATTGGCTTCTGTTAGTAACAAAGGAATGAACCAGTAAAATGCAAATCAACAGCAGTGTGTTCAGTAGAGTAACTAATTTCAGTTCATTTGTGTACATTAGACACTGTATCATGTTTGTTATTAGAGTAGTATTGATTTTCTATCACAGTGTTTCAATTACTTAGCATGCTGAACATAGCAACCTTATAACAGTGGCTATGGGCAATTAAGCAGTAAGTTAAGAGAAAGGTGTGCTTCTAGCACAACTATTTTTATGAGGTTATTGATGTGGTCCATATAATTTAAGTTGCACAGACCCTGAAGCAAACACGGAGTTATTGAGCACCATTTAAGAATTCCAAACTCAGTAATGTTACAAGGTGATTTTAGACCAATATTGGTAAATTAGATGTCTCTTAATCAGCTCATTGAATCACACGTCTTTTAAAGAGAGAGCTTATTTTGCATTTTAGAAAGTCAGAAGTTGTTTAGCCCTGTTCCCCTGAAAACCTTACTCATACCGCCAGAGCCATTTGTCACCAGTCTCCAGTGTGCCCAAATTTTCCAAAGATATATAGGTTTTGAAACCAAGTTATCCCTTCATTAAAATGTTCAAAGCGTTGGCAGAATTCATTAAGGCTGTCCTTATATTCTGAGAAAGCTTTTGTAATGTAAATATAAGCATTTGAGTTAGAATTATAAATCAGGCAATAATTCAACAGTAGCTGCCTATCTCAGTGCTTTAACTATCATTTGCTTATAGACTGTGCAAATTCCATTAGCATAGTTGACAGCACCAGGGCCCAGTAGAAACTTGTAACATGGGCCCGCTCCCACACACATACCACAATCCCTCATCCCATACATACAATCTCATGAGCCATGAAAAAAGTTTGAATTCTGAAATTTTTACATATTCTACATTTCTGAAAAATGCTCCCCCTTTGCAATTTGTTTAACATAACACCCAGCCTGCGTCCTACAAGTTTGCTGACAATTTTGTAACTTTTTAGTCATTATAAGGTATTATATCCTGTCAATGTCTTGATTTTTTTATTCTAACGTACCAATGTGACTGCAAACATTTTATAATTAGGCCTATTGACTTTAGAGCTTTATTCTTCTGGCCTTTTTCATTGCAAAATCAATAATTAGCCCCCCAAAGTCAAATTTCTCTTGCAAGTTCACACTCAATAGACAAGATAGCTAGGTGGCTTAACTGTTCTTGCCCCATTGTAGAATGCTTGCAGTTTTTGATGAGTTCTAGCTTGCTGACACTTCTTTCAGCTTCTGCCACAGTCACTGGCAGTGTGCAAAAAATCCATAGGGCTATGCACACTTCACTGAAAATGAGTTGTACTCTTTTGTAAATCTCATTTAATAAGATAAGTGGGGGTGGTTCATCAGTAGTTCACTGTTCAGAATGTTGCGTGAGACTGCTCTAACACTCCTTCTGATTTGGCTCCAGCAAATTTCACAAGATCTGGACAATAGATACAGGGAAATAAGTTTATATAAATATCCTCAGGCATGATCTACAATTTAGCCTCAATTTTTTCCTCATGGTAATGGGGGTTACAGCCTGGGCCGGGCCCACCCAGGGCCTCCGGGCCCTGGTAAAGTGTACCCTCCCCCCACGGACATCACTCTTGCTCACGTGATGTTGGATTAGCCATGCCTCTTGCACTCTAATTTATTTAATCAATTATTTAATTTTAAAAAACCAATGTGCTATATACATTGTCAATAAAGTAAAAAACAGTAATTAATCTTTCTTTAAATCTGGTAACTGTTGCCCAATTCTTGATATAATTGCAGGAAATATTAAAGGTAATGTTTTTTAAAGTGCCTAAATGACTTTAGCTCCTAAATCATTTTTGAAAATGGGAATTAGGAGCCTATTGACTTTGAATGAGATTTAGGCTCCTAAATGCCCAAGTTACTTTTGAAAATTTTAGCGTTTGAGATTGATACACGTTTGCCCATAGTCTCTTCACTTTTATGAGCTTGACTATAGCTAAAATCATTTGGGTCAGCCTTAGCATAATAGGGCTGCAAAACATTTTAGCCAACTAATCTCCCCCACACCTACCGCCAAAAATTGATAAGGCCATTATCCTGCAATACGTTCTTTGCAGACAGAACTCATTGGAGGTTCAGGACCAAGTTCTTAAGCACTTGCTGGAGCTCTAGTGAAGTGGGACATCAGCACATGTTTAAAGTTAAGCTTGTGCTTAAGTGAAGTGCTTCCTGAATTGAGTCAGATCAGATTTTTAAGGGTATTTAGGCATCTAATGGGATTTGCAAAGCTGCCTCACTCCCTGTGGGAGTTGGGGGGAGGTGCTTTTGAAAATCACTAGACCACTGTGTGCATCTTTAGGTGCCTCAATACCTTTAAACATCTGGTCCAAAGTTACCAGCTGTACTCCCACATGAATGAACTGTCTTAGTTTCTATAAGCTAAAAAGGTAACCATGTCTCTCTGAAATATGCCCTGCAACCTTCACACAGGTATGTAAGCCCTGAAGAAGCATGGGCAGCTTACATAGTTATCTTGGGTTAAAAAGGTCTAGGCCACTTTCCCCCTCATTGACTTCTTGCATCAGCAAATCCACCATCCCTTTAGAAGCTTCTCATTGAATGATCACACAGATAGGAAACAGGAGTGTGAGTGCGTTCCTCTTTGGCTAAGGATATGTGAATATTTTTAATATTGCTTTCACGTTCTAAAAATTTCTTAACTGGTAAGTATTTATGTAATAATCAAAATAATAATCCAAGTTAGAAATACATTTTCCACAAAATACAGCTGTCTTTCCTAGTTAATACTCATAGAATTAGAGAATTGAATTTGCAGTTTGCTTTTTTCCTTCTCCCTAGGCATAGCAGAACTCAGTCCAGAAATACTTTCAGCTGTGTGCTTGGTACCTCTGGAAGGCTGTATCTTCACCCTGAGCAGGCAGGTTCTGTAGCAAGAACAGTTCCTCTTCACTCTCTGCTTAGAACAGCTGCAGGAAGACTGGCCTGGCTCCTCTTCATTCTTTGCTAGAAGAAATTGTAGCAGGACTTGGATCTAGACTGAGTACTCTTCTCTTCTCCTCCAATTTGACTGAACAGGGATTTTGAAAAGAAGCTGCTACTAGTCAAACAGGGATGGGGAAATGTGACAGTCCTTTTGGAATTCTGCAAAATGATATAACAGACAATCGATGACAGTTATGTTCTAGGAGTAGCCCAGTGAAACTCACTTTGAGATCTTTTACATTAAAAAAACTTCCAGTAGTGCTATTGAGTATATTGGGGAAAAGAGGAACCCAAACAATGGTATTGGTTCATTACTAGATGGAAATGGTAGAATTATCAATAGTAATGGAGAAAAGGCCGAAGTGTTCAATGAAAGTTCAAAGTGTTCTCTCTTTGGGGGAATAAACAGATGTAGTCACATCATATTTTAACTCTTTCCATTCACTACTATCTTAGGATGTTAAACAGCATCTACAAATAAAAGTTAGACATTTTTAAATCAGCATGTCTGGATAACTGACATCCAAGAACTGACTGAGGAGCTCTCTGGACCATTAATGTGATTTTCAACAAGTCTTAGAACACTGGGGAAGTTCCAGAAGTCTGGAAAAAAGCTAATGTTGTTCCAATATTTTAAAAAATTAAATGGTATGACCCAAATAATTATAGGTCTATCAGCCTGACACTGATCCCAAGCAAGATAATGGAGCAGCTGATAAGGGATTTGATTGATAAAGAAGTAAAAGAGGATAATATAATTAAAGCTAATGAACGTGGGTTTACAGAAAATAGATTCTTTCCAACTAACCTGATCTTTTTTCTTATGAGATTAAAAATATGATTAATAGAAAGATAAGTGTTGATGTAATATACTTGGATTTCTATAAAGTGTTTGCTTGGTACTACAGATATTTTGATTTAAAGGCTAGAATATGATATAAAATTAACATGACATTAAATGGATTAAAAGATGCTAACTGATAGGTCTCAAAATGTAATTATAAACAGGGAATCATCAAATGGGTGTTTCCAGTGGGGTCCCTTAGGGATCGGTTCTAAGATCTAGAAGAAAACAAAATTATCACTGACAAAGTTTGCAGATGACAAAACTTGGGGAGTGGTAAATAATGAAGAGCACAGGTCACAGAGTGATCTGGATGGCTTGGTAAGGTGGGTGCAAGCAAACAATGTGTTTAATATGCCTAAATGTAAATGTATACACCTACAGACAAATGAAGAATGTAGGACATGCTTACTCAATGGGGGGCTCTATTATGAGAAGCAGTGACTGAAAAAGATTTGAGGGTCATGGTGGATAACCAGCTGCACATGGAGTTCCCAGTGTAATGCTGGGCCAAAAGGGTTAATGTGATCCTGGGATGCATAAACGGGGGAAATCTCAGATAGAACTAGACCGTTTGTTTTACCTCTGTGTTTGGCTCTGATGCATCTGCTGCTGGAATACTGAGTCCACTTTTGGTGTCCACAATTCAAAAAGGATGTTGATAAATTGGAGAGAGTTCAAAGAGCCATAAGGACGATTAAAGGATTGGAAAATGCCTTCTAGTTATAGACTAAAAGAGCTGAATCTATTCATCTCAAGAAAAATAAGATTAAGAGGTGACTTGATTGAACGCTATAAGTGCTTGTATGGGAAACAAATATTTGATAATGGAGCTTTTCAATTTAGCAGTGAAAGGTATAACGTGATCCAACAGCTGTAAATTGAAGCTACACAATTCAGACTCATAAGCTTTAAATTCTTAAGTGAATTTAATTAACCATTGGAGCAACTTACCAAGGGTTGTGGTGGATTCTCCATCACTGGCAAGTTTTAAACTAAGATTGGATGTTTTTCTAAAAGATATAAGAATTATTTTGGGGAAGTTCTGTAACTGTCATATAGGAGGTCAGACTAAATAATCACGGTGGTCCCTTCTGGTCTTGGAATCTCTGAATCTCCTTGAATTCACCACCGGTTCACTTGCAGTTTAACCAACATGGTAGTAAAATAGCCAGAAGCCACATCTAAATTGGGAGTCTTGTTATACTCCCAGACTAATTTGATATCAGTATCACTTTTTTGGGTAAAATTCGCAAATATAGACATTGCCTTATAATGGAGTGAAACTTCACTACGACACAGAATCTCTCCCTTCTCACCCTTTCAGGTATGGAGGATCCTGCCAGCAGCAGAACTGCTGTAGTTTCACTGCACAGTACCCCAGCAGAGATGGTAAATTTGTGCTTAAATAAGTTTTCATGCCTTCTTTGCAGTCTGTCTTGAAGCGTAATCACTCTGTATTCTTTCAGCATGTTTTTGCTATTAACTTTGTGACTTTTTTCAGTTATGTCTCTTGCACAATCTTCATATGCAAAGCGTACCTGAAAGATGGTGAATGCAACCGAGTGTGACTCGGAGATGCAGCAAGGTGCATTGGCACACTGATCTCTTCAACAAGTGAAAGGCAGTTTTTCTTGACAATCTTGCATGTTAACATAGTGCTAGTGTTAGTTCAGACTTGCTTCTGTTTTTTAGAATCTGTTTCTTCTGGGATTCTCACTAGAGTGTGATAACTGCACATGTTCCTTACTAAAAGTGCTCTGAGAAACGTTCAGTTTAAAATGTCAGCAATAGTTGATTGAGCTGTATTACTGCAAGAAGTAATTATAGACATTGAGGGCTGAGTTCACAAGAGGATTTGGGTTCCTGATTGGTGCTTTAGGTACCTAAATCCCAGAATTAGACCCAATGGGATTCACAAAAGTCCTGTTCCACTGCCTCTGAACCATGTAGGTGCCTAGAGTCACTCTAAGCTTACATTTTTGCAGTAAAAGTTCCCTAGATGCCTATTTCTGCCTGTGCTTATGTGCACTGCAGCCCCAGGCTGGGTATTCAGATGCCTAAGTTCCAGAACATTGTCAATAAATAATTTAAAACCATCGTTGGAGCAGAGGGACTGGATCCTGGGTCTCCTACCACCCCGGTGCCAGTGCAAATCACCAGACTACAGAGTCACTCTCTTGCCCAGTGATTTGTTCATTATTTATTCACAATGAAACAGCTTCAGCAGGAGAGACTGAGGGTTCCCCATAACTGAATATTCAATAGCTGAGAGGTGGCTGGTTGTTCAAACCCTATCCCCCCTCAGGTAGAGTGGGGAACTTGAATCAGGGTCATAGAATCATAGATTAGGGTTGGAAGGGATCTCAGGAGGTCATCTAGTCCAACCCCCTGCTCAAAGCAGGACCAACACCAATTAAATCATCCCAGCCATGCTTTTGTCAAGCCACACCTTAAAAAACTCTAAGGATGGAGATTCCACCACCTTCCTAGGTAACCCATTCCAATGCTTCATCACCCTCCTAGTGAAAAGGCTTTTTCCTAATATCCAACCTGGACCTCCCCCACTGCAACTTGAGACCATTGCTCCTTGTTCTGTCATCTGCCACCACTGAGAAAAGCCTAGCTCTATCCTCTCTGGAACCCCCTTTCAGATAGTTATAGGCTGCTATCAAATCCCTACTCATTTTTCTCTTCCAGACTAAATAAGCTTAGTTCCCTGAGCCTCTCCTCATAAGTCATGTGCTCCAGCCCCCTAATCATTTATTGCCCTCCTCTGGACTCTCTCCAATGTGTGTCCACATCCAAAACTGGATACAATACTCCAAATGTGGCCTCACCAGTGCCAATAGGGGAAGTGATTAATCCCCTCCCTCGATCTGACATCTCAGCTGAGTTCCCTAACTTTTAGCCCAGTGGTTATGAAGGAGGTTCTCCTCTTCCTCCTCAGAAAAACAGCATAGGAACCTCACTTTTCAGACAGGGTTTGCAGCTGAGAATCCCAAGTAGAAAGAGGCGCTTTCCTGCAGATGTCCCAGACTTAGATGTTGATTTCTGAAAGAAGAACAGGGCTTAGCACTCAGCCTCTGGCATCTCCCATTGGCTAGTTTAGGAGCAGGGAGCCACCTAGCATGCTGGCTTTTGTGAATCCCATTCTAAGTCACTTATGTCCCTCTCCATTCATTGTATAGGGGAGCCTATGCATTTAACTTGGGTTGTGTGGGTCCTGGTGATGTTCTAGATGCCTAAAACTTAGGCCTGGTGATGCTCAGTGTCACCCTACCTAAGTACTTCCATCATTCTTTTAATCCATACTGTGGATCTCAAAAATGTTTACAAAGAGGAACAATCATTATCCCCATTTTACAGAGAGGCATGGAGAAGTTAAGTGAATTTCTCCAGGTCACATGGTTAGTCATTGGCAGAGCCAGAGATTAGAACCAAAGATTCCGAGTCCCTTCTTTAGCTCTGTAAGCCAAACTATGCTGCCTAAAATAAGATGGATGGAGCATTTGGTGACGAGAAATGTGTCTAAGAAATGAAATGTTGGCGTTTTTGTTTATGAACTCTGATGATATGGTGAAGAGGATCTTAGTGTACAAAGCAACAGAGTTTACTGCTCATTCACTCAGTCAATCTTGGGACCACTTCACTTAACCTTTGGTTTAATTTCCAAGGAAACCGGGATGAAAATAATTGAAGCTTACACCTTCACAGTCCACCTCACTGAAGAATTTGAACAACTGTAGAGCAATTTACCAGCCTGTTTGTTTATAGCCTATTCCTTCCATCTAATGGGCAGTAAAACGACTTCTTAAAAATTGCATTAACTTTTATAATTACTATTTATTGCGTATCGTGGATCCATTGCTCCTAGGCTGTGCCATCTCTTGAGTAATTCATCTTCAAAATGCCTCTTTTTGGATTATGTATTACTCTAATCAATCATCAGGAGCTGAATTACTGCAATGCATCATCAAGGAGTTGCTACTCTATTACTCATTAATGCAACCTGCTGACAAAAACATGTTGGGAACTCTATTTTATAGCTGGTATTTGGTTTTAGTATTTAAGGCAGTATAAGCTGTTTTTAAAAGGAAAGAGTCCTAGTGAAAGCCATGGAGTGTTCTATTGACTTTGGCAAGTTTGCATTCATAACAAAGTTACTCAATTAAGCACAATATTTCAGCCTTCACTGTGAATTTCTTTACTCTTCTTGGTTGGTGCCAAACCTTAACGTTGTTTAAAAGTTGAGCTGTCTAGGGAGGGACCTATCTCCCTGTGTGTTTGTATAGTGTTTAGCATAATACCGTCCCCCCCACAGCATTTGACTGCATAACTCTCCACTTCCCTAGCCCTTCTTGTTCTGTCTCCATGAGATGTAATAGTAGAATATCTGCTCTGTTACTTCCAGGCAAAAAAATTTAAATGCACAAATTTTCAACCTAGAAGTGGATTTTTCAAGATAACCTGAGTCTGAGAAACTCCATGAAAAGTAAAATTTCAAGGACTCAAAGACTGTCAAATAAAGTGGTCTAAAACTGTGTCCAGTATTTTGCAACACAATCCCTCCACTTCTGCAGATATTTGTAAGGAGTTGCATCAGATATTCTAATGTAATTCAAAACTGTTTCACAAGTGAAGCTGTGGGGCTATTGTAATTCCTTTTACCTTTTTCACCTTTTCATTGCTTTTCAACGTCTTGTTGCAATGGTAACTGCACAAAATAAAAGACACACCTTATGCATCAACTCTACAACACCACTGCAGGCTCCTGCACATTGTTCACTGAATGACTAATTCCTTAAAGCATTTCATTAGAATGAACATGATTTTCAGTGATGAAAACTTTTAACAATATGCTTTTTTAAATTAGATAAAATTGTATCAGTTACTTGACTGACACCCCAGTTCAGAAAATGCTTATCTTTATTGACTTGAATGGATTCATGGATAATGTGCTTAAAGTTATACATGCTTAATTACCTTCCTGAATTGGGGTCTATGACAGTTAATTTGTTTGTAAGGTGTGTTTCTGTGCTGCAGTTCAGAAACTGAAATGTTCGGCTTTAACAGAGTGTGTTACTGGAATTGGTAGCGGTGACCAATTTAATTGTCACTTTCCAGGAGCTAGTTTCCTGCCATGGGCTTCAATCCTGGATATATTTTGTTGTTTCATATCTGACCTGTTGTGCATATTTTTCTAAAAACCAGGACTAACCATTCTCTTCTGGGATAATCACTTGCCAGACTTCCGTTGTTTGAAATCCTTGTCTCTTTTGAAGTACACAGATGTAAAAGTGCCTCAAAATGCATAGTGTCAAGTTTCTTCATTAATAATACAACATCCTAGTTCTAGCCTAGAATGAGTTTTTATGTTCTCTTTATAAACCCCTCTGAAAACAATTGCTGTAGACACAACCCTTAATGCAAGCAGTGTGATTCCTCAGCCATAACATGAACTCCAAAATTACTACATACTGCAGTGAAGAGGCTACTGAGGAGAGATTTTCTCTTGCTGCTAGATTGTGAACTGGGACATCTATCTTTTATATAAATGCAGCTTTATCCCTCTGAGTTTGTATTCAGGAATCAAAAATGCTCATTACAACAATGATAACTGAAATCTGTTGCCTTCTCTCTTTTTACTATATTTACACAAACTATAGATGGTACTCTATTGTGTTTGGCATTTTGTATGTTTTTAGGAGTAGATGAAATTATGGCTGTTGCTTTTATCCCCCAGGATCCTTTGTAAGATAGTCTGGTTGTAGTTTGTGCTGCAGGAGATTCTCACTAAACTTTAAAAAAAAAAAAAAAAAAAAAACCTGGGAAATAGCACTGTCTGTCCATAATTGTGTTGAACTCGCAGCATTTGCCTGTGGTTTGAATTAATCAAATGTATAGAAGGCACCTCTGTTAGTACTTTGTTTACTGGTACATTATCCTTTAATTTATTGTTAGAGTTTTAAAGAAAAAATTCTAAGCAGTTCCATATTTTAGTTATATAAGAGGCGTTTTTCTATTAACTTGTCATTTTCCTTCCCCTCCTATTTAAAGCATCAGTAAAAATAAGATTAATGAATTCAATTCAATTTTAAATGGTACCAATAGAATACATATTAAGCTCTACTGAGAAATGTGAATTAAATTTTGCTCATGGGGAAAATACCTTAACTTGTGAATAAATTCTTAAATGTTCCTGTCCCTTGTGGTATGGCTTCTATAATGCATGGAGTTCATTAAGGAGTCCATATAAGCGTAAATCCCCTACAGGAAGTGATCAATCCTATTTATTTGTGGTATAAAGACCATATTGCATAGTGTTCTATTAAGTGTACCATATACATATTAATGGTCCAGGAAAAATTCCCATGGGAAAATAAAATTTCCAGGGTTTTTTTTTTTTTTAAGCTAAAGCAGGCACCTGTGTCCTTTTAATGTCATGAAGGATTAAAGTAGTGAAAATATTCAACTGTAATAACTATATATAAAAAATAAGGAACAATCTTAATCCATTGAAGTCCAGTGGGAGATTTGCCACTGACTTCAGCAAGAGTAGTGTGAGGCCTACTGAGTTTCAAGGTGAGTGCTGTAATGTCATTAAATAATGGAACAAATTAAGAAATCATTTGAATGTCCAAATATTCACAATTTTCTTGCTACTTAAAATAATCCTAGACATAAGCCCTACTCAAACAATGCAATAAGATGTTAATATAATATATGCCTACTGTTAAATAGTGTTTTCCTCTTTCGGAGTTTGAAGTGAACTTCTACCAATGATTTTGTAAGAACTTAAAGGAAAATTCCATTGTGTGGAAAAAATTCCAGAAATGTCTCATCTTTTTTTAAAAACAAACATAATGTTATGTTTCTGTGAAGTTAAAAGAATTGTGTGTACACACACACAAATTAGTTTTATTGTTCTTGGTGGGGGATGGTATACATGCACACATACTTCTCTTAAAAAGAATCCTAGATTGAGACAGGAAACAACTTCATTAAGATGTTGTACTGAACTGATGCAAAGGGACCTCTTTAAATATTTTAAGTCAAATTGATTAAGCAAGCTAATACATTAAGGGCCATAAACCTCTGATTTGCCTTATTTGAGATAAATCAGATGCAGAAAAACTACAATGTGATTGTTGCAGAACTGACACAATTTAAACTAATCCATTTCTCAAATTTGTATCTAGATAAATTGCAGGTTACCCTATGCCACCTGCAGTTTGAGGATGGTTGCACCTATCTGGTGGGGCAAGGGAGATGTTCCAAATGGAACCTCCTTCAGGGATGAGGCTGTGCTTCCAATTGACTTTCTATTGAAAGTTTGGTAGGACTTTTGTAATGAAAGATTTTCTTCTTTTGTAGCTCCATTATTACCTCTCTGAGCAAACTCAGAGGGCAGTAGTGGACAGGTTTTTTTCTGGCTGACCTGAGGATAATGTCTTCCAGGGGTCTAATATTGTTGCCCCTCCTGTTCAGTCTGTATATAGAGCCACTGGGTGGGTTACTGAGGCAATAGGCTGGAAAGCATTTATTATGCTGGTAACACCCAGTTCTATCTCCCTCATGGCAGATCTGGCTGGAGTTGTCGAACACATAATCCAGTGTCTGTATGAACTAGGTGCTTGGGTCAGGGCTAACTGGCTGACTTAATCTGGACACGTCAGAGTGTTTAGAGGAAACAGCCTGAGACATTGGTGTAGGTAGGCCTGTACATCCTGCTGGACATTGATCAGACGTTTCACATTCCCTATCATCCAGCAGCAGCAGGACAGGTTGAGGGAATGTATAGAACCATGATATCTCAACTAAGAAAAGGGGTGAATGCAGCAGGCAGCAACTGGGGTGACGTATTACCACTGGCATTAATGTGCATCACAGCTAAGGAATACAGAGCCACAAGATTTTCCCCTAAGGAGGCCTTGATGGCAAGGACAATGTGATTAACCCAGCTCAAGCCCAGCTACAGTGGCCCTGGCAGAAGCTTTGGCATAGAACTTGCCACCACACTCTTTTGGACTTGTAAAATCTGCAACTGATGAGGCAGGAGTACAGAAGCTAAGGTGTGGTGCGATGCCACAGGCCATGTGATAGAGCACCAAGTAAGATCTAAAGTCATGACCCAGGATCAGGCTCCTTACCAGCCTTTCCCAAAAGCAAAGTGGGATCTGTTGGATCACTGTTGGATCAACTTGGCCTCTCCATACATGAGGTAGACCTGGAAAGTAAAGGGTAGAGTGGGATTCACACAAGCTAACTCAAAAGGTAAATGGAGATAGCATCAAGAAATGGTTTCTTCCCTTTTGGGCTTGCAGATTTGCAACCATGAAGTGCTGGAGGCTTACAAGTTTGTGTGTCCTGATTGTAGAGGACATGGACTTGGTCCCAAGGTTCAGAAAGACTCCAGCTGGTGATTTCCCTGGTCCTAAGATCACCACTGCAGTACAACAGACTAGGAAATTTGTCTTGTTCAGAACTAAAAGGGGTAGCATTGGTGGCAGTTGGAGAAATACAAGGGGTGCATTCAGATGGTATCTCTGGGCCAAAATGGACAGCTGGTGAAGAGGTGGTATGATCTGAGAGTTTAAGGGTCTATAATATATTCCAGAAAGACAACTTTAAAAGGTGGTGGCATGTAAGTGAGTCTGGGGCTTTTGAACAAGATTATGGAATGTTATGGCATATAAACAAGTCGGGGGGTTTTTAAAGGAAAAACAATTGTGCTGGAGTTAGGCCCAGGCTTGTTGGTGGGCATGTATGTAAATGAAACCCACTGTTTTGGTGGCAAATGGAAAGGATGCACATCACACCATGCTCCAGCCCAAACTAAGTACTTCTACCATAGTCATCTTTGGAAAAAGGTGCTCCTCTCCTACATCCAGTGATCACCCCATAGCCAGACAATGTTATTTTTAAAACACCCCACTCATGAAACTCTGGTAGATGTAAGATCGATACACCTCCCACTCACTTTGGATTTTACAAAATACAGATTACCTGGAACCTGCCTGGCCCCATATAAAAAGAGTTTAGCAAGAATATCTGGGCACCTATTCAATTATGGTAGGATTGGTGGGAGGTACATTCCAAGGACACCAAAATTGTAGAGCCAGAAGGGACACTGTGGTAACCATACTGGGTGGCACAGGAGTTGAGGTTTGCCTGTGGAATTGTGTGTGTATTGAGGGACTAAACTAAGATTAAGTTGCTAATTAATGGATTTGCTCAAGCCATTGAAAAAGGGGGCGGGGGGATTAGTAGTTTAACCTTGCAACAGGAGGCACTACCTATTAGTAATATGCACTCCATTGCTCAAACTTTGAAATGGATGAATACATCTGTAAATACGTGATTAAGTCACTGAAAAATGTTTCTCAGGCAATTACATGAACATATATGGTACCAAACTCATTATGCATCTAAAGCAGGGAGTAGAAGAAATAAATCAGGGTGAATGGTCGAGATTGTTAAAAGGCACACTTTATCTAAACTACACAAGTGAAAAGAGAATTAAGAATGCTAGGGAGGAAAATTTGCGAGGCTGGAAGGTCCTGGACCTTAGACCCACATGAAAATTTAACTGTGCCAATGATGATTGTTATTCCTAGATGGACTGGGAAGCCTAAAGAATTGGTAGATGTTAACAGTATGTGTACAATTAGAAAATGGGACCTATAAACAGCATTATCCCAGTTTGAAGATGGCAACACAAGGAGGAGAGGAAATTCAAGAACAGATGATTGTGTATCATTTACAGCAGGCTGTGTGTGAGTACTTGACCTGAATGACACTGATCACAAGTGAGGGAGAGTACTCTCTCTTTAATGACTAGTTGAGCCTAAAGGAAGTAAGACAGCTCTGGGACACAGTATGCACTCTGGGATACCACCACTTTTCAGCGGTAACAGCACCATGCCAGGGGAGGCTGGATGGATTGTGTCTGAACATCACTTCTCTGACTCAAATTGGGACCCATGCCCTATGACTATGTGTGCAGATGAAGGAGACTGTGACAGAGGCAGTGACAGACAACACTGAATGGGAGTTACTGGTGACCAGTCTCTATGCACCCATACCTCCCTTCTCCATTAACACCACTGATTTGGTACAAAGGAAAACAGAGCAGTTGGTGTCTATTGCCCTACTAATAGCAGTGTGCAAAAGGGTGTCAGGCCTTTTGAGGCCCCCTGCTGGAGGCATCAAGGTGCTACTCACCCTGCCCCAGGAAAGAGCAGCAAACGTGAGTCCTCCAGGCCTGTCTAGCAAGGCTTCAGGAAAGCAGCCAATCAGCACCCAACACACTCAGTTAAAAAAGAGCCAGAGAACTTGAGCAGGTCAGTTCTTTGCTGGTACCTGAGTGGCAGAAAGGGTGCTCTGGCCATAGGAGCTCGAGAGAACCAGTAGCTGAGTTCTGGCTGCATTTTGCTTTTTGCGAGAAGAGAGCAGACTGAGAATAGTAATCCTAAGGTAATGGGTAACAGGGAAAAGACCTGGTGGGAAGAAGCCCAGGGAAAAAACAGTAGCAGCTAATTGGCAGTTAAAGGGAGCAGTGCATGACTGCTGTTCATTGGGTCCCCAGGCTAGGCCCTGCAGTAGTAGGTGGGCCCAGGTTCTACCCCCCTCCCCTCCCCTCCACTGGCAAAGTGGCCTGAGCTTGAAGAAGAGGCTAAGACTCTTTACTAAAAGACTGAGAAAGGAGCTGGAGTTTAAACAGGCATAGATACAAGGCTGAAGACCCTAGAAAGGGTTAACCATTTATTTAATTTTGCTAACCTGGGAGAGGGTTTGTCCATCTGAGACTGTGGGACTTGGCCAGAGGAGTGAGCCACTGAAGACTTGCCTAGTGAGGCTGACAGCCAACAGGTTGCACTGGGAGCAGAGAAGATTTCAGCACCTAACTAACAAGGGGCACTCACAAGAGGTTAGTGCACGCCATCACACTGAGCAATCAGAAATTGGTGACTGTACTATTGCTACCCCAAAACTCCAGGGCTCATAAGGCCCTCTACTGGCTTTGGTATACTAACAATACCATTCCTTCTTCTATAATACCAGCCTTACTTCTATAAGCAAATAATTACTGTGGTCTGCCATAGGGGACTTACAGGAGTTTACCAGGGGTTCCCTGTTTATAATCACTGAAACTCTCTAGACCTGCCTGCCTCAGTTTACCCTTGAGAAGACACAGATATAGCCCTCCACTCAAACGAGTGACACCTAACAAAGAAGTCTTCAAAAACAAATGTCTCTTTATTAGTCACTAATTCTAATACAGTTGGGTTTTTAATTTAAAGTCATACAAAAAACAGAAATAAGCACTTAGTACAGTACAGAACACTATCAATTGTATGCTATAGGAATTCTAAAATTGCAGTACAGCACTCAACACTATGGGATTCCTTTAGCATAAGCTATGTTATGAATGGCTAATTGCAGCACAGTGTAACATGCATACAAAGTAACTGCATGTAACATAAGGAAATCCTGCATACATATGTATAAATACTTAACACACTGCAATATCCAAAGCTTATTACAATGTGGCAAGTAATACACATGCCTACAGTGACATTACAATAATATTCGTAATATTACTACTATAATTAACATTCTAAGAGTGCTAGCTAGGCAATCATAGAATGGGTGGGGAGATCATTCAAACCACAGGCATCCAGCTTGATTTACAGTTATTCCCATTACTGTGTTATTTCTGAGGAAAGATCATACTTACTCCTCAATTTAATCTCTGATTCATCTGGGGTCCTTCTGTTCTGTCAAAAAGCTTCCCTCTCACCTCTGCTAGTGATGCTAGCTGCTGCTGTCGTCGTCGTCGTCTGCTCTCACCCAAGTCTTCTTCTGCAGTCACAATCACCCACACCCAAGCCTGTCAGCTTTCTGGTTTATATATAGTTTTTCTGACCTTTAGAGCTCCTTGCTGATTGGTTGTTTTCTTGTCAGTCAACACCTTCCCACCAAGGGGTGAGAGCATGTTGTACCAATCAATTGCCCACTATGCTAATCAAGCTCAGTCCTTCCCCGGCTCCTCCTACTTAGTGATATTATCTTTAACCAATCAGCTGGTATGCTATCTGGTATGCTAATGAGCTTCACTTGTTTACTCCAAACGTGATGCCACCCTGCTCCACCCTCTCACTTACAAACCCCTCCCTTCAGATATAAGGAGTGAACTTTATTTCACCCCATCCTGCCTTCTTGCTATTGGTCAGCTTCGTGATACCTCCATTTTGCTTTCTACTTCCTCTCTACCTGATGACATCAGCGACCATTTTGATTTTTACTTAAAACTTAATTAATAATAGTTTTAGAGTATTACTTATCAGAAACCTTAAACTTAAAATTAACTATATGACTATTCATGGCTAATCATTATAATACCATCACCACTTTTGTTCCCCTGATAAAAGCAGATAAAATCTTTTGCCAATTTTGCCCCTCTTTGCCTGCATTTTTCAGCTGTATAATTAAAGTCTGTCTCTGCTGCTGAGCATCTTATATGAATTAGAGCAGTTTAAAAATCTCTTGCATCACTATGCAGGAAGTGAAGATGTCCTGATGGGCTGTATAAGAGGAGGTGAGCTTGCACCCCCCCTGGTTTGTATTTGGAGCCTAATTTTAATGGTGGTTCAAATGATTACAACTATTGTGGTTTTGGGCATGTGTTGCTAGGTAATAAACTTGAAAAAGAAAGCACAGAAAGACAGGAATACAATGTAAATGAAACGCATGCTAATATAAAAAAGAGAAACAAAGGCAGAGGATTGTAAATTGGCTTGGCCTGACATGGGGAAATCTTGGCCTTTGGAAGATAGGATATGAGAGGTGAAGGAATCACTAGGCTGAAAACTGACATTTGTTCTAAATAAGATAAGTAATAGATCAGTAGGCTAAAAAGTCAGTATGTCTGAACCAGCTAAGATAAAAGGGAGAACACCGAGGGAACCATTTACTACTAACAAGATAACAATGGACAAGATACATGGAGAGATGAGGTAAAGTGTAGGTTAAGTGTGGACAGAGCATTCTGCACAAGGTTTGGTTCCTGCAAAGTAATCAAGCCAAGCTAAAAATGTGTGATGAAGTGTGTCAAATGTTATGCAATGAGATGTGTAAAGGTATATAGAGGGAGAGGGTTTAGAGCTGTGATGTACCTGACATCCATCCCCCTGCATTTGAGTCCAATCAAATCAGCATAGTGATGCTGTATGCCACATAAAGATACCTGAGTGATGAAGTCTGGAGATTAACTGAGTTCTTGAGAAGCCAAGTGGAAAGAGGTTTCAGAGGGAATCCAAACAGTACACGTGACTAAGGGAATGTGACTGCTGTTTATATTGGCAATATGCAGTTGAGGTGTGTGACCCTTCCATGCCTAGGGTAGCCACCTGAAAATGCCAAAGCCAGGGCAGGCTGCACATTCTCCCAGTACCGGTGGGTGGCACTGAAGCCAGAATTCCCAACCAGCCACAAACTGTGCTTTTGATTCCCCACACTGGTTATCAAGAAGCCAGTACACAAATGCACACAGCCCCCTTTACTGCATTCCAGTCTCCAGCTCCCAGTCAGCCACTGGGTCCAGTAAAGAGACCAGTTATTTAAACTCTATGCTCTTTACCAAAAAGGTTTCTCCTGACCCCAAAGAGTCATCCACAGAACCAGATCAACATAAGTTTGGATCTTACCCAAAATACCACGCTGCCAGCAATCCTTTAGTAACTAAAACTATAGGTTTATTATAAAAAGAAAGAAAAAAAACTATAAGAGAAATGTTAAAGGGTCAAAGCAATTAGATACACACAAATGATTTGAAAGTCCATATACATCAGGTTTCTAGAAGAATTGTGGAGTTTGCAAGCTTGTATAGTTCCTCTGGTATACATCCAGTAACTGGATGGGCCTCAGTCCTTTGTTTCACAGCTTCAGTTACCAATGACTTGATCCAGAGATAGGTTGGTAGCTGAATCTGAATCCTGATTGAAGAACAAAAGATTTCCCAGGCCTTTGCTTTATATACACTCTGGCCCTTCCCATGCTGTTTGTGGAATTTTACTGGAACAAAATGGAGTTCAGAGTCACATGAGCAAGTCCTGATGACTCATCAGGTATATCCCTGGCTTCTCCCCTTAGGACCCTTGCATCTGTAAATGTCTCAATGGGCCATTAAGCAGACTATTGTTCTGCCGCCACCCTGTCTAGGGTGTGTCTCATACAGCACAATTTGAAATACAGATATATCAAATATATCCATAACTTCCATTACACATATAACACATGAACAAAAGTATTATCATCTTACTTAGCACATTATAGCTTTTCTAACAGTACCAGACATGGCATATCTTACATGAATTATTATGATTTTGACATACTGATGTCAAACAATATACTAAATGCCCCCCCACAATCCAGCCAGTGTGACAAGGTGTTATTAGATCCTAAAGTATAAACTATACCATACTTGTGGGGAAGGAGTGGGCCGCGAATTGGGGGGGGGTTGGGTTTACTATATTCTTATTCTATTACCTTATGGATATTCATTGGTATCGAGGTGTATAAAAATGTTTTAAAGGTTCCAGTCTTCAAATAGGTGTGTATGCAAGTATATGCACACAGATACATGTGCTTTTGACAATGTGAGTCACAATGATTTTATGATAGCTATGTACAGTATTTGTCTGTGGGAGAAATACAGATTTACACAAACATCTCAATGGTGTGGCTTTGTAGAGACTCTTTTTTTACTCTACAGGGTAATAAGAGTGTATATACATGTGCTTGCATGAAATATGCTACACACTGTTTTGCTCAGAAATACAGTGAAATCGTTTGACTCGTGATTGCTGGTAGTGCAAATTAACATTTGCAAAGCCTCTGACCACTACATGTGTTATGATTATTCACTAGCAATCTTATTACTGCTGAACATTTGGGTATATGGATCAAATCTTATTTTCCAAAAGTTAGTTCCTGCTGGCATCCTTCACTAACAAGTGGGAGTAAAAGTTGCAAGGATCAGAATGGAAGTGTTTTCTCTGGGGAAAAATAAATCAAAGGCAGGAAAGAATTTCGTATCTCTTTGATGTCACTTGGCTCCAGGTAAAGAATGTTACAGCTTGTGAGAGTGCTAATTAGAATGAATATTTATTTGCTTTACCTGACATGGCTTTAAAATGACTTGTAGAACTTGCTGTCCCCTGACAAGATAGAAATTTTGGGTCTGTACATGTGTGATGTTGGAGTCTCACTCTTTCTTTTTAAGCTGCAGATATAGTGATCCTCCTCAACTGAGTCTTAGAATAAGATATTTCCAGTATTTGCAAATAACCCAGATTTTGGTTCTGTCTTTCACGGATGCCATCTTCAGGAGATAATGGAAGAGAATTAATTAGTTTGACTATGATGTTGTTAGCTTTGCTTACGCTAATTTCTAATATATACAGTATTTCTAGTCAGGGAAAAGGGCTGCTTTTGAGCTGCATCTCAGCAGTAAGAATCATTAGCGTCTCTGCCATATTTGACATATCATTTGAGCCAAACTGATGCCACCTACTTTCTCTAGTCTTCTTAAAGAGACAGTCTTGTAGGGAATAATGTCAATCAAAGACAACATGAGACATAAGTATTTATTCTATTATAAAGAAATGCAGCCCCAACTATTACACTACTAATCTACTAATATTTTTAAAACACTGGACCATGTCCTTCAAAGCTGAGAGCAGTTTAAAACAATTTTTGGAAGCATTGTATAGTTCTCAGTGCATACACACAGGAGGGCACTGTTTTAGAAATATTTCTAACTGAACAAAAGATAAAGTATGTGTTTGAGCACAGCAGTCACAGAAATGAATTGAAACAAAATTCCAAATATCTTTGTTTCAGTTCAGAATGAAAAGCACCATATTTTATTTTTAAACCAAAGCCCCCAGTGAAGTCAGTGAGGAATTTTGCCTAAAGATTGATGACACGTTCATATTCGAGGACATATTGTATCTGTCCGTTAATGAACTTTTGTGCAAGACATTATTTACTATGGAAACAACACAAAAATGACTCAGTGCAAGGTCTCATAGGAGATTTCTTACCAAGCATGTACGTATTATTTATATCAGCACAGACATGACAACCTAATCATAGCTTTGCCATTTAACGCTGCTGTATATGCAGGGAGTTCAACCTACTTTGGAATTCTCTCAGCTTGGCCTTTACAAACTAGCATTTGAAAGGTTAAACTTCTGCATAAATATTTGTGTTGGCCTGACAAACAGATTTCTTTTTCTTTTTCTTTTACAACTGCATAGATAAATAGATCTGTTTAGGCATGTTTAATTACTATGAATAATTAAAATGGAAGACCTATTGGGACAAGTTTTTTGAAACTTGTCCTCTGTATAGCTAAGCAACTTTGTAGGCTCTGTAGTTTGTGTGTACGGGCATGGCATGTTAACACCAGAATACACAAGTGACATTTACATGCATAAAACCTATTACAAACACACTGATCACAAATAGATTTCATGAAACTAAATTCTATCATTTGTACGTGCACGTTATGGTAAATGGACTCAAACTGAACTCATATCTCTCATTTTACACTCAAAAATGGAGGCTGATGGGAATTTGAAAATTTGGCTCCTCTTTTAGGCATTATCTACATTTGCACACATACCCAAATACTGGATCATATTCATGTTCATGCATGCGCCCCATACTCAAGCCCAAGGTGGAACATACGCTGTGTCGGACATGAATATAATGCTATGTACATATGTATACCTGCATCCACACTTCTGTTGTTGCTATGCAACATTAGCATTATCATTTCAGGGGCAGCACCCCGGGTTCTGTGTGTCACAAGGAGACAATCTAGGAACCGCTTTGCTGAGGTTTTATTTTTTTATTACTGTCCCCTGCCTTCACACATTTGCCAATGGCAGTTCCAGATCGTGTCACCCCTCACTCTTATTCTGTGCAAAACTATGTGGAAGACCTGGAGTAATTGGATGGTGATCAGATTCTTCACCTGCTCCTTAATGTGGAATAAATAGTTACGCAGTGAAGTAGGCCATCAACAAAATGTTGGATGGAGTTGAGGCTGCATTGTCTGACACATCAAAGAGGACTGACCTTGAGGGCCAAAGACAATTTATTCTGCTCACACTGTTCAGGTAGTGAATGCTGATATTGCCATGGTAAGCCCTTTGGTTGACCATCAATTCTGTTGCAGAAAACCAGCATGGAATAGTGAGATCACATTGTTTTGGAAAACTGGGATGACAAATAGTGGCTTCAGAACTTTCCAATGAGGAAACAGACCTTCCTGGAGCTGTGTGACAATTGTCACACATGTTATGAAGTGCACATTGGGTGACAAATATATCAATGGAAGTTGGCACTGCCTATGCACTGCTCTGGATGGCAATGAACTTTTAGCCTACTAATGATGCACTTAATCATTCTACAGCTACTGAGCTTATACCTGGGTTCCCTTTTTTCCAGGATTTTTGATGTTGGAGTACAGTTTCTTGAGCTTTCATAGTTTACAAATTCTGTACAGGCAGCCAGATCCAGTCCATGTGCACACTGATCCTAGTTCCTGGTGATCACAGGAAATCAGGGATGCCATATATGCACACACCCTGGCACAACAGGGAGGCAGAAGATGACATCTGCCTGTGCCAAGATATGCCTTCACATCCTGTACAGCTGATGGAAATGCACATGAGGGCACACTGGTATTTATTATGGGGCTACATAGCTTTGTGAGGGTTTTGTTCCCTGGTAGCTGAAGGTTGTTAGCTGTTTGTTCATGTGACATTGCACACATTAAAGATGATTATAACAGGGCATCTCCATTGGATTATCGCCTTGAGGTTGGGTGTGTGCTGTGTAGGGTGGCACCCGAGTTGTGTGATCATTGTGCAATGTTCTTGTTTCCACTATTCACCCTTTTTGAGAAACCTGTTGTCGGGTATACCTAAACTCTTTTAATAAGCTTCTGACTGTTTGTTTGGGGTTCTGAGGGAGTATTGCAGCCATTGTGTTTTTTTACTGTATTATTGTCCACAGCAGTAAGTGCAACTGATGGCTGTTACAGTCCGCTAAATTCTGGGATGGTTGAAACTGCTCAAGGTTTTGGTGTAGGGGTGGGGAGACCATTTCTGTACAGGTTACTGGCAGACACTGTTGTTGTCAGTATGGTCCCTCTTTTTGTTACTGTTGTTGTTTTGTTTTGTTTTGATTTTCAATATGCTTAACAAAGCTATTAAGACATTGATTGACCACTTTTCTATGTTTGACATCTGCTACATTGAAAAATAGTAGGGCTTTCTAAAACACATAACACTTGTACCATACTTTCCCCATCCCTTCCATGTATGCATGGAACTTCAGATGTTTTCGAACTTTGGAGAACAACTTATAAAGTAGTTGCACTATGATGACACCAGATTTTTATACAGCATTCCATTACACAAGGTAGGATGCTTGCGGCTCATTCAAAAACAAAAAGCACTTTCAGTTCATCCTGGGGAAGGAGTTAAACAAAGAATAACATTTATTAAAAGTGAGGTAGACAGCTGAATGGAAAGATTTTGAAATCAGAGCAACGTATTGTTACCAAAGAAACTGTTTGTGGTCGAGAACACCACACACAGTTTTATGTCTTTGCACCTGTCTCTTTCCCCTTTGCATCTGAAAGAGTGAAGAACAGGGGAAAATGACTCTGTGAAAACCAGAGATTTCAGACACTGGTACATGCTATGTTCAGATACTCCTGCAGGCTCGACATTCCCCTACCAGTCAGTTGTGGGATGGGGGATTCACTGGCATGAGAGCTACAGGCTCAGCAACATCCTGGGTGGCAGTTGGAGGATGAGGTGGCAGCAACTGATGGGCCAGTTCTGGAACCTCAGTGGTGGATGGATGCTGCATTCTTTCAGATACCAGTTCAATTAGCCTCTCCAATAGGATGAGAATGTTCTCATTCCCTGTGGCTTGTCTCCAGCTCTGTCAACTGAGTCATAAGTGTCTGACTTCTCCTAATGAGACTTCTCCTCATACCCAGAGGAATTCAAACTGCTCCTGGTTTCTCCTGTCCATCCCTATGACCAGCTCCTCTAGGGTCCTTCTGTGTACACTTTTTCTGTCTCAGGTGATACTTCTGTCCTCTTGGTGGTATGGTTTTGCTATCAGGAGCCGTAGATCCTGCCAATCCAAGGAGAAGGAGAGCATTATGTTTTTGGCCCTTGGAACAAGCCAAGAAATTCCCTCCACATGACATAACTTTGCTGTAGAAGGCCACAGTTTTGATACTTTTCAGCATTCTCGGAATGTAACTGTCTCACTAACTTGGCTTCTTAGACAATTTTTGCAACTCCTGAGGAAGGTGCAGAGACTAGTAATGGTGAGAAACATTGTACTAGTGTTAAATGTTCATGCTATCTCAGCAAGGGTGGAGGGAGGTAGGGTAATTTCTTTCAGGGGCTATGTTACCACTTTACAACAGTTGTAGCTAGCCAACAGTTGGAAAACTGCTATGTTCTTGAAGTACCAGAATGGCAGAGAGAGTTTGTTTTCCAATCCTATGGAGGAGATTTGGCAATCTATACCAGAGAGATGTTTATGCTAATGGTCACCCATCCACATATGGCAGAATGAAGGAGTTTGGTCAGCTATGAAGTTGGACCAAGCAGATTGGCATTGCCAGTGAACCTGAAGAATGAGCTGAAGTTTTTGTGCCAACAGAAATTTACTGAAATATGCTTACAGGATTAAGAGGCAGTTAGAATGGAAATTGACTACATTCAGCACTAGGATACAGAGATTTCATGCAGAAGGAGATCTGAACCATGAATCCCACCCCACGCCAGCTTAAGATGATGAGATGTCCCGATTTTATAGGGCCAGTCCTGATATGTGGGGTTTTGTTTTTTATAGGTACCTATTACACACCCACCCCGTCTCGATTTCTCACACTTGCTATCTGATTGCCCTACCCTGGCTTCACCAGAAAATCTTGCCCCTGTGCCTGCTAAGTACAGTGAAGTGGACAGGGAAAGAAGGAGACACACTGTAACTTCATTAGGTTTCCTGAAGATTCACCACAGCCTCTCACCTCAGACAACTGCAAAGGGACACTGCACTGTTTTTATCTGACTGCCAAACCAGATTCTTATCCCATCCCTACTCCCCTGGCTTATGAAGCATGATTCTGAGTGGGGAGAGGGCAGACACCAGAGACAGAGACTTTGTAATCTTCCAGGGGAGAAAAACACCTCTGTAACATTTCCTTAGATGACCAACAGTAAGCTTTCTACACCTGTGTTCTCTTCCCTTCCCCATCTGAAACCATCCTTCATCAGGGAGGGGTGTGTGTGTGGAGACTTCTTCAACCTGCTCCCCTGTGTAAAGGTGCAGAATCACATGGTCCTTGTTCTCCAGGTCATCTGGGGTGTCCCTGCTGCCTCCATACCCTGGGAGTTGTAAAACCAAATTGAAAGTCAGTGGTAGTTAAGCACCTAGCTGCCACTTGTGCCTTTGAAAACTTCCCCCTAGTGACTTCAGCTGGGCATTTAGCTCCTTTCACGATTGGACCCTTGGAGGGCAGGCTGAAGCCAGCAGGTAAGTGTGGTCCTGTATGTCATTACCTGTCATAGGATTTGTCTGCACTGTAATCTGAGGTGTAATTGCAGCTTGGGTAGATATGCCCATGCTAGTGTTATCTGTGCTAACATGGCAAAGAACAGTTGTGTGAATGAGGTGGTTTGGGCTTCAGTGTGGGCTTACAAGCATGCCAGGGACCCTAGTACTTATTTACATCGCTGAACCCCACACCTCTGCATCTATACTATTATTCAACATGCTAGTCCGAGTGAGTCTACCTGAGCTGCAATCACACCCCAGATTGGACTTTGCCATAGTTACATCACTAGAGGATTCTGATACCCATGTTTCTAGAACATCTAGTTTCATCTAGAACTACTGTACCTCAACACAATATAATAACTGATTGGGGTTGTGGGGGGGGGGGTCATAACATAAATGTATGTAACCTACATAAAATTACTTAACATTTTCTGTGCTGCTCTTGGGTTATACAAAAAAACCCAAAACATTAAGGGTCTGAGATGAAGCAACAAAAACACAAATACATTAATTGTTCAGCCGTTAGCAGCCAGGCACAGTAAGGTGCCATCTGATTATCCTACTTAAGTTTGTGCAAGTTAAGTGTAGTCTCTAGTCATGGGTTCTTTTGCTTTATTCGGGTTGTCCCGGAGAATTAATGCTTTTTAAAATATTTTTGTTATGTATTCAACTTTTCCATCAACACCTTCCGTGTTTGTGATGGGTTCAGGTGCGTTTTGTTTGGGTTCCCTCTTTGGCTTGCCTCTTTAGGCCTTACTGTTCTCTTCTTCCTAAAATATGTGTAGTGTTTTAAAGTGTGCGATTATTCCGACAGAAAAGAAGTTGGTGAATGCTAGGTTGCGTGTAAAATTACATGCACCCATAAAGATTACATCTGTTTGTATTTGGACTTGACAAACCAACCTGGTCTGCATGGAAAATGAGGCAATTATTTTAAATAAGGTATATAACCTGTTTTGCTTTTCTTTGCTCTGTTAACTGACAACATTCTATGTTTCTAGTTCATTGAAACTATAACATGATGACATCATTTTCAATATCACATCAGTCAATGTTTGCATGATGCTATATTCTAAGCTTCTAAAAACATTACTGCTAAAATGAAACATTCATGAAAGTATAGATCTTCTGTGGGAAAGATGGCTGCAAAACACTCCAAATGGAGAGGGCGGAAAATTATTTTACATTTAATTTTACAGGTATTTGACAGCATGTCTTTATAAAGCCAGCTACTGCGTTCCAAACACAGAGAAATAATAATATCTACATCATGCTTTTCTCTATAGGCCAATTGAAGTCAATGGGAAAATTCTCCATAACTTCAGTAGAAAAAGGTTTAGGATTTTTCCATGACAAATTTTTTGTATTTATATGAAGGCACATTGGCAGTTCTCTGCTTTGAGTTTACTGCCATGTACATTGATAATTATAATCCTTTAATTTAGAATTCTAAATTCTACTCTATTGTATCCTGGTAAATCTGGTTTTTATGGAACTACTACAGATTTAACACAGAATAAGTGAAACCATAATTTGGTCCACAGTTTGTCTAGTTCATATCCACAGTTATCTTATATTGTATTTCCTTTTATCTTCCCAGTCATCCATGCCTGAACCTACCATCTATTCACTTTCGTATCACCCTTTTACCACTGCAAATAGGTTTACCGTTTTTCTTGTCCTCTGATCTGAATAAGTGTTACTGTTTTATCTCAGAATTAACCACATCACAGGTTTTCCATCTATAGTGCAATCTATGATTTGAACACAAAGCATGTTCTGACCCCTAGTTTCTCTGTCTTCCTGGAGTAGCTTGTCTGCTATACACAGTATCTAAGAGACATATATACTTTTTTTTTTTTTAGCCTTCTAATCAAGATTGTGCAACATGCTCCCATTTGCAATAGTATATAAGTTGCATAATTGTGATTAGAGGAGCCTGACATTTTTTTGACAGAAGGGTTTTCTCTTGGGTAATGCAGCTTCATAGAAATAAGAACGTTTTGTGAACAACAAAATTTAGATGTGAAAAAGTCAGAATGAATTGTTTTGACTTTTATTTTGATATTGTTCAAACATTTAGTTTCTATAAAGTAAAAATGTTTCATTTCAAATTTATCATTTCTTGATTCTTCTATAAAAACATTGATTTGATTCTATATTCTGTTTAAAATAACGTTTCAAGATTATCAAAACAATTTTTTTACCTTTATTGAAATGAAATGGTTGCTTTTTTTTTTATGGTACTGAATAAGAAATTGGAATTCTCATTCCATGGGAAATGTTGTTGTCTTTATTCTGACTGGGAACAAAAACAAAACGGGAAATGTCGGATTTCTCATAGAACAGAAATTTCATTTTCCAACCAGCTCTAAGTGTGATTCTAACGCTTACATGTATTTTGCCTTTGTGGTGCATGTGTACCATGTTGTCTACCAGCATGCTGCCGTCTGCTAATTAAAGCATGTTAATATTGAATCGCCAGGTTCAATTAACTTTTCCTGTCTTTCAGATCCTTGCTTTTGTATAGGGGATACTTTACATTTACCCGATCTACTGTAGCTTCTCTTTCCATGCTCTCGTTCCATGCTACAATTTTCATCAGCTCCCACTTCTTTCTGAACAGGAGACCTGAGCATCATTTTCCTGCTTTATATGTACTTGCCCTCTGAAACATCCAATATAAACCACGCTGCTGCTTTTTTGTAAACCCGTCACCTGGACAGACCTCCAGGATCGCTCCTGTCTCAAAATTACATATTCTATAAGTATAAACAAACCTTCCTCCTTGTATAATGCTATCCTGTGTTGTCAATATCCATTCCAGACTCAGAATTGTGGATTCAGAATATTTATTGATTTGCACTTTTGTGAATATGTACTCCTTCCAGCACAAAGATCACTAGCTAAAAAATGGCCATGGCCAGGCCACTCCTCTATGCATGGAACAGCCTCCCAAAATCTGTTCAGGAAGACTAACCTCTCATTATTCAAAGCTCTCTCTCTTTTTTTTAATGCTGAATCACCTGCAAACCGTGAGTTTAACAGAAAAGAAACAGAACTATACATCACTTCTGAAATGCTGGGATCTTATTATGGTATCCCTGGAGCTTCCTCATTCCTTGCCTTCCTGTTATTTTCGCTACTTGTGTCATATCTAAGTCTATATTTTAAACTCTTTGGGGTTGATATATGCCTTTGCCTTCCTTTGTATAATGTCTAGCACTCTTTTGGAAAATATAATTAATTGCCAGAGCTGGTTTAACATGAAAATTCCCATTACATGGAAATTCCCAACATTTTCTTTGCATTCCAAATTGAAATGAAAACAAATCTTCAAAATTTACTGCAAATTGGAATTTCTGAAAATTTTTAGTTTTGGAAAATTTTCATCTCTGAATTTTGAAATTTCATTTAGAATTTATTAAACTTATTTTTACATGTTAGTAGTAGCGCATATCATCTATTGTTTATTATGTACTACCACTGACATATCATAATATGACAATATAATAGTTGACATATTCTGTTGTTTTATTTTAAAATCATTCTGGGTTTCTGTAGCTTAGTACTGATTGATCTAGAAAAGACAAAATGTTTCAATCAGTACTAAGCTACAGCTACTCAGAATGATTTTAAAATAAAAAATAGAATATGTCAACTATTATATTGTCATATTATGACATCAGATGTAATAGTGCATATTTATTTTTTCAAAACGTATTGATTTCAGCAGAAATGGTGTTTTTCACCAACAAAACATTTCTGACTAGCTGTTTGTGTTCCTAGATATGATACTAATTCATAAAAATACTTGTGTTAGTCACAATATTCTAGAAAAATATATACAGTGAACCAGATCCTCAGGTGGTGTATGTCAACATATATCTGGAGTCTAGGAAGGTACACCAATCTACACCAGATGAGGAACTGGTCCAATATTTTTAAACTTAGTAAAAGCAACCACATTCCAAGTTCCATAGAATGACAATGTAAGAAGTTGTTATTCATCAGAGAACGTTCAGTCAGAAATTTCCAGATTAAGTCATTCTGAGCTGAACTGCATTGCCTTGTGTAAATTGCTTTACATATAGCAGTACATCAGAGTTAGCAAAGGCTTTTCACTTAGGCTCCTGTTTATAACAAAATGTCATCAGTTGCTGGTTTCTTTTTTTCCTCCTTATGAAGCTAATTTGTATCCTCTGCTGATATCCGAGTATTGCCACACTATTTTATAGAGAAATGGGGCACAGAAACAGTCTATTATGCTATAGAACTTGGATAGAGGGTTTAAATGTTCTGTGGCACATTGAAAGCTCATTTAGATATCTTAAGCACATGACTCTATGATAATTTAGTCCATGTTGAGATAACTATAAAATGTTTTATGACACTGGAACCTACTGGTATCAGAAACCCCTAGGGAATGTGGTAGTAATAAAACAAATATTTAAGACCAGTACTATAAACAGTGATAACTGCTCTTTTTGTGTATGATTTTTATACTCCTGACTTTCCCAGACAGCAAAAGCAGTAGTTTAGAATTAAGCATGTCTCTTGAAAGCTCCCCTGGTGCCTTAGGAATTACTGATTGCACCTAGTCTGGCATCTAACTGTCCGCTTAGAATGATTATCTTTCTTTTAGTAACAGAAGGTAATATCATTCTGTGAATGTGTGCATGTGAAGTGTTATTAGCATCCAGTGTAAACAGCTGTGTAAATTGCTTATGATTGTGTCATGATTCTGTACGTTTGTACCATACCCTACTATTTGTTGGAAAATGCCTCTTTCAGTCATAGCTGGACTTCAGATAAACAATAATTAAGAAATATAAAATAATCTTGTTTACTGGGTTTGTCCTTACATAGCGCTTTTCATATTAAAAACATTTAAGAACATTGATGTTAGAAATTACCAAACAGGTTGTCCCGGGGATGGACTGGGGAGATGGAACCCTTTATTGCCTGCTCGCTCCATCTCGACGTCGCGAGTGAGCAATGAGGGCGTTACTGTACAATTCTTTTATCCATAACAGTATGTAAATGTATACATTTCCAACAACTTCCCATAGACCCTTATTTGGTTACATTGACACCTATAAAATGAATATTAACAACTACATAATGAATATAATTATACCTGCTCCTGTTTGTTGTTTATAGGATTACCATACAGAGGTCAGGCACATTACTTTAAAACTTATACATTTTACACTAACATTCTTTGAAATAAAGGTATGCCAGGGGAAGAAGGAAGATAATACTTTCTTCCCACCAAGGCCAGGAAGGGAGGAAAAGAAGAGAAATAACAAACTCTAGCTAGAATTCACACCAATTAACAGAAATAAGGTTTGCCCATGCCTTAACCCTGTTCCCTGTAGCTTAAGCCTGTCCACTTAGCCAGCTTCTAACTCTTTACTTTCCTACACTCCCCCACTCTCTTTTAAAGAAAGGCCCAGGCACTCATCCTTCTTGCACACTGGCCAGTGGTGCACTGGTCCAGGAGGCCCTGGCTCCAGATGGTCCAATGCTTTGATCTATCAGTCACGCTACAGGGAGATGAGGGAGGGGGGTTACTGACTGGACAATATGCCTAAAATTACAGATATTGCTTTTTTGGGCTAGGATGGTGCAAAGTTTTAAACATTCTATAAACATAATTAAAAAAAAACAATTAATATGATTAATATTCCTACAACATGAGTAATACGACTGAGAAGCGAATGAGAGTCTGTTAAGCCTGTTTGAAGGGCACAGGCTACATTAGTTCAAGCACAGTCAGCAGGCAATTCAGCAGCTAGTTGGAATGCATTGGTTCCTCAGAGGGTCTGGGCTTCCAAAACCTGCATTTTGCGTTGCTCAATTTGTAGTTGTTTTAAAAGCTGTGTCAGATGGTCCCAATTGATCCAGGAGGGTTTTGGTACAGCCTTAGTCCAGTTCATTGGAATTGTTGGGTGTTCTGTTATATTAAGTTGTTTTATGGCTGGTATGTGGGTTTGATAGGTGCATTTTTCTAGTTGCAGGGAAAAGTTTCCTGGTTTAAATCCCACCCGTTCCATTCTTTAGCCTCTGACCATTGAGCATGGCTGATCTCTCCCAGCAGATTTTATTTTCCTGTTTTACTCAGTGCTGAGGGGATACCAGTTCTATACATTGTAATGGTGATGATTCTTGTGACCATCCCTCCCATGTGTGTTACCTTGTCCGGCCCAAATTAGTCCCATACGTGGATAGTATACCTTTGGCTTAACCAGAAACCGTGTGTCGTTTGTTCCAACCCGCACCTGCCACACCGGCTCATGGGACCATTCCCATTTGCACCCACCCCTGAAACCTGCTTGCAATAGGGTGGCAGAGGTCCAATTTCCTTTAGCTACTTCTTTTTTTTGAGGGTTGTTCGCCAGGCAGCTTTGAAAGGCTAATAGCTTTTTAATTGCTTTGCTACATTGGTACCCTCTAGTCCAGAAGGCCATACCCGCAAACGGGCATCCCATAAGAGGTTTACAAAATGATCCGTTAGAGTTTGCTGTACCTGGTCACAAGCCTCTCCCCATAAAATAGTTTTGACACTTTTTACTAAATTTGTCCTAAGGCTTTTGGTGAGGTTTTTAAGGGTTAAAATAACTATTCCCAGCAGGTGGTCAGTGGAGCTCAGTGTAGATCCTTGCAATATTCCCCCCCGCCCATCCCCGTTTAGCAGCCCCAGGACATGTTCCAGGCATGGACTTGAGCTGCTGAGTCAGATTCCTGTAAAGAGTTCCACCCTTCCCACAAATAGTTAACAACATTCCGATCGTTTTTAAAGATTGACCCCTGCTGAGTTTGTAATTGCCCACAGCAGCAATTTTTCCTACTCTGGTAAATTATGTTGCACCCTTTTCTTACACACCATACCTCTCCCTCTTGCAGCCACATGTCCTTTAGGGCTTTAAACTTTATTTCTGTGGGGTTGGAGAGTAGCATTTGGGTAACCCCTTTCCTTAACCACCACTTTTCCCCACTTTCGTGGAATTGTGATTCCCAATACCAAGCAAAACCAAGTGTATTATTACCCTAAATTATCACCCCCTCCCTGCCTGATGATTATTATTGTCCCCACTAGCCCTTTCCTTCCACTGCAATAACTGGGCAAATAGATACCTTACCCCCCACAACACTTGTGAGAATTTCCATTCACAAACAGACATATTACATTCCCCTCCAAACATGGTCCATTTTGTTCTGTGTGAGTTTGTAATAGTTAGTCCATGGGAGGCTGAGTTCATGCGTATGAGAAAAGAGTTCAGTGTGGTCTGCACCAAGTGACAGGCCATTGGTTGTGCCGTTACAGTGAGCTGTCCCACTTCGATGACTCCCCTGTGGGTTTCTATGGTGAGGTTGAAGATTGATTGATGAAGCTGGTTGGCAATGTTGGTAGTGTACTGAACAGCTTTACCTTCGAGATATAGTGACGAGTCTAATGCTTGCAGCAGAATTTGGGGTAGAAACTCCGGAAGTACGGACACTGCGCGGTTCGTCTGGAATGGGGTGTTTATAATAAATGTCTGAAGGCCTTCAGAGTATTGGGGTTCCCAGGTTGTGCAGAGCTGCACGGTACGACCCACATTCCAGTCCTGGAGGTTTGAGCAGAAATTTGTTACTTGCTCCCTCCCCCCACACCTTCCCAGGTTCACATTGCGAGCAGTCAATTACCCAGGGACCGTTTTCGTTCTCAGGCTGTGTAACCACAGCTGACCATTAGCCATATTAATTGTACAGCCCCAGAGGATCATAGAATCATAGAATTATAGAATATTAGAGTTGGAAGGGACCTCAGGAGGTCATCTAGTTTAACCCCCTGCTCAAAGCAGGACTAACCTCAGCTAAATTATCCCAGCCAGGGCTTTGTCAAGCCGAAGCTTAAAAACTTCTAAAGATAGAGATTCCACCACCTCCCTAGGTAACCTATTCCAGTGCTTCACCACCCTCCTAGTGAAAAACTTTTTTTTTTTTAATATTTAACTTAGACCTTCCCCACTGCAACTTGAGATCATTGCTCCTTGTTCTATCATTTACTACTATTGAGAACAGCCTAGCTCCATTCTACCTAGAACCCTCTTTCAAGTAGTTAAAGGCTGCTATCAAATCCCCCCTCATTCTTCTCTTTTGCAGACTAAACAAACCTAGTTCCCTTAGCCTTTCTTCGTAAGTCTTGTGCTTCAGCCCCCTAATAATTTTTGTTGCCCTCCACTGGACTTTCTTCAACTTCTTCACATCTTTTTTGTAATGGGGGGCCCAAAACTGGACACAATACTTTAAATGCGGCCTTACCAATGCCAAATAGAGGGAAATAATTACTTCCCTTGATTTGCTGGCAATGCTCCCCACAATGTTAATAGTTAAATGGGGACCCACTGCCAAGGTACCGTTGACACAGTAGCGCGAGGAAGCCTACTTGAACCATGCCAGTATTAGCATAGCACTTTGAGAAACCCCTGCCAAAATTATGTCCTCTTGTTATTGAGGTATTCAAAAAAAATTAAATACTTAATAACAAAGCCAAGCAACACTAGTTGTCTGTGTTTGCTTAACATTCTTTACACTGCTTTAATTTTTTTTACATACTTATACTTAAATTCCCATTTAGAGACAGTCAAATTTTAAAGGAAACCTCTTATTTTCTTTTGTAAATTTGACCAATTGTTTAGTAATTAAATGATTCAAATCAGATTGTCCTTTTGCCTGCTGCCTGAAGCAGTTATTTACAATTAATTGTTTACAGACAATTCTTTCAGGAAAAGGGCCCATTTTCCTTCAGAATAGCTGTACAGGCTCCTGGGGACAAAACATGGTAGTAGCCACTACCTGACCCCTTTGTGTAATTTGTTTAACTATCAGGTTTCTACGCAATGTGATTGTACCAAATTATATATATATATATATATACCTTATTGAATATTAAACTAAAATATTTTATAACACTATTACTTATACTATTTGCACAACTATTACCTTTTAACAATTCCACAACTTCCAACTGTTTAATTGTTTTTAACTTTTGTAGTATTAACTTTTACAAAAGCTACCTTTCCATTCTTTTACTGTGTTTAACAGCCACTGGTTTTACTGAGCTGCATTTTTAAGGTGGCATATTGTGCTTGTAAAACCTGAGCTACCAAGTACAATCTTTGCAACACAGCTACCTTAGTCTTTGTTTTGTTAAAGACTTTTTACTTCCAAAATATATTCAAAATTCCCTCCATTAACATTTCAGAAAAATAAAAGTGCAAGGGGGGGGAAGGAAAAGCAGAGAGAGAGAGGAAGGGAAGAGAGGAGAAGAAGCAGGGGGAAAAGGGAGCGGGAGAAAGAAAATGCAGAGAAAAGGGACGGGGGAAAAAAAAAAACAGAGAGAGACTTAGGAAGAAGAAAAACTTAAGTCAAAAAAAAGATACAGAAAGCAACAGAAATCAGTGGGGCCCTTGGAAGTGGGACTGCTTGGAAACTCCCACCCCTAAGCCTTTATCCTGGCTCTGAGAGAGAAGTGGGCGTTGCTGCCACAGTTACCAGAGTGAAACTGGGGGTGTTAGCAATCCTTTTCAGCCATCCCAAGGCTGTGCTCCAGGATTTTTCTGCTGACTTTCTTTGCTGATTTACTAGCTCCTCCAGATGAGATTGGCTGTCCCTGTTTTGACAGATGGTGGGGCCCTCTTCTTCGTCCAATTGGGGACCAGTGGGAATTTGGATACTAGACAGCGGAGATGATCCGCGTTGGGGGGGCATTGGGAACAGTCACGATAGGACAAACAGGGTTATTGTGACTGAGTTTATCTTCATAGGCTGGGGGGGGCACAGGGACTAGACGGAAGGGGAGGATAAAGAGGGAACAGGGTGAGAGAAGTTTGCTTTAAGGCATCCACTTGACCCTTCAGGGCCAGGTTCTCTGACTTAACACAGTTAAAATCCTCCATATGGCTCTCAGCCATTCTAACCACAAGCACACTGTGATGTTTAACTGTGCGCTGCTCCTCCGTGATTTGTTGCAAGATTTTAACTGGGCTTCTAAGACTTGTAACTTTATTCCATAACCCAGACAAGCTCTTGGAGAGAGCTTTCACCAAAATAGTCTTTTCCTTATCTTGGGAAAACCTGGACGTGAGGAAGGCTTCCACCCATGCCTGGATGTCTGGCCAGTCCTGATGTCCCCCAGGCGGCACACCATCTGGTCCCCCAAACTTCCCTACCAACTTAATATATTCCCTAACCGTGGTTACTATAGAAAGCCCATCCAACATACCCATATCCATGGCGAGGAGTGGTGATCAGGCACTTCTCTACCCTGTTCATGATGACAGATGTTAGAAATAACCAAACAGGTTGTCCTGGGGGTGGAGTGGGGAGATGGAACCCTTTATTGCCTGCTTGTTCCATCTCGACGCCACGAGTGAGCAACAAGGGGGTTACTTTACAATTCTTTTATCCATAACAGTATGTAAATGTATACATTTCCAACAACTTCCCATAGACCCTTATTTGGTTACATTGACACCTATAAAATGAATATTAACAACTACATAGTGAATATAATTATACCCGCCCCTGTTTGTTGTTTACAGGATTACCATACAGAGGTCAGGCACATCACTTTAAAACTTACGAATTTTACACTAACATTCTTTGAAATAAAGGTATGCCAGGGGAAGAAGGAAGGTAATACTTTCTTCCCACCAAGGCCTTACTGAGGAGTGGTGATAGTAATTTTATTAGCCTCATTTCCAGCACAGATGACCAGGAAGAGAGGAAAAGAAGAGAAGTAACAAACACTAACTAGAATTCACACCAATTAACAGAAACAAGGTTTGCCCATGCCTTGACCCCATTCTCTGTAGCTTAGGCCAGACCACTTATCCAGCTTTTAACTCCTTACTCTCCTACAATTATCTAATTAATCCTCAAAATAATATCTCAACCTTGTTAGGTTGTTAAGAAAATGTAGTTATCACTATCTTTTCACATGAGGGAACTGAGACAGATGTATTTTGCTCAAGGCAAAAGAAGGAATCCACATCTGAGCCAGGTTAAAATCCTGCAATCCTTTTTTCAGGGAAAAATCCCATTTACATTCTGGTCCAGTAAACTATTCTTACCAAAAGCTTGGACTCGCCTCCCCTCCCCTGCCGTCCCCCATCCCCTCCGCCCTCCTAATGAGTATGAAGTGGAAGAATAAAGTATATATAAGCTTGATTCAGGGCCAGCTTCTCAGGTGCAAATTACATCTGCAAAATTTGTGTGCTCATGTTAGCACTTTCAATATGAATTGTAGGTGCAGAATATATCTCTACCTTATTTGCATCTCGAATCTGCTGATTCAAGAACTGGAGATGAAACAATTCAATTTTGTACCTTTAATATTATGGTGGATACAAAAAATGTGGGCATAAAATGAAGGCCACTCTTCTGAAAATGTATCCCAAATGGAACAGATTTATGGATGAAAAGTTTTGGAGTCTTTTGAGGAGAAAATCATATCCCACTTCTTCATAGAAACAATAGTGGAATGAATATGCATGTTATATATGTGTAGGAGTGTAGGAGGAGATTGTAGCATTGTTTACTATTAAGGTTGCCTGACACTATGATAAGACCCTGTTTTCAGTTGTTTGTAACTTTGCCAAACTTGTTTTGATGGAAATTTTCCAAGTTGAGTGTCTACCTCAGGCTGATTTTAATGGAAAAAATCAGCCGTAGCAATTCAGCTGTTTCCAAGAATTAGGCCAGGAAAAATTATTTGTTTTGCCCATGTTAAAAAAAATTCTGGCAACCTTTTCTTTGAGAGGATCTAGTGCTCCCATGATGTGAAGCATAGATGAAATTTCACATGGGGGTAACCTTGGGTTCAGAAATGTGCCTGTGGTAGTGATGGTCCACATAGAGGATGATAACTTACTGCTGCTATCAGTTAGCTCAAGAGACAGAGGTTGTTGGATGCTCAGTACAATTTGAGTTGCTTGACCACTGTCCTACAGGCCTAGCATAGCTTCAGTTGCTTGCTTGGCTATTCTGACCCCTGTAGCATGACATCTTCCAGTTGGAAGAGAGTGAATAACCTTATAGATGTCTCAGTTTCTGCATAGCACGGCACATAATAAGACAAAATACAGATACTGTATGCTTGCAGCTGCACATAGATACGGTGATGGGAACAAGTTATCCTTGAACGTCTGGGGGTAAACTGTTTTATTGCCAAGGGGCATACTTTTACTCTGCTCCTTCTATCACCAGATGTTGTTTTGACAACCCCAATTATCATGGTGAGAATGGAATGTAGTTAAGGGTGGAAACCCAATGTAGGTAATTAGCATATATGATAATGAGAGAGAGATAATTAGGTGAAGGTTGTTACTGGAAGGGTATAAGAAGTCACCACTTAGACAAAGGGGGGCACTCCATCAACACCTGACTCTGTGGGAGGTGCTGCCGGTTGAACCAGAGGATCCATGGACTCCCTGGCGGGGCCCGTGAAGAAAGCCGTTCCTGTATACAGCCTTCTGTGTAACTGCTTAGCTCTCAGGCTTAGTGAGTATGATATATTGTAGTTAACATTAGGCTTTGTATCTAACTAGTATATTTATAGAAAACCTTGCACATTAAACCTCATTGATCTGCAAATTGGGTGTATGACACTGTCACTAAGTGTCCAGTATCAACAGAGGTCTGTGTGGTGAATTTAAAGGAAAAAGAAATAATTTCTTTACAAGGTTAAAGCAGGTAAACATACACACACAAATGAGGTACAATCTTAAGTTCAAAAGATATTAGAAGCTTCATTAAGAAGCAAGCTTTTACATCCTTTAGGGCTAACCCAAGCCAATCAGCTTGAGGATCCCTTGCTTATGTCTAGGAATCTGTACCCTTTAGAGTCCTGACAGCCTAAAGATGATGATCTCTCCTTAACTGGCATTTTTGTTCCCTTCCCCCAGTGTTCAAGCTATGATGGGATGAAGGCTTGGGCAGGTATCCTCTTCATGGCTGTGGGGGAAGCAATCAACAAAGTCTTCTGTCCACAATGGCTTGTCTGGTGGCTGTAGACATTCTTGTGTTGGGGAGGAGATAACACGTTTTGTGGTAAACTGGCATTTCGCACTTGGTAATGCTTCTCTCCTGACTGTGTGTCTGTGGTGGTGGGGGAGAGGATATAGTCTTTGCAAACTTTTATAGTTACAGAACAAACATATAAACAGGGCCAGATTTCCAATTAGGCACATGCCCAGAGGCACTTAAACAGTGGCAGATTACCACAAAGGCCAATGGGGCCCATGCTAAGGGCCCCCGCCCTGCACAAGCACCAGAACTCTGGCTTTGCCCCCTGCTGCTTCTCCTCTCTCCTGGGGACCTACTGCCCTGCTCCTCCTCTTCTTCTGAGGCCCTGCCACCTGGCCAGGCCAGAAGCTGGAGCCCAAGGGTGAGCATATTTCCCCCACCCAGAGCTGGCCAAGCCAGTTGCCCTATCCCCTCCCCCCGTGCAGAATTAACCTCAGCCCCTCTCGCCCCCTCCCACACAGAAAACACTAAGGTGAGCTGTAGGCAGGGGAGGAGGAATGCTGAATATGCTGTACCTAGGGGTGCGTAAGATATAAATCCAGCCCTGCATTTAAACATTACCTTATAACATGGGATACAGATATTATACATAGGATTAATACTAGCAGCATCCTACGAGCATTCCATAAAGTCTAAACACATTTTTATAAATCTAATATCTATTTCAACAATATTAACACAGAGGTGAACCAGACTGGTTTCCAGCTATGCATTTGTCAGTGCTCAGTAAGGCCCAGGGCATGAGCTGACACCTGGTCTGCCAGCATCAGACTGGCATTTCCTAACTTTTACTCAAAAGCTTGACTTTTAAACCATAATAATATTCTTTTCACAGATTTCTTTCTCACTCACTCACTCACACACTCACTCACACACTCACTCACTCACTCACTCACACACACACACACACACACACACACACACACACACACACACACACACACACACACACACACACACACACACACACACACACACACACTCATTCATACTGTGTGTGTCTGTGTATTCATTCCATGCCTGTCACTATGAAAATGTTGAATCATTCGTGTGACAGATCTATTGCATTATCCTGGACAAACCTAACGGAATTAAGATAAACATTATTGAATTAAGTTTAATACCCTTGGGGTCCATTGTATTAAAAATGCAATTGGATATGTTACTGTGGAATTGCAAGTTACTTCTCTAGAAGACTGACTAATGCAATTTCTGGGAAGGATTAGGAACTTCAAAGACTTTTGGGGACAATACATATGAAATGTGTTTCCTAGGAAATACTTGGGATGAGGGGATTGCAACATTCCTATGAATTCAGTCTTTGAAGCTTTGCCTTGAGGGTTGCCCTTGCTGATCACTTGTCATGCGAGAACCCATCTGGATTCTACAGGGACCAACAGAAAAAGAAAGGAGACTTTTGAATAAATAGCTTAAGTCTAAGATGATTCAGGGCTTTCTTCCTTTTCCAGCAAACTGACAGGATCTCTGGTCCATGGAGGGCCCCAATGGAGTGGAAGGGTTGGAAGGACTTGGCCTACTGAGGGTCCGAAAGATTAGGGGCTTGTTCTGAGCTGAGGCTGTTATGAATTTGTGACCACAAAAGAGACCCCTTTGGAGGGGTAGGAGGGGGGAAGTTTGTAGTAATTATGGGCCAGAAACATGTTGGAGACAGCTATGTGTGTTTTTGGGGGGTGGTAAGCTTCTTAGCATGGGTGTAGGTTCTTTTATTGTTTTTAATATGTTTTATATCTAATGCTTTTAGCCTAAGAATAAAGACACTTGCATAGGAAGAGCAGTGTGGTAATTTATAACTATTGGCAATCACTCCGTTGTTAATCTCTGAAGAAAGGGAAAGAGTAGCTTGTTTAGGCAGCTTGTTTCTTCCTGGGAAAAACATAATGAAGGCAGGGAACTGTTCATCCTGGAGACATCCTGGTCAGGAAGAAGAGAGACGTGTATCTCCACTCAAGAAAGGCAATCGCTGGAAACCTGAGAGTGGGTGCCCTTGTTGAACCACTAAGGGGAAACCTAGGTGCAATTGCCCTAAACTGTGACAAATGGGATTCAGGATTTTTGTTTACTTTTGGGGGGTGCGGGAGAGAGAGGCCTCCATTTTGTGTCCAGTTATCTATTTGCTTTTAACAAACTCTTCAATCTGCTGTGCCATAAAGATTATCTTTACCCTTTAGTGTTTAGTTCCTTTAATGCAGTTTATTGCCAGTCTGGGAATTACAGCCTTATTCTTTTAAAGTGGAAACTAATGGTTTCTCTGGCTAGATAAGCATGCCTATCATTTGCCTTCTTTATCTGTATAATTTAATGAATAGTTTTTATTTGTTTGGGGCATGTCATTAACATTCATTTATTTAAAATTAATAGTAAGTCTAAGCTGTCCTCCTCTTCCATCAAGCCATGAGGAACAGAAGCAGTTCTGTAATCCCTCCAAGGCCCAACACAAAACCGGAGGGAGAGCAAAGCAGCTGTACTTCATGGCTCTTTTAAAATCTGCGTCACTGAAATGAGCATCACTGAAAGACTGTTTCAGTTTGTGTTATATTTCACATCTTAGCTATTTTCCCCTTTTTATTTAAAAAGTAATAGCTTTATTAAAAAAAAACAAATCAACATATTTTTGCCTCGTCTAACAACTACTGCATTCAGGAATCACAAAACATCAATTACAAACCAATATTTAAATTATAAGTGTTCTTGTACCTTTTGCAACTGAAACAGCAATTTTGCACCTGAAATCTGTTTGGTTAAACATGACATAACAAGCTGAAGACCATAAACAGAAGTGGCTCACTTCATTCTTCCCAGATGTTCACAATGCCAAAGAATAAATACTAATTTTTAGACCTTGATATCAATTATTAGGTCTGTAGTGCTTATTTCAGACTGCAGGTTATTCACTCTTGTTCTAAAATACGTCCTTAGGTGAGCTTGGGAATTATTCTTTTTTCAAAAATAATAGAGGGATTGCTTAGCACAAATAGGAAACAATTTTTAATAGTAAAGGAAACATAATATTTTTCTCTGAGTTAGTCCTGCCTCTCACAACATTTCATTAATGACAGAATGTTAAAATATATCTTTAGCCTTATGTGGATGAGTTACTGTATTTCAGAAATGTAGGTTATGGATAAAAGTTAGTAATCAGCAGCCGTTGAAATTCAATGCAGATCTGTCATTGCTTGTAGAATTATATGCCTACCTGCAAACTAGTATCTTACTTCTTAACTAGGCATATCTGAACTTGTTGCTACATTGAAATTACATGGGTAATATCTAAGTTTATTGTAATGTCATCTCATACAAATTACTTAGTGATTATATTTATGATCACCTAATGTGAAATAACGAGAGTCCTGTAGCACCTTAAAGACTAACAAATTTCTGTGGGCATAAGCTTTCGTGGGCTGCAACCCACTTCATCAGATGCATGTGAATGTGAAAATGGTCACATACTTTTTTTAATCTAACAAAAACATTTTTGTTTAAAAGACAATGTATAACAAATTAATTATCTTCTGGGTAGTACGCCCTGATTGAAATGGACAGCCGGTATTACATAATAGTTTGGATCATATAAAATAATATAAATAAAGTGATAGTTTTCTTTTTGTTGCTGGTAATATAAGGTAGCTGTCAATTCAAACAGAATGCAATTCCAGTAGTTTTCAGTTTGTTGTTAGCTTCCATATTCATCACCAAATGGAGTGCATGTCTCAAAATTGTGATTTAGTATGAAGTATGAAAATCAATGCTTTCATTTTTCTGATAAATAATTATTAAAATGCAGTATATAAGGTATGAGTAGATGTGTGTACTTCTGCATTGGTGGTGAGGAATGGAGCTTGCCATTATACTACTGAATCTCCAAATTTACAAAGGAAATATAGGTTAGACATGGTAAAGTTCCTTTTAGAATTCATTCATCTGTAATTAGAGAGGTAAACCATCACAAATGACTGCCCTCCCCTACACACACACACACACACACACACACACACACACACACACACACACACACACACACACACACACACACACACACACACACACACCAATAAAAACAGAAAAAGAAAAACAATCAAAACTATTTTCTCCCTGAAATACAGGTGTGACACTGGCTGGATCAGGGGGGCCCTTGGCGTGTATTCAGGAGCTCTGATTACTCCCTCCTACACCACTCTCGCGTTGGGGGTGTGATGGTGGCTGGATTTGGGGGGGGTCCATTTATTATATTTTTTAACATCAATACGTCAAAATCATAATAATTCATGTGAGATATGCCATGTCAGGTACTGTTAGAAAGGCTATAATGTGCTAAGTAAGATGATGATGTTTATGTTCAGGTGTTATATGTGTATTGGGAGTTATGGATATGTTTGAATATATCTGTATTTCAACTTGTGCTGTGTATCTGGATGACACCCGAGACAGGATGGCTGCAGCACTAGCCTGCTTAATGACCCATTAAAGAAATTAACAGGTACAAGGAGCCCAGAGGGAGAAGCCAGGGATATACCTGATGAGTCACCATGACTTACGCATGTGACCCTGGACTCCATCTCATTCCTGTAAATTTCCACAAGCAGTATGGCAAAGGCCAAGGGACATAAAAGGCAGCTGCACCCTATCCATTTTGTTGTCGATCATCACCTATCTCTAGATCAACTCATCTACAACTCAACTGAGCTTAAGCTGTGAAACAAAAGACTGAGACCCATCCCGGTACTGGCTGTATACCAGAGGGACTATACAAACCTGCAAACTTCACAATTCTATTAGATGCCTGATATATATGGACTTTCAAATCAACTGTATGTCTGATTGCTTTAATCATTTAACTGTTAAATTCTCCTATAGTTTGTTTCTTTCCTTTTATAATAAACCTTCAGTTTTAATTAAAGGATTGGCTGGCAGCATGGTATTTTGTGTAAGATCCAAACTTATATTGATCTGGTAATATGGCTGACCTTCTGGGGTCAGGAGAACCTTTTTGGTAAAGAGCATAGAGTTTTAAATAACTGATCTCTTTATCGGATCTAGTGGCTGATTGGGAGCCAGAGACTGAAATGCAGTAAAGGGGGCTGTGTATCTGTTTATTTTAGCTTCTTGATAACCAGTGTGGGGAATCAGAAGGACTGTTTGTGGCTGATTGGGAAGTCTGACTTCAGTGTCACCCACCAGTGTTGGGAGAATCTGCTCTCCTTTTACAGCCTGCCCTGACCTTGGCATTTTCAGATGGCTACCCTAGCCACAGACGAGTAACAACAGGATTTCTGTATTCTTACTTGATATGTAGCTCAGCCTTTCTATGGGGCAGGAAAAAAGCTCTTAAGGAAGTCACTCTCAAAATTCAGAAATCCAGTGGTTCCGTTAGATGTTAGTTCACTCCATTCTGAAACTGAGTTTACTTACAGAAATGCATTTTTTAAAAAACAAATCAAATACAAGGTATGATGAAATTCTTAAATGCATGGGATTATTCTCTTGCAATCTTATATCCTATTGTGTATTTCATACACTAAATAATCCATTATTCAGGAATTTACATACTATTATCATTAGTATTTGTATGGTGCTGTAGTGCACTAGATGTGAGTCATTATATATACATTTACAGGATTCAATACAGAAAAAACTGTTCAGTTGTTTGCAGACATTAATAAGTGATGCCAGGGATGCTCAAACTATTTTTTTAGTTGGGCTGCTAAGATCCATTGAAGCAAAATGTAAACTCTGTATATAATGGAAACCACTACAAGCCAGGGGGTACAGCTGCAGCCCCTGCAACTCTAGTTCCAGTACCTATGTATGATGCTAAATAATTTGGGAAGACGTACAGAGACAGATCCATAGAGGGACCTTGGTGTTGCAATGTTAAGGTGTTGCAATGCCTAACTTTTATGCACCCTGCTTCCCAGTGGAATTCACAGCCTGACTTTGGTGTCCAGGCTCTCCATGCATTGTACAGGGAGAGTGAGGTTCCTAAGAAATGGGGTTAACAGAAGCCAGCAAGCTGAGCAGGGAGCTACCTAAACTAGTCAATAGGAAATACTGAGGAGAGGGGCTGGACCTGGGCCCCACCTCTCAAAAGTAGTTAGATGCCTCCTTCTGCTCCATATTCACAGCCATAAACCATGTCCTGGAATTAGTCACCTAAACCAGGTTAGCCCTTTCTTCGAAAAAACATGAAACCTCTGCCCCATTAGAAACAAGAGCTCAGTGGTCAGGGCAGTGACATGGGAGACCTGTTTTCAAGTCCCTGTTGTGCCTGATGTGGAGTGGGGACTTGCACACAGGTCTCTACCTACCAGGAGAGTAACCTACTCACCAGGCTGTTGGGTGTCCTAGAGTGGCTCTCATTCAGTTTCTCTTGTTCAAGCTGTTCCACTTTGTATAAACAGTTATGGGTAACAAATAGAAACCAAAAAAACGACTCTGTAGCCCAGTGATTTTGGCACTCACCAGGGAGATGAGAGATCTAGATTCAGTCCCTAGGCAGACTAGGGATTTGATCGTCTACATCCTAGGTGATTGTGCTAACCACTGGGCTATTGGATGTAATCTTATGTGTGGTTGCCTCCTGTAGTCTTTATGTAGGCTAGGCATGCTCTGGGCATTCCTTTCAGATTGGGGCTCCCAGAGGAGATAGGAGAGGAACACTTAGTCTAAGAATTCCACCAAAGCTTAGGCATGAGCTACAAAGCTGAGCAGTTTGGTGTCATCAGGACTTAGGCAGTTCTGTATGTGCCTGCCAGTGGAAAGTTAGGTAGCGGACTTTAGATGCCTACAGGGTTAGGCAGCAGCTGGGCAGAGGTTCTGAGGCTCTCAGTAGTGACACTAAATGTTTGCCTTGGACACCTAAAGTTGCAGGTAGGCATCTCAGTCCCTTTGTGAATCTAGCCCTCTGTGATCACGATTTAAAAAGTAAGCATTTGCTAACTGTTACCACAGAGCAATATCAAAGCTACAAAACTGTTACTGTATTTATAGTAGAAATAACTGATATTAGAAATAACCCTGCGGTAACTGTTAGTAAATGTTGACCTTTTAATGGCAAGTGTTATGTGTTCAGAGTTATCAGTGAAAAGGAATAACTTTTTGAGAATTAAGAAATGGGAATGCTGTTTATGTAGCTTTGTTATTGGATTATAATTTTGTTTTCTGTATACTGCACCTTTAATTCTTTTAGATATCTTCTATAATCAGAGAAGGTTGCCATTTTGTGTAATACCATATATTAGAGAAGGAAGTTCTTTTTCATGGAAACTGTACTTTGTGCCTTTTTTGTTTATCTTAATCGTAAAATAAAAGTAATTCAGCTTGAAAGACTGAAAAGTCTGCTCTTTCTATATGGGAACATAGAACAGAGAACTAAAATACAGGCGTTTGATTTTTTTTCCCCTAAACTGAAAATATTTTACTAGTCACTTTGTGATACTGGGCAGAAAGCTGCCATGAGAAATAGCCAGGCAAGAAAATATTGAAAAGCAAAATGTAATGTAGGTCTTTTAGACAAGCGGAGGACAATAGTGACTAAAGATAAGACTGAAAGAAAAGTATTTTCCAGGAATGAAGTTCTTATGGATCAGTTAGGAGATATAAAAGTAATCCTTAAGGATTTAGAATATGATATAACCTCTTCCACTGCTAGACAATATAAGTAGTTCAGCCTTCATTTTAAAACAGCAGATGTGCTTTTCTCTAGAATATTAACTATACAAAGTTTAGAGGAAATCATACCTTTGTGTCTATTTTAAATTTGATATAACTTTTATTGTTTTATAATCTCCAGGATTTTCACACAAAGACAAAAGAAACAAAGAAGTTGCACAAAAATGGTGTCCAAAAGAGTGAGGAAATTATTATCTGCCATTCAGTATTTTCTATTAATCTGGTTATTGTGCATCTCAATTTACAGTACTGTCAGCACTGAATACCTTAGCATTTTGTCTGAAGTAAAGTGATCACCTCTGTCAACTTACACATGTTCATCTTTCTAGCAGTCTAAAAAAGACATGCTCATTCATCTATTTTCCTTTTTGCTCACAAAGACATTCTTTTTTTTTTCCCCTCATGGAACCTAAATATTTCCAACATGGTATATTTTCAAATAGAAATGCTTTCCTGACTGTCACCAGCTAGAGGCAATTTCTTCCATGCACACGCTCCTCAAAGGGGGCAATGACAGCAATGGAATTGATGTAGTTCCTTTAAGAAGGTGATTTTAAAACAATATCCCAAGCAAAAGGGCCAAAGAAGTACTCTGTGTGTACCTACATCATGGGGGAGGGATTAAGGACAGTATGAAGACCATTCCCATTGCTCCTACATAAAAGTAGCTGCTACTTCAGCCCATGAGGTTGCAGTAGTGGATATAAAGCAGTCATACAGCTGCTCTGCCAACAAAAATGGGAGGATGAATCCAACTACACATTTTTGTGCTACTCAAAATTTGGGGCCATGCCCACAGTAAAACTTAAAATAAATGAGGTGTCTTTTAATGGAATTCTAATCCCATTCTAAGAGTACCTCTCTATACAGTACATTCTGACTCCACTGAAGCGCACCTCAGTACAGAATTAATCTTTTCTTCTTGTCCTTGTAATCAACAAAATCCTTCTTGTTGCTGCACCCTTCTTCCTTAGAGAAAGCCTCATCTCGCTGAATTCTAACACAGAGTACTGCTATGTACATCTTTAACACTATTGCAGAGGTCCCCTAACTTTATACTTAGTGCCCCCCCATACTCCTGTCCCTGCTCCCCTTCTCCAGCTGGGGCCGAGGTCAGCAGCAGGGCAGCAGTCCTGGAGCGGTGGGGCCCCCCATGTCCTCCACAATGTTCCTCCATGCCCCCTCCCAGGGTGGGTGCACCTCACACTTTGAAGACCTCTGCACTATTGTCTACTATTTTGGAACTAAGAACCCTTAAAAGAATACCTCTACTTCAAAGGAATGTGGGGGGTCCTCCTTCTCCCCACTCCCCTTTTCCATGGGGTTCCTGTTGGACTCAGTCCTTAACCCACACTCAGTGAAGCCCCGCTCAGTTGACCCAGAAGTCGAAGAACTAAAACCACCTGCTCAAGTGGCGCAGTGCAGTGAAGACGGCGCACAGAAGAGAACAGAAGTCGACGGGAGTTACACAAGTTCTTTGCGTACTTTGCGTAACTCCTGTTTGCTGCCAAATCGCCAAGTTAAGTGTAGATCAAGCCTGACATTGTCAGTTCCTCCCGCTCTTGTACTGCACAGCCAGACTAGGTCCAAATCTTGTTGACTCTTCTTCCATAAGTTTTCTAAGATCCAGTGTTTTCTTTCTATCTACATAGCTACACAACTCTTGATCATGACAAGCTTCTCCTATCTGGCCTTCTTGACAGCCATGTCACCCACACTTATTCATTGAAAACACAGCTGCTAAAATCATCTTCCTTTGTCCCTATTTCTGACATCACTCCCCTCTCTTAGTCCCTCTATGAGACATCAGAGACTGAATGGCTTTGGCTATTTCACAACCCTCATGGAATGGAACTGATCAGAAAGGTCATGCTCATTTTTCACTGGTGTCATTGGCAAAGTAGGACAGCACTGCAAGCCAGGCAGAAATCTCCTTTCATGTTCAAAATTCCAAAACCATTTTCTATATGTGAATTATTTTTTCAGACACAAATTGCCCTCTGCATCCAGCATTTTACTTTTCATACATCAGAAAACATGAATAACTCAAGAATCCTTACATAAATGGAGAGCAATCTATATGTAATTATTAATACTATCCAGCAGCTGGAAAAATATTAACCTGGGGGATGGAAAAATGAGTTTGTCTTGTCCAAATGCCAGTTAGAGCTCTCTGCTTTTGTGCTTACAGAGAGAGACTAAACAACAAGAACAAAGGATAACATTTCTCATACAATCAGAGCAGTTTTCCCCAGTCTCATCTTTTTCATATTTCCATTGTTATCTAGAGATAGAGCCCAGATTATTGCTAAAGTGACATAAAATACACTTGAGAAATATCTCTTCCTTCTGGAAAAACTTCCAATTTAAATATTCATTTCTTTTTAGCATCTCCATAGTGAGGGATTTCTCGTATGGACTGTACAGAACAGAAAACAGAAAAATCTGCATTTAGATGAAAATATCAAAAAGGCTATATACAAACTAGACTGAGCTATTCCCCCCCCACCCCCCGTAGTTCCCCCCCCCCCCACCGAATTCAACTCATTTCATTCTTCCTGTGTTTAAAATATGATGCAAATTGCTTCAGGGTCCCCTAAACACTGATGCAGGAGATCTTGAAATAATTTAAATTTTGTATGATGTCCTGGCTCTCCTGTTTCAAAAACTCCAAAGAGCCATATTTTTCTGTTTACTCTAAACATCTGCTGCTTTCCATTCAATTATGATGAGTGTATTAATGGGCAATGGAAACAAATTGGACATTATTCTACTGTATTCCTTTTACTGGTGTGCACAAGGGCTTTGCTGCAGTCTGTATATCTTGAGAAGTTAAGAGTAACTGGTGGCATTTTAATAGCTTTTCATACATTTCAATGGCTGTAGTTTATTCTGTCAATAATCTACATTGTAACAGTAAGCAACACAATTGATTTTGAGAGTAGCATTGTTCAGACAAAAGTTACAGAATGCTTTATAACCTGTTATATACGTACACACACATACACACACAAATTCTGTCCCAATTTACATTCCATGCAATCTCATTGAATTCACTGGAATTACAAAGGGTAAGTGAGAAAGAAACAATTGCAGGCAACAATACTTAGTACAGGTATCATCTATAGAAAAAGCTAAACAAGGATACTTTGAGGTAGATTACTGGGTACAGGACAAATGGAAGATAAGTTGTTTGGGAATCTCATTCTTATGATCAAAATGGCACCATTAAAAAGGTTTCAAAATTGCATCTGATGCTAGAGGTGAAACCCTCCCATATTGTAGGCAATTAAGATTTTTTTCATTGGCTTCAGTGGGGCCAAGATTTCACTCAATGTCTTCAGTTTTCTCTGCAAAGAAGAGTTGAAGCTTAACATTCACTTTCGTGGCAGTCACTCCCATGGGAACAAGTATATCTATATGTTACAGTAAAATACCTTTAGTACGGCTGGGGTAGTTAATATCATTTTGCTTCCCAGAGACAACAGTCAATCATATCTGATTGATTGTTGTCCCTGGGCAGTTAAATAACAGGCAGCTTTAATGAGGTGGAAGCAGAGTCAACATTTTACAGGAACTTTGCATGACTTGATAGTTATTAAAATTTCCAGAGAAGATAAGCCAGTCATGTAATTGTGCATTCAGCTAATAGTGGTATGGGAAAAACAGATTCCTCAGCACTGTCTTTTCAAGCATATTACTCAGGATATGATTACATTTGCAGTAGGTAGCTCCCCAAAGCCTTTTGTTATAGAAAATTACATTTTAATGATCAGCTCTTTTCATGCAAGTTACTTGCATGCCTTTGTTTCAGTAAAAGCACAAGATGCTTAAAGTATGTTTAACATAATATTTTATACAAAGATATTTAATCATGCTTGTTAGCTGAAAAAAAATGGTTTTACTGCATATGGTAAAGCATTTTGTGCGCTCCAATCAGATCAACTGACTGCCCTAGCACACTGTCTTAGGCAATGCTCTTTAAAACATAATGAATGCTCAGAGCATGAGCAAATAGATAGTTGCCAGATATTACTGGATCAGTTGGAAAAAATGTAGTCATCTTTATATAAAAATTTCTGTTCTTTGTGAATGTTTTTAATTGCAAGAGAGTCATTTAGGCTCTGCAAACAAATGGACTGAATGGACCTTTGGGCTTATGTGGATTCCCCCTGAAGTCACTAGGACACTAGATGCAGAAGAGTAGTTACTAATGATCCTATTGCAGGGTTGGAGCCCAAGTATATAGTACTGTTTCAGTGTCTTAATTTGATCCTCCTTCTCCCTCATCACACAAATACAGAAGTAGCAAAATTCAGACCAATCTATGTGATTCCCCAGGAACTTGGAGAGTACCTTGTATGCTGTTTTGTGTCACTGTTTTAATTAGGGTACCATGTTTTAAGTTATTGGCTCAAAATACTGGCCCTCAAAAATCTATTACCTGAAAAATAAATAAATAAGAATAGTATTGAGACACAAACTGGATTTAAAAAAATCAGACACACTTTTTAAAAAAATGGGCCAATGGTTGGGAAATACAAAATTAAGGCTCAAACCATAACCTTAATTCACCCTTCTGTGCAGCCCAGCAACTACACGCCTATAACACTTCAGTGAGACCTCTGTGATATCTGAGCACAAAGGAGTAAGGAAGTAGAAGCTTTAGTTCATAAATGCTTGTTCTGTTTTATAATGCACTGATTGTACTTACCTTTTATAATTTATCTAGTGTTGAGTTTTTTATAATTTTTCATTAGTGAAGTTACAGGTAACTACATGGCTCAATTTGTTTTATTATCCTAATAGTTTCATACTTAAAACAAGTATATTTAGATTCCAGATACATAACAAGGTGCAGTTATGCTGTACTTGGATTTAACATACTTGGCTTTTAGCAGTACATATTTTAATTGCTGAACCCTCATGGCTGAGCATAAGTAATTCAATCTCATCCCCGCTCCCTCTTGGACGAAGCCTTCAAGCCCAATGGATTTTAGAAATGTTAGAGCTGCTCAATTGGGACTGCCTGGAAGCGGTAAGAGTCAAAGATGAGCCCTGGCTAATGGGCCTAAGTGACAGGGCTTGGATACCGAGGCTCAGGTACAGCAAAGGACAACAAAATGATGAGGTGGTGGGTGGAACAGTGTCCAAATGAGGAAAGATTCATAAGACTGGGACTTTTCAACTTGGGAAAGGGACAACTAAAGGGGAGATATGATAGAGGTCTATCAAATGATGACTGGTGTGGAGAAAGTGAATAAGGAAGTTTTATTTACCCCTTCACATAACACAAGAACCAGGGGTCATCCAATGAAATCAATAGACAGCAGGTTTAAAACAAACAAAGGAAGAACTTCTTCACACAACGCACAGTCAACCTGTGGAAGTCGTTGCCAGAGGATATTAAGAAGGCCAAAATTATAAGTGGGTTCAAAAAACAATTAGATGTGTTCCTGAAGGAAAGGTGCATCAATGGCTATTAGCCAAGATGGTCAGGGATGCAACCTCATGCTCTGGGTGTCCTAAGCCTCTAACTGCCATAAACTAGGACTGGATGAGGGGAGATGGATCATTCATTAATTGCCCTCTTCAGTTAATTCCCTGTGGAGCATTTGGCAGAAGACAGGATACTGGGCTAGATGAACCATTGGTCTGACTTCGTATAGCTGTTCTTATGTTCTTAAGATGTGGTGTTCTAAGGTGAGAAAATGTTTCAGGTGGAAATCATTTTATTCAGCCCAGTTCTTATCTCAGTATGGGCTTGTTTCCATTCTGACTGATGTCAAAGATAAACCTCAATTGATTTCAATGAGAGAGGGATCTGATCCCATAGGTTTTAGAGTTAGTCAAAAAGGACCCAAAATGGGTTGGAGTAAGATACTGTATATTATAACGCAAATCAGAAAAAAGCTGGTAATTTTCAAGTGCCAAAGTCAAGATAAAAATATATCTGAGCAGCATTGATAGCCCCTTTGCAGGGTTTTAGACTAGATGACCGTTGCCGTCTCTTCTAACCCTATGATTCTATATGGAATGTCAGAGGTTGATGATGTTCAGAGAACTCTATTGTAAATAATTTAACTCGGGTACTTGACTAATGAAATGGTATTTTATCTAGCTAATTAAAGGCACATTCTCATTTATATAAGAAATATAGCTACAGATCCAATGTAAGACTAGTTGTTCTGCTGACAAAATACAAGGGAAAGCTACACAAAAACTGGAAAGTGTATGTCTGAAAATCCAGAGGAAAGCAAAAAAAATCATACAAGGTTTAGAAAATAGGACATATGAGGAAATGTTAAAAAACTGGGCATGTTTACTCTTGAGAAAAGAAAATTGGGAGTGGGGAGGGCACCTGATAACCCTTCAATGAGTCAATAATGTGATGCTGTTGCAAAAAGGCAAATGCAATTTTAGATTGCATTAACAGAGGCATAGCATGAAAGTCACGGGAGGTGATAATACCACTCTACTCGATGTTGGTTAGGCCTCAGCTGGAGTACTGTGTCCAGTTTTGGTCACCAATGTATAGAAAGGATGTAGAGAAACTGGAAATGATCCAGAAGCAAGTGACAAAATGATCAAAGGGATGGAATACAAGCCATTTGAGCAAAGGCAGATGGAACTGGTATGTTTAGTTTGGAAAAGAGGAGATTAAGGAGGGACATGATAGTGTTCTTCAAATACATAAAAAAAGATGCAGAAAAAATGTTCTCTCTCTTGATACAGAGAGCAGGACAAGAGGCAATGGGTTCAAACTACAGCATAGCAAATTTAGATAAAATCTCAGGAAAAACTTCCTAACTGTAAGAACAGTGGGACAATGGAACAGACTGCCTAGGAAGGTGGGGAAAGCTTCTTCACTGGAGGTTTTCAAAAGGAGGCCAGCCATCTGTCTTGGATGGTTTAGACACAACAAATCCTGCATCTTGGTAGAGGGTCAGACTAGATGACCTTGCTGTCCCTTCTATGGTTCTATGACTCATATGTTATAGGCTGTTCTAAAGAGGATGGTGATAAATTGTAGGACAGGAAGTAATGGGCTTAATCTGCTGTAGGGGAGATTTAAGTTAGATATTAAGAAAAGCTTTCTAGCGATAAGGATAGCTAAATATTGGAATAGAATACCAAAGGAGGCTGTAGAATCCCCATCAGTGGAGGTTTTAAAGAACAGGTTAGATAACCAAGACCAGTGTTTCTCAACAAGCAGTCCGTGGACCAGTGCCAGTCCCTGAGATCTCCTTGACAATTTAGGAAGGCAGCAAACCGATTCCTGATATCAAAAAGGTTGAGAAACACTGACCTAGACCATCCCTGTCAGTTGTTTTTCTTGGTCTTGCCACAGTACAGAGGGCTGGACTTGATGACCTCTCAAGTCCTACATTGCTATGATTCTATGGCTTCTCAAGTAAGAGGGGCAGGCCCATCATAACCTCTAGATCTTTCCACCAATTTACTACAATCACATCTGTCTTGTCTGGATTAACCTTCAGCCAGCTCATCTTCCCCTACCTCTCTTTCTCAGTGCGGCAAAGGGAAAACACAGGCATTTAGACACTACGATGATGGATATGGTCTAAGGACATAAACCGAATAGGACTTCACTGCCTGGAATTGATGAAAATGAGATGAAGAGCTTCAAGTTACCCACTCAGTGATGATGTCACAGCCTGAATCTTCCCTGTCTCCCTGAGCTACCTTCCTGAGCAGTGTTGAAAGAATATATCCCTGTGGTGCTCTACAAAAGAAACTTCTCTTCATTTTCCTTTTTGGAGGTGCAGAGGAAAGGAGAAAGTATTATAAAAAGACTCATGGATAACTTACAAAACTGTCTGAATAAGAAGCTTTTGCTGAGCTTTCCAGCAATTCCAGAATGCTTTGAGGTTTACTCATTGCTACTGAACTAGTTTTAAGGGATAACTTCCGGGACGGGAGTATTGTACTATATTCTTGTCTGCATAGTTCAATAAGCAGAAAACCATTTTTGTCAGTTTCACTTTTCCTTCTCTACCTAGCTCACAGTTTTCCACTACTGATGTTTTCCACTACTAGTTGACAGGTAAACATGAAATGTCTGAATTGTGGCAGACAGAGCATCCATTGAGGATTCTCTCCAATATTCCTGAATAGGTCATCTGTAACTGAATAACAGTATTGGTTGTACAGTATCTCCTTACTTGCTGATACCACAGAAGTGTTAAGCTCTAGCACTTAAGTTTATACTTGAAATGTTAAGGTGGTAGGGAGCTGTGAAGGGAAAAAAATAAAAGAAAATTTGTACTTTAAATGTGAAGTTCACCTATCATATAGCTAACGTAACCACAAGGAAAATGAGACATACACAAGTCTTAAAAAACACAGCAAGTCTGCAGGCTTGAGGGTAGGAAAAAGTAGTACAGAATTCAAGTATTCAACCGAAGGCCTTGATCCTGCTTTCTGATAAATAGACACACATCATTATATACAACATAAAATCAGCTGCCATGCATGCAGGTTATAACCTCAGGAGTTAGGATTAAAGTTCTCTCAGGCCACTGTGTGAGTCACCTGAATTTTTTCCCATTGTCTGTATAACTAGACTAGTAGTACTGTATACTGTGTAATGTGTCGAGCCATTACTTGTGGCATATTGGGGAGCTAAATTGACTTCTTTCTTTGCATTTTGTGCAATTGATAATTTATATAAAAGTTTCTGCTTTAATCAGACCTGTATGGGTTCCAAGTCTTTAATAATAAAGGGTTTACCTAGCCAACCTTTAAAAATTTGTCCACAAACAGTTTCTTGCCTGACAACTTCAACTTGACAGATAGGTGAGCAGTGCTCTCCAGGTGGCTGTCTGTCTCAGAACCTGACACATGAATGAACCATACATATCAGTTTGTTCTTGATAGATCGCTGTGACAGAGCAGAGGGGATAAACCTCTCAGTTGTCTCTGTCAGTCCTGGCCCAAGGGGCTGGAGCAGGTGCAGGACTGATTAGGCTGAGTCAGAGCCAGGAGTAATCAGGTGAACTAGAACAGCTGGTGACCTGGCCAGGGGAATATATAGGCCAGGACAGGAATTCAGGGGGAGAGGTGTGGTCAAGCAAGGCAGGAGGAGGTGGCCATTAGTCAGACTGCCTCATGGCCTGGGGGAAAGCAGAGTCCCAAGCCCTTAGGATGTCTGGGGCAGGAGTGGGGACTTAACTGTAAGCATGGTAAATAAACAAGCACAGGTGATGGCAAACACAATGGCATGGTGAGTCATTTATGGAGCCCTGAACACCAGGGGAGCAGAACCTGGGAGGAAAGCAGAGGGCCAAGCAAGGCAGCCCGCTACAAGGGGGACCTTGTCTGGGACTTGGGACACCCTAGCCACTGGAGCAAGTGGCGGCCAAAATGGAAGAGATGCTACAAGGGCTGGTGAAAACCATGTGGGAGCTACCGCAGTCCCACCAGGCAGAGTGGCAGGCACTGCTGTCGTGGCAGGCAGACCAATAAAAGAGACTGCAAGGCTTTATAAAGGAGCAGGCTGCTGCACAACAGCAGCTGCTCCGGCAAGCAGTGAGTCCCTTGAGTGGCGAAGATGCCAAGGCAGCGGGCTGAAGGCTCTGCAAGATGGGCCTCAGTGATGACCCAGATGCATTCCTTGGGTCTTTTGAGAGAGTGGCAGCAGCAGCAGGCTGGGAAAGGGCAATCTGGGCTCTGTGCCTCACACCGTATTTAGGGGGCAAGGCGCAGGCAGCCTATATGGTGTTGAGAGAGGCCCAAGCCAGGAACTACAATTCTGTGAAGGCTGCCATCCTGGACCAGTTTGGACTGTCGTCCAAAAAATACCGACAAATTTCGAATGGCCCGGTGGATAGGAGGCCTATGACCACGGGCGTTGTTCCAGAGACTAACAGTTTGGGCAGTTGGACACAGCCACCAGGTTGCCCAAACAGTGGAAGAAGTAATGGATACCATCATCCTCTAGCAGTTTTTACAGAGTCTACCAGAAACTGTCAAGGTGTGGGTGCAATGACACCAACCAAGCCATCTGGCAGAAGTAGTCCGGTTAACTGAGGAATACATGGAGGCGGAAGTGCCTGGGAAGGCCCACTATGGACTCAGAATCGGTGGAAGGACCCTGAGGCCCCCTCCCAAGAAAGGGCCTGAGCTGGTGGGCGGCAAGGGCAGAGAGCTGACATGCTGGCAGTGTGGCCACCCAGGCCATAAGAAACATGACTGCCCAGAGATGAAGTGTGGGCGAGCTGACTTTTTCAGGTGGGCAAGCACCCAGGAGAGGCCAAAGGGGCAGTTGCTGTGCACCACTCCCATGCTAGTGGCGAAGAAACCCCAGTGGGGTTTGGTAGAACCCACCTCCACCCAATCGCTGATCTGGCAGGGGATGGTGAAACCACGGTGGGTAGTCCCTGGGGCTTGGGTAGTAGTGTGGTGCAGTCATGGGGAGACCCAGTGGTACCCACTGGCACAGGTGCCCCTTGAGGCAGAAGGGCAGTTTAAATGGCAGCAGGTCGGGATGGTGGGGGGGGATTGCCATACCTGGTGCTGCTGAGGGCAGACTGGGGACCCCCTCCCAGGCAGTTGGGAGGACAGGGAGGCCTCCAGAAAGAAGAAGGAAAGAGTGAGGGGATGCAGGGCCCCACACCAGACTATCCCTAGACAAGAACAAGGAGAGGAGGAAGGAAGTAGAAGAAAGGGAGCAGGAAACTCGCAAAGGGGAGGAGTCAGGTAGCCCAGACCCCGCAGCGCCTACGGATGAGTTGGAGTGCTGGGCTTGTGGGGGGAGGGGCCACCTGCGGAAGCAGTGCCCAGACCCAGCAGGTCAGGGGTCTGCGGGAGGCAACCCCGTGGAGGTTGTGCATCGGCAACCCCAGAGATACCTAAAGGGCCCAAGGGCCTAGCCACCCAGGATGCCAGAGGGAAGAAAGGGGCCAAGGAGAAGCCCTGGGAGCAGGAAAAACACCAGCCCAAGCAGGGGTCCGAGTGTTGGCTCTGTGGGCTGAAGGGTCATATGGGGGATGAGTGCCCATATGGAGGATGGGCAGGGCTGGAGAGAGGAGACCTCCAGGGGAAAGACCCCATGCACCTCTCCCCACCCCTGGCAAATGGGGAGGAGCTGCCTCAGAGTGGGCAGCATACCCAGCCACAAAGATGGAGGGGTTGGGTGAACCGGTCGGTTCATTAAAGGGTGGAGGTGTGTACAGAGCAGAGGGGATAAACCCCTCAGTTGTCTTTGTTGGCCCTGGCTCAAGGGGCTGGAGCAGGTGCAGGACTGACTAGGCTGAGTCAGAGCCAGGAGTAATCAGGTGAACTGGAACATCTAGTGACCTGGCCAGGGGGATATAGGCCAGGGCTGAAAACCAGGGGAAGAGGTGTGGTCCAGCAGGGCAGGAGGCAGTGGCTACTGCTGGCCAGACTGCCTGCTGGCCTGGAGGGAAACAGAGCCCAGAGCCTCAGAGCCCCTAGGACATTTGGGGCAGGAGTGGGGACTTACCTGTGAGCACTGTAAATAAAGAAGCATGGGTGACGGCAAACACAATGGCGTGGTGAGTCTTTTGTGGAGTCCTAAACACCAGGGGAGCAGAACCTGAGAGGAAAGCAGTTGACCTGGCAGGGCGGACTACTACAATCGCATTATTACAAAGTTTCTCCATCAATGCTGAGAGTACCAGCTGCTCTACCCACATGAGGGTTTGCTCCATTCTTCCAGGCTCCTGATGTGAATGATCAAAAGAGATGGCTCTTGTCTTAAGAATTATCTTCTTGCTAAATGGGTCTAGAAATAATCACTTTGGAGCTGTGAACACACACACATTTTATTTGTACCATCATATTTACCAGTATTGAAATAGCCATGCATAATGCAGATGTTTGCTCATGATAGTTTACATAGACAGACTCTGCATTCTTGCCATTTAGGGAAATAAAATGTGCTTGTAAGAAAATAGAACAAAAGCTCTGATTCTTTTCCCCAGCTGTTTAAAAAACACTGACAGCCAGTCAGTTGAAACTAAGGCTCATTTCTGTGATATGTTAAGGCCATTCTCGTTCAAGTCAATGGGAGTTAAGAGACCTCAACACCTCGCACAGTCAAGCCTCTCTATTATATAGTCAAAACGTGGATAAAAGTAGCTATCACTTATTCTTAAGGCATACCTGGGCTGCTTGATATAATGGGGAGTAACTTAACTATGGTTTACAAGAAATCAAAGGAATTTCCTAAAGTAGTAAAGCTCTTTATCTTAAGCATTGTTTGAAACAAAATGATGTAGGGCACCTTTCTGCCACCTTAGCAAAATCAGTGGGCCTTTAAGTATACACATGAGGGGAGGACAATGGATCTCCTTCCCAAAGAGTAATTCAGTAGGTTTATTTTTTTCCATTTAAAAACAAGAAACAAAAAAGCTAATGTTTTCATATTTTTACAGTCTGATGGAGGTTTGTCATTTTAATTTGCCAGCTTTGGGAAAACTCCCATGCTTTGGGAGGAAAAACTGACTTTGGAAAACTCATGGGCAATGTAGGAAGGCTCTGTGGCCTTCCCTGGGGTCTGGACCCGAGGAAGGGCCGCAGTGGCCTGGCTGGAGCGAAGCAAGCCCAGCAGACAAGTCTGCCCAGCAACAGAGAGGCCGGGCTGTGATAGGGCCGGCAGGCCAGTTTGCCCAGCAACCAAAAGGCCGGGCAGTGATAGGACCGCCCGCCAGCCCAATCAGTGACAGTGGGGCAGGGCCCCTTCAGGAAGGGGTAGTATAAGAGACAGGCCCAAGAGCTTAGTTTGAGAGAGACTGCCACTGGAGACAGATGTGCTGCCCTGCTGGCAGAGCCCTAGGCCAGAGCAGAGCCTCTGGCCACCCTGGCCCAACCCGGTCCTGGAGACTGGATGGGGCCTTCAAGGAGCTGGACCAGGCAACCCAGCCAGAGAGACTGGGCCTAGGTACCTGAACCCCAGGTCTGGACTGAGCCACCGGAGCCCTGGGACTGGGCAGAGCCCCCAGAGCAACCCGGGTGGAACATACCCCTTGAGGCCGGACGGGACCTGGAGGAGCTGCTGGCTGCCGAGCCCCCTGACCTGGGACAGGACCTGGATGAGCTGCCAGAAGCTGAGCCATTCCCTGTGCCCAATGACCTAGAGGCACTGCCCCTCGAAGAGGAGCTCCCCGCATTGCTGCCCGTGGACAAGGAGGGACTGGTGGGACTACCCCGGACTGAGCACCTGAGGACCCGGATGAACCAGGTACCTGGGGATACAGGGAGGAAGTGGGCCAGGGACAGCCATAGTCAGTGGCTGGGACAGGGGCAAGCCCCGTTGGCTTGTTGCAGCGGGAGCCCTGCCAACTGAGTAGCAATGCCTTTGCCACTACTAGGGCCCAGGTCTGGGACGCAGTGGAGACTGGTGGGCCTGCGTCTCCCTCCCCCACCTTCTCTAGCCACCCCAGGAGAGCCTCCTCCTCCCTACCACTCCAGAGAGCGGACCCACTGCTTGCTCGCCCTGCCTAAGGGCTTGGGCAATTGACCGCTTGCTTGCTTGCCCTGACAAGGGCCAAAGCACTTGACCACTTGCTTACTTGCGCTGCCTAAGGGTCGGAGCAATTAACTATTTGCTTGCCCGCCCTGCCTAAGGGCCGGGGGCGATAGACTGCTTGCCCACCCGTCCTGTCAAGGGTTGGACTACGACTCGTCCGAAGACACTATTCCCCCATTTAGGAAGGCGCTGGGGCCTTCCCCAGAGTTTGGACCCGAGGAAGGACCACAGCAACCGGGCCGGATCGGATGGCCCTGTAACAGGCAAGTTTTTCCCAAATTATTGTTTATGATGCAATATTATAAAACCAGTAATCTTTGCTTGTATTGAATAGCACTGAGGTGAAATGAGAATAGAGAATTCCAGGCAGCTTATAAAAGTAGTGTCTCTCTTCGCCTCTTGTTGTACAGTGAAACCCAGTGAACTTTCAAATTTCAGTTCCTCTTTTGTGTGAGGCAGAGTAGATATTGCATTGGATTCTAAATGAGGGGACCTGGAGCGTGTTCCCAGTGCTGCCACTGTCCTCTGTGACCATTTACAAATCACATCACATTTCTGAATCTCAATTTCTCCACCTGTAAAACAAGAATAAGGATACTTTCCTTTTGTAAAGTGCTTAGAGAATTATGAATGAAAAATACCATAGAAAAGCTATTCGTTTCATGCTTTTCATCATAATAAAACATATCACTTAATTAATGAAGTATTACAATATGCTATTTTTCTTCTCACTAAAATTTTGCCTAATATAGTACTAAAAATAGTAGTAGGCCTTTGCTCTCATGTATTTCAGTAATTATATCTTCACAAAACTGTACTTTTAGAGATGATAAAAAATGAATTTCCAGTGATGGGCGCAAGTGACTAATAAGTGGATATTGAGCTTTTGTGGAGGAAATGACGCTGTTGAAGTCAATGGGAGTTTTGTCACGGATTTAAATTGAGCTAGGATTTCACTCTTTATCCCTCTCTAGCTCAAATGACCATTTCTGTTCATACAATAGATTGCAGGTTGGATTCACAGTTGGGATTTTGGTATGCTAGGTTGTCTGTCATGTCAAAAAAAAATGAAACAGTCAAAAATTTAGCTGAAATAAAAAAAAGTCCATGGCGCACAATTTTATTTAACATTTAGTTGTTTTTCTGGGCAAGGATGAGATGTCAAATATCATTTACAAAAACATTTGTTAAAACCAATTTAAAAATATTAAACTAATAGTTTAAATCACTGTTAAATATAAATTGATCCCAGCAGGCTCTCCAAAGTGACAAATCCCATACATCTGTGTGGAAAAGCCATGGAATTAGAATCATGATAAACACACCTTAGTTATTGTCTAGGATAATCCTAAAAATAAATAAATCCAATTTTTGACTCCACAGTGCTTCTGATTTTCTTTCTTAAAAAGCTTTTACGTTCCTCTACAGATCCTTCTGAAAAACATTGGAGTATTAAAGTTCATTTTTATACAGGAGCGTCATATATATGAACTACGTTATTTAAGGTGTCACACTATCTAGAGTGGCTCACAACTGAGAGTGCCTATTTCAGGACAAACTGTCAGGAAACAGGGCAGACACCCCAAACTGGTGGTATGTTCTATAATTAGATTTCATCAACCCAGTAACAAATATGAACTCCTGGATCACTATACCAGTCTTACCACAGGATCACAGAGAGTCCCCCTCATAATCCCCAGGCTATCTTGCCATCCAGACAAGCTGAACTTTGTGATAAAAGGTCACTTAAACCAAAAATCACACCACATCAGGTTGCACCCAGTCTAAAAAGACTAGTCACTTACCCCAGATCAATTGGTACTCTTGATCTTATACCAAACACAATGCTGGTAGCCAGTTCTATAGTAAACTAACTAAAGGTTTATTAGCTAAGAAAAGGGAGTGTTAGTTATTTAAAGGTTAAATCAGGTAAAATATATGTACAGGGGAGTCCATATAATTCTAAATGATAGCAGAGAGATAGTAATCTGCCAAAATCCCCGAAGTCTCTCAGGACTGCCCAGAATAACTCTGGGAATCTCCATCTTCTCATTCCATTATTCTGCCCTGTTAGAATCCAAATAGTCCAGCGATGAAGGATCTTTCTTTAAATCCATACTTACAACTTCTTCTCACAAAACAAGCTGACAAGGTCACTATTCATGTGGGCTTTTCCTTTGATGTAGGGTGAAGAATTCTTTTTGATGATCTTTGACCGCCGATCATCACACGCAATGACCCTTTGCTTTGAAATTAGCACTTTTCTGTCAAAGTTCTTCATTTGCATTCCACAAGGCTTCTTCCTCGTTTAATGAATTATTCAGTTGCAAGGATATTTACAATGTAAATATCTGTATCCTGTTATAATGTAATAGCAAATAAGTGAAAACAATACAAGTAACAACCCATTAATCTTCTTGAAGTTTTAACACCAAATACGCTGTTACACATTTAACAATTACTTTGATATATACTAATACACATGTTGGGGCTTCAGCATGAGCTGGTATCTGAGCTGCCCGCGTCACAACAGCACAAGAGCAAACTATTCCAATGCATAGGAAAGACAAGAAGTATAGTAAGAGACCACCCTAACTTAACCAGGAGATCTTCAACAACCTGAAACTCAAAAACAAAACAAAACAAAAAAAAGTCATAAAGAAAGTGAAAACTGGGTCAAATTAAGAAGGATTAATATTAAAAAAACAATACAAGGATGTAGAAACACAATTAGAAAGGCCAAGCCACAAAATAAAATTAAACTAGCTAGAGCCATAAAGGATAACAAGAAAAGATTTTACAAATACATTAGAAGCAGGAGGAAGACCTAGGACAGGGTAGGCCATTACTCAATGAGGAGGGAAAGATTATAGCATAAAACTCAATAATGTCCGAAGTGTTAATGCCTTTTTTGTTTCAGTTTTCACAAAAAAGGTTAGCAGTGATCAGATGATTAACATAGTGAACCTCAGTGTAAATAGGGTGGAATCTACTACTAAAATAGGGAAAGAACCAATTAAAAATTACTTAAACAAGTTATATGTCTTCAAGGCGGCAGGGCCTGATGAAATACATCCTAGACTATATAAGGAACTAGCTGAAGAGATCTCTGAGCCACTAGTGATTATCTTTGAGAACTAGTGGAGGATGGGAAAGAGCTCAGAAGACTGGGAAAGGGGAAATACAGTACCTATCTATAAAAAGGGGAATAAGGACAACCCAGGGATTTATAGACCAGTCAGGTTTAATTTATAAGTACACAGAAAGATAATGGAGCAAATAATCAAACAATCAATTTGTAAGCTTCTATGAGATAATAAAGTGATAAATAAATCAACATGGATTTGTCAAGACCCAATCATGTCAAATCAACCTAATATCCTCCTTTGACAAGGTACAAAGCTTTGTGGATAGTGGGTAACAGTAGATGTGAGACAGTATCAAAAGTCTTATTGAGATCAAGATATATCACATGACCTCGTAAGCAAACTGAAGAAATATAACTTTTGTTAGAATTTAGTAGTATAAAATTTAGGTTTGTATAAGTATTAAGGCCTGTATATAGAATGTTGGGCCTGCTTGCCTGCCTGAAAGCTAAGATCTTCAAGATACACATGTGAACAAAGACATTATGTGTTACTCTTGCCTACCCACAACCAGATGGGTTTTCTTTATTACTGTGAGAAGAGTTAAGGGATGTAGTTAAAATGTTTTGAGGTATAGCGGGGGTTTGATATACGAATGTACAAATGAAGGAAAGCTCTGACTCCTCTTCAAGACAGATGCCAGAGCTAGGTCGAGCAACTGGTTGGGAGGAGTGAGAGGGGTAAAAGGAGGCGTGAGAAAGAAACACAAAAGGGCCATAAAGTGACCATGGCCAAAATGTAACCTCGCTTCCTACTACTCCCATGGGGTACAAAAGAAGTGGTACCAAAGCCCCCAGATTCAAGACCCTCCAAAATGGAACATGACTATAAATTGGAAGGAGTGGTGCCAGGTATAATTAAACCTGCCAAGATGAAGAAGGGAGAGGATGGAGCTCTGTCGGAGTTTGGAACTATGGTTAAGAGAAGAGGGAGCTCTATTGGTGTATAGAGCTATGGTTACAGGGGAAGGAAACTCTGTCAGCATACAGTTATGGGAGATACAGTTATGGGAAAGGAAGCCCGACTGGTGTGAAGGCCTATGGTTTTATGTTTGTTTAGCCCCAATAAACATTGCATTGACTGGTATTTGGACTCTGGACTGCTGCTTTCTGTCTGCGAATGTGTCTGGGAACTGAGAGAGAAGGGGCAAGAGAGACCTAACCACTTAGATGAATGTACCGTAAAGTGGGTGGAGTTATCAGTGGTTCACACAGTCAAGCTGGAAAGGCATAGTGAGTGGGGGCCCCCCAGGTATCTAACCTTGGTCCAGTTCTATTCAATATCTTCGAAAGGGTTTTGGTAATGGCATAGAGAGTATACTTATAAAGTTTGCCGATGATACCAAGCTGACTGGGATACAAGAACTTTGGAGAATAGGACTAGAATTCAAAGTGATCTTAACAAACTAGAGAAATGGTCTGAAATAAACAGGATGATATTCATTAGGGACAAATTTAAAGTAATACATTCAGGAAGGAATAATCAGTTGCACAAATACAAAATGGGAAATGACTGCATAGGAAAGAGTATTGCAGAAAAGGATGTGAGGGTTATAATGGATCACAAACTAAGGCCATGTCTATATTGACAGCGGCAAATTCGCTGCTGCCAGATGGATTTTTCCGGATCGATTGAGTGGTCAGTGTAGACCTGCTCAATCGATCAGGAAGTCGACTGAGTAAAACCACCCTGTCCAGTAGCGTAGCGCTGTATCAACGCGAACGCTGTTCCTGTTGGCGCAGCACAGTGTAGACAGCATGCAGAAGGGAAGCACAGCAGTCAACATGAATTATGCAAGCTATTCTGTGTAGTTTGCATAACTCCCGTCAACTGCTGCCGAATTGCCTGGTGAGTGTGGACCAGGGCTTAAATATGAGTCAATAATGTAATACCACTGCAAAAAAGAGTGAACATCATTCTGTAATAGCTGGAATGTTATAAGCAAGACACAAGAAGTAATTCTTCCACTCTATTCAGCACTGATAAGGCCTCAGCTGGAACACTGTGTCCATTTCTGGGCACCACACTTTGGGAAAGATGTGGAGAAAGATGTTCCTATTTCCATAGGGTTGAAGGTTCTTACCAGTAGCTTATGTTCTTCGAGATGTATTGCTCATGTCCATTCCATTATAGGTGAGTACACGCCACCGTGCACAGTTCCCGGAACTTTTTTCTCCTTAGCAGACCCTGTAGGGCCGGCTCTGGTGCCCCCTGGAGTCCCGCATGCATGCCGTGGTATATGAGGCACTGCCGGCCCTATGCCCCCTCAGCCCCTTCTTTCTGCCAACTCCAGCAGTGGGGACAGGGGGTGGGTTGTGGAATGGACATGAGCAACACATCTCGAAGAACAACAGTTACTGGTAAGTAACCTTGTTTTCTTCTTCGAGTGATTGCTCATGTCCATTCCATTATAGGTGACTAACAAGCAATATCTTGGAGGTGGGTAGGAGTTACCGGTGAGCTGCCCTTAGCACAGCTCTGCCAATCCCACATCCTCTGTCACCTGCTGGGCGATGGCGCTTGATCTCTGGTTGTGCGCTGTGATGGTTCCCGGAAGGGACACCCTCACCTGCTGGTTGCAGAACTTGAAGTGTGATGTAACACGTGAGGAGATGCCATCTCCTCTCCTCCTCCAAACCACATGGGGAGAAATTTACAATGAAATTGGGAAACCACCTTGGGCAGGAAGGCTGAATGCAGCCTCAACTGCACCTTATCCTTATAGAATACTGTATAAAGGGGATCCAAGGTCAAGGCCCTAAGTCCGGAGGCCCTCCTAGCTGAGGTAATGGCTACCAGGAAGGCTACTTTTCCTGAAGGCACAAGCAGGGGGCTTGAAGCCATGGGTTCAAAGGGGGGCTCCGTGTATCTCAAGAGGACCTGGTTGAGACCCCAGGGAGGCCCTGGGTCACAGACCTGCAGGTAAAGCCTCTCCACCACTGTGAGGAACCTGCCCAACCTGGGGTGGGAGAGCAGCGGCCTCCCTTCCAGGTGCAACGGCCAGTCGTGGCGGGGTAGGAACGACTTGCTGAGGCTACCTGCCTCATCGTTCCCCACTCCTGGGAGTCCTAGCAGAGGGCCCAGGAGCACCCTCCCCCCTGCCTGTCTATGCAAACCATGGCTACGGTGTTGACCATCAGCACTTGCCCCACTCTGGCTGTCAGGAATCGGAGGGACACCTCATACGCTAGGCGGATGGCCCTCAGCTCCTTCATGTTGCTGTACAGGAACTTCTCCTCCTCCAACCAGAGCCCCTGATTGCCTGGGTTGGCGCTGACACGGGCTCCCCATCCTACAGCGGAAGCATCAGAATTTAGGGTGACCGACAGGACCAGTTCTTGAATGGAACACCTTTCTTCATTGCCCAGGGAGTCTGCCACCAGTGGATAGGCCAAAGGACAGGGCTAAACTATTTAACTGTTGTCTGACCCCCTGAGGGACCCCTGTTGGGGGGCTGAGGACAAGCTGGGGGGTTGATTCCTACTTCTGAACCCCCTATTCCTGTTCCTATTTCCATAGGGTTGAAATGGCCTAGAGGCAGGCTTTGGCTGCTGCTGCGACTGGGGCCATGCCTGCTGCCTGGAAGCCTGGGGCATGTACAGGCCCAGGAAGTGAAGCATGGCTCTGGAGTCCTTCAGACCATGCAGCTTTGCATCAGTCTGATCGGAGAATAGGGCCGACCCATCGAAGGGGAGGTCCTGAATTGATTGCTGCACCTCCTGGGACAGGCCTGAGGATTGCAGCCATGAGCACCTTCTCATGGCAATGACAGAGGCTATGGCCCTACCCACCAAGTCAGCAGCGTCACTGGCTGTCTGGAGCGCTGCTCTAGCCACCGTGATTCCCTCCTCCAGGATGGTGGTAAGGTCTGCGGCCTGGTCCTGGGGCAGGGCCTCAGCAAACCGCCTGAGGAAGTCCCACAAATTAAAATTGTATCTACCCAGGGGGGCCTGATGATTGGCAATCCTGAACTGCAGGGCTGCCGTTGAATAAATTTTCTCCCAAACAAATCCAGCTTCTTGCTGTCTTTGTTCCTGGGAGTGGAACCTGGCTGACCTTGCCTGTCCCTCTGGTTGGCTGCCTTTACCACCAGGGTTCCCAGGGCTGGGTGAGTAAACAAATACTCAAACCCTTCGGCAGGAACATGAATACTTCCTCGGTCATCCCTACGTCAAAGGTGGCCGAGAAAAAGGGGTTTGCCACAGGGCCTTTAGAATTTTGAGGACACTGTCATGGACTGGTAAGGCCACCCTCACTGGGGCAGCTGTCGCCAGCACATTGAAGAGGGTATCATCGGCCTCCTCTAACTCCTTCACCTCCTGCCCCAAGTTAGAGGCCACCCTCTTGAGGACCTCTTGGTGCACCCTGAAATCCTCCAGTGGTGCCATATGGTCCCGGGAGACTGCCTCCTCCAGTGAGGAGGAAGAGGACTGCCAAGACACATCCTGCAGGTGTTACCTCACCTGATGAAGGGATGCACCCAAAGAGGGTCCCTCCATAAGGTCCAACTCCTCGTCCGGGTCTTCTCCTGAGCCAGACGCACAGACTGAAGCCCCGCTGACAGGATGGATTGTGACCCCTGTCCCATCTGGATGCCCCATGGGGCCCAATAAAGCCATTGCTGCGGCCATTGACGTTGGGGCCAAGCTGGAGCTGACTGTGCCGCTGGCTGTGGAGCCTTGTGGGGGCATCGGCTGTCCTGACTGTCCCCCTTGTGGGACCCCGAGCCACTAGACCTGTGGTGCCGTACATGGCCTCGGTCCCGGGCACCGTCTGGTGCCGGGGACCATTCTCTCGACACCTGCAAGCTAGAGGACGATGAGGACCGCCTCCGTCACCATTAACGGTGCCGGTGAATATAGGTGCACTCCAAGGAGCTCGACATACCGGAGCGCCATCTCAGCACCGAGGACTTATGGTGCCACTTACCCTTCAGTGACTGAGACCAGCGCGTCTTCGAACTCCGCAGTGCTGAGCCTGTCTCCGGCGACCAGGTTCTACGTCGGGGACTGCGCGATGTGGGGTCCTCGCGTGGAGACCAGGTTCACCCCTCGGTACCGAATCCTTCGACGGTGACCGAGTTCTGCGCTGCCTCAGTGCAGGCGAACTCAGTGCCATGGATACGGAGCCAGAGCTGTCTGAGCGTTGCCTGGTGCACCTCAAATGGTGCCGCCTCTTGGCCTGCGCTGCCTCCAGTGCCAGGGACCAATGTCAGCACCGAGAGGGAGACTCCACATCCTGAGTTGAAGCAGGCCAGCTTGGCAACGCTGACCTGGAGCAACTGTTGGGAGTGTCCTCGCTCTACTCCCGGTGGCCATCCGGTGGGAGATCTTTCTCCCCATGTTGGGGATCTCCATTGCCCTTCGGGGGGACCCAGCGCAGGCTTGCCCTGGGACACCAGTCCCTTCTCCCTCAGCGGAGGGGGGGCAGAGGTCCGTGGACAAGGCCAACTAGGCTCTTGCCGCCTGAAATGCCTCCGGTGTTGACGGCATCGGCAGGGGCACTCTCCCACTTCCAGGAGTCGGGGGAGGCTCCCTGCTCGGAGATGCAGGCACCGGAGAAGATTCAACGGGCCGTGGCCGGTGCATCTCTGCACTCAACCCTGCCTATACCAATGGCTCAGGGGAGTGTCCGCGCTCCGCGCGCTGCCTCCTCTTCTTCGGCACTGGGAACATTGTTCTGTGCTGAGTTGATCCCGGTGCCGGCGGTGCACTCTGCACTGAGGTGACATTCGGCGCTGTGGAGCGGGATGACTCAGATGCCGGTGGAGTGCTGCCTCCATGAGCAGGGCTTTTAACCGGATCTCTCGGTCCTTCTGGGTCCGCAGTTTAAAAGCCCTGCAGATCTTACATTTATCCTTCCTGTGCTCTTCCTCACGCACTTAAGGCACTGATCGTGGCGGTTGCTGAGTGGGAAAGCCTTCCCGCAAGAGGCACACAGCTTAAACCCAGGTGGCCCGGGCATGGGCCCAGCCACCCTAAGTCCCTCAGGGACTTCCTATCTAACTACACTTAACACTACTTAACAACCACTTAAAACTAACTAGAGTACTTTGAATAACAGAGTTCAAACAAGGGTAATAGCACTTGCAGAGAGCAAGGTTAGTTCCAGCAACCGTCACAGGCGGAAAGAAGGAACTGAGGGGGCGTAAGGCCGGCAGTGCCTCATATACCGCAGCTTGCGTGAGGGACTCCAGGGGGCACCAGAGCCGGCCCTACAGGATCTGCTAAGGGGAAAAAAGTTCCGGGAACCATGCACGGTGGCGTGCACTCACCTATAGTGGAATGGACATGAGCAATCACTCGAAGAACTGAAGAAAGTCCAGACAAGAGCAACAAAAATGATTAAAGGTCTAGAAAACATGACCTATGAGGAAAGATAAAAAAATTTGGTTTCTTTAGTCTGGAGAAGAGAAGACTGAAGGGGGACATAAGTCTTCAAGTACATAGAAGGTTATTATAAAGAGGAGGGTGAAAAATTGTTCTCTTTATCCACTTGTAGTCAAACATTTGTGTCTATTGATTTAATCTGCTAGACAGAATAATCAGGCAAAAAGGGGTTGCAGAAAAAACCCTCAAAGGGGGGTTTAAAATGAAAACAAGAATACAATAATTAATTAAAGAAATAAAGAGTCATATCAGTATCTGGACATTCTGTGGTATTTAAACATTGATAAGTTTTAGGAAAAGGATCTTTAGGATAAGAATTAGTAAGTGAATCTGACATTGGCAACTGGAAAATAACTCCCTCCTCACTCCTAACCCCTCCCCTATCTATTCCAATGTTCTCACTCCTAATGTCACCCCTCCCTTCTCTATTTTGACGCAAAACCCTCCTGATGTCACCCCTCCCTTATATATATATATATATATATATATATATATATATATATATATATATATATATATATATATATATATATATATATATAGCCAACTGTCAGCAGGCAGTTGGTAGAGAGCTGACCTCAGGAGAGAGAGCTGAACATCTGAAGAGGACCACAAACAAGAAAAAAGCCCTTTGTGGCAGCTTGAGAACATCTGAACTTCAGTGAGCATCACCAAAGCAAAGGTGCGCCTTAGGCTTTGGACAAATAGGCTAACTGAGTCCACACTCTGTGTCCAAGTCAAGGTAATCCTTACGTCAGGAAGCTGCACAGGTGCCTCTGGGCTACAGGCAAACGGGCTAACTGAGTCCCCACTCTGTGTCTGAGCCTAAGGTGATCCTGGTGTCGGAGGGCTGCAGAGGGGCCTCTGGGCTACAGACAAATGGGCTAATTAAGTCTGGGTCTGTGTCTGAGCCTGAGGTAACTCTCTCTTAGCAGTCTTTGGACAGTACAGAAGGACCTTCCCTGACGAACAGAGGGATGTTTTTAAAGGTTGTGTAAGTAAAAGGCCACCTGAGTCTGCATGTTAATAAAATTGGACGCTTGTGGTCTGAGTGAGATGCTCCCTCTCCACCCATTCAGCCTAATGCTTGCTGGATGATTGATGGTTAAGTATAGATGTTTATGGTTTATATAGAGTGTTAAGTATATTATTGTTAGATTAATAGTGTCAAGTATTATAGTGTTTAAGTTATAGTAATAGTATTAAGATTATTCTTTCCTGTACCATATATGTTCTAGTAGCATAAGTATTTTCTGTATCATATATTTTCTAATAGTTGTATTTTGTTAAATGTTTATTTCTATATATTTTAGTTGAATGATTTTCAGTTTAAAACCCAATTGTATTGAAATTGAGTTAATAATAAAGCATTTGTTTTTGAAGAATTTACTGAGTGTCAATCCTTAGAATGGAAGGCTGTATCCATGTCTCCCAGGGTAAAGGGAGGTAGGCTAAGGAATTTCCCAGGTAAACAAAAATCTCTGGTATACCCTAGAATATCCCCCAGGTGAATCACACTAAGATACCTCATAGAGAGAGTGAAAAGAGATTAATATAAGCCCTGGAATTCTTTGGGGTAACACACTGAGGACAGGAAAAGAAGCAATGGGCTTAAATTGCAATAAAGGAGATTTAGGTAAGACATTAGGAAAAACTTCCTAATGCTAAGGGTAGTTAAGCACTGGAACAAATTACCTAGGGAGGTTGTGGAGTCCCTGTCATTGGGGGTTTTTAAGAACAGGTTAGATAAACACCGGTCAGGGATGGTCTACATAATACCTAGTCCAGTCTCGGTGCAGAAAACTGGACTAGATGACCTATCGCGGTCCCTTCCAGTCCTAACATTTCTGATTCTACAGTGAAAATTCAATGAAATAATAGCCTGCTAACATTTAAATGAATGCCTCTTCAAAGGAAATATTTTTGTGTCTAAGTTATCACAGAGCAACATTACTGATTTAATTAGATTGATTTAATATTAATTATTTATCATAAGGGATCTTTGTTTATCTGGGAATAACAATGACTGGTGCAACTATGATCTTGTGAGCATGCTCTCTTCTCTGCCTTTCCCCCTCAGGTGGATTTTTGGGTTGGAGGTCCTGCAGATGGAAAAATCTTTGATCCCAGCCCAAAAGAATCTTAAATTTGGGAGATGCCAAAGTCTAAACTTTCTGTAACACGATGCCATGCCCAAAGGGCAATATTTGCCACTACTAATATCAGACATCCTGTATACTCTGCTTCTACTCTTTGATCTCATTCTACCATAATTGGACCAGGTTCTGCTAGGAAACATTTTTATTTACCCTCTAGACTTCCACCGTGTGTTAGGAAAATTGCAAATATCATATAATGTGTTCTCTAACTCAACTCTAACACAAACTAACATGCATAAATATATTACACGTAACTTCTAGAGACTTGAAACAAGCTGTCTTCCTGTGCCTGAAATGCCCCACTCTGTTAACAGGTGCAGATCATATTAGGAAAATGTTAACTAGCTCATGCTGACTCAGAGGCAGGTGATGCTTCACCTAACCTGGATATAAAGGAGCTGGAGGGAGTGTCAGGAGATTGAGGATCTATGGTGTGAGCTGAGTATTCAAGGAACTGTTATGAAAAGGGTTGTGCCTAAATCTATATTTAGGCACCTAAGTCAGCAGCCTGAATTTTTTGAAAGTGTTGAGTACCTACCGCTCCCATTGACCTTATTAATTTTGACATGGGTTTGTAAGATTGGGCTCTAAAGAACAATCATATAAAAACAGATGTACTGGGAGATTCTCTCTACCTCTGAATCTGGAGTTTTGTTTTTTTCCCCTCCTCCCATAACAATAATGTCCCTTTGTAGGGACCTGGTTGAATAAAGGGGGGATTTAGGAGGGATTTGGGTGAAGGGAAGGGTGGTGATTTAGCAAACTGGGATGGTCATTCCATGCATAGCTAGCAGTATGGAAATCTGGTAATCCAAGTATAACAAAAGTGTTATCCCATAGCCCTGAAGTTCTAGTTCTATTCCAAAGGTAAAATCCTAAATATATTACCTAATTTGAACTGAGCCTGAAATCACCTAGTTCCATGGTTGCCATGGAGACTGAAAGCCCAGATGAATTAACAGAGGTTGTTATTGGCATGGACTTTGATATCACCCTGAGCAGTCATAATAATTCTTAGTGCTTTGTATAGTCCCTTTCATTCAAGGGTCACAAATCCTTTAGGAAGGTAGATAAGTATTATCAGCATTTCACATATGGGGAAACTGGGCAAAGAGGTTAAGACCATAAATTTCAAACGTGACAATTGGGAATAATTTTGCATATATAGGTACTTACATATGTGAATCAATGGAAGCTGCTAGATGTTCAGCACTTTTGGAAATCAGACTACTTATTTAGATGCCTGACTCTAGATAACAGTTTAAAATGTTTGGTTTAAGTATGTTGCCCAAATCTCACAGTGACTGAGTGCCAGATTTGGGAATAGAACCAAGCAGTCTCTGCTCTTCCTCTGAATCCCAGGCCACACTACCTCAGTATTAAGATCAATCAGATTCAAATGCTAGCCCTCAAAAGCACTCAGCCTGCAAGATAAGCAATCAATGGGTGCAACAATGACCCTACTGCAGGCAGTAAGATGTATCCTGTGCAGGCCACCTGTTTGCTATGGTTCTCAATGCTACTTGTAGTTCTGGGAGTGGGAAGGAGAAGAGCCTTCATCAAAAGAATCAATTTGTCAGTAAATTATCTATCAACAGTATTTTAATTTGTAGAGTTCTTCTGGATAGGGTCAGAAACTTCATCTCTGATAAAGCATCTTACATATTTTGGAGCAATATATTAAATAATTAGCAATACATAATAAAATCGGAAAAGCAAGCAAAGGATTTAGTATTGATGTTCATGAAGCAGTGCAGAATCAGTGCCTATGTTCATAGATGACAAATCTCTACTTCTATCTCTAACAGAATGAAAAAGCTGATTGAACTTCAATTGCTCTAAATGTTTGACCTGATCATCAAATAGTTTTTTACCGGTAGTAATGAAAATCATTAGCCACAATTATTGGCTAATTTTCTCCTCAGATGTTATGGAAGAGTATAACTCTATCTTCTATGTTTTCTGTTCCAGTTAGTTAACTACAGATTTAATTATTTCTTTTGTATTTCCTTTTTGATAAAAAGCATGATGCTAATTTAATTACTAAGGTAAATACTTCAGTTATGTAACAGTGCAACAGCAGTGGAGTTGAAATGTTGAGCTTTTTGTATGTCTATAAAGGGATACAGTGAGCTTAAGTTGGGCAAAATTTGTATTTTGGAGAAAAAAAGGTCCATGGAAATACATCCACAATTGGTTTTAAAAATGTCAATGCAATGTTTTTAAACCAATGACATTTGCCTACAATGTTTGAAACTAGCACAGTGCAGTAATGCCCGAATAAGAAATAGACTTAATTGGTTTTCACTGTCTAAGCAGAGAGCAATGCAAAATTTTTTAAAAAGCATGAATAATGAAAAGCAAGTTGGATTTTTAAGCTGTCTCAATAATCCAAAATGCTATTAGTAGAGCTGGTCAAGAATTTTCTGTGAAAAAAATTATTTCAATTTTTTGTTCCAGTCTGGGAGTTAAATATAGTATGGAAATTCTGATTTTTTTTTTACTCCACTCTAGTTATAAGTAACACTAGTAAATAAGTGTTTGTTTACAACACAGGCTTTTTAAATTTGATGATCTGTCTCACTAACATTAGGGGTTTTTTTTTTTTCCTATTTTCATTTTTCAGTTTACTGATATCAAATTTTGAAACTCCTTTTTCACAACATTACACCATGCCTTTATTTTATTTTCTGAAGACTGGAGAAATTCAGTTATGTTCGTATTGACTAGCAACAGCAGTGGGAGCAGAGGAGCCTTTTCACAGCCTGTTGCTGCTGCAACACATGCATACTCACACACACAGCTTTCTTCCTCCCTCTTTTTGGCTCCTCCTGTTTTGACCTATACAGCTGTACAATCTTTGCAAAATTTTCATGAGCCCAACTGTTTGTATTGGAACCTTGTAGCATGGCACAACTGTGCAAAGAATAGACACATTGCTGCTTCAGAAGGAACACATTTTTTTCTAGCCTTTATGTAAAGTCTCTTTATGGTCTCTGGTGGTTTTTATAATCTTATTTAATCAATCCATTATCCAGCAATACAAAGACACTCGAGTCATCTTTTCTCCAACAGTCTAAGCTTGGCTCAATAGTAGCAGGATGAAAAAGCTGCATGAACCTTTAATCTCTGTATCATTACCTGTTTGTTATCCTTTTATTCTTTCTTCAGTTTTGAGCTAGAATCGCTTGTCTGTGTACCTCTAATCAAGCTGTTAAGAAGTCTGACACACTTTGGCAGAGTTAGTGTGAAGATTTTTTATTTCACATTGAGTTTTAAACATATATAATAAATGTTTCATCTGGTCTTTGATATATCAGATTGTTGTTCCATCCCCTGTTAAGTTTATATTAATCAATATGTATTTTCTTCAAATAAGAGCATGGGTGCGGTTTTGAAAAGCTCTCCACATTGGCCTATCTATCTTCTCAGTGAAATAAATGGGAGTCTTACTACTGATATCATTGGGAACAGAATTAGGCCAACACAGAGTTTAAAATTTTTTTAATAGTTTTTCACAAATAAAAGTATAACACTCTCTAGAGACTGTCTTGACGTAACAGGCTACAGCCCTTGTCTAAAGCAGTTTCTCACCCTCAAAATCTTTCTGCTGAAGTTGCTGGTTTTCAGTCAATCCAGGATTCATCCCTTCACTAATCTCCCCCCTCCCTTCCAACACCAATGGTCCTCAGGGAAATGGATAACAGCTTTGTTAGGTAACTGGATTGAATACTGGACACTGTAAAATCAATTATTTCTTAGAAGACGTATTTATAAAATTCTTTTGCTGAATTAGGGTAGCTGGGTTCACCTGTCCCTATTTGTATTTTCTTGGCAACTTTTCCTTGGAAGTTCAGGCATTTTGATTATCTCCAGCTTGAAATATTTCTGGTGGTTATGTTCTCAGAAAAAATTGTAGTTTTCATCTGGATGTATTGCAGTGAATTATGTGTCATTTTCATAAGAGGTTGGCCTTCTGTTGCTGAAACACTGGACCATTGCAGTGTTTTGGACAGACGATCTATCACGATTAGGACTTTTTGACCTAGTTCAATACCAAAGAAGTTTAAACTTTTCCATTTGACCTGCTATACCATCAATTCAAGCTCTCATTTCAGTATCTTTTATTGTATCCTTTGCAACTTCCTATGCTGCACAGAGAGCAAGAAATTTAACCCAATGCTTCTTCAGGGAGATGTTGGACAAGGACTTGGATGCCTGCTGATGTACTTATATTTCAGGCATAAAATATGAAGTATTAACATCTTGTCTGGGTGATTTTTAAATTAATTTTGTGATTTTTTTTTTTTTGTAAACAGTTTAAAGAGAATCTCTTAGGATAGTATTATTTTTACTAGTTTCTTGGCATGCCAAATACAAAATATGCCCGTAGCAATAAACATGTGACTCCTGGTTCCTCATGTTGCAATCTGGTTGCTACACCTGATATTAAGCCTGCAATGTACCTGATCTGTTAATTACATGATATAAAAATTGTTTTTATGTTTTGCTTGTGTAACCCTCTGGGTTCCTTCTCTTTGTCTTGCCCTTTCACAAAGAAAAGACTACAAATACAATGGAAGTTGGAGGCTTTATGACATCCCCAGGCATGATGTGACTGAGGTTAGAGACTGCAAAAAGACAGCCAAAGAATCTTGGACTTCATGATGTCTGACTCCCCCTCCTTTTGTGAAAAGACTACTTGGAACCCATGCAGGGGTGAGGAGGAAAGAAGGGAAGAGCCAAGCAGGAGACTCTGAAAGGCCACCTCAGAGGAGTGGTAGGTGGCTGGACCTATACCTGGACACCCTAGAGGGATGGGATCAGAAGACCTTGTGCATAGAGAAAAAGAGAGGATTAGTAGCCTTCATGAGAGAAATAGTAAGGCTGGCCACAGAAAGTGTTGGAGTAACAGAGACAGGTGAACCTCACACATGCACACAGAATTTCCCTTCAAAAGAAGAAGAGGCCTTACTTGTTGATCTATTTATCAGCCAGGAAAGAAAAGAACTCAGCCCGGGTTACCAAGAGCCAGTTGATACCCCAGAGGAAAGAGAAGGACCTCAAGGAACCAAAATCTCCTCGTGACTGTATGCCTCCTAGGAAGAACTGAAAAAACTATGAGTTATCAGGGTACTGTTTCTGGTACAATAATTAGACAGTGGGGAAAATGATATTCAACAGTTATATTTTTATTACTTTTTAATTCTAGACCTACACTAAATAAAAATGAGTTGTCTACACCCCCATTCAAACTGGAGGGCTAGACTGTTTTTCATTAGGCCACCTAGAGGAATGATTCTCTCCCCTCCCCTTATGGACCCAGATAAGGACCAGCAATTCATATTATTCACCCGCTCTTTGCAAGACTGATACTTTCTTCCCTATTGAAAGGGGACCAGTATACTCCTATTGCTACAGCCTAGTCCTTTGCTTGCATTCTTCTGACTGGTTTAGGCAATAAAGGCAAGATTATGCCTGCCTGAGGGCTAAATGCCACAATTTTCCTGTGCAACGGCTGATGCATACTGGGTTTACACCAGCTGTGAGGCTAGCAAAAATGGCTACCTCCAGCAGCCTGTCTATACCCTTTGGATAGTGTGAAGTGGGTGAAAACCTACAATTCATCTCTTTTGCATGCTGTTTTCCCAGGCACAAGTTTTCCCTGGACTCTTCAGGGCACACAGTCTCCTGCTGTGAACAGGCTTTGCATACAATCAGGCCTAAGTGTTAGATTGTAAATCCTTTTGGGCAGAGACTAGTCAGCACTCAATTAATAGCAGATTTTCAAGCCCATATGTACATATTTGTCAACTGAGACTGCATCCCTATAATAATTTGAATTGCACTGCCTGAGATAAAACTCTGGAAACTGAAGCTTCATCTCACAGGGATGAACACAAACAGAGATGTGTGTGTGTGTATGTGTGTGTGTTTGTCTGTCAGAAGAACACAAACCCAATTACTTAGAGAATCAGAGAGAGCTTTTTATTTTATTTTTGTGTGACAAAAATCAAAACCCAACAGCTATTCTCGCAGTGCATAAAGAATTCTTAATCTGCTAAATCAATTATATGCAAACAAACTGGTGTAGTATAGGGAAACAGCTGATAAAGCCTTCAGAACTTCTGGTTAATCCAGGAGCAAGGTGTCCTATCCTAGTTAAAGGAACATTACAAGGAAGCTCTTAGATCTGAGCTTACTGCCTTTTTTGGACAATGTATGCACCATGGTTACAGCTTTTGTACTTCACAGACTATTATACTAAAGCTAAGGCTCAACTGATGCTCTTACATGTTGGTACATTGACAACTGGTATATTACGAATTCACATTTGAAATAATGGGCTTGACTATCTTGTGGAAACTTTCCACTGAAAACAGAGAAAAACTGTGATCTTTCATATTCACAAAGTAAATGTGATCCATTTCTCGCTGCCAATTAGCTTTTTGCTGCGAAAGTCCTGAAGTTTCAGAATGAAAAAGCAGATGAAATCAGTTTTAATGCTTCAGTACATTTATTGCAACGTTTTAACATTACTTATAACTGTTACTGCTAACAGAGTACACTTTCAGTGCCGAATCCAAAGAATTGATGTACAAACTGAGTTAAAATTAAAGTTGCATATCTCTGCTTCAAATGTACTGAATTTAGAATATAATTTGCTCTATACTCTAAAACACAATGCAGTAAGCATTGCATTTAACCAGTATGAAAAGTTAAGTATTCGGATGAGAGAGGCAGTGCTGTGTAAAAACAGTTGATCAGAATGTGGTTTCCAAAGTCAAAGGGCTAATGACTAGTGCTGTGTGAACCCTGGGATGTTCAGTTTTCATTAGACTGGAAGTGAACCAATCCCTGCTGAATGAACTCCAGGGCTTCAGGGCATACAGTACTAGTCATTAGCTCTTTGACAATGCATAACACATTCTGCTCCACCATTTTTACATAACACTGCCTCTCTGATCCTAATATTTAACTTTGCCACTCCCCTATAGGAACTTTCTCCCTATAGTTAGCAGTCCCTATCATCCATAAGCCCTAGCATTTCCCTTTACTCACATTAAGCTTCTTCAAAAAGCCTAATGTGACCTGCCTCCTCTCCACTGGGTCTTCTAGCACCACCAGGCAGCTTCACTCTCAGTCTGCTCTTTTAGGGAACAGAGGGCATGCAGTAGTAGGCCATCCTAAACGGTCATTGGGGGTGAAAGTGGAGGCTGATAGGGTAATTTTATCAATACAACGTTCAGTAGAAGCAGAAAACACACACACACACACAGTGCTACAAGCTTAGAAACTAAACTCAATGGTAGTGAATTTCCCCTAATGCACACTGGAAAAATTGTCACAGAAATGTAATAGCCCATTAAAAGGTCTGTTGTTTTTGTCAGTAACAGAGGTGGGGGGGTTGTTTTGTTTTTTTGGGGGATGGGAGGTTGTACCCACTTGTCTCATTCTTATGTCTAATCACTCAGTGGAATTTATACAGAGAAGTGTAAATATGAATTGCAATCTGATGATCTTTAAAATAAAGTGTTCATAGAACAGTAATTTAGAATTTTGTAAAGGGATTAAAGACATATCTTTCAATCACTGGTTTGAATATGAAATCTGGGCCATAAGTGACCAAATGATTTACCATCTCATGGCAGTTTATATGAAAAATGTTCGTGAGCATGGTCCATTTACATGTAGACATGGCCACCTAATGAAAAAACCACACTGAGTTTAGCAATGACTGGCCATCATCTTGGCAGTTTCAGAACGAAACCCAAGGATTGAATGGAAATGGAAACTGACCATCCTCTACTTAGGCTCTGTGGGGAACTGTCACATTCTGGGGTGCAATCCAGACCAGTGAGGGGTTGGATCACTGCCTGTCCTGTAGTAGTGGGTGCCTTAACTCCCTGCGGCTGTGGCTGACACCCTGGACACCAACAGCCAGCAAACAAGTATGCAGTATTCTGAGTGTCTGTGTACTATGCAGCCCTGGTTCAGTGCTTTGACTCCAGCTGCCTGCCCATAATAGTCTATAACACCCTTTACCTTTTGCAGGTAATGCTCAGTCCTGAATTTCTCTGCAATGTCCAGCCCTCTCCCAGACCATTCAGAGAGATATTAAGGTTTATTTGTTCCTTAAAGCTACAGTACCGATAGCTTACCACATTAACTGGAGTTAACGTTCACTTTAAATCAAATAACAGCATTGGCTTGGTTTAGATTAAAAGTAAAATAAGTTTATTAACAAAAAGAGACAGGATTTTAAGTGAGTTCCAGTATAAAGGGTAGGGTTAGAAATAGTTACAAGCAAATGAAAGTGAAAAATGCTTTCTAGAGGCTAAGACTTAACAAAACAAGCTACAGCCTTTGTTTAAGGTGGTTTCTTTACCAATCCATCTTTCAGCAAGATGGCTGACCATCCCTCTGGTCAAGATCTCCCACAAAGTCCAAAGTGCTCAGTTCATTTGTTTTCTTAGGTAAAAGATAACATGGCGTTCTTTCCCCCTCTCTTTATAGGTTAGGGAGCCTTCAAAATGGATTCTTCTGAAAGTTATCTCCTTCTCAAAGAGAAAGTTCATTCAAGCTGTGAGGAAGGCAACTTGGAGTCTGCTGGTGAAAGAAGTGTCATGCTGGTTTCTGCCCTGGTGGTGTTTGTTAAAATGTAAATTGATCTGTTCCCTGCAATCTCCTCCCCTTGCAGTGATACTGAATGGTTATTCTTCCCCTTGTTGGGTTGATGGTCCTGTTTACTTTCTATGTAAATTGCGTTCTCATTGTCTCTTAATGTACATTGAAATATCTTCCAGGTAGCAGAACCACATTCCTTTGTCTAGGATGGGGTATTTTTAGCTCTGCTGGTAGACACACTTTGATAACATGATTTCCAAAGTGTCTGTAATTATGAATTTTTCTTCCATACATATATCACAATAATGTTAATGATCAGCATGTTATTAGCTTTCTATTGGAATCTTACATGACACTTTTCTAGATACAGGTTATGATCTTAGTGAATTGGGATACACTCAACTGTTTAGTGAAGCTGAAACTGACTACCAGATATTCATGAGCCCCTTGCCCTCTTGCATTGGGTTGCTGTTAGAGTCACAGAAAACTTGCCCCAAATGTTTCCACACAGTACCTGCTGAGGATAGAGAAGATGTGAGTTTCCAATGTTGTGTATGTGGAACCTTTCACAAGTAGATACTATAAACACAAATTACTGAATATGCACCTCCACATAAAAAGGAATCATTCCTCCATTTATTATTTTAATAAAAATATTTATTGACAGAAAATTCCTTTAATATAAAACAGATTAAAGTCATTAAATTGTCCTGCAAAAGCTGCCATCAAAACAGAATAAACGCTTTATCAACACCACAAAATGTTACCAGAGTGGGAATCCTGACTTTCAATCCATCTGGTACTGGAACAAAGGTATGTATTCTAAAAGATCAGCTGACATACACCCCACTGTTTCAATTTTCAGACTGCTTCTTTCACTGCTCTAGCAAAGAGGATAAAGGAGCCTTCACATTAGACACTATTCTTGCATACACTATTGGGCTTTTTTCCTTTGTGCTACCGTGTATATAGATGATATTAAACAAATAAGTGAGTTGGGGAGGTCATGATAATTACTGTCACACTAATCACAGTGAGCAAAATTTTCAAAAGTTATTGGTGATTTTGGATGTCTCAGTTTTTCAGAAAGTGTTGAGCACTCACTGTCAGAAAATCAAACCCCTTGAGGTTCATAGATTCTAAGGCTAGAAGGGACCATTGTGATAATCTACTCTGCCCTCCTGCATGACACAAGCCATAAAATGTTCCTGAATTAAATCCTGCTTGAACCAGAATATATCTTACAGAAGAACATTCAATCTTGATTTAAAGATTGCCATTGCCACCACAATCCTTGATAAGCTATTCCAATGGTTAATTACCCTCAGTGTGACAAATCTGCACCTTATTTCTAGTCTAAATTTGTCTAGCTTCAACTTCCAGTCCTTGGATACTGTTATATCCTTTGATTGATTGAAGAGCCCTGTAGCGGTTGGGAGGTGTGACTTCCCTCAGAGATAGACACTGAGGAAGGGCTAACCCCCTGCTGGGGGGCAGAACCCAGAAGTCCACCCCCACCTGACTGGAAGCAGAGGGGCGGGACAGGAAGGGGAAATATAAAGGGTCGGCCTCCTAGCTCACTGTGTAGAAGGAAGCTGAGGGAGAAAGACACCTCTTCCTGGGCCTGACAGCCCCCCCCCCCCCCCCGCTGCTGCTCACCACCTGGGATCTTGAGGATCTGCCAGAGATGCTTGAGCCAGGTGTATCCAATGAAGTACCTGGCCCCTGTGATCTGGAGGAGCTGCCATCCTCTGACAGCTGTGAGAAGCTGCCAGACCTGCCACCGATTGATGAGGCTAAAGGGTACTGGAACCTTCCCCTGGCAGAGTACCCCAAGGAGATTGAGGGTGGCTTGGAGGACAAGGTATACCAGGAAAAGGGGAGAAGGAAGGAGCCCATACACCAGTCCAGCTGTGTTGTGCCCTATAGATGGGTTGGTGCATTTCAGCTGGAGCCCTGCTGACTCAGTGATGGGAGACCTTGTCACTGCCATGGCCCTGGGCTGGGACACAGTGGAGTTGCGTGGGCCTGTGTCCCTCTGCCCCCTTCCTACCTGGACTTTGGGGTGAGCATCCTGCACAGTATTTGAGACTGTCTGCCTTCTCTGCCCTGCCCTGCCCTGCCCTGCCCGGAGGCCAGGCTGTAAACTGTTTGTTTGCCCTGCCAGGGGCTATAGACTATTCACCTTGCCTGCCCCAGCCTGCTCAAGGGACAGGCCTTGGGCTGGTTTTTTTGCCCTACACTGGGCTAGAGACTGCCCCTGCCCCTGCACAGCTGAGGGCCAAGACCTTTGAACTGGCAGCTCATCCTACACAGAGCTAGAGGTTGCTCCTGACCCATTCTACCTGAGGGTTGGGGCTGTGAACCACTTGCTTGCCCAACACAGGGCCAAAACTGCTAAATTCCTCCTGTTAGCTCAAGCTTCCCCTTAGGATATAGGGGCTCAGTGGTGTGACTGCCCTCAGAAACTGACTCTGCTGAAGCTTCTACTTCTTGTAAGCATCTTTTTTGTGTTTACGCTCCCCAAAGACTTCTTTGTTAAGCCAAGCTGGGTGCCTACCATATTTATCCAGGATCTAATGGAGCGCTAGTGGAGTGTGTGGAATATTCTTTTGTCTTACTTTGTGGGTAGAGGGATTATCTGTGTGTCCTTCACATTCAACCAAACATAGTGTGAAGTGCAATAATCTAATCTGGAGGTGATGAAAGTGTTGATCAGTGTCTAGGCTCTCACTGGAGCAGAATGGGGCTGTTTCCTGCCTAGTTAAATGTGGAAGGAAGTGTTCGTTCATTGTATTCTGAGGTTGAAGGAATGGTAACTCCAATTAGCTTTTGAGACTGCCCTAAATTGATGACTGGAAGTCATCCATAAGGAGTGAGGTAATATCCTGCTTAGCTCCTCAAACTGTTTGCTCTCCCTATTTGCCTCACCTTTGTCCTGCCTGGGTGAGTAAATCCAGCTGTTCTTCAGACAGAAGCTTCACTTTCTCAGACAATATGACACTGTGCTGGCCTAATTATTATTTGAAGGAGAGGCTTCCAGGGAGATGGTGAAGTTGATTAGATGGCATTGTCCCTCTGAAGCACTATGGCTCCAGTATGCATTGATGAAATGTCAGGCGAGGGGAGCTACATTAACCTCTTTTCTCTAGCCATTCCAGATGACTGTTAAAGCTTCAAAATGTATGTTGTTTTCTACAACAGAGATCCTGAATGTCGTCTTTAAAGTCCAGTAAGGTGAAAAAAAGATGGTAATAAGGTGCTCTCTTTCAAATGAGATGTAAAACAAAGACCATACTCCTTTGTAATCATGTAAGACCCAGAGGGTCTTTATACAGGAATATTGCAATATTCCTGTATAATCTTCCTTGTTCTCTTAGAGATCTAGCAGGAAAAGTCACTTGTTTGGCTGGCAACCAAATAGCCAACAGAGTCTTGGGCTTATATAAAAGAATATCTGAGCCATGATTTAATTCTAATCTTAAAGCTGATAAAATCTTGTTTGCTAGAAGGGGAAAAACTCAACTGAATTATATTTTAAATTTAACATTCATTGTAAAAAACTAAACAGACTTGGCTCCATATGTTCCTTTTGTTCTAAACTTATGTATAAACATTATCACATTTAAGGGTTGAGACAGATACATTATTTATGTGCTGAGCAAGCACGTGTGGACTGAGAAAAATAAGCTCAATAAGAGCATGAATAAAATGCATGATGGAACGGGTAAGTATTGATGTAAAGCAGTGTGGTGCTCACTCCAGGATTTCTGTTATTAAGGCAGTCGACAAAGAGAAATCCATTTCTTTCATTTTCCTGTGGCTCAACAATGGAATGGAAAATGAGCTATCGCTGAGTATTAGTGATGCTCAACAAAATTGTATAAGAGACAAATGTAAGCTGCTACTCCACTACCTAGCACTAGAAAATGCCCATGCTAATATGTATCAAATGTGGATACAAATAATGAATTTTTAAAATGAATACGGAATTTTTAATAGTGAATGGTTAAACTATCACCCAGCTGTAGAGTTAATTAGCACAAATGAACAGTTCAGCAACTAGATAACTTCATCTTAGTCATAAACAAAAATATAGAACAATGCACCAAACAGCTCAGCACTGTTTTTCCCTTCTGTCTTTTTTGTGACTTTTTTTCCTCTGGATCCCATTTTTATAGGTTTTCCTCAGTCTCTGATCAAAATTGTTCTTACAAGATTCTTCCTACTTCACAACTTGCTTTCCTCTTTGACTTCCTCTTCCTTCCTATTATGTCTTATTTCCAGGCCTCCAATGCATTAATCAGCACTGCCCAAAGTCTGTTTTTGTCTTAGTGCTCCAAAACCATAAGTGTACATCACCTTTTTAATGTAATTTTGTTTATGCCACAAGAACAATGTTGTCATAATGTGGCAAAAATATGGTACTGCTAGAAATAATGCTGGTATTTATTTAAAAAAAAAACCATTTTTTTTCTTGCCCACCAATGTTTCATTAGCTATGCTGTAATATTATAAATAAACTATACTTTTTATTGACGACCAGTCCTAAAAAGGCTTCATGTAGTAATCACCAGAGACTAGAATGGCAAGGTATAGGCTGGTGCACCATAAGAAGACTGTTCTGTTAGCCCCGTCCACCAGAACTTAAACAAAAAAGATTTTGGCTCTTATAGTTTCAAAGAAAACAATCCAGATGTGAATCACTATAGTCCTCTCTTACTGAGTCTAGAGAGAGACTGAAACAACAGCCTTCATAATCTGCCTCATTCATCTAAGTGGGTTAACTCTGAACTCTAATGATGACAGTTTAAATGTCAGGACCATTTACTATTTCACTGTGATCATTTAAAGAGAAGCATCCTGCGAATCTGGAATTATGATGATACTCTAAAGTTCCATTCATTTTTTTCCAACTTGAAAATCATGGTGGTTGTCTGTACTACTGTACATATGCAAACATTGAAGCATGAAACTAGAATTAAGTACTCGTGTCTGTGTTCGCCTCCTGCATTAGTTGTGCTTTTACTGGGACATTAGCATTAATGCAGGTATTCTGGTGAAATCTTGTCCCTCTGTGCACTAGCCACTCAAGTGGCTAACTAATAGTGGGTCAGCACCAGACACTTCTCTCTCTAGACAGCCAGGAATTGAAGGGAAATTGTTTCCACCCTGGAGACAAATGTTTTGTTCAAACGTTCCCTATAGCTGTTCCCATTTCTGTTAGGTACCTTTCTGTTTCCAAAGACAACAGGGAGTGGGAAGGACATGCTATTTTCCAGTGTATACCATAGTTATGAAATACAGTATTAAATGCCTACTTGTGTGTCCAGTATCACTGTAATACAATATTTCCTTGGAATTTACTTTTAATCTATATAATCTTTCTATTTAGTTATCAAGATGTATGCTAATAGACATCTATTATGAGAAAATTCTAATAACATCTCAAGACTGTTGGCAGTTTAAATACAATTAAGTATATGGTTTTATTCAGTAGTGATAGGGTAATATTTCTGTGCAACATTTCAAGTTTAATACTATAGTAATGCACAGAGGCCTCAATAAAACTGTGTTAGGCATGGTACAACAGAGGTGGATGTGGTCCCTGCTGCAAAGTTTTTTCTTGAGGGTTTTTTTTTTTTTTTTCCTAACAAGAGTGGGTTACTTTTGGGCATAGCAGTTTTAAAGTCTCTTAGCAAGGAAAAAAAGTTTCTCTTTCTAAAACCATTCTATGTAGCCCTGGCACGGATGTATTAAAACAACATAAGAAATGGAAAAGCGCTGTATTTCATCTAGTATATTATTGTGGAATAATCAATTGCCTTGCCTTTCCTGCCTGAGAAGAGGTGGATGGCATAGCAATTAAGTCACCCCACCCCACTCCTAGCACTGTGTACATTCATACACCTATACCATCACTCCCTCAGTGACAGTTGTCTTAGAATAACTAATTACTTACTTTACCATGCTCTAAATTAGTGATAAAGTAGTACAGCAAAAACATAGTGGGTGACCAGTGTAATTATATGTAAGCTTAGCAGAATTCAATTTTTATAATTTTGACAGACAATATTAATATTTTAAGCATCTTTCCAATTTTTATCTATTTAAATTTTCACACACACTTGAGCAAAGTTATGGGTTTTAAATGTCTATCTTTGCTTAGCTGTACATGTTGATTATTATCGATGGAAATATATTTTCATTGGTTTGTGTGTGTACAAGAAAATTGACATTTACTGTTAAATATAATCCATCCAAACCTAATTATATGTATATATAGACAAGTAATATCTATTAACAATACAGTAATTATAGAAACAATTTATTGGGGATAGTCTCACTGTTGCAATAAAGGCTAAAATAATTATAGTACTGGAACATCAGCTGTCATATCTAAACTATGGTATAATTGTGCAATTAAATAGCACTGAGTTTCTAAATGATGTCGCAGATGACTTGCCATTAGCATGGGGATTCATAATACTATAACTTTGTTATGGCACCATAAAATGTAATTATTTTCTCCTGACAGGGAAAATATATAAAATGTAGATGGTAATCCTGATGGAAATAAATATATTCTATATTTTAGAAACAATTCACTTTACTTTGCTGAGTTGCAATATTGTATACATTTTTCTTTTGTAATCATTTGAAATGAGCAGAGGCAAATTTAGCATGAACTTGAAGTTGTTATAAACAATAAAGTCAGCTACACATGTGCTTCCTGAAAATAGACATATTTTTGAACATATTTCATACAATTTGTTAGGATTATTATTATCCTGATAATGTATAGTGGGTTAGAAAAAAAAACCACAGTACAGTTGTCTAAGTGATCAAGATTTACAGATGGTGGAATTTTTAGAAGGTTGATTTCAGAATTGCTTGGGATTTCATATACAAAACTGGGTAAACATTTGTTTGACTGATAGCAATAGTAATAGAAATATCCCCACTGCGTAATACAGACCTTTTTTGATGAAAAGGAGATTGTTCAAATGCACTCCTTTTTTGGTATGTTTGTTCAAATCCACACTCAGTCTTTCATTGTTGTATATGTTTACATACTCTTTCTTTGGTTGCAAATTGAAAATATTCTTACATTAATACTAGAATTAAATAAAGCTTATAATGTAACAATATAAGGAATGATAGGTAATGTACAAAAGCATTCCTGTGCGGTTAGCACAGAGCGCAGAGATGAACCCTCTGGCTCAACTGGCAAGCATTCTTTTGAAAAACTGAGAGCTCTCTGCCCCTATGTTTAAAACAGTGTGGATGTGGAGTGCAGTTCATCTCTTTCATCATCTGTAAATGAGTGGCTGTGTAGAACAGAAGGAAAGAGTAGTATCTATGGAATTTCCGTATATAAAAATTCTATGCTTGGAGTGGTGAGTGACTGGAGCTAAGTGCTCATTGTTGAGTTGTATCTTTTTAGAGCTGATTTGGGATCTATTTAACAGGTTGTTTTACAGAGGCTTTTATTTAGAAGTGCTTACTCAGAACTGGGAGAACAGCTGGAGTTTTGTAAGTCATTTCTGTTGAAGAGGCATTAAGACAAATGTAGAAGCTAAAGCTCCATAAACGAGATAACAAATAAGCTTTCCTTTAGAAGTTCCAAGAGAAAGACAGACTGCTTACAGTGCACCAGATTCCAACAAAAGTAGAAAAATAAACATTACCTTTAACATAGAATGCCACTTGAAGGATCAAAGGATGACCAATGTGTATGGAGGATGTACAATAGTGAGCTTTCTGCATGAACATCAGGAAAGTTTACATAGGCATGAAATGCAAGCAGGTTTCTATCCTGGAGAAGAAACCAAAAAGGCTTCAACAGCATTGATCACTTGGATAAAATGGTCAGAGACAGAAGTTGAGACCATCTGTGGCATAGAATTAAAAGGTATGAGGAATCTGGAAGATATTGTTAAAGAGGGATGAGATGAGTATGCAAATACTAGCAGGGAGCATATAGTGAGAAGGGAGAGAAATGTATTGATATGAATACTTACTATATACTATTAAACCACTAACATCTGTGTGCTGTGTAGAGTTCCAGATATGGTGTGGTTCCTGCTAAACAAGACAGACAGAACTGGAACTCCACCTGCGTAGAAACCTTTGTCTGTCTATTTCTGTATTCCAGAAGGGTTTTTTAAATAAATGCTTTTGTTTTAAGAAGGTTAGTAATTCCATATGTCATGACAAGGAAATGTTTAGGGTACCAGAAGGGGAGTTTAAAATAATTTTATTCCATTACTTCTAGTTAAGTAATGGAATATTTGGGCTGGTGAAAAAATTTCTAATGCTGAGAAGTATTTATCTGTCTCTCCTGTATTCCTAACGCTATTGTCTCTAAAACATAGTAGTTAAAAGACACATTTCTTGAGTCACTTAAAACCAGCTTGGCTAAAGCATTAGAAAATGTATCTTATTGAACTATCCAGGATTGTCAGGAGATGGTTTAGATGACTTAGTCTTTTCAGCTGTAGTACCTATGGAAGGAAGATGCATATCACCTAGAATCCCACCAAACTTCTCAGGCCACTGATTATTTTACTATAATTAACTAGTTAAATCATAGAATCATGGGACTGGAATGGACCTCTAGAGGTCACCTAGTCCAGTCCCCTGCACTTATGGCAGGACCAAGCATTATCCAGACCATCCCTGACAGGTATTTGCCTAACCTGCTCTTAAAAATCTCCAATGATGGAGATTCTACAATCTCCATAAGCAATTTATTCCAGTGCTTAACATAAACAGACCTGGCTACATTTTAAGCCCATTGCTTCTTGTCCTATCCTCAGAGGCTAACGAGGACAATTTTTCTCCCTCCTCGTAACAACCTTTTATATACTTGAAAACTGTTATATTCCTCTTCACTCTTCTCCAGACTAAACAAACCCAATTTTTTCAATCTTCCCTCATAGATCATGTTTTCTAGACCTTTAATAACTTTTGTTGCTCTTCTTTGGACTTTCTTCAGTTTGTTCACATCTTTCCTGAAATGTCATCGTGTCCAGAACGAGACATAATACTCCAGCTGAGGCCTAATTAGTGCAAAGTAGAGCAGGAGAATTACTTCTAGTGTCTTGCTTACAACACTCCTGCTAATACATCCTAGAATTATGTTGGCTTTTTTTTTTGGCTACAGAGTTACACTGATCCATTTTTTTTCTGTGTGCAACTGATTGTTCCATCCTAAGTGGAGTACTTTGCATTTGTCTTAAATAATCCTATTTCAGACCATTTCTCCAGTTTATCCAGATCACTTTGGATTTTAATCCTATCCTCCAAAGCACTTGCAACCCCTCCCAGCTTGGTATCATCTAAAAACTTTGTAAATGTACTCTCTATGCCAGTATTTAAATCATTGATGAAGACATTGAACAGAACCATACCCAGAACTGATCCCTGGGGGACCCCACGCTATATAGCCTTGCAGCTTGACTGTGAACCACTGATAACTACTCTCTGGTTTTCTACCCAGCTTTGCACCCACCTTATAGTAGCTCCATCTATTGCATGACCTTCCCATAAACAAACTAGGGAAATACAAGACAGTATCAAAGCTTTACTAAAAGTCAATATATACACATCTACCACTTCCCTCCTATGCACAAGGCTTGTTACCCTTTCAAAGAAAGCTATTAGGTTGGTTTTGAAATGATTTGTTCTTGACAAATCCATGATGACTATTACTTATCTTAATTATTTACTCCATTTTCTTTCCAGGTACTGAAGTTAAGTTGACTGGTCTGTAATTCCCTGAGTTGTCCTTATTTCCTTTTTTATAGATGGGCACTATATTTGCCCCTTTCTGTCCTCTGGAAACTCTCCCGTCTTCTAGACTTTAAGATAATCATTAATGGCTTAGATATCTCCTCAATCAGCTCCTAGAGTATTCTAGGATGTATTTCATCAGCCCATGATGACCTGAAGACATGTAACTTTTCTAAGTAGTTTTTAACTTGTTTCCCTATTTTAGCCTCTCATCCTACCTCATTTTCACTGACATTCACTGTTAAACATCCACTAACTACTAACCTTTTTTTGGTGAGAACTGAAACAAAAAAGTCATTTAGTACTTCTGCCATTCCCACATCTTCTGTTATTATTTTCCCCCTCCCTCTCCCCCCTCCCCCATTGAGTAACAGGCCTACCTTGTCCTTGGTCTTTCTGTTGCTTCTAACGTTCCTGATATGTACTGAATTTTAAGAGCAAATGAATCTGCAATGTTATCTTTATTTTTGAGCAATTGATTTTGTTTGTGTTCCAGGTGAAGTTGCAAAGCCAGCAGCACAATTGGGTAGAACCATACAGAAAATGTTATATTTAAGTCTTTTATTTTAAATTAATGAAAAATTATCTAAAATATCATGAGGTAATTATAGGCATGTCAACCTGACATCAATTTCTGGCAAGAAGATGGTGTGGCTGATACCAGACTCTATCAACAAGGGTTTCTGGAAAATAGATCCTGTCAAACTAACTTAATATATTTTAGGAGATTATAAGCTTAGTTGATAAAGATAATAGTGCTAATGTAGTACAGTTAGAGAAGATTAGGTGTTTGTCTTGGTACCACATGACATTTTGATTAAAAACCTAGAACAATATAAAATTAAAATGACACATTAAATAGACTCAAAACTGGTGAACTAATAAGTCTCCAAATGTACCTGTAAATTGGGAATCATCTTCAAGTGGGTGTTTCCAGGGGGTTCCTAGACGGAAAAGTTCTTGGCCCAAGACTCATTAACATTTTTATCAATGACTTGGAAGAAAACATAAATTTATTAATAATTGGGCAGATGACCCAAATTGGGGGAGTGGTAAATAATGAAGAGGACAGGTCAATAATAGAGAGCTACTGGATTGCTTGCTAAGATGGACACAAGCAAATGATATGCATTTTAATATGGCTAAATATAAATGTATACATCTAGGAACAAAGAATGTAGGCCATACTTACAAGACCAGGGACTCCATCGTGGGGAGCACTGACTCTAAAAAAGATTTAGGGGATCATGGTGGATAATCAGTTGAACATAAGCTCTCAGTGTGAAACTGTGGCCACCAGAGCTAATACAAACTTTGGATGCCTAAACAGGAGACTCTCAAGTAGGAATAGAGGTGATTTTACCTCTATAGTTAGCACGTGTGCAATTGCTGCTGGAATGCTGTGTCCATTTCTGGTGCCCACAATTTAAGAAAAATGTTAATAAATGGGAGAGTGTTCAGAAAAGTATCACAACAATGATTAAAGGATAATAAAACATGACTTACAGGGACAGACAGTCTGCTTACTTAACAAAGAGAAAGTTTAGGGGTGACTTGATTACTGTCTGTAAGTAGCTGGGCTCTTCAATCCTGCAGAGAAACAACACAGTCCAATGCCTGGAATTTGAAGCTAGACAAATTCAGACTGGAAATAAGATACACATTTCTAACAGTCAGAGTAATTAACCACTGGAACAATTTATCAAGGGTCATGGTGGATTCTCTTTCACTGACAATTTTTCTAAAATAAATATGCTCTAGGAATTATTTGAGAGAGGTTCTATGGCCTGTGTTATACAGGAGGACAGACAAAATGATCACAATAGTCCTCTGGCCTTGGAATCTATGAATAAAACATCTTTGCCAAAACTGATTCAGCTATCTTAGCACAATTATCTTTCACACAACAGCATCAAATTCAGATGCACTAATATATTTTATACCTACTCTGATTACTACAATAAAGAAATGAAGATTACAAATCTTCATATAACTCCCTCCCACTAGAGAAGATGTGATTACATGTTTCTGCTGTCTCCAGCTACAATGATTAGCAGTAACAATATGATCTTAAACTTCCCCACCCATTCTGAGGAAGCCTAAAATATTTCTTTGTACAATGGTGAGTGCCCATATGAGTCAGTTAAAATTTCAGCCCCACGAATATCCAGAATGCTGTGGTGGGGAAGAGGGAGATACTTAGACCACTCTAAACAGAGAAAATATTTTTAAACCAGCATCTCAGAAGGGAAAAGGAATTTTAAATGAATTGAAAGCATTGTGTCCTCTGGTAAACTGCAATGCTTATCAGAACTGTGGAATTGAAATGAATATGCTGTACTCTATCTGCTCTGAGAAATCATAGACTCAGATCATGCCATTGCTATAGTTGGATGAAGCCCCGAAAAATTAAATAAACCTTTTAAAGCAGTGATGGGACTGGGAGGATTTTTAAATATTAATTTTTTTAGTATTAAATTTTAATTAATTTAGGTGCACACGGTACAAGCAAAGATTCAGAAGAGTTCTTATAGAACTCTTCATAGGCAGGAAATACTCCTGCTCTGACTGGAAGTAGATTTGTTAACACTCCAGACATGCTACAAAGCCCTTTTTTTTTTTTTTTTTTTCCTCCCAGGCAGTTGAGAATGAGGTTTTCTGAGGGGGGAGGGGATGTTACAGTGCAATGAGCAGTTTATTATTCATGAATATACAGCATAGTTATGAAAATGGAAATATTAAATGTAGAGGCACTCAGAACATAGGATGGGTTCTTATTGAGTGATTGATGACTTTTATATATTGGAAGAAACAAAATAAATTGTTAAATAACAATATCAGTACACTTAGACTTTGACCTTACAAGTGTGATGCATTGAAAAGGAGTTCAAGGTGGTTGTGCGCCAATGTATATGTGTGCAGTGGTTAATGATATGAGTTAGGGTAAGCACTAGGAATGGCTCTCTAAGCCTTTTGTGTGCCTATTTTCTTAGTATTCTCCTATTCTCAACAGCAGAGATGTAAAAAGATGTAAGGGCTGAGGAGACTTAAATGAGATCTCCAATATTCAAATGAGTCATTAGTTACCTGACCTGCTGCTTCTCAGGGGTAATTTGATGACCACATAGCAGCACTTTTGTTGATGCTTATCAGCTATTCATCATTTATGACTTTGCACTTAAACATTTAACACGCTGTTTCTGTACTGTGCAGAATCAAAAACTTAGATCACAATCACAATGCAAATTTTTAGAAATGGAGGGACTTCTGTGCCTGATAGAACCCCATTGAACTAAACGGGACTCCTCATGGGTATAGCACTCCACTCACATGGGAGAATTTGCAGGATCAGAGTCTTCAGGAATAATTAGATACCACTGTAGTATCAATCAAGAAGATTACAGACCCCTGGTTTAACCAAGGCACGGAAATAGTTCCTATATTTTATCAGCGACACTGGGAGAATCTTAAAATTCTCAACTATGAATTAGTTTGGAACCTTTATAAGATGTGTTAGATGTAATACAAAATACTGAGAAATTTTAGAAAGATATAACATTCCATGATAAATTAAGATTTTTTTCTCTACTGTCTGTTCCAGAATATCAAGTGGATAAGTAAAGTAATATCAATCAATAGGCATATATTTTCCAAGAGCACTATCTGTACTGTTAGTTCCCATGATTCAATTTATTATGTAGTATTTATTGTATGTATTGATCATATGTGATTGAGCTGTTGTTGGGATTTTAGTTATTGGAAATGTTGATGTTTTACCCTTACCTGAATTTAAAGTAAGGGTCAGATTGATGATGATTTCCAGAGGGGAGCCGTGTTAGTCTGTATACAGCAAAAACAACGAGAGTTCTGTAGCACTTTAAAGACTAACAAATTTAACTTCAGTAGGCATAAGCTTTCGTGAGCCTCAGCTCACTTCTTCAGATGAAGTTGGTACAAATGATACAGCAAATAGGAAACATATAGAAGGCAACATTTACATATCCAAGGGCATAGAAAACAATGGGGTAGATGGATAGAAGCCGGGTACTTGAGGCTTAATGACAACCATTGAGTAGGAGGTGAGAATGGGTAATCAGAGCAAATTACTTCTTGTAATGAGAGAGCCATTCCAAATCCCTGTTTAAACCCAGTTTGAATGTGTCAAGTTTGCAGATAATTTCTCACTCAGCAGTTTCTCTTTCAAGTCTGTTTGAAGTTTTTTTTTTTTTTTGCAGAAGTATGGCAACTTTCAAGTCAGTGACAGAGTGCCCTGGGCAATTGAAGTGTTCTTCGACTGGTTTATGGATGTTTTTTATGTCTGATTTGTGTCCATTTATCCTTTTGCGTAATGATAGTCCAGTTTGGTCAATGTACATGGCAGAGGGGCATTGCTGGCATATGATGGCATATATAACATTAGTGGATGTGCAGGTGAATGAGCCCCTTATGGTGTGATTGATGTGGTTAGGACCAGTGATGCTGTCACTAGAGTTGATGTGTGGGCAGAGTTGGCAACAGAGTTTGTTTCAGGGATAGGTTCCTGGATTGGACTTTTTGTAGGGTGTATGGTTGCTGGTGAGTATTTGCTTCAGATTGGGGGGCTGAGCGAGACAAGCGGCAGACCCATCCTGGCTTACAGATGCAAACTTAACACATTCAAACTGGGTTTAAACAGGGGATTTAGAATGGCTCTCATTACAAGAAGTAATTTGCTCTGATTACCCATTCTCACCTCCTACTCAATGGTTGTCATTAAGCCTCAAGCACCCAGCTTCTATCCACCTACCCCATTGTTATCTATGCCCTTGGATATGTAAATGTTGCCTTCTGTATGTTTCCTATTTGCTGTATCATTTGTACCAACTTCATCTGAAGAAGTAAGTTGAGGCTCACGAAAGCTTATGCCTACTGAAATTAAATTTGTTTAGTCTTTAAAGTGCTACAGAACTCTCTGATGATGATGATGATAACTAAATTAAACTGTTACTTCTGTGTGCTTGAAAGGAAGACTTTTCTATAGGTATATATTTCTGGGATTAGCTTCTGAACTTGTTGTTGGCTTCTCTCCTCAAAAATAGTGTTTACTTGTGGTCTGGTAAAGAAGAAAATCTGACTTTGTAAGATTAAGAGTTTTGAAATGCAGAGTAACTGATGAGACCATTGCTGGAGGATAAAATTGGAAGATTACTGTACATCTTTGTGTCTTTTTAGCACTGTCTTCACTCATATACAAACGTACACACACACTCTCAAACCTCTCTTTAAAATGTTCAATGCACACTAATATGCATCTTTTATTCTCCCTGCCCTGCACATTCTGGAATCCATGACATTCTAAAAGGTACTACATTTTACCTAGCAAAATAGAAACTTTCTTGTTGTAACAACTTGGACAAAAAGACTGCATTTATACAAAAAGCAATTTCCTTTGCCAGTAACCTTTTGAACTCTCATTTCTATTATTTACAATGTCTGTGTTTGAATAAGATTATTATCTTTCACAACCCAACTTCTAGGTAGAAGATTTATTTATTTTTCTGATAAAGTGCCCATCACTATCTCTGACTTTGGACCTGATTTGTGTTTAATTATGTTGAATGTCCAGAAACCCAGCCATTTCCTCAACTAAAACAAGGCAAAAGAAAACAGTCCTAAAAGGAGGCGCTAGTAAAGGGGCGGGGGAGAAGAGTTCAGAAGAGTAAAACATATCAGCCTTCAACTAAGGATGGAAGTGACTCTGATGGGACATCATCAGAAAAGAAACCCAATGCAGAGGATCCCTAAATCAAAACAGATCTGCCATTGGCTTGCTTCAAATTGAAAGTGCATTATTGCACCAATAGGATTTGGGTCCTGCAGTCAAATGGGGTCTCCATGTATAGGGACTTTAAGATCTGAATTCCAAGGATCTACCATTGGTCTCAAAAATCTGACTCTCCTAAGGAGCCCACTGTATAGTCTTGGTCTAGAAGTGTTCTCACGTCCCTTGTATGTTTGCTGCATTGCGAAGTAATGGTGATGTACACTCACCTCCCTCTGTTTACTCCTAGCACAAAGACTTGATAGTGCTGAAAGCAATAGCAGACCTTCTCCCTCCTCCTGACTATGGGGAAGGAGCTGTCAGCACACACCACCTCCATCCATTGGTCAAATAGAGGGGAGGAGGAACAAGGGTTTGTTGCTACTAGATCTCTTCTCTTTCATAGCAAGGAGGAGAGTGAGGGAAATTGTGGTGGGAAATAGTGTCCGACTAAGGAGGTGTAGGGTGAGATTGACGATATTGGGGAGGGAGTGCAAGATGAGATGGAAGACATGGCAGAAGAGAGAGAGAGGTTAGGGGATCTGATCCTATTCCCATTAATAAACTGCAGAATATGGGAGAAGTGAGGTGAGAGCACAGGAAAAGTGAGAGGAACAAGGGGGAGAGGGAAAGAGGCTCATCTAGGAAGGAAAGAGGAAAAGATCAGGAAAGAAAATGTCTTAGAGAGGAGACATGAAATGACTATTTTTAGACAAAAGTAAACTGAAAAATGTAAATAGCCTGAAAAAGATGGAGTAAAGCTCATATTAGAATATGCCATAGGAGGAAAGGAAAAGAGAGCAAGAGAAGAACCAAGACAATGGAGACGAAGTAAGGTGTGTGTGTGTGTGTGTGTGTGTGTGTGTGTATTAAAATAAAATGTGAGGGCAAGTTGTTGTATGGAGCGTTGTTGTAACCATGTTGGTCCCAGGATATTAGAGAGACAAGGTGGGTGAGGTATCTTTTTATTGGACCAACTTCTGTTGGAGAGAGGCAAGCTTTTGAGCTTACACAGAGCTCTTCTTCAGGTCTGGGAAACTAGCTCAGTGAAACTGCTAAATACAAAGTTTGAACAGAGTGTTTAGCATAAGTAGTTAACGCATATTTCAAGGGACCATTCAAGGTGAAGTAGCCCATTAACACTCAAAGGGAGGAAAGGAATGGAAGGGAAACAGTGGGAGGCAGGGCGGTTGGTAGAGTGGTACAGATTATTGTAATAAACCATCAGTCCGGTGCCTCTATTCAGACCAAGACTTCTAGTGTCTAGCAAAGTTATGAATTCAAGCTCCCAGACTCGTCTTTTGAAAGTGTTGTCCTGGTTTCCTTTGGGATGATGACTGATAAGCCAGATATAGAGTGAGCATTTTGTGAGACATGTTCACCTACAGGTGACAGGGTGTTTTTGTCTTTTATCATTTTCCTGTGAGTTCATTTGAGAGCATAATGACTGTCTAGCTTCACCCTCATAGTTGTTATTGGGACACTTAGTGCACTGGATGAGGTACACCACGTGTTATGATAGGCATGTATAGGAACCCTGGATCTTGAAAAGTGTATTGTGAGGGTTGTTGATCATTGTAGCAGTGGAGATATGTATGCAGGTTTTGCATCTGTTCTGGCAGGGTCTGGTGCCACTTTGAGTTGGGGTGCCCTGGTCTGTGGGGAGCTTGCTTCTGATGACAGGCTTGGAGAGGCTGGGGGGTTGTTTGAAAGCCAGAAGAGGTGGGTCTGGAAAGATTATTACTTGTGCATTCTTTGACACAGAACAATCTTATTTGCTGAGGTGGGCTGGCTTATGAGATTTCTCCACAGTAAAGAGAAGATATATTCTAGTCATTCTGGGTCAGCCCTGATGTAAATGGGCACATCATTTGTTGAGTTTAGTGGAAATGGCATCTGCTTATGCCAAAGCTAATTTTGTTCCTTTTTCTTCAGAAACTCACGTCAGAGTAGACATCAAAGACCTAAGGAACTTGGAACTTCCCCTTTCCCCAAGATTTAGGGCCTAATTTTCATTTATACCAAGGCCACTGTGCTGCTGTGCAATGTATAAAGGGCCCTTAAAGTGGGAGTAAATTATATTTTCATTTATTTTAAGGACCTTTTATGCTGCTAGTGATTTAAAGGGGGTCTTAGTGTAAATGAAAATCAAGCCCTTAAAGTTTATTTAAAGGTCCACATGCATGCTGGTCACTTATATGAATGTTAGTCTTGTTATAACCAAGTATTAAGGTGGCATGTCTTGATTAGTGGAGACTTACTATAATATATAACCAAATAATACAATAGTTAATTAAACTGGTCAGGTTTTATAATTGAGCTAATAAATCCATTTCCTGGGATGGTTATAATGTATTATGAATTACTGAAATAGCATGTGCAACATCATAAAAACGGTTACATTGTGCTCTATTTTAACCAAATGACAAACACAGCATGAGCTAAAATATTTCTCAGAGTTTACAAAATAAAACTGAAATGCATGAGCTTGGTTGTAACTTTTGGCTGTTGAATTAAGTGTGGGGCCATTCTTAACTGATTAAGTAAATGCTTCATATTGCAGTAGGAAAAAAAATCAGTGTAATTTACGACTAACTGATTACTAATTTACTATCAAGTTTGGTTAGCTAAGCTCTGTCATCAGGGTTCCCCCCTCCTCCCCTTGCTCTGAACTACAAACACTAATAGATATAGGTCAACTGAAATATCAGAGCAATTTGCATTGTAACATTTCTACTAGGGCTGTCAAACAATTAAAAAAAATCCGCAATTAATCATGAAATTAAAAAAAGTCATGATTGATTGTAGTTTTAATTGCAGTTAAACAATAATAGAATACCAATTTAAATTATAAATTTTGGATGTTTTTCTACATTTTCATCTGTATTGATTTTAGTTACAATGCAGAATACAGAGTGTACAGTGCTCACTTCTATAAAATGTAAGAGTGCTTCTGTAGCTGCGTTATGTCGGTGGGAGAGCATCTCCCACCGACATAGCGTTGCCCACACAAGCAGGGGCTTCACACACAGTTTTGCCAGCATAAGCACTAGTGTAGATAAAGCCTTAGACTTGTGCCTGATACCTGCTTGAGAACTGCAGTAGCAGCACAATAGAATTCTGTATCAGTCAAAAGATTTTCTGTCTATGGTTAAAAATCAGTATTTAGCACCTGTGTGACATTCTGAAATTTTGACTTTGTTCCTCAAAAGGACAAAAGCATTTATCAAAAATTTGAAATTTTTAGTGGAAGCTAAATTCTGATTTCTAGTCATCTCTGGTCAGGAGTCATTTTCTATATCTTTCTGTAACCAACTAATATGATAATCATGGCAACATTTATGAAATCTCTTGGTAACTTGCCTGATAATAAGCAGTGCTACAAGGGTCTCTGACCTGAACCAGAGTTTTCAAATAACCCACTAGTTTTTTTTATAGATGTATCCTGTATAAAAACTCAAACTTATTAAAAAAAAAAAAAAAGTTACACTTTCGTATTCACTATATCTTATCCAATCCAACACATGAAGCAGTGCCTCTGAGACATTATTGATAGGGAAAAATGTGAAGAGATGAAGACTAATGTATTTAGTACCTAATTATTGACTGAATAGGAAGGGCAAAGATCTGATGTATGTATTGATTGAAGGCTGAGCTGGCTTTTTCTGTATAAGCAACTTTTTTTTTAATCATCACATTTTTGGAGTTATAACTGACTGTTTTTTGCTTTAAGTACAGAGGAGCCTGAAGCAAACAGGCATCCATACACTCATTAATTTTGTGGAAGTTCAGATCTGGATATGCATTGGGAACTGGACTTTTATAAAACCAGTTCTTTTTCAGGGCGTTAGTCAGTGTGAGTCCCAGAAGCATTCAGAGGAACTACTAACCATACACTTCAACTAAAAACCAAAAATGACCCACACACTGTGAATGACCAAAAACATCCTGAATAAATTGTATTGAATTAATTAGGGTTAAAGCCTTCGGGGTCCATTGCTTTAGAAATGCAAATGTTAATGTACTGTGGTGAGATTGTACAGAACTTCTTCTTTAGCAGGAAGACAAAATTAATGTGATCTCTGGAAAGGATGAGGAAGTTCAAAGATCTTTTTGGAACAACACATGTGAAGTGGATTTCCTAGGAAGAACCTTGAGGTGAGGGGAATGCAAATTCTCCTCTCCAAATCTAACCTTTTGAAGATAGCCCTGGGGAGAGAGGCCCATTGTATTATTAATTAACTGCTTCTGGAAACTCCAGATCAAAGGGTGGACTAAACTTGTCATGAATGTCCTTGTTCTGAGCAGAAGCTTTGAAGAATTTGTAACCACAAGCAATCACCTTAAGTAGAGGGTTGTCAGAGTGCTCCTCTCAGAATCCCAGCTAGGGTTGGGGTTAACTCTGGTAAGCTTATTAGCATGGCGTGTAGGTCCTTTTATAGCTTTCATACGTTTTTCTCTAATGCTTTTTACCTTAAGAATAAAGTAGGTTCACATAGGAAGTCTGCGTGGTAATTTATATCCATAGCAATTATACCTGTTATCTGTCTGAAGAGAAAGCAATCGGGTCTGTTTGGACACAACAGGAGTAATACAATTAAGGGAGGGAACTGTTCAGTCTGGACATATGACTCCTTTCTGACCAGGGTGTGTACTCCACCCAACAAAGGCAACGGCCAGAGAACTGGAAGCCTGAGATTGGGTGCTCTTGCTGCTGGACCACTGAGGGGAAATACAGGTGCAGTTGCCCAGAACTGACACACTCCTGGCACTTGAAAAAGCATCTATAGAGTTGTTTTTGAGAGTCAAGTTCCAGAGACGTGTGATCCAGTACTGTTATGTACTTGGCGAAGAGGGCGTGAGAATATACAGTGGAGACAAAGTCATGGAAGATGTGACATAGACATAACAAAGAACTGAATACAACATAAACAGGAGAGAATGGGATGAAGTGAGCAGTGACGGAGACCATTCCAGAGACACGTGAGAGGGACTGAGCCGAACATGTACATCTCAGACTTACTTTCCTGATCTTTAATTGCCATCTATAGGCTTGCAAATCTGCCCAGTGGGGGTGTTGCAGCCCTTCCTTGAGCCCAGGCTCTGAAGAAGGCCACAGCACCTTGCTACGAAAGGAAAGTTAGGGGATTCGGTCACTGCTCAAGCCTGCGCGTGGCCCCCAGACGGGGCGGGGCTGGCAAAGGAATCTGCAGACACAACACTTGGTATCCTCTGTGGCTGCAGGCCCAGAGGAGACCAGCACTCCCAAGGTGGCTAGGGAAGGGGGGGAGGGGAACGCAGGCCCACCCGTCTCCACTGCGTCCCAACCCAGGGCCCTACCAGTGGCAAGGGGTTCTGACACTAGGTCAGTGGGGCTCCAGCCAAAATGCACAGACACTGGTGCAAGCACAAGCTCAGCCCAACTGTAGTTGGCTGCACCTGGGCTACTTTCTCCCACCCTAGACCTGGGTACCTGGAGCCAGGGGTCTTCCTCAGATTCTCCGGGGTAGGTGGCTAGAGGGAGTCCCATAAGTCCTTCCCCATTGGCCGGTGGCAGGTCTGGGAACTCCTCAGGGCCATCAGCAGATGGCAGCTGCTCCAGGCCACAGGGTCCCTGGGGTCCTCCAGCAAACAGGGCTTAGGCAGGTCCCAGGCAGCTCCTCTAAGTCATGGCTGGCCTCAGGGGATCCCTCCCAGTCAGCGGTCTCCAGTAGCTCTTCCCAGTCACTAGGGCCCAGTAGCTCCGGCAGGTCCTTGAGGCTCCGGTCAGTGGAGGACTCGTGCTGCCCAGCCGCGGAGCCTGTGTCGGGCCCAGACTACAGCCTCAGGGAAGAAGCATTTTTCTCTGGCAGCAGCTTCCCCTTGACTGAGCAGCTAGGCCTTTTGTACTTCCCCTTTCCCATCTTTGCTCCACCCCTCTGCTCCCAGGGTCTGAGGCCTGCAGTACCCTGATCAGTCCAGAAGGGGCATCACAGCCCTTCCTCGGGCCCAGGCTCCGAGGAAGGCCACAGCACCTTGCTACACCATCATATGGCTTCATCAGAGATTTTGCGAGGACAAAATCATTCAGCTTGTAGTTAACTTTGTAAGAGATTCATAAATCAACATCCCTATGAAATTTTGAGATTACAGCAAAGAGGAGTGAAACACTCAATAGTCCCTATAGTTAATATTTCTGGGAAAGGATTCTGTTCCACATTCGCAGAATCTGGTTAAAGTCAGTATATCTCATTATGAAAGGTCACCGACAGTTTGGCAACTTGGGGATAAAAAGTGGGTTTTCTGTTTAGTTAATTTGGAAGCATTATTAATCTTGGTAGTTAAGAACAGTAATACACATTTTAATTGTCTGATTTGGTTTAATAAATTTAGTGACAGGGAGACATTTTAGTGAATTGTTAAATTGTGAGTTGTTAAATTGTAAATTGTTAGTCCTGACACTAGTTTTAGATCATTTTTTGTGTGCCAGTAAAATATATTTAATTCTGTTTCTCCTCCTCCCCTCCCCCCCCCCCCCCCCCACAAGTCAACACTTACCACTTTTTTAAAAAAAATAATGGCAGTAGCTAATGGTTGTGGCTTTGCACAATAATTGCATGTTACCCATTTCTCAGTATTTCTTATGTAAGAGACAAGTAGTTTTTCATGGCAATATGACTGTGAGTCATAGAATCATAGAGTTGGAAGGGACCTCAGGAGGTCCTCTAGTCCAACCCCCTGCTCAAAGCAGGACTAATCTCAGCTAAATAATTCCAACGAGGGTTTTGTCATATGTGGAGAGCTTTGTTTGGGCCAACAGGGGAAAGAAAAGGTTAAAAAGTTTGTTTCCTAGAGTAAACAGCACTTCTATAACAGTTAAAATTGTATGTGATCTGATCCTTTCTGAAGTGTTTTTTTTTTTTTTTTTTTCTTTTTTTTTTTCTCCTAATAAGGGGATGTTCAAAATGAAAAGTCTGCTATCCTGATCAGGGAGCTAGTAATAAACCAAACTTTAAACATCTCCAGGTAACAAGTCTCTTAGTTGGTGAGTATTCTGTAAGACTACCTAGGTTCCTGAACTGACAACCATTTTACCAACTGACCTGTACAAGAATACAATGTACAAGAATAATTTCCATGGACTGCCATGGGAGTTGCTGCTCTCAAATATTTGTGCATATTTATCCCAAAGTATTTATTTATCCAAATTATTTTAACTAATCACTGCAGCTTTCCTGGCAGATATGTAAAACCTACATGCTAAATTGTTTTTTATCTTGCTCACATGAGTCCTGCTGACGTCACAGGAGTACTTGCAAAACTAAAGTGAACAAAATCCCAACATGTGAGAGGAAGCCTGTGACACAGGGAAAAGAAAAGAAACATTAATTCTTACTGGATCTTTAAAAAAGGGATCTCAATACATACACTCATTTAATTTGTTGTCTCATTAGACAACTTTCATCTATTGCTGTCTACCCCAACAAAATACCACCCTGCTTCTAAATCATTTGATCTTTTTATTGCCAAGGAAAAAAGAACCCTTACTTCTAAAAGCAAAAGAACCCCAAATCTGATTTTTTCCATGTTTTTCCCTCCCCATTAATGACCAGTGTGTTTGTATATTAAAAGTCTTAAAAAACGAAGTGTTCAGTGAGCCTTTAAGAACAATATTAATAAATCTGAAAGAGCTACTATTTTAGTGACAGGTATTTAGGCAAACTCGTGGAAGCATTCTGTACTGTGGAAGAACCCAAACTCAGGGGTCCTTATTTACAGGTTCTCTTGCTCAGCGGAACGTACTGAAATAGCCAAACAGATTTAGCAAAGTCAAAGTTTATTCTTTACATAAAGAAGGTGATCCCTTCAAATATAAGGAATGACCCCTGCTTCCAAAAAACAGACTGTATTTATAGGATGGTATAAAGAAGTTTTTACACGTCAGTTTCCATGGTCGTATATACTAAAAAGTATTATCTAGGAATTTTCTAACTGAATACTTGCAACTTTCCTTACCTAAGTTACAAGGTCTTTCTCTGCATTCCATCTGTACTAGCGTCTAGACCTCTTAACTATTTCATTACTACAAAACATTCTAAGATTAAATAACTGCTAACAAAACATTTTCTATCTCAGACTTTTTACAGTGAATTCTAAAATCAGTTCTCAGCAAAAACAGAGACCCCATCTTGTTTTCCCTTCACAGTACTAACTAACCCTGGAACAGCCTCTGCTTCACTTTTCCCTGTTCACCACACTACCTCCATAGTAACTAATATGCTTTTGCTGTTTTCAGGAACTCGGGTTACCTTAAATGCTGGGGGCTGGAGTTTCAAAAAGTGCTCAGAACTGGCTTAACTCTGTTTCCATGGAATTTTTACCAGTGGCTTCAGTGAGAGGAGATGTAGACCATTGCTGAGCACTTTTTGAAAAACCCACCTTGGGATTTTACTGAAATCAGTCACATTGAGAATCCACTGGTAACTTGAAAGTGTTTAGTAGAATGCAGGACAAAAAGCCTTCTCTTGTTTTGGGAATGTTGCCGGGGGGGGAGTATATAGTTTTCTGAATTGTTTCATACAATGTGAACAACATGTACGTGATATATGGTAGACTTTACTGTGTAGGGGTTAATTGTGCCATACAGCTACAGACCTGATGCACTGTGCCTCTGAGTACGTCTCCATATGCAGGAGAACACACTCTTGCTACACCCCTTAAGGGGATGTGTGATGTGGTGTACCAGCCCCTCCCGCCAGAGGGGAGCCCTCAGCTTCCTAAGTGGCCAGAAAGGCAGTTCCCCATCACACAAGCCACACACTACCAGGCAGGAAGGGGGGAATAAAAGCCAAGCAGAGGCCTCAGTACAGGGTGGGACAATAGAGGAGAGAGACTCACTCCCAGAGCCCATCAGAAGGACTGCTGGACATTGCTGTTTGGTGAGCCCTAATACGCCCAAAGGGGCTTCAGGACTGCTTTGCAGCTCAGCACTGCTGCTTGTGGAGCCCTGCCACACCCAGAGATACTCCAGGACTGTGTTACTACCCATCATGACAATTCAGGGCCTACACAGAATGGGAGTTGTACCAAAACACCCCTCTTTCAGGGGAACCCCAGGCACCATCTGTCACAGGATACCTCCTGCATTCCCCTGCATTCTTGGCAAGCTCTACTGGTTAATGTAAGGCCATTTTCTTGCCTCTGCCCCTCCCTGACCTCTTGGAGAAGCTAAGACCCATAGGGTCCCAGGAGGGAACCGTCTCTGATTGAGGGAATATGGAGACTGGAAGTGGTAACTAACCACTACACAAAGTTCACCAAGGGTGGACAGCTTCTTGCATCTTCCCCTCTGTGCACACTTATGCACCAGCAGGGCACAATTTGCCCCCAAAATAAATTATAAGCGTAAAATATTTTTACTAAAAATAATGATCTCTTAGGTAGCAGCCAAATTCCTAACAGTACGTTCTGTCAAGTGTAGTGAATCAGTGCTGATAATAAAAAATTAAGCTTTCACTTAATGATCATTGTGCTAAATCGTGCTTATGTCACTCATAAAAGTAGCTATCATAGTCAGTATCTCTGTGGAGAACTCCTGAGGTGGAGTGCTATGATACAGATTTCACAACCATCCCTGCTGCCTTTTATTTGAGTAAATCCCATAGGGACCCCAGGGTTCTTGCTAGACACTCAGAACTTTTCAAAGAGCTTGCCATTCAGTTGATAGATAATTAACCACAGTCATTCAAATACTCTTGAACTCAATATACCCAAGTGCTAAGAAAAACTGATGCATCATTAATGCTACACAGATTTTTAACATTCATTCTCACCTGAGACCTCAAATCAGCAAGGTACTTAAGTGTGTTCCTAACTGAAAGCCTGCAACTTGCCTTACTGATGCCAACGGGATTAGTTATGTACCTGAAATTAGGCATGTACTTAAGTACCTTGCTGAATCAGGCTAGAAAGATTTTACAACCAATGATCATCTCGCGGGTTGCACATGAATACCCCTGTACTCTTGTAATTTCTATCTGGAAAAGTGAATGAATTAATTGACTATACTTCAGTAGTTGCAGTAAATATATATATCAGGGTAAGGGCCCAAATATCCCCATCAAGATTGGGGCCACTTGTGCTGGGAGCTGTACAAAGGCAAAAATTATACAATCCCTGCCTTGATGGTCTCATAGTCCAAAGTCACAAACAGATCCAGGTTAGGGGATGTGTATACAACAAACAAGCAAATGGATCTAGTGAAAAATTAGCACAACTCTGTTAGTTACATGTATTGTAAGGGTTTGTTTTGTTTAAGTGGGGATAGAAGTAGGAAGGGAGGAAGGAAATAAATAGGAAAAGGAAAGACAGGAAAGAGGAATAGTGACAGCTTGTCACCTGTTTAGACTGAATTTTGTAGACACCATAGCAGAGGCACGTCTTAGGGAGGATAGGCTGTTCATATTTTATTGGGGAGTTTTTCCCCTGCAAAACTGACCTTGTGGGAGAAAGCATGAAATTGTTGAAGGAATAAGCTGGCAAGTGTGGTGGTAAAGGCTGGGAACACTGGCAGAGGGTAAGCAGATGTCAACATGCATTACAGTAAAAAGTTTTAACTCTACTTTTTTAAAGTATTACCTCCAACTGCAGTGATTCTGGCTCTAGAAGAGTTCAAAAATTGAACTGAAAGAATTCAGAAAATAATCTTCTCTTGTTTGATCAGCTTGACAACACAATATCTGAAATACAATGTCTAGAGCTGAACACCTGATTTATTTTTCTTTTTGTGGAAAAAGAGAGAAGAGAGAGCAGGAGAGCTAGAACAGAAAGCTAATTTAATGGAGAAAGCTAATTTAATGGAGACTTTTAGCCAAATGTGATAGATTAATTTTTGTGTTTAAAACCAGGAAGTTAACTGATAGTCAAATCTGACAATTTAAGGGACAGGGTAAGTGTGTAAGAATGTTTCATGTCCCTTATGCTCCAGAAAACAATGAAAGGATGGAGTTTTTTCCTATGTGGCACTAAAGAAATTTAAAATCTACAAAATATCTGTGTTTTGTGCTATGTAGAAAATGTTCTTGGGAGTTCTGATCTAGAAGCTGAAAACTCCAGCTGTTTCACTCAAATCCAGAATTACCAGGTTAAACAAGGATGTTACAGACTTTCTGGAGAATGGCTGTGAACATTTTGATCTTGATAACTTTAGAGCTGTGCAAAATTTCCAGACACATTTTAGCAAAGCAAATTCAGTTGATAAGGAATAAGCTTCCTAACCTATCCAGATCAAGTGAAACTGTTTATGTCTAATGGGACTAAGAACTTGCAAACAGTTGAGGATAAAAATGTCCCTCTTGGCCAGCAAGATTTGGGGATGTAGGGCTGGGTAAGTGGGGACACACGGGGGTCCTGGGGAGTTTAGATGCTGGGCCATACACCTTCCCTCTGTCTTGAGGATGCAAGAGCATCTGTGAAGTAGCTCCATGGCAGCCTGCAGGGAAAGATTCCATTTTTTAAAAGCAGGGTGCTGCTCTGTTCTTCATGACCGAAAAGAAGCAAGACTCTGTTTTAAAGTTTTATACAAGAGGTTCTATATTATATTCACTGGACCCTGTAGATCTTTAGGTCCCATACCATTTTTGTTTCGTGGAAAAAGACTATAGTTGATTCTTGCATAAGACATATGTAAATTAATATACAATTTTATTTTGCAGCATGAAGCCGGATGATAAAGTCTGGACACTCTCAGGCATAGGTGTGTAGTGATGCCCATCAGAGATTTGGGGCCTGAATGGAAAATGCATAGTTAGTCAAACAGCTTTCCATAGTTATAAAATTAATGTTTATTTCACTGGCTGACAGTTTCTTGTAAGATGTTCTGATTAAAACCAGTCTAATATATTTGTTATACTTATTTATTATTATTATTTATTTATTATTATTTGGGTTGATGATAGCACCCAACATGTGCTAGGTGCTCTCTAGTCATTCCAAAAGGACAGTCCCCGTCCTGAGGTGCCCATCGTTAAGGATTTACAATTATTTCTTTAATTGGAATGTGTGCAATGGACTTGCTGGGCCAAATTTAACCCTTTTGGCTCACAACAGTTAATTTCACCCACTGATTTAATTTGGGCTTGTCTGATTTCTTTGCTGCTTCAGAACTGCAGTTTAGGCATTGATCTGTGTCTCTAGGTCCTCATCACTCATTGATGTAGAGAAACAGATTGCTCTGCAAATGAGTTTCCTGCCAGCTATTGGATCCTCTTTGTTGATGGTTCTCTCTGTAATGCTATCTCTAGGAGGTCTTCTGATGCCATTGTACTCCTGTTGTGCTGAATCCTGTTTTAACCGCTGCCACGTCGCCTCGCTGCATTTAATTAATGTATATACATGGATTTATGCAATTTTACAATGCAGACTTCAGCTGCCCTCATCTTTAATACAGAGGTGCAGCATATGGAGTATAATATAAGTCTCAGAATGCAATGCTCCAACTTAATTGGTAAATCAATTGGTAGGAGTCTGGAAAAACAGGAAAGGAATGTCTCACTATAGGCACCTCTCAAAAAAACCTTTGAGAATTGTTAAGGAACAATGTCAGAACTATTAACTTTAATTATATTACCTTCTCTCCCTCTGAATTACAGGCCAGGACTGGTTTTGATAAGAAAGTTAAACTGGGAACATGGAACAAAAGAACTAAAGCAGGGTTTAAAAAGAGCCCTCTCTCAAGAGATGGTGGGAGTTGTCTGGGGGAACCAGGCAAAGACTCAGGCACTCTCTGTGAGTGTCTGAAAATGTTAGGGCTGCCTTAACTTACATTACCATCAAGGGATAGTAAGATTTTATGTAGTTCAGGAAACTGTTTATTTTAAAATCCTTTTTTCTCTTTTGCTTCATTCCTACTGCTAAAATAAACAATAATTTGGTTTTCAGAAGGCTGTCTGATCACTGGATACCACTAGTCTCGGACTCCCAAAGGGAAAGAACTCAGTCACACCTGCAAGATAAGAACAATTGAGACGTGGTACTTGTATCCCAGGGTCTGGTCTTCAGAGTGAGAGAAGAGCAAAATTCCTCTCCAGGAGAGGTAAAGGCATGAAGCCCTATCACTTATGGGGAGGAGGGGAGAGGTGCATTCAAAGAGACCACAAAAAGGACAGAATTGCAGTTACTAATAGTAATATTATCTTTAGTTGCAGCTACGGCCAATAATTAAGATATGATCAATTCAGAGTGACTTATTTATTGGACTAAGTAATACTATATTTCTGTTCATAAGGCATCTGCGAAAAGGACGCAACATTTATTAATTTAATCTCTAACATAATTATTAGCTGAATCATTTATGTGACCGAATTCTAGCCTATGGATTCTTTGAAATATCAGTATGATTATTCAGAATTCAAAATTCCAGATGTGATCAGTCACCTATGCCAAATGACAGTGTCTCTGTTTCCTGGCTGAAGTCCTAAAACTTCATCTTCTCAAGGAACAGGTGAATGGGAAGAGGGAGGGAAATAGAGAATAGCTAGGGGAAACGTAGCGCTCTCAAGTTGTAGATCTTCACAATTTTTTCCTGTATTTATGTGTATTAGAAACAACATTTTATTTATCTGTACAAGTGGACTATAGGATTTTAAAATAGCTGGATTTCTTCCTGACTGAGAGAGAGAAAAAGATGAAAGCCAGATATTTGAGTATCTAGCAGACTTTGCATTCAGTTTTCTCTTTCTCTTTCTGCTGATCCTGCGTGTGCATAGTCCTTTTCGCACAGGCTCAAGCCAGATCCCAGTTCACCTCATTCCCCTTGAATTACCTCCATTACTAGGGGCATCCCTATGCCTGTAATAGTGCTGGATTAGGGACCCCTCTGACAGTTTGGTGGTGGTTATGAGTACATGTTCATCAGTGCATATTACATGCCCTCCTCTGTGCCCAATCCACAGAGAATGCAAGTCTCTTAAACCCCATACACCACCCCCAATTAACAAGCCTGGTTCTTTAGCACAAGCTATAGAGGCTCATGTTTTTAGCATAGGAAATCACCAGTGCAATTGCTGATGTATTCATGCCAAGATGGCAGCTATCACACAACCATGTCACCTCACTCCAACCCGACCACCACGGCTGCAGCTCAGTATTTAATTTTTGTTATAATTTTTCCCCCTCCCAACTGCCTCTTGTATCCCAACATTCATTCTACCTATTCTCCATCCCATCTCACAGAAAGGTTTTCAAATGGCCACAGGAGCATTACCATGGTTCATTTTCATCTAAATATTTAATAGTATGAAAATTTGCAACACTTGCACTCACAAGTCCAGCAAACTGAACTCACTGGTTTTACTCTCAAAAATAATCTGAAATAAATTTTTCTTGTATCCACTCAGCTCTAGTACTAATGTTACTGTCTCATTAAATGAAGGGAATGTTCTATTAATGTGTCTATTAGTTAGGGTGACCAGATAGCAAGTGTGAGAAATGGGACAGGGCGTAGGGGGTAATAGGGACCAATCTAAGACAAAGCTTCGAATATCGGGACTGTCCCTATAAAATGGGGACATCTGGTCACCCTACTATTAGTGTGCATAACCAAATACAAATACAACTGATCTCCATTAGGAAGTATCTTTCAGATGTTGCAAAAAAGATTTTTTTAAAATATTAATTTGAATGATTAATTATTTCTGTGAAAAGCAGTACTTGAAAAGGACAAATTGTAATTTAAAATTACTATGTTGTAACTGTATTCAGTGAATGTTTGCACTGTTAACTAAATTAATCATTTTTCCTTTAGCAATTTTTTTCCTGAATACTAATTACTTTATCCATTACTTTAATCCAGTTCTCATTATATATCAGCCCGTGGTTGCTGTCTTGTGGAAAATAAGCAACATGTATCCTCAAAAATGCAGATCTTTTTGACAATAATCTTTTGCATACTGTTCTAAATCCTTTTAAATAAGTCAGTCTCTTAATTATTCAATCTTTATATCTTAATTTTAAGTTTTTCTGTTTAAATGAGAGAGCTTAAACTGGAAAGTCTTAAAGGTCAGTTTTCAAAGACAGCCAAAAAATTCCAGTCATTTAATTTATTATAATATGTAATATTTAAAGGACTGAAAGTAAATTTCAGAGGAAGTGAGAGTTTCTTATTTTCTGAGTAAATGTTGGTAATGTGGCTGAAATTAGACTAAGCTATTTTTTTAGGGTTCTTTTTTTTCATTTTAGCAGTATTACTCTAATTTTCTTTTGCCTTTGAAATAGTATTTACAATGAATCTCTAAGAAAATAAAATAAATTGGCAACTGCTGAGTATAAGCTACAGCACATGCCATCAAATGTTTGTGCTTGCAATTGTTTGCAACACATCTGTGGCAAGAGTTTGCTGATGCCTGTTCTATATGACCTGTAGGAAGCCACCGTGGCCTCCCACGGAGCCAGAGCCTGGGGAAGGCCCCGAGAGCTCTGATTGGCCTAACGCACACCCGGTCCCAGAGTCTGCCCGGCAACAGGAGACCCGGGCCGTGATAGGGCCACCCGGCCAGACCAATTGGCAGCCGTGGGGCGGAGCCCCAACAGGAAGGGGAAGGATAAAAGCCTGGCCCCTGAGCTCAGTAGGACCCAGACTGCTGCCGGAGGCAGACGTGCTGCCCCGCCAGCAGAGGCCTAGGCCAGAGCCTAGCCGCCGCCGACGACGAACCCTGGCCCCACCTGGGACTGGGGATTGGATAGGGCCCTCGAGGAGCTGGACAAGGCAACCCGGCCAGGACGACTGGGCCAAGTGACCCCGAGCCCGGGGCCGTGCTCTGGGACCACCAGACTGGACCGAGACCCCAGAGCAGCCCGAGTGGCGGACACCCCCAGAGGCCGGGCCAGATTTGGAGGAACTGCCGGCCGCCGAGCCCCTCCCTGCAGCAGGGCAGGACTTGGAGGAGCTGCCCGAGGCCGGCCCGCTCCCCTTCTACAACGACCTGGAGGAGCTGCCCCCTGAGGAGGAGTTTCCTGCCTTACCCCCGGTCGACGAGGAAGGACTAACAACGCTACCCCAGGTGGACTACCTTAGGGACACGGACGCAGCAGGTACTAGGGTCAGGGGGAGGAAGTAGCCCAGGGACAGCCACGGCCTGTGGCTGAGTCCGCCGTATTGCCGGTGTGTTGCGGCGGGAGCCCCGCCAGCACAGTGGCAGCCGCTTCTGCCACTGCTAGGGCCCTGGGCTGGGACGCAGTGGAGACGGGTGGGCCTGCGTCCCCCTCCCCTTCCCCCATTCCCTAGCCACCCCAGGAGAATTGCTCTCCTGACCCCGCCTGAAGCTGTTGCCTCCTCTGCTCACCCTGCCTAGGGGTTAGAGCCATAGACTCCTGATCACTCGCCCTGTCTGAGGGCCTGAGCGATCTGCCTCTGCTCACCCTGCCTAGGGGTTAGAGCAATAGACTCCTGATCACTCGCCCTGTCTGAGGGCCTGAGCGAGCCGCCTGCTCACCCTGCTAGGGGTTGGAGCAATAGACTCTTGCTCACTCGCCCGGCCTGAGGGCGAATTAACAAGACTGATCTCGCCAAGAGCGAGCTATTCCCCTTGTAGGAAGCCACCGTGGCCTCCCACGGAACCCGAAACGCCTACAGACCGATATGTGGATACATGAGGATTTTTTTTTTAATTTAATCCAGTTAAAAGTAGCTTATAAAGCCACAAGAAAATAGTTCCAAACATTTTCTCATTTCAACTGTTGAAACTTGTTTTATATTCCAGGCATGACTCTGCATTACAAAACTAGCTTTCAAAACCAACCTTGAAAATGTTCTTGTAACTGTCATTGTTACTAGTTAGAGAACAGGCTTTCTGACTGCTATTGTCTTGCAGAATAAGATTTATTTGTATAGTTAAAATTCCTAGTGCTTACATTATTTAGGGAATAAGATAAAAATGAAGATAACTGTCATAATTTTGTGTAGCAAGTGTGTGTGTTGAATAGGTAGTTTAGATTTGAAAGTGTGATCTCTTTCATTGTATATCTTCCTTTAAAAAAATCCAAAACGAATGAGCGAGGATAGAAATACTGACATCTAGGGCAGCCAAGCAGATTAGAGGCAAAGAAAGGATGATGTTAAGAAAGAAAAGTCCTGTCCCCTTCTTCTGAGCCTCAAGAATGAAATCCCAGTCGCCAACACCATTAGAAGAGGTTAGCTTGTAATTCCTATCTTCAGAAACAACTCTAAAACATGGAAATAAATATTAAAACATCGTGGGGATTGGAAACGCTTTTACTAATAAATACCCTTAATACTACAGGAAGGAATCAAATCTTCTACACTGAATTGCCAAATAAATTGTCCACAAATTCTCTCTTTACAGTAAAACTAAATAGAATGGGAAAACAGGAGAGCAGTGGGATATGTTCAACATCTCTTGCATTAGGTATTGTATTATTATGGGATATATTTGTTGCCAACAAAACCATGAGAGTTCATTTTCGTATATATCAACATAGTGATAAAAAGTGGAAGAAATGTCATTCAGAGTTGTTCAGAAGGCTAAGGTAATGAGTAGCATATTTTTGTCATGACAGAGCAATGCCTGTAGCATGAAGGTTAAAATATTAATGTAATGCTTTACAACGCTCCACTGTTATGTAAGATAAAACCAATTTATGCAGTCTGTGATGTCACAGGAAGAGAACACGACTTCTGCAAATTATTAAAAGTTCCATACATTATGATTGTTCAAAATCTAAGCTCCTAACTTGAGAAGGGGCTAACTAAGCATGCAATTAATGTGTGATAAAACTATTCTAGAAAGATGTGTATTCTTACACAGCCCCTCATAAATCCTGCCTCCCGAAGACACAAAATTAGAACTGACCCGTAGAAAATAAGTTCTTAGGAGCAGAGAGGGACCTGTACGCTAACATTGCATTAACAACAATATCTCACCAACAGAAGTTGATCCAATAAAAGATATTACCTCACTCATCTTGTCTTGTTAATAACAATAGATGGCCTTTTACCTAAAAGTCATTCGGTCACATGTAACATAGATTGTAATAACCGCAAGATATTGTTTGGTAGCACTAGTGACAGTTTTGTCATTAGATAAGCTAGGGAACTGGCCCTCTCAAAAAATCAGAAAATAAATTCAGAGTAGAATATGTTAACTGTCCTCTCAACCCTAGGCAGTTTCCTTAAAATATCCCACCCAAAATGTTTCCCTAAAGCTACTTCTAGTTCAGTGGCCTTGTCTAAATCAGTTGGTGATCTCGAGTCATTTTGTAATGTTGTGGAGTGCCATGGCTGATCTCTGAAATACATGCTGGGGTTGCAGGTATCAGTCTGCAATCTCCCCACTCTCCTGAAGGTTGATCATATTTTCTTTCCTTTAATCATGTATTCAAAGTGAAACACTGGGACATTGTGGTTGTAGGTGTCATAGAGAACTATTTTGGTGGGGCATAAGAGAGGTTGCTATGGAAGGGAAGAAATAAAGGGATTTCTTATCCCACCCATCCCCCATACAGAAATAGTCAAGATTGAGTCCTTTGTGCTGGCTGCTGTGGAAACATGTATGAAGACAGTTTCTGCTCTGAAGCGTTTACAGGCTAATCTGAAAGAAAATTCAATAAATCTAAAAAGGAAAGAGGTTGCAAGCATTTTGGAGGACTGGATTAGAATTCTGCATTGTTGTGTCCAATTCTGGGTGCCACACTTTCATAAAGATGTGGACAAATTGGACTGAGTCCAGAGGAGAGCAACAAAAATTTAAAAAAGGTTCAGAAAACCTGACATATGAGGAAAGGTTAGAAAAACTGGGCATATATAGTTTAGAGAAAAGAAGACTGAGGGGGACCTGATCAGTCTTCAAATGTGTTAAGTAAGGGCTGTTATAAAGAGGATGGTGATCAGTTGTTCTCCATGTCACTGGAGGTAGGACAAGAAATAATGGGCTTAATCTTCAGCAAAGGAGATTTAAGATATTAGGAAAAACTTTCTATCTTACTATAAGGGTAACTAAGTACTAGAATAGGTTACCAAAGGAGGTTGTGGAATCCCTGTCTACAGAGGTATTTAAGAACAGATTAGACAAACACCTGTCAGGGATGGTCATGGCATACTTGGTCCTCCCTTAGCATAGGAGGCTGGATTAGATGACCTCTTGAGCACCCCTGCAGCCTTACATGTGTATGATTCATCATTTTTTCAAATGTAATCTTTTTATTTGAAATGTTTTTCTCCCAACTCTTTAATTAGTTTGCGATTGGATCTATAATCTGGCCAACACTATCACACACTAAGGTTGCTATATCAATTTAAATTATTTTATGTGTATAATGGAGCACTTTCCCTATTAAATTGTCTTCTATACACCATCAGGAATGGCATGGTTACTAATATGAGAAAACTTTGAGCCAAAATGTACTCTTCTTGGCCTAACATATAACTGTCAGAGTGCAAATTAAAATTCTCAGTGATTGTAGTGTAGAGTGATTGTATTGTAGAGTGTAAGTACATTACAACGTCTTTTTCTTCTAAAAAGATATCAACCAATGGCAACTCTATGAAGTTGTTTTATGTTCATTAAGATATGTCAGATGGTCTGGCACAAAATATAAAAAAATTCAGAAAGATTCTCACTACCAAATAAAGTATTTTGCAATTATTATCATAGAACTATTTCTTTTTAAATCTTCCTTTGAGTTGTTTCACTTTTAATTATATCAACGTTTTCAGATTAAAACAGTTCAGTTTAAAGTACATGCAGTAATTCAAAGTACTTAGTGTCATGTCACCATTCTTGCAAATAAAAAACACATTTTTCTCTCTCTTGTTACATATTCAAGAATCTTTCAAGTTTGGTTAAGTAAAGAAATGGACTGTATTGTCTAGAATCCTTGGGAATGTATGTTTTAAGTCATTACAGTGATCAAAATTTTCATATGTACATATCTAGTTATATTTAAGCATCTAATTATTGGCTAGGATTTCAGAGGTGCTGAGCAGCCACAACTCATTTCCTTTTTGTACTATGGTTATTTTTTAAAAAATATTTCATAGATTCATTAATACTGAAGGAACCATTAGATCATCTAGTCTGACCTCCTGGATAAAATAGGATATTAAACTTCATCTGGTTACTCTTGTGTTTGGCTAACGCATATCTTTTAGAAAGACTTCCACTCAGTCTTGATTTGAAGGCATCAAAGACATCCCTTGGTTGTTTGTCCCAGTGTTTAATCACCCTTATTGCTAAACATTCGTGCCCTATTTCTAATTTGACTTTGTCTGGCTTCAGTTTCCAGCTATTCAGCCATTGGTTCTTATTATGCCTTTCTCTGCTAGATTAAAGAGCCCTTAGTACCTCATATGTTCTCTCTGGGAAGGTACTTATATACTGAAATGAAGTCACCTTTCAATCTACTTTCTAATAAATTAATAGATTGAGCCCTTTAAGTCTCTCATTGTAAGGCCTTTTCCTCAGCCCTAGCATCATTTTTGTGGGTCCAGTTTTTCAACCTCCTTTTTAAAATATGGGCACCAGAACTGGACAGAATATTCTAGTATCAATGTCACCAGTGCTGTATACAGAGCATGTAAAGTCATGTACATGTAAAGTCACCTCCCTACTTCTACTTAGTATTCTCCAGTTTATGCATCCAAAGATTGCATTTGCCCTTTTTACCACAGCACCACACTGGTAGCACATGTTGAGTTGTTTGTCCACTATGATCTCTAAATCCTTTTCAGAGTTACTTTCCAGGATACAGTCTGTAGATATGGCTTGCATTCTTTTTTACTAGTATATTGTTAGAATATAGATATTCAGGCCTGCCTGTAAAGGCCTATGATTTTTTTAAGTATATTCTTATCATTTAGCTAGTTCCAGGGGTATAAAACCAAAGGAATCAAAAATCACAGGCCGCCTGTCCATGGGCCTTCTCTCACTGACAGTCTGAGGCCTTGTACTTTGGCTAAGCAAAACTAAAAGCAGCAGAGGCAGCCATAAACTGGGAAGCGTGCTGTCACATCCACACATTCCAAACAAATTATGTTAAAACAAATTACATTAAAAAGATAATACCAACCTGTTTAGAAGGCAATATAGTCAAAATTCTCCAGATAAAAGAAAGACTCTAGAATGCTTAAAGAAAACTTTGTGTGATAACATCCTGTCTGGTTTTTAAACACTTGTCAACAGTTGTGGTTGTAGAATCTACACTTCGTATTGTTTGGTCACTATGGTACCCACTGTTCTGATAATTTCTGTCTGATTCTTTGATTGTTTCTGTCTGTTGCATAACTAATTGTAATCAGTTAAGGTGGTGGGGTATGATTGGTTAAAGAATTATGTTACATTATGTTAGGACTGGTTAAAGAATTATCTTGTAATATTTTAAAGAAAATGATTGGTTAAGATACTTCCTGTTTGACATCAGTTTTTATAGTGTAAGGTGGAAAGAAGGAAAATCACTGGTATGAAGAATTGGGATTCTTGCTTGATTACCCCAATAAACCCATAATATTGCTTGTTGCTCGACTCTGGACTTCTGCTTCTGTCAGCAAACCAACAACTGAGGGAGGGGGCCTCAACATCTATGAATTTGTATTTAGCTGTATTAAAATGCATTTTCTGTGAATGGGCCCAACTCAGCATTCAGATCTCTCTGTATGACTGTCATGTCCTCATCATTACTTTCCACTCTGCTTGAGTCATCTGCAAATATTATCAGTAGTGATTTTATATTTCCATATGGATCATTGATGAACATGTTGAATAGCTCTGAGCATAGTACTGATCCCTGCGGAAACATTGAGCCCCATTCTCCATTGATAACTACTTTTTGAGATTTGTCAGTTAGCCAGTTCTTAATCCATGTAACATGTACTCTACTGATATTGTATGGTTCTATTTTTTTAGTCAGAATGTCAACCAGCACTGTCAGATGTGTTACAAAAGTCTATTACATCCACACAGTTGTCTTTAGCAACCAAATTTGTAATGTCATAAGTCAGGTTTGTTTTACATAACTGTTCCAAAAAACCATGTTGACTGGTATTAATCATGTCCAAATCCTTTAATTCTTTATTGATTGAATCCCATACCAGATTTTCCATTATTTTGCCTGAGATTTGATGTCAGAATAATTGGCCTATTGTTTACAGCTGTGAGGCAAAAGGTAATTCTGTTTTGTGGAGGGTTTTGATATTTCAGATGTTGGTTTTGTTCCGATTTGAAATGAAGTTTTGAAATTCTCCATGAAATGAAGTCCTGGCTCTGGAGCAATCTGTCTGGCATGCTGCCTTGAGCCAGGGACCCAAGAAGCTCTGGAAACCAAGGCTGTCAAAGAGGCCTGCTTGCCTATTTTAATTTTTGGCACAACATTAGAACTCTTCCAGTCTTCTGGAATTTCCCAGTATTTTGAAATTAACATCAACAAGCCAGAGATCTCCTCAGCCAATTCTTTTAAGATTCAGGTGCAATTTAGTCTTGCTGATTTAAAATTCTTATCCCTAATAGATGAAATGTAAAATCCTCCTTAGTAATGGATTGGTAACTACTTCATCATCCTCATGTGATATGGTTCTTTTCTTTTCAAATACAGAACAGAAATATTTATTGAATACGTCTGTCTTTTCTGTGTTAACACAAGATTATTAATAACTTTACCATTTCCATCTGGTATTGGGCCTATACCATTGTTAGGATTTATTTTGTTCCTAATATACTTAAAAAGATAATCCTACTTATGGTGCTTAGTCCTGCCAGCCATCATTTTGTTTCCCTGATGACTTTAGCTTCCTTATCATTTTTCTACATATCATAACTTCTAATTTATATCAATTGTTATCTACTTCCTCTTTTTCCATTTGGGCTGTGTGTGTGTGTGTATTATTTCTAATTGCTGTCTTCTTTTCACCAGTGAACAGAGAAGGTCTTTTAGCCAAAATTGTCCTCTTTCTTGATTGTGAGTCGTCGCTTTTGGCCATCTAATAAACTCTTCTTAAAGAATTCATTCATCCATTCATATTTTCTTGTCTAAATTTTTCCTCCCTATCAGTTTTGCTCTTAATTTTCCTAAATTTTAGAAAATTAGCCCTTTTGAACCACACAGAATATATATTACTGTTTGGGACTGTCCTCTTTTGCCCATATTGAATGTAATCAGGTCATGATCACTGGTCCATAGGCAACCGACAGCTTCCAGTCTAGTGATTAATTCATCTTTATCCATCATCGTGAAGTCCCAAATAGAATTATCTCATGTTGGGTGCGATACCTTTTTGTATTAGAAAATCACCAATTATAATTTTGAAACACCTAAATTAAACATTTTGACAATTAAAAATCCTCAACATTTTTTGAGTCAGGAAACCATTGAAGGTGACCCTGCTTTTCAATAAACTGGCATTTTTCAAGGAAAAAAATTCCCAACCAGCACTAAACTAGAACTTTTTGAAATTTTTCAACTCAAATATTTTCCAGCCATAAATGTTTCATTGAAAACTTTTTTGTGTGGGAAAATGTCATTTTTAATAAATTTTACAATGGGAAATTATGAAATAAAGTAAAAAAAAAATCATTTAGTTTTGATTTTTCAAAAGGGAAAAAAAATTCAATTTTTTTATTTTACCACTTTCTCACTCTTTTCCCCTTTTTCCTCTGAATCCAACAGAAGGAATAATGTGTAGGGTGGTTGGGGTTTGGCTGGGGAGCAGCTTCCCCACCTTTTTCTTTTTACTTTTCCTTATCTCACCTGTGGGTCCTGAGCCAGTAGGCATGCTCACAGCACATATAAACCCACACAAAATGCTTAGGGAGGGAAAGAGGTGGCCTTCCTTATAACCTTTAGCCTATTAATGGGGCCTTTAGCTAGTATGTGGGAGATCCAGATTCAGTTCTTGCCTGAACCTGATGTGGTGAAAGGGTTTGAACAGGAGTCTCCCACCTAACCATTGGGCTATGAGATATTCTGGTGTGGGTCTCTCTGGGTATGTCTATACTGCGGAGTGAAGTCAATTTAATTTAAATCACCTTCACCCTCCAACCTGCAGAATTTGGAGGAGCATGATAACACCATGCTCATTGTGTTGGGGAATTGCGTTCCCACCATCTGTTTTTACGTCAACAATCAAAGCAGTGCACCGTGGGTAGCTGTCCCACAGTGCAACTATCTGCAGGGGTGTTTGGGAAGGTTGTTGTCCTCCCATGATGCAACATACTCCTTCCCCACCTCCCTTCTTGTCCCAGTCCAAACAAACAGATGATTGCCTTTTTGTGCCATTTTTTTCAAACTCTTCACTGTCTACCACACACACATCATTGCCTGAGAGGAATGGAGCCTGCTCAGCTCTGCACTATTAGTGTGAGCATCACAAACACCTCACGACTTACTCTGCAGTATTTTCAGGGGCGAGACAGGAGCCGTAGCATTGAAAATTGCGATGTTACCGAGGCCACCTTGCTACAAGCCATAGAATGAAACAATTCCCATTTACTGCAGGCTGTCACACACCAGCTGCAGTCAATGAAGTGCCTCTTCTGGTCCCAGGAAAAAAAGCAGTGACTGGTTGGATCGCATAATTATGAAGGTGTAGGATGATGAACAGTAGCTGCAGAACTTTTGTATGCAAAAGGCTACTTTCTTTTAACTTTGCAGAGAGCTCTCCCCAGCCCTGAAACACATGAATACTCACTTGAGACCTGTTCTGACAGTGGAGAAAAGAGTGGCCATTGCTCTGTGGAAGCTAGCAACGCCATATTGCTATCAGTCAATTAGGAATCAATTGAGAGTTAGTAAATCCACCGTGGGAGCAGCTGTGATACAAGTGCGCCAGGCCGTTAATAGACTTCTGCTAAGAGGGGTAATTACTTTGGGAAACGTGGAGGACATAGTGGAAGGCTTTTCCGCAATGGGGTTCCCAAACTGTGGGGGAGCCTTAGATGGTATGCACATCCCTATCTGAGCCCCAGATCGCCTTGCCACAGAGTACATAAATCGAAAAGGATACTTCTCAATGGTGTTGCAGACCCTTATGGATTACAGGGGACGTTTCACCAACATCAATATGAGGTGCTCTGGAAAGGTGCGTGAGACACACATCTTTAGGAACTCAGGTCTGTTCAAAAAGATGCAGATGGGCACTTTCTTCTCTGACCAAAAAATAAATATTGGCAATGTTGAAATGCCAATAGTGATCCTGGGGGACCCTTCCTACCCGTTGCTCCCCTGGCTAATGAAGCCCTACACCGGGCACCTGGACAGCGAGAAGGAGCGTTTTAATAATGGGCTCAGCAAGTGCAGAATGGTGGTGGAATGTGCATTTTGATGTTTAAAGGCATGCTGGTGCAGTTTGCTCACTAGGTTAGACCTCAGTGAAAAAAGCATCCCAATAGTTATTTCTGCCTGCTGTGTGCTCCATAATGTCTGTGAGACAAAGGAGGAGAAATTCCCGTTGGGTTGGGTTGTGGAGGCAGATCGGCTGGCCACAAATTTTGAGCAGCCAGATGCCACTGCAATGAGAGCCAATTGCAGAGTGCTGTGCCTCAGGGAAGCATTGAAAAACTGCTTTTGAAATCAGATGCAACAGTAATGTGCATGGCTTATCTGTGCTGTGCTTTCACTTCTCTTCCCTTATTCATACCCCACCGATCCAGTTCCCTCCCTTCCCCCTCACCCACCATTCTAGTTCCCTCGGACCTTCCCCCTCCCTTTACTCCCTACTTATCAATAAATAAACAGTAATGAATTTTAAAGTAGGACATTTTTATTGATGATCCTTTCCAGAGGGGAGGAAGGAAGATAATTTAACGTTCCATATGCATTGTGTGGGGCCTGAAAGGGGATACAGAGCCCAGTTTGGCTGTGCACACACGAAAGAATCACACATTCCCACTCCTTAAAGGGGATGTTGTCTCTTTCTGCTTCCCTCAAACAGTGACAAGTGCAGCACATACTGCACCCTGCTCAACCTCCTCCTAGACTACTTGGGGCTGGGAGCTAGGAAAGAGTGTGTTAGCTCAGAGTTTTGCAGGGGCTGCAGAGGGCATGTCTCCTACAACTCAGCTTCCTGAAGCTCAATCAGACTCCTCAAAGTGTCTGACTGATTGCGCATTCTACACAGAATCTCTTCCTGTGTTGAACGCCCATACTCCTGTGCTGCCTTCCTGTTCTCCATGTCCCTGTTCAGTTTGTCAGATAATGAAATCCTCCACGCTCTTAGCTCTGTGTCAGCAGCTGCGGAGGCATTCCTTATCTTGTTAAACATGTCATCCTGGGGTTGGTTATTTTTTGCCTTCTTATCTGCAACAAGCGCTCTGCAGGAGTATGAGACAGTGGTGTGTTGAAGGCCACGTTGTGAATTCAAAATTTCCTGGGGCTTGAGGGGAGGAGCTATTTCCTGTTTACATGGCCACAGTGTAGCAGAGTGCAAATGTACAGAGCAGTCAAAACAGAGCATTATGAGCTACCTCCCGGAGGGCAATGACATTGATTTATGTTGTACTTTGCCTACACTGACACTCATTCAACCCACACTATTTGACTTCAGTGCTGCACCATTTGTGGAGATGGTTTTATTAAGTCGATATTTTACTGCGATTTAGGTTGGCGGAACTGACATGCCAGTGGAGACGCATACTTTAAGTGGTCGACAGAAGCTGCATTCCATCGACCTACATTGTCAGTGTAGACCAGGCCTCTGTCTTTCAAGTTGAAGTTGTTCCATTGTGTAAAAGTACTTAAAAATGCACTGGGCCAGAGAGAGAGAGAAAGAATGACTTTCCAGCCATATAGCTAAAAGTTATAATGGGTCCTCTACCTGCTTTGGTGGCAGTGGTGTTCCTCAAAAAAAGGCTTAGATGAGAATCCCAAGCAGAGAGAGGCGACTTCTTCTGGTCTGGGGGTTAGGCCAGAGCCCTTTGCTTAACCAATAGGGAATGCTATCTTAGGGAAGCTCACTGCTCAGCATGCCAACTTTTGTGGATCCCATTCTTAGATGCCTATCATTCCCCAGCCCATTTTTTATATAAGGAGCATAGGTGCCTAACATGGGGCTGTGGGCTCCATTGGGGGCAAGGTGTCCAAAAGTTCCAAACCAATTATGGTCAAATATAACAAGAAGAAACCCAACGCAAACAAAGAGCTATTATTCTATGCTGTGAACAACTTGTGACACTTCCTATCAGATAAAATGGGACATCAGCACAGGATTATGTTCCTTTGAACTTCAATTAAAAATATTGTCCATCCTCTGAGGCCCTGTAGGAAATCTAGGATCTCCGTTAGGAAAATGCCTTGACTAAAGATGCAGAAACGTGAAATAAAAGAACTGCTGATGGATTAATTTTCAGACAAGACTGTAAAATAAGGCATAATCAGTAGAGGAATAAAAAAGAGAAGACACGGCCCTTTCTCCTTCCATCCTGAAAGTGCAGAAGTATATGGTCTGAATAAAGATATAGAAAAGATTCTGAACCCTATGAAATCAGAAAGATCTTAGAAGCTAGAGGGTGTATGCTATGTTTTGATGCAGTCAAAGCCAGCCATAGTGGTATTAGTGCCCTAGATGCACCGCCCATTTCCCCTGAAATATTAATTATAAAAAGCATATGAAATACATATCTTTTAAATTATCATAGATCACATGTACTCTGCAGCAGCTGTTTCCTAAATCTGGTAGAAGGCCCCTGGTTTCTGCAGTACCCTATTACAGCAGACTGAAAGTAGTGTTGTGGCAGATTTGAGTACATTAAAAAAAACAGCAGAATGTTATTGAATTAAATACAAAAATGAGTAATACAGTCAGTACAGTACCCACTGTTACTTACTTTCATATGAAATTCAATTTATTTTATTGTGCTTATTAATCTTCAGTTTTTTCAGTGTGCTGCAAAATTTTGTATTGAAAATACCTAATTATACAGAAGCTGGCAGGGCGGAAGCTGTAGATTTTGGCAGTTGATTAGATGACCACTGAGCATTTTGGCACCAGAACACACACTTAAAGATTTCTGCTGAAATAGTCAGCAGGATTATAGTTGCATGTGTGGCCATTTAAGTTACAATGATTGAATTTTAGAGTTAACGCTACAGAGAGATCAATGGGGCAACTCATAACTTCCAGAGCTGCTATTTCAGGCTGTCTGTAGACTCAAGAAAGCAGCTCTGCTTTGGTTTCCAGTTGGATCCCATATTAAGTTTTTTAATACTGTCATAAGAAAGACATAAATGTAATTTTTTTAAAATGAAACAATAGATTTTACAGCACAGTTTTGCTTGAGGAGGCGCAAATCCCCTGACCACAAAATTGTGGAAATACACAAGGCCCTGATAAGATAAATCACCCCCTGCCAGCTGCCCCTAAAGCATAGGCTAGAATGGATGTGACTAAATGAAATATAATGCGACTCATCATAAAGTTGTATGTTTTCTTGCTTGTTCTTCCCTTTTCTTTACATTTTCTTCTTTTCCCTTCTTTTTCCATCTCCCACTTCTCTTTGCATCCCTATTCCATTTTCTTTCTCTTCCTTTGTTCCTTACCCATTTTGGCCCAGATTCAGTAAATCTCTGAAGCACAAGTTTAAATCCCATTAAAGCCAATCAAGCTTAAGCATGTGCTTAAATTTAGGCATGTGGGAAAGTGCTTTGCTGAATGGGAGAGGCTTAAGTACATGCTTATGTACTTTGCTGAGTTGGGGGCCTGAATTATTCTGTTTTCTTTAAAATCTGGACTCCCCTCTGTGTCTCTATCCCTCTGACTCCTACATTACAGCTATCACTTCCACCTATTTCTCTCTTTGAGTCTGTATATATGCCTCCCCAGTTGTCACTCTATGACACCTATTCTTCTCTCCTTCTGACCTTTTTCCTTCCCCCTCTGACCTCATCCTAACTGTCCTTCTTCTAGCTCTTCAGTGTTTGTTTTTGTTGCCTCAGGTGAAGTTATGTCTGGACTCTCTACCTCATTGCTTACTATGCATGATTTGGACTTCATATTTAGATCTGAAAACTTCTGGGTTTAGGAAGGAATAACCTGCCAGATTTTTATATCCTAATTTGACTCTGTGGGAGTTGTGGTCAACATAGGGTTCTTGCCTATGAAGGCAAGAGGCTTATACACCTCTGTGTCTGGTGTTTCCTGCATGTGTCACTTATAGACCAAGTGTGTAGGCCTTGATAATAAAGGAGGCAGCTGGATCAAGCATCCCATCCTGTCTGTGCCTGCGCTTGAACACTCATGGCAAAGGCTCAACATTTCAAAAGGATGGGGGCTGCACCTGATATATGATACTAACCATATTGAGCCCCTACTGGAGACTGGTTAGCAATGGGATTCACCAATTATGCCGACCTGGATGGACTAGTATAGATGGTCCAGGTGTGGCCATTCTGATGCCACATCACCACCTTGAGGAGGCTCTAACTTCTCATACCCAACCTCTGCCCCTTTACTGGTTCTGCTATGCACAGCAGAGGCAGACTTAGCACTAATTAAATCTGAATTTCTTTGCTGCTTCACAAGGTTGTAAGTAGAACTGCTCAGGAATTTTTGACAATATTTTTTCATTGGAAAAATGTCAATTCATTGAAACTGAAACTATTTGGGAGAGCAGGGCCAATTTTGATCAATTTCTCATTTTGAAAAAAATTTGAACCCATTTCCCTGCCCAGCTCTAATGGTAACGCAGGTTCTGTGGTGATTGTTTTATACATATCAGGCAAAGCTTTCACTTGTTGCTGTACAATTGTATTTATATATTTTTTATTATGTTCCATGGCAATTCATACTAATTTACCTTCTCTGCTTGTCATCTTGGTAACCACTGGCCTTACATTCATCCTAGTTTATTACACAAAAGTAATTTAATACTTTAATAATGGAATAAATTATATAACTCCAGTCTTAAATGATTATTTCATTAAAATGTTATAATTTTATGTTGCACATAAGACCTACAGTATAATTCCTTGTTGCTATGCTAAATCATTTTACAACTTTATTTAATATTTGGTGATATTAAATTCCAGGTTGCTTGCCCTACATCATACTAAACATATCTGAGCCAAATGTTACCAATTTCATTTGCTGAACCATTAAGAGATCACAAATGTATCTGAGAAATTTAGCCTCTGAAATAGATTAATATTTTGGATTTATCACAGCAACAGCCTGATTTAAACTGAAATATGAATAGTAGCAAAAAAATCTTGTTCCTTATTTACAAATTATGGTTTATAGATGGCTTGAAAATATAGAAGAGGTGTCATGCTGTTTGTGATGGGTTGTATACCCTAAACTGGCAGAGAAAGAATTAACTGAAGCCAGAAAGCAATTAGTGCACCCAGTTGTCCCTGGAAGATGGCCCAGGCCCAATTTAGAATTAGGTCCAGCTGTGGAGAAGCTAGGTGGCTAAATTAAGGATGAGTCCCATCTGAGAGGAGTAGGGTGATTAATAAAGAAAGGACTTCAGGGCAGTAGAAAGTAGGTAGGAGGAGCTCTGGCAAAGGCCTAGGAAAGACATTGGAGTAGAGCAAGCACTTGTAGTGAACCTTAACAAATGAGCAAGACCCAAGGAGGCAGCAGCCCAGGAGTTGGGTTTTTTTTTGAAGGAAAGAGATGTGGACACACAGAGAGCCTTGAGAAAGACAGATGCAAGCCATGCCTCCAGGCAGAAAGTCCTGGGAGGTATGATTGGTACAAGAGCCAAAAGGAATTCTACAGAGCCTTGGGAAGGGAGAAGAGTTTGCAGAGAAGTGAGTTCAGAAGGTGGCTAGGGAACAGGTCTAGAGGCAGGCTAAGCTAGGGAGACAGCAAGGAGTGTAGCATGAGAGTGCAGACAATAGCTGTTTTTTATGGAATTCCTGGACTGGAGCCCAAACCAAATAAGTTCCCTGATTGGCCAACAAGAAAGGTGATGTGAAAGCCTCTCGATATAAAGGGTGTAAGAACCAATGATTGAGCCGAGAGCCAGGCCAAAAACCTGTTGCAAAGTCATTGGACTATTGTTTTGTAGTATTCTGTTCTCCAGAAGGGATTGTACTGAACAAGATGAGGGCAGAGTCACGAGAAAAAGCAGACCATTACATAGCTGGAGTGGCTGTCAGTAGAGGAACCACAGGAGGCAAGCCTCTACACTGCATCTGGCAATGAGGGGGCATGTTGGTGCGTAAGTCTCTCTTCTACAGTGGTACTAGTTTGACTTTGTTGAAACACTGTTACTGCATTTCGAGTTGACTTTACAACTCACTCGTGTTCCCGAGGGCCACCAGTGGTATGTTTTGCTTTGCTAGACCCTTCCAAGTTAAAGCCTGATTCAACTCAATATGAATCTTTTCACTGACTTCAGGGAGAGCTTGATCAGGTACTTAATTCTGGATAGCCTTGCTTACTCTCTGGCTCTGATTTCATTGTCCAGTGAGTGGAAATAATGTACCCAATTTTGTGCAACTGATAAATATTTATAATTTGTTATTTGGTAGTGGTAAGGTAGCTTCCAAAGGGCCTAATCAGGATCAGGGGACCATTCTTATAGAGGAGGACACAATCTGTGCCCAAAAGAGTTTATTAACTCTGTGCCTGATCCAGCAAACATTTAAGTACATGCTTAAGTTTAAATGTGCGAGTCACCCTATTAACTTAAATGGGATTTCTCCTATGAATACAGTTAAGCAGATGGGTGTTTGCAGGATGAAGGCTTAAGAAAGAACTTCAGATTGTTTAATCAAAGGTTCTGTACCTATTCATTGTTGGTAGAAAATGTGAAATTCTTCACAACCTAGTATAACTTCTCCATACATTTAACTGATCAAACTATGGCTCTAAATTTTGTAATTGATACAAATACATTTATCATGTCTAATATCTTAGTCTAATACCAAACTAAAAATATATATATATATATTACACCTCCCTCCCCCCAAGAGAGATTCACCTCAGTATACAAAGAAATATCACTAGCTTTCTGAAGTTGTTCAAAACCTCTGACAGTCAGACTTTACTAGTCTTGTTCAGAGTCAGCTGGTAAGAATAAGAAGTCTCTTTATTTAATATAAGAAACCTGAAAGGGCCAAATGCCTCCCATATTTAGAGTGAATGGCAGTGAGAGATTGGAAAGGATTTGTTCAGATCCAATTGCATATTCATTTCAAGAGGGGAACTTACACAGATTTCCCACTCATCCTTCTGACCCCCGATCTGCAGTACGTGCCCATGCATGTTACTGGGCCCTCATTCCTTTGCTCCAGGTAAATAAAATAAACTTTTGTTATAGGTGGGACTGGTAGCAACACCCATTATAAGATCCTGTTTTCAGTTGCTTAACTTTTTTCCCACCTATAACAAAAGTTTATTTTATTTACCTAGCTAATATTTTCCAGAACAATTCAGCCTGAAATTTTCCATCCTAGGTGTCTGCCTCAGGCTGAATTGTTTTGGAAAATTTTAGCCAAACAGTTAATTCATTTTGAAGAATGTGGCTAGAGGAAAATACATTGTTTTAATCCATGTTAAAAACGTTCTTTGGATCTTTTCTTTGAAAAACTCTAGGTCCCTCATGCTTTGGAGCATGGACTTGAAGTTTGGCAGAAGGGTGATCTCTGTATCAGGGATATGCCTTTTGCTGTTCTTATTTAAAAAAAAAAATGCTTCTCAAAGTTGGCCACAATGTAGACCTTTGGAAAAATTGCAGTTCACATTTGCTCAGTAGAGAAAGCTAAAATCTCTGACGATTTTGCCTTTATTGAGCATGCTCAAACCTCTCCCATCTCCTATGTGAGACTGGACTGCACATGTTGCCATCCCCCCAGATGAACTGAGCCTGCTCCAGCTCTGGGCTATGGCAGCAAAACTGGACTTTCCCTGTAATGGCTGTGCCCAGCAGCTCTGGGATGGATAGTGGAACTGAAAGCAGAGAGAGACTGTCTCCACTGTGCTCTTAGTGACCTACCTGCTAGCACCCAGGCAGTGGGGAGGGTGAAGCCATCTGGTTCAAATGCAGAGGGGAGAAAAGCTATAGCAGGAAAGAGGCAAAGGAATATATTGGGATAAGGAGTCCAGAGAGATTAGAAGTAGAGGTGGGGGAGGGAAACTGGGACTGGCTGGAGAAGGAGAGTAGGGCTAGGAGCCACACTGGTCCAATGGCTTTCAGCCCGCTTTGGTTCTGTCTCTGCACTTGCTTACGTAATCCACTCACTGTCATGAATATTAGGCATAAGTCTAACTGAAGAAGTAAACTATTTTGCTAATAACAAAGGGCTAGTGGGAGGTAAACTTTCTGGAGGTAAACCTCAAGTGAGAGACAACCTTGTCCTATGGTTAGAGCCATGGCTTAGTCCCCAGATCTAGGTAAATGTGCATTGGTAGAATAGGTGAACTTTGGGCAAAGGTTTGATTTTTTTTTTTACCCCAGGATGACTCTTTTTAGTTAAATTACCCCAAATTTGGAATACTAACCATATCCATGTCCCCATGCAACATGCCAAATTTCAATGCAGTCTGAATAACCGTGTAGATTTTAGAGCACTTAGATGAGTCAAGCTTTAAACAGAAAGCTGGATTTTAACCTTAACCATAGCAGAACTAGTGGTCTACTGTAGTAACTTTTGTGTCCTCTTTTTCTCTAGCTGCCCTATTTTCAACTTTCACCATTTGCTATCTGGCTTTTTACACCTCGTCCTAGAGCCAGGATGGGTTATTTTTGTATTTACTCTCAATACGAGCCTGTCTGTAGATTTTACTCCATTAATGGTTATTCATTATGAATAAAAATGGTGGAGATTGTAGGATATGGAAAAATAATATGGGCACCTTTTCTAAAGTATAAAAGGCTTTTAATTTTAAAAGGTGGGGAGCTGCTAGCAGGTCATTCTCTACAAGGGGACTCTGCCTTTTTTAAAAAAAAAAAAAAAAAAAAAAAAAAAGCCATGTTCTGAAATTAGAATCATAGAATATTAGAGTTGGAAGGGACCTCAGGAGGTCATCTAGTCCAACCCCTGCTCAAAGCAGGACTAACCTCTGCTATATCATCCCAACCAGGGCTTTGTCAAGCCTCAGCTTAAAAACCTCTAAGGATGGAGATTCCACCACCTCCCTAGGTAACCCATTCCAGTGCTTCACCACTCTCCTAGTAAAAAACTTTTTCCTAATGTCCAACCTAGACCTCCCGCCCTGCAACTTGAGACCATTGCTCCTTGTTCTGTCATCTGCCACCACTGAGAACAGCCTAGCCCCATCCTCCCTGGAACCCCCTTTCAGGTAGTTAAAGGCCGCTATCAAATCCCCCCTCACTCTTCTCTTTTGCAGACTAAACAAGCCCAGTTCCCTCAGCCTCTCCTCATAAGTCCTGTGCTCCAGCCCCCTAATCATTTTGGTTGCCCTCCGCTGCACTCTCTCCAACTTGTCCACATCCTTTTTGTAGTGGGGGGCCCAAAACTGGACACAATATTCTAAATGCGGCCTCACCAATGCCGAATAGAGGGGAATAATCACTTCCCGTGACCTGCTGGCAATGCCCCTCCTAATGCAGCCCAATATGCCATTAGCCTTCTTGACAACCAGGGCACACTGCTGACTCATATCCAGCTTTTTATCCACCGTTACCCCCAGGTCCTTTTCTGCAGAGCTGCTGCCCAGCTCGTCGGTCCCCAGTCCATAGTTGTGCATGGGATTCTTCCTTCCTAAGTGGAGGACTCTGCACTTGTCCTTGTTGAACCTCATTAGATTTCTTTTGGCCCAATCCTCCAGTTTGTTTAGGTCACTCTGTATCCTATCCCTACCTTGCAGGGTATCTACCACTCCCCCCAGCTTAGTGTCATCCGCAAACTTGCTGAGGGTGCAATCTACCCCATGCTCCAGATCATTAATAAAGATGTTGAACAAAACCGGCCCCAGGACCGACCCCTGGGGAACTCCGCTTGTGACCGGTTGCCAGCTAGACGTGGAGTCATTGGATTACTACCTGCATTAGCTAGCCTAGGTTAAAATAGCAGTGAAGACACAGCTTTTAACTTTGGTTAACAGCTTGTGATAAGCTTAAAGGGGTGCCTGGGGTTGAAATCTAGTTACTTCCATTTTAATCTCAGTTAAGATAACTTACAGGGCAGAAAAGTGAAGCAAAAATATAGTGTGAACATTGTAATATTGTTCTACAGAGGCAACATGATAAATCAACATAAATATTTATGTGGAATACTTGGGTTACTAACACAAATTAAGAACACACTTTTTTTTTTTCTTCTTCAGTGTAGACAAATCCTTAGTATGAAATAGTCCCATGGGTTAAACTTTTGAGGCAGTTCAGCAAAGAGCACTGGTTTGTGGAAAGGGAGCACTATAGAATTGGATTTGCATACTGGGCATTGGCTGGAGCGACCTTTTCCCTGTTTTGGGGATGGCTGCAAAATTTTTTATTTGTATTTGTGCAATTGTATTTTTAACACATGGCAAAGTCACCTTGAGTTCTGGAAAGGCACTGTTTTGTTCTGTATAAATTTAAATAAAAGGTTTAAAATTAATACTAGTTTTAACTAATGAGGTTTTTGTACAGCCTACAGGTTGTTGCACAACCCATGAATGGAAACTACAGGTATAGGGTTCCCCGTGTTTCATACTGGAACAATAGCCGCAGGCTTCCTTCTCACATCCTGGTTTCACAGATCAATATTTTTTCCTCCTTCTTTCCATATCTCTGCATGCTATTCCTGCACCTTTTTTACATCTGAATCTCCTACCACTTTCTTTGCCCCTTTTATTTTTTTGTTCAGATTTAGTATCACACATCATCGTGTCTCACTGTGTCTCTCTAACTCAGAAAATCAAATATCTACATAAATATTTTGTTGATTTATCATGTTGCCTCTGTAAAGCAATATTAGCATGTTCAGATATAACTAGTCACTATATCTTTGCTTCACTTTTCTGCCCTGTAAATATTGTGCAGACTTGTTGCTTCTGCTTCATCAGATATTTTGTGTTTCACCACATCATATTTCATTATACACATGAAGAGAATGCTTATCTACAAATGTAAATGGACACATACAATTTATAGCAATGTGAGGTATAACTATGAATATAATATTATTCCTGTCATCTACAAGTAAAAGCAGGAGGAGTTGGCACTGTAGGATAAATATTCATATACAATAAGCTGTTTAGTGTCCCCACAGTTGCTCTTATGATTTGCATGGCTAATTAATTTGGTCTTGCAATGCAAATGTATTACTTTGTAGCAGATCCTATCCCCATACTTAGAAATGAACTGTTTTTACTCCTCTAGAAATTAGTAGCTATATCTCATCACTACAGAGAGAGAAAAACATTTTATGATAAAAAAAATTGGCAGACCCTCTTATGAAGAGCCGATGTTTGGAACAGATCCTTTACTTCAGCTGCAATGTTACATGACATATGCTTGAACAGTCCCATAGCGTCAAGTAGAAGTTGATACAAGATGCACAAAGGAATAATATAATTTCATAATACAAAAATCCAATGGATTGGATATGTATATGTGAGAGTCCTTTTCCTTAAAATCTGAGGATAGTATGTTTTGAATATGATAAGGATAGAGGGCTTCTTTGATGTGAACACTATAGTTGACAAATGAAAGTCTCAAATTAAAGTACAAACTGAAGTAAATGAGCACAGTTACATCAACACCAGCAGAGAATTTGGCTCTTTCATCATACAGTAGGCTAAATTTCACTCGGTTCATCTTTCTTGGACACTTAAGGTTACATAGTATATTTTTGCAAAGAACCTATTAAAGTTTCAAAGTCCTATGCTTGGCCATATGTATAGTTATTTGAGCCTATTTTTCTCATAACCTTTAAGTCATTGTTTAGTGCTATATATAGACATGAGGCATTCAGCCATCTCCCTGACATTTGTTCAGGAAATAATCACAATATTTCTGTACTTCAAACTGGTATTACTCCACATTGTTCCAGTTCATGACCCAGATGAATGGTGCAGGGTGAGACCTGTAGGTGTCTGTGACTGTCTACTAACTCATTTTATGACTTCTCATGAGCAGAGTTCCTAATCTTATTTCAGAAAAACCAACGAGAGTTCTGTGGCACTTTAAAGACTAACAAATTTAATTTTTGGTTTTGCTGTATACAGACTAACACGGCTACCCCTCTGGAACTATTTCAGAAAAGTTATCAACTTTCCATTGTGTCTCCTTAGCTTCAGGTGTGCCAATCTGTTTCAATGACAAATGTCTCTATTGAATTAGATTCACTTTATTGGTGTCTCACTCCACCTGTTTAAAAAGCTCTTAGATATTTAGGGAAAATACTGCAAGATACTTTCAATAAATTATTGGTTCAATTACTAAAATGAATATTCTTCAGCTGTGTGTGATAGATATTCTGGTGAATTGGTTTAATGGCAGAGATATCCACAGAATCAGCAAATTTTAAGTGAATGCTGGAATATGAAGGCAAAATTCTTTCCATATAGTATTCAAACCAGAAATCAGATTCTAAGAGCTCTGCTCATCTAATAGGGAATTGGATTATTCATGAGAACGTGAGTATCAGGTTTATAATGAAAAACAATTGTAAGAAGATCATACAGATGTGTTTTAGTCAAACATAAGTTATTGGGCTAAGTACACAAATAACTGCATGAAATTCTATGGTGTGTAGTATAGGTCAGACAAGATGAGCTAATGGTCTCTTCTGGGCTTAAAAATCTATGAAACTCTAATCTTTGGAATGGATAGGGCACATAGAAGAAATCAGTATCTGCTAGCCCTGTATGAATAGTGTAATCAGTCTGATCAAAACTTCTAGTACTTCTTTGTTCCATTTTCTTCTTTGCTTTTACAGCATGACTGGCAGCCTGTGCTTGTAGATATCTACTTATGTGTGTACTCACTTGTAACAGATGCTCCATGGGTTGGCCGACTGGGAATTGCCAACATGAATAAGGGTGAAAGTGCCGCTGTTGTACCTCACAGATACATCAACAGTATGTTTAATCTCTTATCACATCTGGTTATCCAAGCTATTGTTTCTGTTTCCACTTGAAACATAAATGAAACAACAATTGCAGAGTGTTGTTGAAATCTGAACATGTTTTCAAATTTTGGACCACTTGAAAACCATGAAACATCTGCCCATTGACTGCAAACAAAATGTATTTATTTTTAAACCAGAGTCAAATAGTTCAGTAAGAACTGTAGATAACTGATCTATGATAATATCTTGCTTAGCAAACTGCTATGCAATCTTTATCTGAAATGGGCTAAGAAAGGCTACTCTGTAGTTATTGTACCTGCATTAGGAAGTGTGTCCAAGGATTACATACTAGCCACTGTAAATCAAAGAACATATGTACTTTCTGCTTTAGCTGACTGTATATAGAGCAAGCCATTTCTCCTGCTATGAAATGGTTTGTTTCTATACAATTTTATCTTTATAACCCCTATGGAACTATCAATCAGATTAGAATGTCTGAGGAATTGAGTACCCTGATGTTGTTCCCATGAGCCTGATTCCAATCTATAGAAATTGAACTTGGCTAGCTCTGGGCAGTGCTGTAGTGCGAAGATATTTCCCTGGGTTCATGGCTGTGGACCCTAAGAAGCCTATGCAGCATCAGTGGGCAGCAGCCACATATATGGGTAGAGCCCTTAGATCTAAGATTAAATAAAAATGCATTTCTCCACTTCAGCAGAGATTAGAAAGGGAAGGAATTTCCCAGAAGCTGTTTCCTTGCTAACATCTTATTCTATACAATTTTCTAGATATGTTTAATCCCAGTTCCCTAGATGTTTACCTAATATGCCAACACCTGCCACTGTCCAAATGAAATATATGCAATTGTGTAATGAATTTCTAGTTAAAATATGGGAGCAAAATGTATCCTGCCAAATAAAGAACATCTTTATCATGTACTCAAAACACCAAAATTACACCAAATAAATTCTTAACTATGTTTCAAATGCCCAGTATATAAATGTCATCATTCCTTCTATTTCTGACTAGACATCTTACTTTAAACACATTCCCTCCAATTTTAATCACACTTTTGCGGTAATATAACATAGCATTTTCACACAAATGTTTTCATGGTGTTTGACCTGCTTACACATATATACATACATATATTATATAAAGGACAGTTTTAAAGGTCTGATCAATTTATTTTAAACATACTTTAACATCCATCTCTCTTCCCAACTGTCTGTCTGGTGGTGTTATTCCATAATGAACTACTACCCTATTGAAAACAAGGTTCTCTTAAGATGCTTCTGACTAGGGAAAGGAAGAAGGTAGAGGTGAGGAGGAAGCTTGCAGTCCAAGGTGGTGTTTGAATTAACCATCTGTTTTTCCTTATATCATTGTTCATGGAAAATTCACTTCAATAGGGGTTTTGTTCACAAAAATGTTTCAGGGTATGTTTGTAGAACTACAGATATTCATACGCTAACAATTTGTGTGTAAGCAAGAGTAATTGCTAAATGTTACTTTTTTGCAGTTCACTAGCATCATAGAATCATAGAATATTAGAGTTGGAAGGGACCTCAGGAGGTCATCTAGTCCAACCCCCTGCTCAAAGCAGGACTAACCTCAGCTATATCATCCCAACCAGGGCTTTGTCAAGCCTCAGCTTAAAAACCTCTAAGGATGGAGATTCCACCACCTCCCTAGGTAACCTATTCCAGTGCTTCACCACCCTCCTAGTAAAAAACTTTTTCCTAATGTCCAACCTAGACCTCCCGCCCTGCAACTTGAGACCGTTGCTCCTTGTTCGGTCATCTGCCACCACCGAGAACAGCCTAGCCCCATCCTCCCTGGAACCCCCTTTCAGGTAGTTAAAGGCCGCTATCAAATCCCCCCTCACTCTTCTCTTTTGCAGACTAAACAAGCCCAGTTCCCTCAGCCTCTCCTCATAAGTCCTGTGCTCCAGCCCCCTAATCATTTTGGTTGCCCTCCGCTGGACTCTCTCCAACTTGTCCACATCCTTTTTGTAGTGGGGGGCCCAAAACTGGACACAATATTCTAAATGCAGCCTCACTAATGCCGAATAGAGGGGAATAATCACTTCCCGTGACCTGCTGGCAATGCCCCTCCTAATGCAGCCCAACATGCCATTAGCCTTCTTGACAACCAGGGCACACTGCTGACTCATATCCAGCTTTTTATCCACCGTTACCCCCAGGTCCTTTTCTGCAGAGCTGCTGCCCAGCTCGTCGGTCCCCAGTCTATAGCTGTGCATGGGATTCTTCCTTCCTAAGTGGAGGACTCTGCGCTTATCTTTGTTGAACCTCATTAGATTTCTTTTGGCCCAATCCTCCAGTTTGTTTAGGTCACTCTGTATCCTATCCCTACCTTGCAGGGTACCTACCACTCCCCCCAGCTTAGTGTCGTCCGCAAACTTGCTGAGGGTGCAATCTACCCCATGCTCCAGATCATCAATAAAGATGTTGAACAAAACCGGCCCCAGGACCGACCCCTGGGGAACTCCGCTTGTGACCGGTTGCCAGCTAGACATGGAGCCATTGATCACTACTCGTTGAGCCCTATGCTCTAGCCAGTTCTCTATCCATTTTATAGTCCATTCATCCAACCCATACTTCTTTAACTTGCTGATAAGAATACTGTGAGACAGTATCAAAAGCTTTGCTAAAGTCAAGGTATATCACGTCCACCGCCTTCCCTACATCCACAGAGCCAGTCACCTCATCATAGAAAGCAATCAGGTTGGTCAGGCATGACTTTCCCTTGGTGAATCCGTGTTGACTGTTCCTGATCACCTTCCTCTCTTCCAAGTACCTTAAAATGGATTCCTTAAGGACCTGCTCCATGATTTTTCCAGGGATTGAGGTGAGGCTGACCAGTCTATAGTTCCCTGGATCCTCTTTCCTCCCTTTTTTGAAGATGGGCACTATATTTGCTTTTTTCATGGTTTTTAAAGTTTATCCAATTCCTTCTAGCCCTCAAAAATTAGAAAAGCTATCCATCTCTGTTTAGCCCAAAATAGGATCCACCAAAGAAGTAAAGATGCTAAATCAATAGTTCACATCATGTGAAACACTTTGTCTTAGGGCCCACAGATCAGCCAAAGTCAGGAGTCGCCCACCCAAAAAACAGAAACTAATAATACACTGATTTAGCTATTCTAAGCACCTAGGCATGAGTCTCTCATAACTTGCATATGGGTAAAATGTCTTTCTCTCTCCCCACCTAGCTAAAAAGAATTCCAAGTTACCAAGCAAGCGTCACACTCTGGTTTCCTATGCAAAGTGGCACACTGCACATTGTGAGTGGATCAAAAGATGGGTGAGGAAGCTTTAAGTTAAGCAAACTAGAAATCACTGGCTGCAAAACTGACGGTAAAACTGGGCAAACTTTCTGTTACCCCAAGAAATCCAAACCACATGTTTTCACCCCAAATTATAAATTTGTTTTCCTTGTAAATCAAATATTCCATGAATAACCTGTCTTTCACCCCAAATTAGAAGCTGCATATTTATTTGCCTTGTGAGTCAGGCCCTACATCCTTCTATATGTAGAAAATGTCTCTTATATGTCCTAAAGAATGTGCGGTGTATGTCCTCCACATTTAGAATGGATTTTGTTGTACATTGTTGTACTCTAGAAGAGATAGGAATTGTCTGGCACAAAGAAGGAATGTTGAAAAAAATAAACCAGATATAACTTTGGAATATTAAGAGAAATTGCTTAACGGGGGGGATCCCAATTGATAGTAGGGACTAATAATGACATTTTTTAAATTAATCAAACATAAAAAGCCTCCAGTAAATAAAGGACTGAATAAATTTGTTGTACATAGTCATTTACTAGATACTAATGGAAGCAGCAGAGAAATAGAGCTAAACTCTGAGCACTCACTTGACGTGTCCAGCAGGAATCAGAGGGTGTGCCCCACCTTTGAGCTCTGAAGGCTAGGGTATATAAAACTGAGATCACCCATGTGCACCAGGGAGTTGTCTGAGCCTGTCAAGAAGCTACTGAATCCTAAGTGAGACCAACACCTGGACCAGCCATGTGGAAATGACTCTACCCCACCCCACAGTTAACAGGATAAGAAGAAGTGGTGAGGTTTCATTTTAAAGATTGTATTTCCCCTTCTATTTTTTTAATATAAATGTAGACTGTCTTGCTAAGACTGCACTCTCTAGTGCAACCTCAGGTAACCATATTTTAGATTTTAACTTCTTTTGTAAATCCAAAAAATTGTCCTAAGAGAGATTGAAAACACTAACTTCAAGCAATTGCTTTTGATATCCTAAACTTGTCCCTTTTGGCCCAATCCAGTTAAACAGCAGTATCCATGCTCTTAAAAGTGCCTTACAGTTCAGTGCAGCCTTGGAAATGTGATAAATGTGTAAGATCCTAAAGAATTGGTATTCATAAATGTAATAAGAAATCTTGGTAATTTGCGTTGTTTCTTGATGTAACTGCTGAGCCGCAACTCTAGTCCATAATTGCTTGCAAGACCATATTCTCTGTAGAGTACACACCTAGAACAATGTTTTTGTCTATATTTGAGTGGTGAACAGTTGACTATATGTTAATGTGGTTCTGTGTAAATTAATAAATTGTTAGTTGGTTCAGAATAAGCAAGTGCCTTATTGGAGAAATATTGTTCAAATTCAGTTAACCTGAGAAGAAGCCAGCATGAGTCAATGTTTCCTGAACTCAGTAAAAAGGAGTTATTCTATTAGATTCCATTCTATGTTGTCTATACCACTTATCTAATTGGCAAATCTAGTTTGTTAGATTACAGCTCTAAAATCTAACTGGCACCCTGGCAAAGTGATTAAAAATTGACTCCTGCCTTCCCCCCACGTGCTTATAACAGTTCATCTAAACTACCCAGTGACTACTTAAGGATAATGAAAATACACTTACAGAAATCAAGATTAGTTCATGCATAATATGTAAAAAGGAAAAAAGGCTAAGCTTGACAACATTTGCAACAAATAATGTGAACAGTTCTACTCAAAACTGTGACCTTTGCTCTGAAGGAATATTAGCCTGCACTGCCACTAAGAGGATAAAGTTCCTTCACACCTCCCTATATCTAACATCCCACTGCCTAAATCGAATGAATAGGATACAGAGTGACCTAGACAATTTAGGGGATTGGGGGAAAGAAATCTGATGAGGTTCAACAAGGACAAGTGCAGAGTCCTGCACTTAGGAAGGAAGAATCCCATGCAGAGCTACAGACTGGAGACCGACGAGCTAGGCAGCAGTTCTGCAGAAAAGGACCTGGGGCTTACAGTGGACAAGAAATTGGATATGAGTTAACACTGTGCCCTTATTGCCCAGAAGGCTGACAGCATATTGGGCTGCATTAGTAGGAGCATTGCCTGCAGATCGAGGGAAGTGATTATTCCCCTCTATTCGGCACTGGTGAGGCTGCATTTGGAGTATTGTGTCCAGTTTTGGGCCCCCCACTACAAAAAGGATGTGGACAAGTTGGAGAGAGTCCAGCGGAGGGCAACAAAAATGATTAGGGGGCTGGAGCACAGGACTTATGAGGAGAGGCTGAGGGAACTGGGCTTGTTTAGTCTGCAGAAGAGAAGAATGAAGGGGGATTTGATAGCTGCCTTTAACTACCTGAAGGGGGATCCAGGGCGGATGGAGCAAGGTTGTTCTGAGTGGTGGTAGATGACAGAACTAGGAGCAGTGGGCTTAAGTTGCAGTGGAGGAGGTCTAAGTTGGATATTAGGAAAATCTTTTTCACTAGGAGGATGGTGAGGCACTGGAATGGGTTACCTAAGGAGGTGGTGGAATCTCCATCCTTAGAGGTTTTTAAGATGCAGCTTGACAAAGCCCTGGCTGGGATGGTTTAGTTGGGGTTGGTTCTGCTTTGAGAAGGGGTTGGACTAGATGACCTCCTGAGGTCCCTACCAACCCTCATCTTCTATGATTCTATGAATTGCTCAGAAGGGCAATGATTACAAACTAGAAGGAGAGGAGGCTGGTCCCCAAAACAAACCTTTTTGTAAGGGCCTCCAAATAGAAAGATATTGCGTTCCTGATACTAGTCCCCACTCCTGCAGCTTGTACAATCTATACTAGTGATTTAGGCCAACCTACTCTTGATTCCCCTTTTCTCTCTGAGCTCTCTGCTAAATAAAGCAGTTTTTAAAAGAAAAAAATATAAAAGGAAACCATCTATAACATTCTGAATATTTTAAAATTAAATCCAGAGGGGTAGCCATTTTAGTCTGTTTTTAGCAAAACAGTGAGTTCTGTGGTACTTTGAAGACTAACAAATTTATTTGGGCATAAGCTTTCATGGGCAGAAACCCACTTCATCGAAAGCTTATGCCCAAATAAATTTGTTAGTCTTTAAGGTGCCACAGAACTCGCTGTTTTGTTAAAATGAAATGTTTCTATTCTTGTCCAGTATAGAGACTATTTAATTTTAAGTCCATCTTATATCCAATGGGCCCAATTCTCAAAAAGCTAATGTTATCAGCTGTGGAGGTCCTAGATTCAGCGCAATTTTGGAGAGACACATTGTCTTCCCCTCTCAGCTTCTGGAGTTGTTCCAAGTATGGGGGTTACATCCCTGACCATGGCTAATAGCCATTCTCTGTCAATTTATGTAGTTCCTTTTTTAACCCAGTTATACTTTTGGCCAGCATAACATCCCATTGCAAAGAGTTCCACGTGTTAATTGTGCATAAAAGTATTTCCTCTTGTTTGTATTAAACTTGCAGCCTGTTAATTTCATCACATGGCCCCTAGGTTTTTTTTACTGTGGGAAATAACACTTTTTTCCCACACCATTCGTGATTTTATAGACCTCTATCATATGCTGCCCTTAATCATTTCTTTTCTAAGATGAATAGCCCTCATCTTTATCGTCTCTCCTCATATGGAAGCTGTTCCATACCCTTGATTATCTTTGTTACACTTCTCTGAAACTTTCCAGGTCTACTATATCCTGTTTGAGATGAGGCAACCAGAGCTACATTCAGTATTCAAGATGTGGTGCATCATGAATTTATATAGTGACAGTGTGATATTTTCTATTCCTTTCTTAATAGTTCCTAACATTGTTAGCCTTTTTTATTGCTGCTGTGCATTGAACTGAAGTTTTCAGAGAACTTGTTATGATAACTCCAAGATATTTCTTGAGTGGTAATAGCTAATTTAGAACCTGTCATTATGTCTAGTTGAGATTATTTTTTCCAGTGTGCACTAGTTTTAACAGTTTTGAGGGGAAAATTAGCCAAAAATGAAAAACACTTTGTTTAAAATTTCCAAGGAAAATAAAATATAATTTCCAAACACGCTCTAGTGCTGTAACAAAACATTTATAACCATAAGGCAAAATATTCCGAAAACCCTGGAAATTCTTTTCTCCTTGTTCCTCCACCACTACCTCTATAATGTACAAGCTTTTCTTCCCTTTCCGTGTCCTTTCCCTTTATGGCCCCTCACTTGCTCACTCTCCTCTTAAATCTTCCCCTCCTCCTCCACAAAAATATATTTAGGTATTATATATACAGTAATTATTTTATTAAACTTTTATCCACCTTCTATCCTCCCACCAGTAGAAAAATATCAAACTTAGCTACTCTCCAACTTCTATTTGAAACGTCCTCATCATGAAATATCTCACAAAATTAGGTGTGAGGTTTTTTAAGGTCACAGGATGGGCTACGCTTAGGAAAAGTAAGTTTAAGTGAACACATATAAGGCATTTTACAGAGGAAGTGGTGAAAAGAAGAATGTACTTTTCAGATGAAGTGGAGGCATGAAATGATATTAATGCATTTAAGCAAAGATTGAATTATTAAATGGCTTTTAAAAAATTAAGAGTATTAGTTTTCTGCTTGAGAAGTTGCTAATTCCTGCAACTTTTGAGAGGTTAAGGAAGGATTTTGTTTTACCCCATCATTTTGATACTTTTTTGAGGGAGGATACAGATTCAACAGAATGGTTTTTAATGTCTGTCAAAACTGTTTTTTTTAATTTTATATTTAAAATGTCAGACAATAACTCTGCCACCTCTTTATATCTTCAAACTATTCCAGACATGCAGGGCACATGCCACACTTATTGTCCTAAACGACTGTGTAACAACTGTGTAACAAATGTAGGATAATATTTAAAATATGGGCCTGCTCCTGCTTTCTTTGAAAACTTGAAATTCCATTGAAATCAATGAAAGGTTTGGGGAGGAAAAAGACCTCAGATCAGGCTCATAAACTTTCTGTTCTACAGCAGGACCTTTCAGGAAATTATTTTAAAATGTCTAAAGTTCATCATTCAGAATTTTAGCTATGTTCACCTTGGTTTATAAAATATTTATTTAAATATGTGATCAAAGTAATATAAAATGACTGGTCATTTTCCTGAGAACCAAAAATTCATTTTAATAACCAACTAAAAACATTGACTATTAAACATTTTTCATTTTCCTTTTCTCATTCATTAGAAATGTTAAGCTTCAAAAAGTAAGTTTATGTAGATCATGGTAAATTTTAAGGTACTGCCTCATATAAGAAAATAAGTTCTCTTTGATTTTAATTTTTAATTTACAAGCATAGGCCCTGAAACGAAAACCACTCCGGAAGGTGAATAGCTTGACTGATGTGATGAGTTCCATATAAATAAAAGACTATTTAGATCAGTAAAGTTGTTCAAATTTTCAGAATTGGGCCCCTAATGAAAGCACAAGAAATCGCTGATATAGAACACAGGCCAGATTTACAAAGGTATTTAGGCAACTAAAGATGCAGATAGGCACCTGGGCCCACATCCTCAAAAGGTATTTAAGTGTCTAACTCCCATTGATTTCAATGGGAGTTAAGTGCCTAAATATCTTATGCATTTCTGAAAATCCACTCTGCACCTGCCTGCATCTTTAACTGACTAAATATCTTTGAAAATCTGGTCCTAAATCTCAAGTTCGACTGCTCCCATAGATTTCAAAGTTCACTGCTTAGCAATATCTTTGTTTGCAGTGTTGTTGTAGCCATGTTGGTCCCAGGATATGAGACACAAAGTGGGTGAGAGAATATCTTTTATTGTACCCAATTCTGTGGGTGAGCCAAGCTTTGGCTCCCCACAGCTCTTCTTCAGATCTGAACTTATTACCTCATCCACATTGCCTCTCTAAAAATATTTTCTAATTTTAAATCCAAACTAGAATTAATAGACCCCCTTCTGCAGTCCTTACTCAGGCTCCAAAAGAGCAGAGCAGAGCATTTAAGCACGTGCTTAAGTCTATCCCTATTCAGCAAAGCAAGCCCCACTGAGGTCTATGACCATGTTTGCTATGCTGAATAGCGACAGACTCCTAAATGGTTGCCTTAATCCATATTCAGCCTGAACTTCCACTGAAGTCCTTGGATCTAGGATCATATTTTAAACTATATCTCTGTAGACGTGGAATTAAGCAGGGTTCATCCTTGTGTGTCTTGGTGTACAGTTTTAGTAGTATGGCTAACATACAAAACCATTTATGTGTCAGATCAAAAGGTAACTATAGCAAAAAGCATAGTACTGTCATGAAGATGGTGCTTGATACTAAATATATTGTCGGTATTTCATCATTTAGTCCTAAGATTTAAGGACATTAGGATAACCAAGTGCCATTTTAGATTAATGAATAGATAATATTAATGAGGGAGATTAATTATAAGGATTTTAAAAGGAAAGCAATCTTAGTGTATTAATAGGCTGTAAAGAAAATTGATTTTTATTTCCTTTTCATACTTCATTAAGCACATGTTTGTGTCAGAGGAGATAGCTATTCCAGGTTGTTTAGTCTGTATGAGCAGCATTTGGCAAATGTGCTTGACAAACAGTGGAACCTTTAGAATGAGCTTCACGCAGGCTGTGTCTGCACTGGCATTTTTCTTCAGATTTCTTGTCCCTGCAGCTCCATGGATGGTAGGAACTGGAGGAGCATTAATGGAGCCTGGACACCAGCATTTTAACCATTATGTCCTCTCACTGCTTAGAGCAGGGCTAGACAACATGGCAGTTAAACCATCAGCATCCCGTCAATAATAGCACTTCCAGTGCTATCACCACCACTTTGAAAGTAAATGCTAGCACAGAGAAGGCCAGAGGCTTGTTTCAGTGTGATTTAACTAGAAATCAATTACCCTTACTTCTGTTCCTTATAATGAGCAAAATATGCTCCTAATCATCAATTAAACAGTAATCTGTGTCACAGACAATTTAGATCTATCACACTAAGCTGTGCTGACAGAACTCAAATGTGTCATGAGATGATGATATGCAGCAGACATTTTTATAATCCATTAGAAAAAGCTTGTGGTAGAGAAGTCTGACAATTTTTTTTAGATAGATTTATTTATCCCTTCAATGTGGATGTGGGGTGATGTACATCTGCATAAATCCCTTGCATATTGAGAGGAAATGAGATCCTAAAGACAAGAAAGACTAGCCATAAAAATGAAGAGGATTCCAAGTGCCTCAATACCCGCAGTTACTGTAGCTTTTTGATCAGAGCAAAACGATCACTACATACAGACTATAAATTGATTTTGTCCAGATCTGATGAAGCACCTTAATCTAAAGATTTTCATAACAAACTCCTTTTGAGTTACTCTTCTCATCAACTTTCTGCAGTCATTGTAGATCTTGCTTTAACTGTGTGTTTATGTGTGTGGGAGGAGTGGAAAAGGGTACACGGTGACACTTCCAGGGGACTGATCAGTGATAATTACCTTGCTTCTCAGCCCTTATTATAATGTTTAAAACGTAGCTTTTTCTTTCTACCTGTAGCAAAGGATTTGGGATGTCTAATAGGATGCTGTACTGGGAAAGAGATTAGAACAGATCCGAATCTAATTGTTTTAATAAGCCACTTAGTCATTTGCCTCCAACAATGGCAGTCACAAGATCATAATTAAGGCTTCCAGCTCTTAGTAAACTAAAACGTGCTCTGTGTTAGCAAAGCAAGAGGTTGAAAGGATCGGCATGTTGTAACATTATCACATCAGAAATGAATAATAGGCTCCTTTTGATCTTGGAAGTTGCTCTGTCATTGACTCTGACAAATGGTGTGGAGGGATTCTACACTTACTGCTGGAATTGTCACTCATTTGATGCAACAACATTAATTTAGCACGTGTGATCAAAGGACTACAATTTGATATATTCCTTGTGTTACATCATGGCCCAGTATCCCTTTATATGAGTCCAGTTGCTAGTGGACCCAATTGCTGTGTCCCACATGCTTCCAAGTCTGCTAGGTCTGAGCAGAGTGTAGTCACTGCTTCTAGGAGTGGGTCTGTAAGGCACATCCCCAAGTTCAGACCCAGAGTTATAAAGGGCTGTCACAAAACTGGATGACTGGGCAACAAAATGGCAGATGAAATTCAATGTTGATAAATGCAAAGTAATGCACATTGGAAAACATAATCTCAGCTATGCATATAAAATGAGGGGGTCTAAATTAGGTGTTACCGTTCAAGAAAGAGATCTTGGAGTCATTATGGATAGTTCTCTGAAAACATCCACTCAATGTGCAGTGGCAGTCCAAAAAGCTAACAATGTTGGGAATCATGAGGAAAGGGATAGATAATAAGACAGAAAATATCATATTGCCTCTTTATAAATCCATGGTATGCTCACATCTTGAATACTGCGTGCAGATCTGACAGCCCAATCTCAAAAAAAGACCTATTGGAACTGGAAAAAGTACAGAAAAGGGCAACAAAAATGATTAGGGTTATGGAAAAACTTCCCTCTGAGGAATTTTCAGCTGGGACTTTTTAACTTGGAAAAGAGACAACTAAGGGAAGAGGGATATGATAGAGGTCTATAACTTCATGACTGGTGTAGGGAAAGTAGATAAGGAAGTATTATTTACTCCTTCTCATAACTGAAGAACTAGGGGTCACCAAATGAAATTAATAGGCAGCAGGTTTAAAATGAACAAAAGGAAGTATTTCTTCACACCATGCACAGTCAACCTGTGGAACTCCTTGCCAGAGGATGTTGTGAAAGCCAAGACTCTAACAGGCTTCAAAAAAGATCTAGATAAGTTCATGGAGGATAGATCCATCAATGGCTATTAGTCAAATGGACAGGGATTGCTGTTCACCAGAAGCTGGGAATGGGAGATGTGATGGATCACATCAGTGTCAGTGGCTAAAACTATAATTGATATCAAGCCAAGTCTGTGATTGCATTACGAACTTGAACATAAGAATGGCTATACTGTGTCAGACCAATGGGCCATCTAACCCAGTATCCGGTCTTCCAACAGTGGCCATTGCCAGGTGCTTCAGAGGGAATGAATAGAACAGGTAATCATCAAGTGATCTATCCCGAGTCCACTCCCAGCTTCTGGTAAACAGAGGCTAGGGACTCTCAGAACATGGTATCACTTTAGTGTTTACTTTAGTGTCAAATGCTTGTTTAAATACATTTATAATACTATTGCTTCCTCTGAGTTTTAAAATACTAATGTAACTAGTAGAAGCAAAGTGGATCCAAGCTGAAATAATCAGAATTTGCCATTCAAAGGGTGATGTGTGATTTCAGGGCCTGAATAAGTCTTCTATTGACTTCAGTGGGAGTTGGATGAAGCCCTTAGAAGCGAGCCAGGAATGGACCCAAAGCAGAGCTGCAGAAGCATATGAAGTTGCTTTTTCTGACTGAGAAAGAGCTGAAATGTCAAATCTAAGAGTTGAGAAATCTCAAGACAAACTAAAATAATCCCAGAAAGATATTTCCATGCTGAAATACAGACAAATTCCATTCCACAGTCCATTTAAATGAACAAATACTGTGGTCATGTTCCTAATAGTACTACTTCTTGAAAAGAGCAAGGACTTTGCTGTTGCTCTTAAGTTATCTAGGGAGGTGGTGGAATCTCCATCCTTAGAGGTTTTTAAGGTGTGGCTTGACAAAGCCCTGGCTGAGATGATTTAGTTGTGGTTGGTCCTGCTTTGAGCCATAGGGTTGGACTAGATGACCTCCTGAGGTCCTTTCCAACCCTAATCTTCTATGATTCTGTGACCTCACAGGAAAATACAATGGGAGTGGACTGATGCTGAGCTCCCTGTTTGCCATTTGGAAAATGTTACTTAAGGCTTAGCCATGTTATCACCTCTACTTGATCCTGGAAATACTAAAAAGATGTCACATCACATGGAATACTGTGTTCACCACTTGCATATTACCTTTTTTTTTTTTTTTTTTTTTTTTTTTTAAAAAGAGAGGACAAATGTAAGGGCTCCAGAAGTGGATAACAGAAAACATTTAGAGACATGGAGAAAATTCCATATGAGGTGTGAAGAAAAGATCAGCACTGCTTACAAAGTAAATAAATAAAATGAGATGTAATAGAAGTATAATAAAGAATATAGAGAAGGTAAATCAGGTACTCCCATTTATTCTCTCGCATAATACAAGAACAGGCCAGCCAATTTAAAGATGTGAACTAGCTCCATATATCCTACACACAAAGGGGTGCAAATCCCTTGTGCCATAGCACACCAAAGATTGAAGATGGCAGCATATTTGGAGCCACTTTCAAAATCTGGTAAATCTTATATAGGTATTTTTATAAGTTAGGTCCCCCTGAGAGCAGCTCATTGTTTTCTTTGTAGTAATTGGCATGCACCATAACATTTTGGACGAACAGCAGAAAATGTAATAAATAATACACAATGCTTTTCCCTTTTCTTTGTTCAAAGATTACAATGAGACATACACACTTGTCCTAAATCCTCCCCAGTCCTAGCTCTTTTAACCTGCAAGTGACACGTTAATTGAAAATGCCTGTTTGCTGTTTATATCTCCGTTGACTTTTGCCACGCTACTGATCTGCTTTTACAAGTTGTTCTGCACAGTGTCTTTTATCCATAGAATTTATATCAGAATAATTTTTATATTGTTGGTATAAATAATTTAATATTTGATTCCGTTCCTTTTGCCTTGTTTCAACTTATCTAGTAATGATTTCCCATCCATACCAATCTCTTACTGAAGAACTGTAGTATAGCTCTGACAGTACATACTTTTCTGAAAATTCCCTAAAGCTTATATCTTACTATCAGCAACTCCCTCAACTCTTCTCCCCTTCCATGGGAATAAAAAGCATAGAGGGAGCTTTGTGTAACCACCCTTTTTCTCTTAATGGTGCTGTTGAGGTGGGGTGCACTGATAGATTGCATAAAATGTGCTGGTTTTAACAGAAGTTGCTTGGGGTGTAATGGCAACTGCATTATAAGACTCGTGGTAAACTTGATGACAGTAGTGTGTGCTTGTAGCAATCAGACATGCTGATACAACCAATGTGAGAGAATCGGGGGAGGAGGGGAGAGAAGACAAACATTTATTTTTCAAAAAGAAATCTGACAAATCTGCATCTGACAAAGTGGGTTGCAGTCCACAAAAGCTTATGCCTGCAGAAATTAAATTTGTTTGTCTTTAAAGTGCTACAGGACTCTCGTTGGTTTTTGCTCTATACAGACTAACACTTCTGGAAATTTATTTTTCAATAGTTTTCATTTCTTTTCAACGCTTTCATTTATTGAGACAAGTGATGAAACACAGCCCAAAAATAACATAAGTGACTGACTGTCTCCAAAACAGAGTTGCTTAAATGTAACTAAATTAAAAGCTTGATTATCTAACCTAGAGTTCTTCCCAGTCAGATAGTTCACTGTTTGCTCTCTGTGCTTAATTCTCCTTTTAGATTGAAGTCACTCCTGCTAGGTTCTAAGCATCCAGTGGCTCTCAAAGAGAAAAGTCCGCTGAGTTAGGGACTACCTTAGCTGAGGTCCTCAGTACAGGACTGAACTATAAACACAGGATTAGGACCTGAAGGCTGTGGAAGGAGCTTTTCATAGGGATGTCAGGGGGAAAAATACTCAAACTAGCAACTGAGGAGATTTTGTAAGTCTGACTTCCATAGCAGATGAGACCGTCAAAGAGAAGACAGTGTTCCCTAATGCAGTTAACCAACAGGGATATGGTGAAAGGGGCCAACAACATGACCACCAGAGGGCAATCAGGAAACTGTGGAGCCAAGGCCAAGTCTGTGAGACCAAAGGCTTAATGCTTTATCTTTTTCCAGCTGGACTTTCAGGAATAGTGAGGTACTAGGATAGTCTTTTACCCTCCTATAGGACTGCCCCTGGAAGCCTAGTTAGGAATAAGTCTACTTTCTTTCTGTAACTAAGATTTTGTAGCTAGAGTATTTGTATATTTTTCTCTTCTGCTATCCTTCATAAATAATCCTTTATTATTAAAAATTTGCATGGATGTTTACTGGGAACCAAGCAAAGGATAAACTCTCCAGTCCCTAACATTTGGATTGCATTTTAACATTTAATTATTTTGCTGCTGCAGGCAGAGGGAAAAAAATGCCTGAAATCATATAAACCAATGTTTAACAGCACAGCTGATCCCTTAGCAAAATCGAAAGAAGACAGAAGTCTGTGCACCAAACAAACTAAATCATATTTAAAAGTAGAGGCAATTCAATAAATAATTACTTTTTAATATTAGAGACGGTCTGGAGACAAAATTATGCATGTAAGACCTGGGGAGGGAGTCAAAATCCAGATCCAAATTTTGTAGCTCAGACTCTCCTCTGATTAATATCTGTTTATTATAGAGATTCATTTTTGTCATTAAGATTTTTGAGGAGTCTCTTATTTCCAGTGTCACAGCATCATATCTACATTTATACTGACACAAAATAGAGAAACTTCTTAAGATATGTGTGGAAAAATTGAGCAATTTCACTAGCAACAGGTTATTACTTGAAAGTCAGAATAGTCTTCTAGACTCTCATCCCTATTTATATATCTTTCAGCATAGTGGCTAATTTACGTATCAACTTGCAAGGAGTCATTTAGCATTCTGTTTGAATTTCTCGGTTGAATCGGGTTGCTGTACATTTCATTTGACTAAAGGGTGAATTTTCAGCCTGGGGCAATTAGGTGAATTGGTGTCATTCACAGCTCTTATTATTTATGGAAGACACACAACAAAGTCTGAACATAATGCACTGAAAGTTTCCCTTTGAAGTTTTTTGCAGTGGTGTTGGAGCCACGTTAGTCCCAGGCTCTGAGAGAGACAAGGTGGGTGAGGTAATATTTTTATATGGACCAACTTCTGTTGGTAACAGACACAAGTTTTCAAGCTATACGGAGCTCTTCTTCTGGTCTGGGAAAGGTAATCAGAGTATCAGCTAAGTATAAAATAGATCGTGATATAGATATGTAGGCACCCTGTACTTCAGGGGCCTTGGAACTTGTTTGGGAAGATCCTGGGAGACTACAACTCCCATGATGCCTTGTGGAAAAGGAGAGAGACTCTTCCCCTTCCAGAGAGACAGGGAATAGCATGTGGGGGACTCCATTTTGGTCCTAGGGTGGAGCGCAGCCGAGGCTGGAAGCTGCTGGCTGACTGCTGCTGGCTACTGCCTGCTGACGGGGTCCCAAAGTTGCTGCTAAGAGCCTGCTGGAGCCTGATCGAGCAGGGAGCTTTGTTCCGAAAGAAAGGGGCTTCCCGTCCTAGGGTCCCTCCCTCCCAAACAGGTTAAGGGGTCTTGACCCTGACGCTATTTAACGGCGGCTCTAGGCGATGAACAAATGAGCCAATCAGGGTTCCTTCGAAAACAACAGGACAATTTATTAGGTGACAAACTATAATAAACACAGGGGTCAGAACACAGTGGGGATGAACCCCAGGACCCCAAACCTCCAAACACAAAACCCTGGTAAGTATCTCCCAAATCCTTCAGGTCTCACTCTTTTACTTCGCCTCCTGGCGTAGATGTCACCGATCGTCCGATTATCGTCTGCTTCTCTTCCTGGTTCTTTACACGTCTGCTTCTATTCCTGGTCCACGTCGAGCCTAACCACGCCTACAACCTTGTTGTTCTACACCTCCCTCCACTCTGTCTCTGAAACGGACAGCCACCAACTGTCATTGTCACAGAATCTACATAGACTCGCTTAGAGTCTTACCAGCCAATGGGGAAGCTGGATTCTTCCGCCTTCTCGGGGTTGTGCACACGGCACTCCAGCTTTGCACTCAGCACTACTGATGTTATGCACACGGCCCTTAGCGCCAATCTCTGTTTCCCATCGGTCAGTGCCTTGTTAATAGGCAGATTGGCCCTCACTGTTCTCCTGACCGCTCAACTGCCTGCTCTGACCTTTTACCTAGGTCCTCTTGATGGACAGGGACCCATTTCATCTAAAACAATAGAGAATCCACACACACATGTATGGACCCCTTTAACTATATACATTAAAACAGAGGGGGGGGGGGCAAGGAAGACACAGAGCCACTTCCTTACAGCTTCGGAGGTTGGTGGCATTGCCCAAGCCAGGGCAGGGACTGAGCCTGGAGCTGCCTGAGGTGGGCCTGCAGTGAAGGTAGTGTGAGTGCCGCCCTCCGCCCCCCCCCCCCCCCCCATTGTTTGGGGCAGGGCATGTAAGGGAAGGGGCACTGCAGAGAGACTTTCACTCTGAACTCTTGGGGAGTGTACACTCTGCAGGTGGGGTAAACAGTGGCAGTGTAAATGCAAGTTTAGACAAGTTTCATTTGTTTTCACACTATTTTTATTATTTTTATTAATTGATTGATTCAGCTGCCCTGTGGATTTAACATAATAGTGATGTTTAATTTCAATCTTTTATGCCATATTTCTTTAATTTGTTCAGTAAAGTTGTGTTAACTCTAATTTAAGTATATTGGATGTTTAGTTTGCATAAGTGCAATTGTTAAGTTAGACCTGTCTCAGATTATTATTATTATTATTATTATTATCATCAGACTAGGTTTAGTCCTGGAAGCTCCCAAGGCCCGCTATTAAGCGTGTGCAGGGGCCAGACAGGGGAGACACCGCCAAGTTTAAATTCCTTTAAAAGTAAAGGGACTGCAGCAGGGGGGTGGATAGAGGATTCCCACCTATTCTACATCACCGCTGGGATACTCAGGATCTCCTTTGTTGTTAACAACCTTAGGCGCCCTTGCACACAGGTGAGTGTTGCCGACTCCCAAGTAACCCAGAAATAGAAGGGGGTTACAGATACAGTTAAGCATAAGGAGCTAAAATATGTTTCAAGAGACTATTCAAGATTAAGTGGACCATTAACACCTCTGCAATCATAGAGCAAAGGAGGGTTAGTGGGTTACATATTGTAATGAGACATAAAACCAGTGTCTCTATTGAGTCCATGATTTTTAGTGTCTAGCAAAGTTATTAATTTAAGCTTCCAGGCTTGTCTTTTGAAGGTGTTGTGCAGGTATCCTTTAGGGACAAGGACTAAGAGGTCAAATATAAAGTGATCGTTTTGTGAAAAGTGTTTGCTCATGTTTGATAGGGTGTTTTTGTCTATCATCATTTTTCTCAGTGAATTCATTCAAGAATATAATGATTGTCTGGTTTCAACCACACAGTTGTTGTTGGGGCATTTGATTGAGTAGATGAGGTATATCACATATTGTGATAGGCATGTGTAGAACCCATGATTTTTGAAAGGTGTGTTGTGTGAGGTATTGATCATCATAGCAATGGATATATATCTACAGGTTTTGCATCTGTTGTTCTGGAAGAGTCTGGTGCCACTTTGAGTTGGTGAGTCTTGGTCTGTGTGGAGCTTACTGCTGATGAGTTTGGCAAGGTTCTGAGGTTGCTTGAGTGCCGAAAGAGGGGTGATGGGGAAAGATTTATTTTAGAGTGTGCTCCCCAGCAAGTATGGGTTGTAATTGTTTGATACACTGTGTGGGTTCTAGTGTGGGGTGGTAGGTAAAAATTAGGGGAGATAATGGTTTAGGGTGTTTTTTTCCTGTATTGAAGCAGGATATTTGAATGGCCAGTTTCAGGATGCGATCTCCTTCTCTGGTGGAGAGTCCTTGTTTGGTGAAGGTAGTTTTAAGTGTGTGTTAAGTTTTTAGATCTTGAACTTTCTCCTCAGAGCATATTGGTATCTGAGTGCCTGGCTGTAGATAACAGAGTTCTTCGTATGTCAGGGGGGGGAGGAGGGGTAGTTACTGGATCTGTGAAGATAAGCGTGGTGATCTGTGCATTTCTTCTGTATATTCATTTGCAGGGTTCCATTGTTGAAGCAGATTGTGCTGTCCGGGAAGATGATATAGGTGTTGGAGTGTTCTCAAGAGCGTTTAATGGATGGGTGGTGGTTGCTGAAGTTGTGATGGAAATCTATGAGGGAGTTTGTCATCTGTGCAGAGTATGAAAATATCATTGCTGTATCGCAGATATATCACTGGTTTCTTTGTGCATTTTTCCAGAAAATCATCCTCAAGGTGGCCCATCATATCCTATCAATCTCATTCTAGAACACTCCCACACCAACATCAGCTTCCCAAGTACCAAGATCAGCTTCAACAATGGAGATCCACAGACTACTGTATACAAGTAACCCATGGATCACCACATTTTTCTTCACTGATCCAGTAACCAATCCAGACGCACCGCGTTTTAACATTCTGCGTCAGATTCTGTTCTATCCAACACATGGGCATGATTTTGCCAGTACAAAAGGAGAAGATAATACCTGCAGCCATATCAATTTACCAGAAGGGCACTAAGAATTAAATTAATCGATTGTACACAGGGCCAACACAAGATCCACCTCATCATGGACACTCTCATTTTGGGTCAAATGAAACACTTTACTTAACCCAAAATGATTTTTCTTTTTACTTTACAGTTTGCCAACAAAAATTAATTCATTTTGGATTGACCTAAAACAATTTTTTTTCAATTTTTTTGGTACTGCCAGCAAATGAAAAAATCAGTTATTCCCACTGCTCTAAAAGAAGCTTCTAATGATCTGTTCCAAATTAATTGCAATAGAGGGTTTTTTAACTATGTCAACTCAAAGCCATAAAGGACATGTCTGTATTAAGATTATTTAATCTCTCTGTAAGGCTTTTGATCCATGCACCCAACTCTGTTAGGTATGGCAGACACTGGCAGTTGTATCACAAAATGACAGTCCCTGCACTAACAGTATTGCAGTGCATTATGGTATTTATGATCCCTCTTTATTGTTTAAGTGCTGACAATGTGCTTGAACTTGTACCAGTACAAGACACAAATGAATACTCTACTTCCCTTGAGAAGTTGATGTGAACACGTTGTAAAATTTCTGTGCAGGGAATAGGGAGTTAGTCGTTGTTTTATTTATTTAGATGGAATATATGGGCTAGAGGTGTTAACATAACCTAATCACTGTTTAATATTAAACAGAGTTAAACAAGATCCGCGGTTTGATATATTTTAGCCTGCTTAGCACCATGGCAAAACACCCTATGTAAACATCCTTTTAACTTTTTATTAAAGATACGGGGGGGAGAAAAGGAAAAATGGTTTGAAATGTAACGTATTAAATTATTATTTCAATGATATTTTTTGTCCCTTTTCTTTTCAGCTGGAAAGAGTTTTTAGAAGGGAAAAAAACCCTTCTTGTTTGGCAGTCTTATAAATGGTATTGAAGATGGTAATAACTGTTATCCCAAGTGGTGGTTGGGTTTCAGCTGGTGCTGGTAAGAGTGGTGACGTTATCTTGGTCCCTCTCCCTCTGGCCTGTTCTGTTCAAGACAACTTTCAGGATCAGGATGATGGAGGCTTAGGGTCCCAGGAAACAGTAAGCGTGGCACAATGGTGAAGATTGCTCCAGTTCTTTCCGACTATTCTTTCCATCTTTTTTTCTTTGTGGGGTTTTATTTTGTTTGTTTTGTTTTTGTTTTTTGCACTTTCCCCACAAAATCTTTTTCTTTCAAGAACTTACAGTGAAGTGATGGGTGAAAGAGCCATTCCGCAAGTCCTGTGCTTTGGATGATTTTGTTTTTTGTTTCAAAAAAAGCCTCATCCTCCTCTTCTTCCTGGTTAGATGGTCTATAATAGATCCCTGTCATGACATCATCCTTGGGGTTTTTTTTACCCCTTTTATCCTTACCCAGGACTTTCACCTGGTTTGCCTTCCACTGCTATCTCAACTTCAGCAAAAGTGTATACATTTTTGATATACAAGACACCTCCTCCCATTTTTCCCCTGCCTGTCTTTCCTGAACAAGGATTACTCTTCTATATCAATATTCCAGTCATGTGAATTATCCCACCAAGTCTCCATGATGCCAATTATGTCATAATTGTGATTATTCACTAGTATTTCTAGTCAGTTTTTTTTATTTCCCATACTTCTTGCATTAGTATACAGACATCTAAGATGCTGATTAGATTTCCCTTTTATATTGCCTCTTGTCTCTGCCTTATCCCTGGTATGATTGCCCATGTTTCCCCCATCCCACCAGAATCCAACACTTCACCCAAGTTTCCATGCTTTGGACTTATGTGTGGGCTTTTGTCTCCTGCACCCATCAAAACTAGTTTTAAAGCCTGCCTCATTAGGTTGGCCAATCTTTGTCTGAAGATACTCTTCCCCTTCCTTGATGGGTGGACTCCATCTCTTCTGAGCAGTAGTTCTTGAAACAGTATCCCATGGTTTATAAAGCCGAAGTTCTTCTGGAAACACCTTCTATGTAGCCATAGCCATTTATTTATGCTAGTCTGAGCACAAGCATCGTTAAGTCCTGCTCCTCTTGAAATCAGTGGGAGTTTTGCCATTGCCCTCAGTGGCAATAGGACAGGATCCTTTCTGCCATATCCCCAGATGTAACACCCAACAATTTTTTTAAACATTGGTATCTTCCTGTGGATGGGTTTCAGAGGTTTTCATGCAACCAGGGTTTCATAGAATCATAGATTAGAGTTGGAAGGGACCTCAGGAGGTCATCTAGTCCAACCCCCTGCTCAAAGCAGGACTAACCTCAGCCATATCATCCCAACCAGGGCTTTGTCAAGCCTCAGCTTAAAAACCTCTAAGGATGGAGATTCCACCACCTCCGTAGGTAATCCATTCCAGTGCTTCACCACCCTCCTAGTAAAAAACTTTTTCCTAATGTCCAACCTAGACCTCCCGCCCTCCAACTTGAGACTGTTGCTCCTTGTTCGGTCATCTGCCACCACCGAGAACAGCCTAGCCCCATCCTCCCTGGAACCCCCTTTCAGGTAGTTAAAGGCCGCTATCAAATCCCCCCTCACTCTTCTCTTTTGCAGACTAAACAAGCCCAGTTCCCTCAGCCTCGCCTCATAAGTCCTGTGCTCCAGCCCCCTAATCATTTTTGTTGCCCTCCGCTGGACTCTCTCCAACTTGTCCACATCCTTTTTGTAGTGGGGGGCCCAAAACTGGACACAATATTCTAAATGCGGCCTCACCAATGCCGAATAGAGGGGAATAATCACTTCCCGTGACCTGCTGGCAATGCCCCTCCTAATGCAGCCCAATATGCTATTAGCCTTCTTGACAACCAGGGCACACTGCTGACTCATATCCAGCTTTTTATCCACTGTTACCTCCAGGTCCTTTTCTGTAGAGCTGCTGCCCAGCTCGTCGGTCCCCAGTCTATAGCTGTGCATGGGATTCTTCCTTCCTAAGTGGAGGACTCTGCACTTACCTTTGTTGAACCTCATTAGATTTCTTTTGGCCCAATCCTCCAGTTTGTTTAGGTCACTCTGTATCCTATCCCTACCTTGCAGGGTATCTACCACTCCCCCCAGCTTAGTGTCGTCCGCAAACTTGCTGAGGGTGCAATTCCTCAGGCACAACCTTTATTCCTTTTTTTGTAGCAGAAATAATCATGTAGAGTGGGTATGCAGCTCCCATATGTATTGGCACTTTGGAGCTGCTTCTCAATATTCATTCATATTTTAATAATCGCACCACCTACCAATTAAGCATCAGCATAAATCAACTTTGATCTTTCCTGGGATGTCAAATGGACATCAATAAATTCCTTACAAGTTTGAGCTTCAATTTATGACAATCTAAAGATAGCATACACATGGTTTCCAAGACTATTGAGTGGCAGGATGCACTTGCCACTTTGCTGGATAATGTAAATGAATTAATGCATTTTTCTTCTCTCCTTTAATCTTTTTCTTATTAGAAGGGTGATAAGGCTATATGGTAGGAAAGGAAAAGAACTGAGCTATAGAACTTCTGAAAAGTAGTTTCAGAAGACTCAAAATTTTCAGTTTCTTTAGAGCTGTCTGAGGAATTAGCATTCCTACTTGTCTCACTTCACACACACTCTAGCCATCAAATATCTCTAACTCTTTGTAAGGTCGTCAACATTTTTTTTGAAGCTTTGAATTCTGCAGTACGATGCTATAAGTCACACAACTGCCCTCTGCTGCCCCCGTCTGATTCTGATCAATCGATCAATTTTATGCTATTTATGCAGAAGACAGATTGTTAACTGACCATCTTAGGAGCCATGGGGTTGGTTGCTGTCAGTGACGTTCTTGTCTCACCATGATTGATCACCATGAAATACCCAGAGAGCTGAAATATCATGATTAATTACCATAAAATGCACAGGGAGCTTAAAGACTAACTTATACTGTTAACTAAATTTACCCAAGAGTTCCTAAATCTGTGCATCCCACAGTGGCATCACTTGGGGACATGTCTGCAACATGCAATTTGCTGATAAGCAGAACTCTCAGTGAATATGTGGCTAATTATAAGGAAAATAGTAAACAAAAATTGCTAATAGCAAGTTCTGTATAAATATTCATAATTATCCAACAACTAGAGTGAGTATCAATAATTATGTATATAGCTTTAATTTTTCCTCTGCTTTAACTATAATTTATTTGTTTATTTGCAAGGAAAAGCTCCCATAAAAAGGAAGAGTTAAATTTTTCCCTTCATTTTGAAATACAGATACCATAGCTCCCATGAGGTTCAATTCATAGGGAAAATGATAGGCCCCATTTGTGAGATACTGATTTCATTCCTACATTATTCAACACATAGGCTGAGAAGATTAATAAGCTCCAGTGTTTTAAATGAAGCTTATTAAGAACTAAAATTTCTAATAGGTTTGAAATCTTTTTCAAATTCCCAAATTAAAAGAATTGCTAAGGGCAACATATTTCCCTTTCTGGAAACCCACCCAAAGACCTTTATAATTCAAATAGAAGAACAGAGTATACTTGCAGTCAGGAATCTAGTACATATCAACTAATGCAGCTATGGCAGAAATGCTTTTTGTCTTTTCATTAAGACTTTTGACACATTCAGTATTTCCTCATCGCCTGACATAACAGATTCATGACAGTCTTCTGAATATTGGCAAATCAATGCCCCAAAGCATAATAATTTATGCTTCATCAGATATAAGCAATCTATTTTTATGCCAAGTGAGATAAAGAAGAAGCAAAGGATTTAGTGATGAGTGTGTCTGTCACCTGCATAAACAAGTAACTGAAAAGCACCACAGATTGCACTGGTTTCTCTAATCGGTGAAACTCCATTGAATACATACCCTCCCTGAATGTAGAAAATGTATTATGCTGACAGTTTCAATCCTCCTTCAGTTACCCATTTCAGAGGTTCACCGCATTATTCAATATTCTTCAATCTAATGCACTGAACTGAATTCTTTAGAAAGTTTCACTCCTTAATACTTGAAACTTTTACTGAATTTTAGTGTTTAGCTTGCTGGAAAAGTGTTCCTTTCACAGTTTTGTTCTGCTAACAACGAGCCATTTAACAGGGTTTTGCTGTATTGTTCCACAGTTTACAGTTATAAACACAGAAAATGTATTCTTTGAGCGGTAGAATTTCTTGACAGCTTCATTGTACCCAGATTCAGCAATGTAAATAAAACTGAATACTGTGGAGTTCTGTTAAGTGTACACTTTATACAGAATGTTTAGGTGCATAGTAACTATCCTTTTGGGTCTGGTATTTATATAAGAGGATCTTGGTACACACAGAGGATTGGTATACATGTTGAATTTCTTTTAGCAGGTTTATTAAGAAGAGGTTAGACAATCAGACCTACAGAAGCTGAAATAAGATCCCTTTCTCCCCGTCCCTTTTTCCCCCTCTCCCAGAAGAAAGGCTTCCTAGTTTTTCCAAATTGACAAACCAGGGTAAGATAAAGGTAGATTGTACAAGAAACTGTGCAAGGGTGAGAAGCAGTAATAGAAGTCAAATCAGCTTTAGGATGCTGAATTGCCCTGAAAAATTAAAAATAAAAAAAATTTAAAAATAAGAGAGAGTGAGATCTGAGTTTGAATGAGGAAATCTGACTATGTCCAGGACAGGAGGAGCTCCAGAAAACTATGTTCAGTTAAATCTGTACTCCACTTTATTCCTTTTTTAATATTGAACTAAAATTGAAGGGTCAATTCAAGTTTTAAAGAAGTATTTCTCCATGGTTTTAAGGTCCTTCGTTAAGATTTTTTTCTGTGGAAAGTAAATCAGTCAGAGCAAAATCATCAGCATAGACAAATTTCCATGATGTTTGGGGCAGGTCACTGGTACACAATATCCACTGTTGAGTTTACATGGCCTGCTGACTAAGGAAAATGTGAAACCTCCCACTCTCAGAACTTCTCAGAAGAATTTTATCATTGCATTGGTTGGGATAATTTTGCTGGCTTTCAGATGAAGGCCATTCCTCCAAACAGGGTTGCAGGCAGCAGATAAGTCTAAGGAAGCTACCGCAGTCTTGATCTTTTAGTGGTAATCCCACCTCATTGTTTTACTAATACTTGGTCGTGCATTTGTGACCTGGTCAGTAACCCACTTGTTCATTCAATAACATTGCTTCTACAAATGACATGTTTCTTGCCAGCAATATTCTCTTCTGGAGCTTGTACATTGAGCAGAGCATGAAATGGGCTGGTGCGATGAGGGATTGCTGGTTGGCTTCCCAGACTTGGCAATGGCAATGACCATTGCCTTGCACTACGTACTTGGAACAAGCCCAGAAAAATAAATATTGGGGAACAGTGCTTCCAGCCATTTCTGTCTTTTGGCTCCGAGGTTTTTAAGAAATTCTGGAAAGATACCATCTAGTCCTGAGGGTTTCCTGGCTTTTGTAAGTGAGAGGGTTTTGTTTACCTCCTCAAGAATAAAAGGCGATGATGGGGGGGATGATGTGGGAAGTGAGTTGACAGATTGTTGGAACTCTGTGCACACCTTGCACTTAACAGAATTATCCTGCGGTGCTTTTGCATTCATAAGAGGTATTCTTGCAACTGAATCAGCTGAGACTTCATGGTTTTGATGTTTCACTGGGCTTGCAGCTCCAAGCAGATGCTATGATAGTGAAGATTTATGTCTAAAGTAAGTAAAGTCCAAGGCTTCGACCATGTTGATCTATCTTTGATGGGACACTAAATTCAGTGACTCTAGTAAGGATGTTGCAGTGTTCAGGTCATGAGATATTTGGTTCTCCTTGAATAGTTTTTTCTGTTTCCAGTTTCCAAATCATGGTCTATACTTTTTGATAGCAATAGGAGATGTCTTTTCTTCTGGCTATTCAGATAAGCTGGGTGTAACAATTAAAGTTTTCGGGTTTCGGTGACATTATGTTGATGGTGGCCTCTGTTGTCACAGGTAATTCTGTATAGTTTGCCTTTCTAAAGTTCTATCACAGTTTGGGTGATTACATGATTACTAGGAGTTCAGTCCTAGTGTGGATTATCACTAGTCAATACTGACTATGTGTAAAGTTTCTAAGAAGGCTCTGGAGGTGTTCTGAGGGATTCTGAACTGGTCTTTGTTGAGGAAATAGAGATCTTCACTTCTCTGGTGGTGGTGACTTTGTATAGAGTTCCTTGTATCACTAATCCCTTTTTAAAAGAGCTGAGGTGAGGGTAGCAGCTGCATCTTATGAAGGTAGCAGAACAGCTTATAGCTGCAGTCTCCAGATGAAACAGAGCAGTACATCTGGTCTGCAGCTGAGAGCTACAGTCTATAGACAGAATGGAGTAGCTGTTCTAGGCCACCTACAGAGCTAGCTACCAATCACAGCCAAAGGATGGAGTGTGGTAAGAGTCTGGCCCATTAACAGTGCTGAGTGAGGAGCAGCTTTACTGAAGGCTGAGTAATAGAAGAGCAGTAGTTTTAGCTATGGAGGAAGCAGATCTGAGGGGTTATAAGCCTCAGTATCCATCTGCCTAAGACATCTGGTGGGGCCTCCCTGACCTGGCTTCACAGCTGAATGTTACTATTGCATGTCAAATAGCAGATTCCCAGAGCTGCTTCAACAGTCTGCACCCAGATGCGCCTTGGGACTTCCTGACCTACTAACTCTGTGTGGGGATGTGACAATACTGCATCAGCCATTATGAGGATGGACATAAATTGGGACTGTGACTTATGATAATGAGTAATAATGATAGAAATTGTTAAACTGTAAGGTTTTAAACAAGTTTATCCTGCCATTTCCCTTCCCTCTCCCCCAGTAACGTTTTCCTGTTTAAAACCCTCTGTGCTCACAAGTGGGGAATAATTTGCCTATCAGTAGCATCTAGGGTGATGTATACAGGTTCATAGGTTACTGAGCGACGGCTCGTGCCAGAGTTTATGTAAACTTTAGAAAAAAACCTCTAGAAAGTGAAGATCACCGCCCCTTGATTGCTGCCAACACCAGTGGCAGAAGGGTTACATGAGGAACTGCTTTTTAATAGAATAGCACACGGGTTCTAAATTTGATGGACATTGTTTTAATTGAAAAGTACCGTTGTTCGGATATTATTTAAAATCATTTCACCGCCAAGGAAGACTTTCAGTATGTGAATCAGTGCACCTCAAAGAAAGACCTGCCTAAACTGTCATTCATTTCTTATTCCTTCTATGAGACATTATATTTTTTAACTATTTACAAGGAGAAGTTGATGTTTTCATGTGCTTGGAAAATTGGAGAGACACATGTATGCTAGCTAGTCAGAGAACAAAAGGAGGGCATCCTGTCCAGAATCTCCCAGTGGCTCAATCCAGCTGCCGTCTTCCACTTTCCCTGGGGCAATGCAATCTAGCTGCTTAGCAGGGGTCCTTCCCAGCATTTTTTCAAACACTACTTTCTTATTAATTTTGTAACCTTGTCCACGTACTATTCATCCTGGCTCTCACCACACTTCTCTTCCTCCCCTCCTTTGTACCCGCTGGCTCCATTTCCCTATCCTTGTTACAATCACCATTCTACAGTTTCTACCTGCTCCTATTTCCCTCTTCATCCCAATTTCCCCCTTTCTCCCACCAGCACAAATCCAGATTTCACATCCACTCCTTCCTCTGCCTCTTCCTCACCTCTGGTGACATTTCCCTAACCCTGGCCCTCCCTCCATCCCCATCTTTTCCATCTCCTACGCTCATCCCTGCCACCACCTCCACCCCTTTTATGCACAATTCCCAACCTAACATCCCATTTCCTCCCCTGTCCCTTGCTCTTGCTGTCTCTGAGGTGCCTGCTCCATCTCTAAAAGGATGTCATCCATGACCTCTTCATGTCTCACTCCTTCCAGTTCCTAGCTTTCACAGAGATCTAGTGCCCTTCATCTGACGGTGCCTCTGCATCTGCTCTCTCTTACAGCCTCTCTTGTCACACTGCCTGCCTGGATCAGACTGTGGTGGGGATACCGGACTTCTCAGCTCTCATTCCTGCCACTTCTAACCCCTCCTTACTCCCCCTTCCTGCTGCTCCTCCTCTTTTTAACAGCACTGTATCTGACTCTTATCCACCCTTCATGTTGCTGTCATCTACCATCTACCAACTCCTCATCAGCCTCCCCTCTGATTTTTTTTTACTCCTGGCTCTCTTCCTCTCCTCAGAAGCTTGCACACTCATTCTTGGTGACTTCAGCTTCCATGTTGATGATCCATCTGCCCTCACCTCTTCATTTGACCTGCAGCCCTGGTGTAACTCTCCCAAAATGGCTGTTCACTTGACTTGTTCTTCACCAAGCACTGCTCTCTCTCCAACTTCTCATAGACTCTAAGGTCAGAAGGGACCAATATGGTCATCTAGTCTGACCTCCTGCACAATGCAGGCCACAGAACCTCACCCACCTGCCCCTGTAATAAACCTCTAAACTATGATTGAATTATTAAAGTCCTCAAATCATGGTTTAAAGACTTTGAGGTACCGAGAATCCACCAGCAAGTGAGCTGTGCCCCATTCTACAGAGTAAGGCAAAAAACCCTAGTGCCTTTGCCCATCTGCCCTAAGGAAAAATTCCTTCCTGACCCAAAATATGACGATCAGTTAAACTCCGAGCATGTGGGCAAGACTCACCAGCCAGAAACCCAAGAAAGAATGCTCTAAAACCCACCCATCAAACATCCCATCACAGGCCATTGGCATATCTACCACCAGTAGTCAAAGATCAGTCAATTGCCAAACTAAGCTGTCCCATCATACCATCCCCTCTATACATTTATCAAGCTCAGTTTTGAAGCCAGCTAGGTTTTTTGCCCCCACTGCTCTCCTTGGAAGGCTATTCCAGAACTTCACTGCTCTGATGGTTAGAAACCTGCATCTAATTTCAAGTCTAAACTTCCTGATGGCCAATTTATATCCATTTGTTCTTGTGTCCACATTGGCACTTAACTTAAATAACTCCTCTCCCTCCTTGATATTTATCCCTCTGATGTATTTATAGAGAGCAATCATATCTCCCCTCAACCTTCTTTTGGTTAGCATAAAACAAACCAAGCTCTTTGAGTCTCCTCTCATAAGGCAGGTTTTCCATTCCATGGATCACCCTAGTTAGTCCTTCTCTGCACCTGTTCCATCAGCACTGATGATTTCTCACCTGCTCTCAGTCTTTTCCTCCCAGCTCTGTGTTCCCTTTCTTCCACTGTTATGGTTGTTGATTCTTTCCATGCTACACTTTCTTCCAATAGTAACTCCTTTGCCTCCTCTCCCATTGCAAGATCTGCCCTGCCAATTCCCAGGCCTGGCTCAACTCAACTTCCACTTTCTTTGCTCCTTCTCTTGCACTCTGAACCATCTCTGCCAGAAATCCTATGATCAGGCACTAAAATTTCATTCTCTTCTTTCATTTTTGCTATTTTCCTAGCCAAGCAACTCGACTTCGCCGACATAATTGAATCTCATACCCACAATCCCAGTCTTCTTTTTGCCACTGTATATTCACTCCTCAAACCTACCCCTCCTCCTGCTATCACATCTGTCTCCATATAATAGCTTGTCAATTTTTTTCCAAGAGAAAATTAACAAAATACGATGTGACCTTTCCCTCCCCTGGCTTCATCTTCCTTCCTCTCCTACAACTTCTTCTCCCCATTGAAAACTTGAAAGGTTTTCATCTTCCTCCCACACCCACGACCACTCCACTTGCCTCAGTGACCTCATTCCATCCCATCCCATCCCATCCCATCTTCCAATCTCCCTCACATCCACTCTCATCCCATCCCATCTTCCAATCTCCCTCACATCCACTCTCATCCCCTTCCTTATTTTTCTCCTTAACTGGTCACTCCCTTCTGGCCCTTTCCCTTCACAGTACAGGCATGCTCCTGTTTCTCCCATCTTAAAGTCCACCCATGACCCCACTTGCTTCTCCAACTAACACCCCATCTCCCTTTTCCTTTTAATCGCTAAGCTCATTGAACATACTGACTACAGGTGTCTGGATCCTCTTCATTCAGCTTCCACCCCTTGCACTGCGCTGAAATCGCTCTCTCCAAAGTCTCTAATAACCTCTTCCTAGCTGAGCTCAGAACCAGTATTTCATCCTCACCCTCCTGATCTGGCACCCATCTTTTGTGCCATTGATCATGCTCTTCTTCTTGAAATCTTGTCCTCCTTGGCTTCTCTGACTCTGTCCTCTCCTGGTTCTAATTCTACTTCTCTAATCACTCCTTCAGCAGGACCTTCAGAAGAGCCTCCTCATCCATCCTCCAACTTTCTGTGGGGCTTCCACAGGACTCTGCCTTTGGTCTCCTTCTCTTCTCCCTCTACACATTATCTTTGGGTAACTTCTTTGACAAACACAAATTCAGCTACCGTCTCTATGCTGACAATTGACAGATTTACCTCTCTGCTTCAAACCTGTCTCCTTGCATCCAGACAAATACCTTGGCCTGTCTCTCTGACTCTCCTCGTGTGTCTGGCTGTCACAAGGCAGCTGGTCTCTGTGGATAGAGCAGGTGTGCCTAATTCAGCTAATTAAAGAGGACTGGGCTATATCTGGGTCTATAAAGGGCTGCTAGTAGGTAGCTGGAAGAGAGGACTGTGGCAGACTGAGTCTTAGGGAGGAAGGATTGAGACCAGCTGAGCCCTGGAAAACAAAGGCCACATGCATAGGGGGCAGCAGAACTGGCTGAGGCTACAAAGATGCCAGGAGTTGGAGTGTCAGAGACCCCTGGGAGGGGAGGACCTGAAGCCTGGGGACCAGGTACTGACTTAAGACTGCATTCTGGTTACTTGTTTAAACTTTGTCATTAAAGAATAAACCTCCTTAACTGGGACTGGACTTAGCAGTGTATGTTTGGAACCAGGGTGCAGCAGCGGCCAACTCAGTGACACTGGCCCTCAATTCCAGGTTATCCTGGCTGAAACAGAGCTCTAAATCTTCCCATTCATGCCCTCCCCATTACCTCCTTTCTCAAGCATTGTGGACAACACTACCATCTTGCCTGCCAGTCAGGCCTGTAGCCAGGGTATCCTCTTAAATTTAACCCTGTCTCTTGGTCCTCACATCCAGGGTATATCTAACTCTTGCAGATTATTTCTGCATTACATCTGTAAGATATGGCCAACTGCACAGCTAAAATGCTCCTCCAGGTTCTCATCATTGTGCATCTCAATTACTGCAACATCTTTTTCTTTGGCTTTGACAAATGCAATCTTCCCCTGCTTATATCCATTCAGAATGATGCTACACGGATCATTTTCCTTGCCCATTGCTTTGACGATGTTTCTCTTCTCTTTTCATCCAACTGGCTCCCCTTTTCTATCATATCAAACATAATCTACTTATTTTCATTTCCAGGGCTCTTTTTCAGCTTATCCCAACCCTACCTATCATCTGTCAGTCGCTATTAAGAGGTTGACTTCTGCCTCTGATCGACCCATGATCCCAGCCTCCATCACCTATTTGTTAATTTTTCTAACACCTTTGTGCTTTCTTTTACACTGCCCCTCATGCTTGGAAGAAGCTTCCCATAAACATTCTTAAAACTAATATATTGCCCTCCTTAAAACTCTCCTCTTCTATAAATCTTATGAAACTTTTGACAGTGGTTAGGCCGCATATGTGCTGATACCAGTGCCTGTCGTTCTGACCAGTGTTGTCTTATTGTTTCTTTGTACTACCCCATCTCTTGTCTTATACTTAGAGTATCAGCTCTTTGGGGCAGGGGCCATCTTTTTATTTTGAGTTTCTACAGCATCTAGTACAATGGTGTCATCGTCCAAAACTAGCACTCGACACTACATCGGTACAAATAAATAATCATCATAAAGGATACCCTTCCCTGATGAGTGTCCATAGATGTCCTCAAAATACCCTCTTCCCCATAACCACAACTGATTTGAAATGTCTACGATCCTTTCCATCACTTTTGCAAAAACAACACCTTTTGAAGAGCATATTTATAGTACCGTGATATCCACCAATCAGCATTATTCTTTGTTGGAATGACAGACTTTGAGCTCAAGCATGAAGTAGTGCGTCTGGGAATTTTACTACCTGAGATGGCACTGCCCACCAATTCAGAGGTTGATTATGCAGGTTAGAGCTAGTTACCTGAAGAATTCTAACTATCTCCATATGGTACCCAAATCTGTTCCCCATCTCTAGATCTCTAATATGCACATGTTGTGCTGGCTTAATGAGAAATAATTTTGTCTTTCACATAGACTTCACCTGTAAAAAAAGCCAGGATAGAAAAAGAGCAGCAGGACCCATGTAAGGATGAGAAAACAGTAGCATTAAAATGGGGATTCAGCTGGTTTATGATTTTCTTCAGTCCTGCCAACTGTGTGGATTTTCCTCTTACAGAACTGAGGGGAAGACCCATCAGATTCTCTGCTTTCTGGGGAAAAGCAGCCAATCCAAGTTGCTTCCCACCCATGAAAAAACAATAGAAGTTTTTTGTTTGTTTACAAGAAGAGAAGCGGGAAGGACAGAGCACTGAGCTTCAGACGTCTATCTTCTGCCTCTTGTGAATAGTGTGTCAGCTCTTCCCCCTCTCTCTTCTCCTTCTCTGTACCCCTAAAACAACAGGCCTTCAGAGAAAGTGGGAGAAGAAGCCCAGGCTAGACGTGCCCCACCTTGCTCCAGCCAGCACTTTCTTTAACTTGTGTACTTTTGTGAAATAGTTAGCACTAAAACAAAATTGGAAGGAGATAAAACTTCATGTTTCAGATACTAAGCACCTCTCTAGCTCCTAGGAGTTAGGCTGGGGAGGCAGATGATCTAACAACTGCTGACTGTGGGATTTCTTGCACCTACTTCTGAAGCAACTGGTGCTGGCCACCATCAGAGACGGGAAATTGGACTAGATGGACCTTTGGTCTGATCCAATATGGCAATTCCTATGTTCCTAATTTTATGCAAATATAAAATCTAGCTTTTTTTTTCTTTGTCAGAAGATTTTGGCAGATATGTTGTCTCAATGCTATGTGTAAATTATACATGAATCCAAAACACTTTGTTTTCTAGACAAACTTCTTTACTTTTTTTTTTTTTTCATTGGTTTGGGTCATATAAATTTTCTCGTAGATTAATTTATTTTTCTTACCAGTTCTGTTTGTTTATATCCTGTTAGTGGGGAGGGTGAGTCATGGGAAGTCCAAGCCATAGAGTGGGAAAGAATATAAATAACTGTCTGCAGCAACTTGCCCTGGCTGTTTTAGGGGTGGGATACGAGGGACCAGCCAGCTTCTCTGCACCCATTCTCAATCTATGGAGCATATAACTGCATAGTGTCAGGTAGAAGAGGCTATGATCATATCCCAGATTTGAGGGCAAAAGTGAAGAAAAGCACAGGGGCCTAGTCCTTTGTTCAAAGATGGAATTTCAAAAAAGGTCAAAAAAAGAAATACAATATATTCAGATATAACAGTAAATCCAGGCTTGACAAACATGGGAAGGCCCAGCTGCTACAGTGGAAGCCAGGGGCCTTTGTATGAAAGTCCTTTGCTTCAGCAGATCTCACCAACATCCTTAGGTTTGGAGTCTTGAACCGTTTGCCTTTTCCATGGGAACAGGATCACAACCCCGACCCTGAACAGAAGAATTCAGAGGAAATCCCATGAACTAAACCTGTGGAGCATACATTCCTCTTTGTGGGTTATTCCTGCATGGGGGAGATGCCAAAATCCAAAATGAAAGAATCTCTCTGATTTTGTTGTTACTCTTCTATTTCGCTTTATGACAGAAGTCTTTTATAACTTGCATAAAATGAGGCATAGAATCTTCAGGGTCTTACCAGCAAAATAATGTCTGTCTATAACAGAATTTTAATCTTAATAATTACTCTCTGCCTATAATAGAAATCTGTTTCAGTCCGTTTTCTGTTTTCACTATCTTATATAGATATATTGCCAGGAGACTTAGTTTCCATGATGAACAGTAATTGGGGGAGCAGTTGAAAGAGCACCTTTGTATGGTCCTCTTGCTAAGCTTGATTGGAGGAAAGCACCAGTTACTAATAATAATCTGGCTTTGAAGTGTGTATATATGATTGTATAAATTCAGTGCCATCATTCCTGCAACCAAGTCTCTAGGATTTACAATAATCACATTTTACTGTATCCAAAACTACTTGTGCATAAGTGGACAGAGCAGCATTAAGTGTACTGTTGTCATTAACTTCCAATATTAAAGTCAGTGGGTCAAGGTCTGTGATAGTTTACAGATAGTTTACCCTACAGCCTGACTCAGCATAATGGAGTTGCATACCTGAGCATTTGTTTAGCCATATTTGCCAGTATTTTATAATTTTATAATTAGTAGTCAGAGATATAACGTAGGCCTATAATTTTACACTCTAAAGCATTCCTGTTCATTTTGGGAATCATTATTGCATGGTACATAGTGGGTGAATTGGTATGAGAATCTAATTATGTCTCTTTACGTACCTGTAACATATGGAGGGTTAAAATTTCTTGGGATGTTTTATCAGTCAATACAAAGTTTTTAATATCTTAGGACCTGGGAGTTTTGCTTGCTCAAGAAATGCAGGATCAGGCCCCAAGTTTCAGCTGTTTGTGATACTGTGTTCATCTAGAGTGATGTCAGGTTGTAGGGTCTCTTCAGAGGTTTTTTATGTTGTGAAGATTTTAATCTTTTAGAATAAACTCTTAGGGGTTATTTAGTATTCTCAATGTTTTCTGCACCATACAGCTCTGTGAAAAATGTTGAAATGTCTTTAAGGGTGATATTGTGGCCTTGGCAGCCTCAGGTATGCTAGATGAAGAAGAGAAGGATCACACTGTGAAGAATTTTTACTCATCCAGAATTCCTCCTGGGGACTCCCAAGCAACACCCATCCAGATGACGGGTATGCCATTCTTGGAGGACCAAGCTACTCCTCCTCTATAGCCAGCCAGCTCCTCTGACCAGAGCACAAGGAAATGAGACTTATGATACCCTTATCTCTTTCTCCCCTATCAGAGGGATAAAAGGGGGCATTAGGAACATCAGAACCTTTATCCTCCAGACGTATTGTGGGTGGTGTTTGCTCAGCCTCCTTACACCCTTCCTCCACCTCACTCCATTGATATTCTGTGCACCTGCAACAGGGCTGCCCACAATTGCACCTTTAACTAGATCTGTACTTATGGTGATTATTTATTGCTTATTTGTTAAATTAATTTAACTCATCTGTACATTACTTAGTTGGTGGCGTTCTCTTGCTAACACTTTTACATGCTGTATTTCCTGATTCAAATTGTGTTCTCTTTAATCTACATAGACAAATTTAACTTGGTTTTGGTATATCATAATGTCATTTCTTGTGCACTGCCAATCCCACTGATTTAACTAGGAATCTGCCAGAAAGGTAAGATTAGGTCATATGGCTACACATATATGATTTTCCAAGTTTTGAGTCTTCTGGGAGCTATAGATATTCTCCCAGTTTATAAATAATTTCCTCCACTACTGCTTGCTCATTTCTTTTCTGGGAGATTTTTAAAGCAAAGATCCTCTCATGAATGCTTTTCCTGCTTCTCATACTCTCCTGAGTGTAAAAATTTAAACCTACATTCACTTTCTTCAATATGTTTTGAACTCTTCAACTATAATATGCACTAAGAGTTAATTACTGTTGAACGTTCCAAAATAAAGGATTGGATTTTTGCTACTTTGTTTAAACTCTAAAATCAGATCTCTAAAAGCCTCATATGAGACCCAATACTGGGCGGTACTGAGCACCTTCTGCAAGGCACTAAAATGCTCTCAATTACCACTAACTTCTCCACTCACTCCGCATTGGATCTTTAAATGCAATCACTAAGATGTCACATCTGATTACTTTTTCAATTAGGGCTCAGTGCTGCAGGTGCTTATGTGCTGCAAGTGTGGAAAGCCAAAGTGCTGGTGCTGAATACTCAGCCTCTGTTTAGCAAGCTCAGTGTGGTAGTCAATGTAGTGTGGAGAAATATGCATAGTGCTCAGCAGTGCAGGCAAATCTATGAGTCCACACTGAACTGAACGCTGGTGAGTAGGGGGAAAGTGGACAGACCATATAAAGCACATAGGGTATGACTATGGTATAGGTGTTCACACACAAGCCACTGATTCTGAATGAGGATTTTCAGGTACTGCTAATGCCAGCCAGGACTCATTCAAGAATGCCTGAGAGATGCATTGAGGGGGAAAAGGGAGCAACCATGTGGGCCAGTTACTGTTAGAAGTGTCTGATGAATCTCATGAAGCAGCAACCATCTCTTCAATGCTTCATAATGTATACAAGGCACAACATTCTTGCCATCCCAGCACCTGATAGCACTTGATCCCCTCATCTTATTAGATTGTGAGTAACGAAACAGCATATGCAGCAGCCTTACAGATGGCTCAGTGATGCTCTCTCATTACCCTTTATTCTGCCCTTCAAGAACTGGGCATACACTGAAAAAATATTCCAACGTTTTTTATGAAATATTTAAATGAATTTGCTTTGACTTTGTGTTTGCACTTCTTTTGTCTTCATTTTCTGTTAATTATTCTAGCAAACAAGTTCACTGGCAGGAATATTTTCTGAAACAGCAACTGCTCATGAATAAGCTACAGACCAAGAACTTTTAGACATTATGCAATGAATAAGGAATGAATTAATGAAAATCACGGTCTGTTCACAGATCATTCACAAACAGAAAACAGTTGGAATTAATCATCTATGTTATTATTTAGTCATCAAGCTTTACTTATTAATTCTGCTCACAGAACTAGTAACCTATAGGAAAAACTCATAAAATGACTCTTCAGTCAACTCTAAAGGCTCATCTAAACTTTTAAAAGTATTCAAGAACTTCTTTTCTTTGGGGGCCATCACATTTTCTTTTGGATATTCTGTACTCTAATCATTCATGCAGCAGTGTGACTTCTTGGGGCACCCAAGGCTGTGGTCACCTTGTTACCACCTGCCTCAGGCACCAGAGAAGCTTGCCTGTGCCAGCTGGGTGTTAGCTCCCTAAAACAACCAGCCTGTCAGCCACTCACGCACGCTCCTCTGGGCTATGCTAGCCCTGTCTGCGACTTGCAGGTTGACAACAAATGCACCTCACCCCCGCGTCCCTTCAAAGTGTCCCCCTGGGGCATCCACCTGATCAGTGGGTGCCTAAAGAAATCCCAGATCCTCTGTTCCCAAAGGAACAGTGGAACAGGTCACTGGTTTTACCTTAAACTCTCATTCCTGTATTATGCACAGCTCTTGAGTGCGCACGTGTGTGTGTGTATTTAATATATATAAATAAATACAATAATTTTAAAAAAACAATACAGATTCAAATAAAAAGCAGTGTGAGAGAAGGGAACAAGTGGTTACATATGGAACAAATGGTTACATATAAAACAACATCAACATGCATTTTTAAAGCCTAAACTTAAGTAACAAGCTTCTTTAAACAGGAGGAGTACTTATCTAAACCAAAGTTCTCTCCAGCATTTTCAGCTAAGTCTAGTTGAGATCCCTTTTTCATGAAACAAACTTGCTGTCCATTTACTTCCTAGGTGAAGGATGTCAGGGTGTGTCTTTGCACCCCTAAATATACCAGAACAGACCTTTGATGTTCACCACAATATAGGCTTCTCCTCACTCCTCTGCTGTATACCTCTTCCTGTTAGTTTTCTTCTCATGTCTATACCAGCTCTTCATTAGCATTTGATTTACAATGCAATAGGCTCCTATTGTATAACATACAATACACAATGGTCTCCCCAAAGATCTCCCACCCCTTGTCGGGGGAGGGAGGAGTTGTCTCAGGACATGCTACCATGAGGTGGGGGTAGAGGTGGAGAGCCAGCTCCTTCAGCTGCCAAGGTAGAGCGAGCTCCACCAGCCCCATGGCCATGAGGGGAGGGAGGGAGAGCCAGCTCCACCAGCGAGAGGGAAAGCCAGCTCCTCTGGCCATGGGTGAGGGAAAAGCCAACTCCTCCAGCTGTAGGGGGCACAGACAGTGCCTCTCTAAAAGCGGCCAAATTTTTATTCTTGTGCATGCCCCGTCTATAGGACTACTACCTCCTTAGTCTCAATGCCAGCAATCAATTTACTCCTTGTGTTTGTAATATTATTGCTTGGTTACACCTACATTGTTTATCTACAACTCCATTGAGAAAGGAATTCTGTTTTCCCTTATGTTCCATTAATTCCTTTAGGATTGTATTAATAATATGCTGTTTACACCTTTCTAAATGCATAGTTGTCTTGTTTCTAAGCTTCATGTCTCCTTTTGCCTCTCAAAGGTGCTCTCAGTGGTTCCCATTGAATGACTGGTGACAAAAACATAATACCAACTGTTTCCCTCCAATCACTTTCTCTTTTAAATTCTTAAACTGCACATATTTAATCTACAACTTTTAAGGTGGAGTGTAATTCTCCCTTATAACACAGAAAGGATTAGGAACCTCTTTATCAGTGGAAACTTAGGTGCCCAGGAAATTTAGACACCTACAGAATTAAGTGGCAGCTGAGTGGGGATGGACTGACATTAATGATCTAAATCTTGAGGATCTACGTTTTGGACTTAGGCACCTAAAGTGGTAATTAGGTGCCTAAATCCTTTTATGGATGTAGCCCCCATAGTGAGAGGATCTGAGAATTACCTTTCCTTTGTGATTTTTGTTAGGTAGCCCTTGTTGATGCTGGACACTTAGTGATCAGTGTGAATACAAGTGAGACACGGTACGCCTGATGTGCAGATCAATAAGGTGTAATGTGCAAGGTTTTCTATAGATGTACTAGTTGAATACAAAGCCTAAAATTAACTACAATATATCATACTCACTAAGCCTGGAGAGCTAAGCAGTTACTCAGAAGGCTGTATACAGGAACAACTTTTTTCAGGGGCCCCACCACGGAGTCAGTGGATCCTCTGGTCTCACCAGCAGCACCTCCTGCGAGTCAGGTGTTGATGGAGCGCCCCCCTTTGTCTAAGTGGTAACTTCTTATACCCTTTCATAAACAGCCTTTACCTAATTATCTCTCTACTCATTATCATATATGCTAATTACCTGCACTGGGTTTTCACCCTTGACTACATTCCATTCTCACTATGGTAATTGGGGTCGTCAAAACAACATCTGGTGATAGGAAGGGCGGTGTAAAAGTGTGCCCCTTGGCAATGAAAATGTACCGCCAGATATTCAAGGATAACATGTTGTTCCCATCACCATTAACTATGTGCAGCTGCAAGCAAAAATGTTGTGTACTTTGTCTTGTGCTATGATATGCAGAAACTGAGACATCTGCAAGGTTACTCAGTAGTCCTATTCATCTCTGCCAATCGGAAGATGTCATGCTACAGGGGTCAGAATAACCAAGCAAGCAACTAAAGCTATGCTAGGCCTGTAGGACAGTGGTCCGGCAACTCAAATTGTACTGGGTCTCCAACATTCCTGATTTTGAAAGAACTGTCCCCTAACCAGCATGTGCTGGACATTGGTGATATGTCTACACTGCCCTGCAATTCCATCTACAGGGTAGGAACTGCAGAGCGCACCAAAGTGATGAACTGTAACTCCCCCATGTGGACACTGCATGTGCTATCTTATAGGTTCCTAGTTTGCACTAGAGTTGTCCTGTTTGAAGAGGACAACATTAGCTTGAAATAGACTTTTAAATTCATACCCTCAATGTCCACCAGGGGGAGATAGAGCACAGCATTTCATTCCGCACTGCTATGTATACTTCTAGACTCCTAGGAGAGTCCAAAAATATATTTTGGGGTTGATGCAAGAGGGTAACACAAATTTCTTCATATACTGATACAACTTTGTCCCAGAAAATTAAAGTCTAAAATTAGCAATGCCATTATTCAACACACATTCACTATAAATTATTCAGTCAGCGCTAGGCTTCATGCACAGGTGTCAAGTGTCTCCACTTTCATTTGTCATTGCATGCGAGTGTCTGCTGTTCATTATGACTCTAAGACAGCATGGATTCCATAACACAGTGACAAAAATACATTGAATTTTCAATTATTGATCCTATTACCATCTAGCAAATTTCACCTTCTTTGGCTTGGAACTGCTTTTCTGTATTTAATGCCTGAATATTGGCCCAATATTAAAACAATTAGTATGGATGTAATAGGTAATGATTCAGACGTCTCTGTGCTACCACTTCAGAGATCTAGCTTTTGACATCTAGGTCTGTTTTCTCACTCCCCACGCTAGGAGAACTGCGCGTACTAACGAGGCAAAGTGCACTGCTCTGGTGAAAGAGAGAGCAACTGGTAGTATTTTGCAGACTGACAAGATGGGCTCTGAAGGGGTGCCCATTCAGCTTTCCTCAGCTGAAAGAAGACTGATGCAATCAGGGCCAGCCCTAGACCAAATGGCACCCCATGTGAGGGGCATCTTTGTTACCCCCCTTCCCATTTGTTAACTTTTTAATACCTTCTTTTTATTGCATTTGTAGCCCATTTCATGACTTTGATTCATGATTTGCATGCATGATTTATCCCTGTCATATCAGATGATAAAGTTGCACACTAAGATCTGTAAATCTCTATTTATTCATGCCATATATAAACAAATAAAAAAAATTGGTTTCCTCTACGCTTACTGAAACTTTTTAAATTTTAAGAATAACTGAAATGTACTAACATCAAGAAATTGAACTGTGCACCAACATTGGGTGGACCAGTATAAAATAGTGTCACAGTAGGTGGCAGCTTTAGAATGTTCTTTAGTTCAAAAGGTTGCTTTTCTTGCCTTTGCCCTTTCAAACTGAAGCACAGTGTCAGACAGATCCAAAGACTGACGAATGCTATTTTAAGCAATAAAATAGCAAGCAATGTCAGTCTCTTCTCACTCATTGTCGATCAAAGATGTTTTAATGAACCTGAGCTTCGAAAAGCTGTGCTCAACACTCGCACCTGTGACCCGCAGCATGTGCAGAATCCTCAACGCTATTCACACACTAGGAAAAGTGTCCTTCAGCTTTGCATCATGAATGAATTAGAGAATTTGGAGTGGAGAGTGCTTCCTGGGTGGAAAAACGTGATGGATGTTGTCCAGTTCAACATAGAGGATTTTATCATTGACATCTGAACATTCCCCATGTGTCAGCCTCTGGTGAAGGTCCATACAATTGTTCAAGAGTGTTATCCTGTCCACCGGCAGCTTACTAAGGTTATGCAAAAAAAACCAGGTCTTTTTGCGGTGCTTCATTCATCCAAACCTTTCTTCAGTGGACACTTGAGCAGTGTCAACAAGCAAGCAAAAACAATCCCTCTTGAATTTTTATTCTGAGCTTCCCATCACATCATCTCTGTCCTCATAGCCAACTGTTTCTTCTTCCGATGAATACGAGTTAACTTGAAGGTAAGATCAATTCCTAAGTTTTCCGCCATTTCTTTGGCAGCTCTGATGGTATCTTCAAATCTGTTGTCTCTGTAGGCCACAATAAAATCAGGGCAGCTTCTCATCAAAGTAGTAGCAGTCATGATGTCCTCGACTGTGTTTGTAATGCCTTGCTTACAACATTTACTTGGAACAGGATATCATGCCAAACCACAACGGAGACCAGAAATTTGAAGTCAGAGATCTGGTTTATCAGACTTTGTACCTCGTATCGGATTCTGGCCAGGCTTTACTCAACTGTGCCAGTTCCAACATGGTGTTGTAAACCTCAAGTACCTCACTGGCTTTATGCTGTCAGTGCGGCTCTCCCAGTGAATATCACTTAGTGGCTTCATGGTCAGAGTTGTTACATTGTCCATGAGGATCTTCCACCTGCTAGTTGATGCTGAAAACAAGACATATATCCTTTGCGGTATGCTGAAGAGAGATACTGAATATAAAGAAGATGACACTGTAGCTGACCTAACCAGGTTGATGGAACAGCAGCCTCAAGGCATGAAGAAAGCTCTTGAATTCAGCATAAGGATCCTTGCCTGGACACCACTGTTTCTTCCCTTCATGTTCACGTCATTGTCATAGTCTTGGCCACAGCAGTCCTGAAGCTTTATTTTATTCTCATTCAAAACTTTCATAAATAGTTCTGTTAGGCCTTTTCCAGTAGAGTCAGCCACCGACCAGAAACAGATAAAGTGTTTCTTTACTTGGATACAGCCGTCCTCATCATCAACAAATCTTACTGTAAATGACATCTTTTCGCTGTGACTAATGTCAGGAGTGCAGTCCATTATTCTAAGAAGTTAGTGGAAATGACTCCACATATGGAATACCTGAAACATTTTACTTCAAACATTCTATTTTCCCTTTTGTCACTAATAACAAAAACAGCCCCAAAGCCCAGCAAAATTACCTGGGTTGCCTGCCCCTAAAACTAGCCCTGGCTGCAGTGTAGTTTCTTGAGGCAAGTGCGGATGCAAATCAAGACTCAATGGAATTATCCAGCGGTGTAAAGTTATTCATGTATATAAGGACAGGCACCTAAGAGAAAGAAAGGAAATGGTCAAAAATATATATATGATTTTTGGTATTAAAGGGTAGGCTCCACCTCTTATATTACCTAAAAAGTAGAGCTGTACCAATATGTTTGTTTTATTAATGGAGCAATTAAATTGGTTCACATAGGGGAGCTCAGTGTAACTTGTTCCTCTTAGCTTTAACTCTACAGTTTCTCATTTCCCCCCACATTACATTTACCTGGTCAAAACCTTTTCTTTGTCTCCTTCTCTCCCCACCTCCACCCCGCATCCCCTGGCTCTGATTAAAGCTTGATATGATCCATCCTTAATGTCTGTCCATTCCCGCTTTACTGATTGTCTAATTAAAATGATTTTTTATGCACAAAGATAATTGCTTGCTTCTCTTATCACCCTCAAATTTTGATATAATCTTGTTCTCCAGTCTCCAGGTCTATTGCTACAGCCAATAAATAAACTGAACACAGAAAAATGATGTTAAAATAATATTGGGATTGAGCCATAAAATTATAGAAGCACAGAAATTCTAGTTAAGGCTGTATAGCATTACCAACGCCATTTACAGCACATATGGTTGGTCCTCCATCAGAGTCCTACAGCACAGAGTGGTATTGCATATCCTGGGTGCTTCCTTAGCAACAAATTGCTAGGCTTATAGTACCAAGTGGTACAGAAAATTACTTTACATTGTGGTCATTATTTAAAAATCAGCATTTACTGCCAATTATCATACGGTGTTATCTGAGATTATAATGGGAGGAAATAACTGAGTAAGACAGAAGCCACCACTAAATGTTGACTTCTTAGCAGCAGACACTGTATCTATCTACATACTAATATTGGAGTGGTAAAATATATATTTCTCCACTGGTAGCTGCCTGGTGATCCTTCAGCAAAGAAATATAAAATACAAATGAAGGACTGACTTCAAGGGGAATAGCAGTAAATTACTTCGCTAAGGGGAAAAATATATTTCCCATGATATAATTTCCCTCAAGGGCATTATTTTCTCTAAAGAGCAATACACCTTACTGCTTTTTCTTTATGAATCAACTCAATGTTAGTTTTATGTTGGGGATTTTCATTTCAAACCCCAGCAGCCAAATGCCAGCTTCTGTCAAAGGCTGGCTTGCTTTCTCCCCTGCCCAAGTGCCAATTCCACAAATAACTGGAGCAAGAGAGGAAGTAACTGCTATGCTGGCCAGTTTGTGGAAGACAATGGTGTACATTGGTGCTAATGCCAAATGCCAAATATGCACTGTTTCCCTCTCCAAGGACTATTCCTTTTTGCCTGAGGGAAATAACTATTTGTCATGTAACCACAATTAACTAGTAGAATCTCAAACAAAATTCTAAGGGTTTTATATAGGCATAGATATGCATACGCACCACATATGGGAAGTTGATATCCATTGGATAAGCTGCAGATCCATGGGATAAGCAAATTTATCACCTCACTGCCTCCTCTCTCTGCCACTGATCCATGTCCATGGGACTTATTGCGAACCACTGAGACCCCTACCATTTTGTTTTTTCTCACATCCATGTTGATACATAAACAAGAGCTTTATTTCCATGGTGAGAATTCAAAATTTTAGACCTAGAAGCTCTTGAGATCTCAATCTTTGATATATTTGTAAATACAGAAATCTATTTTAGGTTATTTCTAGAGGTTTTTAATGGCTCACTCTGTCCACCTACACTTAAGTTCATGGCAACTACAGCACTCCTGGCTTTACAGGAGAAGAGATAGGAAATATAGTTGCAATAAAATGTGTCAGTTCTCTCTCAGTTTCTTTCTGGCAGAATATATGTGTTCATAGGCAGAATATACATGTTGTGCACACCTAACAATTATTAATAAAAAAATTTTGTGACTTTCAACCTTCAGAGTTTGGTTAAATGCCACTTGTACAGTTGTACAATGAGACCTGTCTCTAATAGTTAAAGAAAGCCCAAGACTACAGTTTATTTTATATAGTGCTGCAGGATATATATATATATATATATATATATATATATATATAAAATCATGCAGGGATTAATACTACATCTGAGATTAATATGAACATTGAAAAGTGAATAAAGAACTGATTAAAGGGGAGACTACAATGAGTCACACTGAAAGGTGAACTGTCAGGTTGGAGGGAAGTTACTAGTGGAATTCCTCAGGGATTGGTATTGGGAACAATCTTATTCAACATTTTTATTACTGGCCATGGCACAGTAAGTGAGTGTGCTAATAAAATTTGCAGATAACACAAAGTCAGGAGGTATTGCCAATACAGAGGAGGACTGGGATATCATACAAGAAGATCTGGATGAACATGTAAACTGAAGTAATAGAAATGGGATGAAATTTAATAGTGCAAAGTGCAAGGTCATGAATTTAGGAACTAACAACAAGAATTTTTGCTGCAAGCTAGGGACATATCAGTTGGAAATGACAGAGGAGGAGAAAGTCCTGGGTATATTGGTCGGTCACAGGATGACTGTGTCACCAATATGATACAGCTGTGAAAAAAGGCTAACGCGGTCCTAGGATGCATCAGGCAACCGATTTCTAGTAGAAACAGGAAAGTGTTATACCATTATACAAGACGCTAGTGAGACTTCATTGGGAATACTGTGTGCAGTTCTGGTCGCCCATGTTAAAAAAGATTAATTAAAACTGGAACAGGTGCAGAGAAGGGCTACTAGGATGATGTGAGGAATGGAAAACCTACCTTATGAGCAGAGACTCAAAGAGATTGGGGCTTGGTTAGCCTAACCAAAAGAATCTGAGGGGAGATATAATTGCTCTCTATAAATACATCAGAGGGATAAATATCAAGGAGGGAGAGGAGTTATTTAAGTTAAGCGCCAATGTGGCCACAAGAACAAATGGCTATAAACTGTCCATCAACAAGTTTAGGTTTGAAATTAGACGAAGGTTTGTACCCATCAGAGGAGTGAAGTTCTGGAACAGCCTTCCAAGAGGAGCAGAGAGGGCAAAAAAACCTAACTGGCTTCAAGACTGAGCTTGATAACTTTATGGAGGGGATGATATGATGGGACTGCCTACAATGGCATGTAGCCGATCTGCGATAGATAGCAGCAAATATCTCCAATGGCTGGTGACGGGACACTAAATGGAGAGTGCTCTTAGCTACTACAGAGAATTCTTTTCCAGGTGTCTGGCTCATGTATCTTGCCTACATGCTCAGTGGCTAACTGATCGCCATATTTGGGGTTGGGAAGGACTTTTCCCTTGGGTCAGCTTGGCAGAGACCTGGGGGTTTTTGCCTTCTTCTGCAGTATGGGGAACTGGTCACTTGTAGATGTAGATGGTGGATTCTCTGTAACTTGAAGTCTTTTGATCATGATTTGAGGACTTCAGTAACAGAGGTTAGGGATCCATTATAGGAGAGGGTGGGTGAGGTTCTGTGGCCTGCAATGTGCAGGAGATCAGACTAGATGAGCATAATGTTCCGTTCTGACCTTAACGTCGAGTCTATATTAATCATGCTGTATGTGATGTGAATTGGGTAAAGTTCTTGTTGGAGTAGAATTTTCATGCAGATGTGGTCAGTGCTGAAAATCCTGGATGATAAACATAAAAACACCAACAGCAACAATGTAGTTGATAAAGTATGCTAAAGCAGCCTCATAGAGAACTGAAGTTTAGCTCTCAACCTCCCAACTAAAAGTTTAGGGCAGCAATGATAAGCTCCAGAGAAATTGTGTTCTATCGTCTGCACCAAAGGGATAGACAGTCAACACCTTTTCTCACAGTAAGACTAATGCTGTAAGAGCTACCATCCTGAACTCCCTCACAAAGTTGAGGTTTGTCTTCCAAAAAATGCTTCCTTTTAATAGCAACCCCTCTTTTATTAGTTGACAGTTTCCTGTCATGCTATCTATCTTATATGACCCCCTACTATCATAGTATCTGAGGCTTTTTTAAAAATGTGTTTATTCTCACAATACCCCTCTGAGTTTGGGAAGCATTATTATCCTCTTGTTACAGATGGGGAACTGAGGCACAAAGGTACTTAGGAACCTATGTCCAACATTTAGCCCAATGACATCCTCAAAACCACTGCTCAGCTGCCACCTAACCCTCTAGGTGCCTAAAGTCCCTTAGGCTTCCAGCCGTGGGCACTTGCAAAGCCACCTAAATCCTGACACTGTCTCACAGCTAATGAGCTATTTGGGGCCCTAGCTCATGCCTAAGCAGGATTCTCAAACTAGGTGTTCCCTCTGCTGATTTCAGCAGGGCCCTCTCTAGTAAGCATGCTCAGAGAATGCCTACCAGTTTGGGATCTGCATAAAAAACAGCTGGGTGAAAATTTTGGGGCAGGCAGCTAGACATGCATATGACTGTGTGTCTTTGAATGCCAGTCCAGTGGCTGGGGCCCAAGTCTACACTATAGGAGTTGCAGGTTTGAATCCCCATTCTACCCAAGTTGGTGCAAGGCCATGAATGCCCCTCTCCTATGTGAGTGCCCTGATAATGAGGTATTTTAGGTTTTTCTCATGCTCGCTTGTTGAAGTTGTTCCACTTCGTATAAATAATAAAATATTTATTGGAGCAGGGGTAAAATATTTATTGGAGCAGGGACTTGAACATAATTCTCCCACCACTCAGGCAAGGGCCATGACCAGCGGGCTATAGAGTCAATCACTCTTATACTCTGGCCAAATGAATGTTTAATTTGTTTGTACAAATGAAACAGTTCCAATAGAAGAGATTGAGAACAACCTTCCTAGAACACCCAATAGCTTGGTGGTTAGGCCACTCCCTTAGGCGAGGAGACACCTGTGTTCTGATCCCTGCTCTAAATCAGGCAGCTCAAGGTTTTGAATGTGGGTCTCCATCCCAAGTGGGTCACCTTACCACTGGGCTATTGGCTATAATAGAATGGAGAGGTGAGGGTCTCTGGTTTGTGGGTGTGTGAGGAAGGGCAGACCTGGCGTAGACACTTATCTCTAAAAGAGGTTCACTGTTGAGAACAGCACCTCCCTCCGGCCCATCAGTCAGGCACCTAAGCACCTTTGTGAATCTTAGCCCTAAGCCTCACCCCTTTTCTGGGCCTTTCACTCTTAGCTAGTTTAGGCAGTTCCTCAGCTTGCTGACTTCTAAGGATCCCTTCCATAGACACCTAACATTCTCCATGCATTGTATGAGGTACCTGGGCAGCTAACTCAGGGCTGAGGATTCCAGCAGGTGGCAGGGATTGCAATGACTAAATCCCTTCAAGGATCTGGGCCTTAGTCTCTTAGGACTAGATCCACAAATCCTCTTAAAAATCTTTGAAGATCTGGGCCTAAGTGAGCTGCTCAATGTAACACACAAAGTCTGGGGTAGAGCTGGAAACTGAAACGGCATCTCTTAAGTCTTAAAGTAGCACTCTAACCACTGGTTCCCTCCTTCCTCTCCTCTTCTGTTTACTTCCTTATGCCTGAATCTTTGCACCAAACTTCGAGCCTGTCAACCTCATTTGAGATTTGTATCAGATTCGGAAACTAATTTGTTGAAGTGGGTGTTTAATATCTATTTTCTCTTTTTATAATGTGTGTATATTTCTTTGTACACAAACTAATTCTTTTTCTTATGTAGTGCAAGTTATTTTTATTGTCCATTGATTGTTCAAGGTTTTGCAATCTCTTTGATGGAAGATGTTCTATAAATAAAATTGAATTAGATTGGATTAAACTTCCTCTCAATACAGAGTCTCTGCAAAGAGTGCTTCATCTCAGACTTTGAGACATGCCAGAATAGCATGGAGTGAAGTCAGCAGGAACCAACACTGGTTTGTCTGAAGAAAAAGTATGTCATTGTTATAACTCCCCAGTTGGTCTGTGGAATTCAATTCCATTTTAACTGTGTAAAATACTGTTGTTCGGAGAATGCAGCAGCTGTCATGCAAGCTATGTTTTCTTCTAATATTACCTACAATTTTTTCTCATCAAAACCAGGATTATAAATATAGAATCATAGAATATTAGAGTTGGAAGGGACCTCAGGAGGTCATCTAGTCCAACCCCCTGCTCAAAGCAGGACTAACCTCAACTATATCATCCCTGCCAGGGCTTTGTCAAGCCTCAGCTTAAAAACCTCTAAAGATGGAGATTCCACCACCTCCCTAAGTAACCCATTCCAGTGCTTCACCACCCTCCTAGTGAAAAACGTTTTCCTAATGTCCAACCTAGACCTCCCCAACTACAACTTGAGACCGTTGCTCCTTGTTCTGTCATCTGCCACAACCGAGAACAGCCTAGCCCCATCCTCCCTGGAACCCCCTTACAGGTAGTTAAAGGCTGCTATCAAATCCCCCCTCATTCTTCTCTTTTGCAGAGTAAACAAGCCCAGTTTCCTTAGCCTCTCCTCATAAGTCCTGTGCTCCAGCCCCCTAATCATTTTTGTTGCCCTCCGCTGGACTCTCTCCAACTTGTCTACATCCTTTTTGTAGTCGGGGGCCCAAAACTGGACACAATACTCTAAATGCGGCCTTACCAATGCCGAATAGAGGGGTATAATCACTTCCCGTGACCTGCTGGCAATGCCCCTCCTAATGCAGCCCAATATGCTATTAGCCTTCTTGACAACCAGGGCACACTGCTGACTCATATCCAGCTTTTTATCCACTGTTATCCCCAGGTCCTTTTCTGCAGAACTGCTGCCTAGCTCGTCGGTCTCCAGTCTATAGCTTCCTTCCTGAGTGGAGGACTCTGCACTTTTCTTTGTTGAACCTCATTAGATTTCTTTTGGCCCAATCCTCCAGTTTGTTTAGATCCTTCTGTATCCTATCCCTACCTTCCAGGGTATCCACCACTCCCCCCAGCTTAGTGTCATCCACAAACTTGCTGAAGGTGCAATCTATCCCATCTACCAGATCATTAATGAAGATGTTGAACAAAACCGGCCCCAGGACCGACCCCTGGGGCACTCCGCTTGTGACCGGTTGCCAACTAGACATGGAGCCATTGATCACTACTCGTTGAGCCCTATGCTCTAGCCAGTTCTCTATCCATTTTATAGTCCATTCATCCAACCCATACTTCTTTAACTTGCTGATAAGAATACTGTGAGAGACAGTATCAAAAGCTGTATACACAAGAGTAAATTAGAAATAGTGTTTTAATTTGGTACAACAGTTTCTCTTTTAATCCCACAGGAGCTGATTGATGAAAGCTCAAAAAAACCAATCATTTTGGCTTGACTCATTGCTTCCCGTTTATTTTTCATTTTTTCCTCTTAAAAATCATCAATTTTCATTGGAATTAAGCTAATTCAGACAAAATGCTCTAAGCACCACTTCAGAGTTTCCTAAATGTTCTGTTATCACCTTTAATCAATAAGGAAAAATTAGGTTGCATGCAGTGCAGAACTATCTTCTCAGTAAATAGCTTCATTGTGTAAATAGGTTGTATTTTTTTTCAGCACTGCACTATGGGGTTTCATAACCATCTGAAGGTATTTTTAAGTTTTCTGAACATTTTCTAGTTAAAATATAGAAAATATTATTTATTAAAGGTTTTGTGTTTTGAACAACGTGGGCCCATTTCTCCATTGCCCTGCACTTTTTGTAGTCATTTACACCAATGCCAAGTGGGTATTCACTGCTATTCAGTCAGAATGGTATGTTTTACACTCATTTTGTACTCCCTTTGTACTGGAGGAGATGACCACACAAGATCAGAGTGACAGAGAATCAGGACTCATTGCTTTCAACGTGTTTTTAATTTTGTTTCTTCTATTCAGCATAGTACATTTAACACAGGAACTATATTCTTAGAACTCTCCCATTCCTTAAATAGCTACTAATAGAGCCAAGTGAATACCGAACGGATGTTCGGTGGATACTTGCTCAAAATTCTGAATGAATTTGCTTTGGCCATGTTCACAAACCTTTTGCATTAGTTTTCCATAAACATTCGTATTGTTTTGATGGAGGCTGGGTGAAACCTTGTGCAAGCTGGTGGGTGTGACAGCCACCCTTCATTCAGGATAAATGTAAGAAGCAGTTTAAGCTCATTTTTGGCATAAAATAGCTGAAACAATAGGAGACAACACCCACAGCACAGGCCACGTGCAAGGGCAGTCAGAAGCTGAAGTATATGGGGGGATGGGAGTGTTTTGCTGGATATTATTTGATGGTGCATGTCTGGAAGCAGAAGCAGCCAGGGAACTGGCAGAGAGAAGCAGTCAAACAGAGAAAAACAACCAAACAGACAGCAAAAGGACTGGAAACATGGCCCTGAGAGAAATTGAAGAGAGGAAGGTTTTTAGCCCGAGTGCTGACTGGGAAGAGGTTGGAATTGAGAGCAAAGAAACTGCCTCTAGTTGATTCCCAGTGTGTTCTGAGAAACAGGAATTTGTGCACATTCTTTGTAATTAAACAGGACTGAACCAAAGAAATACCTGCATCTAGCATCAATTTCTTCTAAAGGAAAAAACCTGCATGATTTCAAACATTGCCTACTGGCTCAGGTCAAAAGGGATAACAATATAAGTAGACTTTACTGGAATAAATATGCTTAGCTAGCACATTTCAAAGCATATACACACATTCACAAAACCAAAGTATAGATGTGCCGTCGTGAGTATTCATGCCAGAAGCGCTTGCACACATATCCAGAGACACAGAGGAAATACATGAGACTTTTCTGACCAAGCACAACTATCAAATGCTTGCATGGAAACTTTCATGATGAATCCATGGAGTTAAATAATTTGAGGGGAAACGTTGAATCATTCTAAATAATGAATAAAGATAAGGAAATCACAGTATCGTTTAAAATTATATTCCATGAGCAGAAAGAGGCTACCTTTGTTGGAAACATTGTTTGTTGCAAATTATTTATTCTGTTCTAGTTATGAGGTTAAGCATGTTTCACAAGAGTGTCTTTGGATTTCAATAAAACTCTGTACTATTTAGAAACTCAGTTATGCGATAAGTAAATGCAAATTTGTAACATGTAGTTCCCAGTGTCGGACTATGGTTTTACTGTTTCATAAAGCAAAATTAAATTTCTAATTGCAAGTTGTAACCACTGTGCTGTGAAAATGCTGGTCTGACTATCTTGCCTGCTCTGTAAAAACAGGAAGAGTTTCTCAGCCTTCAGCTGAGATGATTCATCTGTCATTAAAATTCCAATAAGTCTGCTAAAGTAGAGGGCTTTTAGCAGTGGAGAAAGTAGAAAATAATGCAAGTTGATGTTTTCATTGAGATAAGTTTTTTCAGCAGTTTTAATTCAAAATATTCATTCCTTAGATTGTTCAGTTTATATTTCAACTTTAACTTAAACAGCTGCTTCCTCATGGTGGCTGTGGTAATGTGACACCATATATCCAAAAGCCTCAAAAACAAAAAACACAACCCAAAATACATGTTTTTGTATAGCTCACAGGGGTATGAAAGTAAGGGGGGCCCGCGATTTATAATTTTTTTAACATTTGGGGTTGGTAACACTGTACTAAAGCAAGTGTGGTTCGTCGACTCCCTGAGGAGTGAGGCTTTCCAGAGAGGGAGCTAGAAAGCTAGGCCGGGATTGTTTCTGGAGAGTACCCATATTGATGGCCACCTCAGGGAGGAGGTTAAGTTGAGGATTCTGTCATGTTATTTTGTTACCAGAGAAGTAAAACCACCCACAAGCCTTCCCTGAAAAGATGTGGGACTAGATATTCATTTAGGGTGACCAGATAGCAAGTGTGAAAAATCAAAATGGGGGAGGGAGGACTAAGCGCCTATATAAGACAAAGTCCTAAATATGAGGGCTATTCCTATATAATTGGGACATCTGGCCACCCTACAATTCATTTAGGGTCAGCATGTTCGGTTAAGGACAGAATAAGGACGCACCCCATTCACAGTCCTATGAATAAATTTAGTCTGCCACACTATTTATGATAAAGCAGTAGAACATGGGCGGAAGCAAACAATATGCATTTTAATACAGCTAAATGTAATGTATCCATTTAGGAACAAAGAATGTAGGCCATACTGACAGGATGAGGGATTCTATCCTGGGAAGCAGTGACTCTGAAAAAGATTTGGGAATTGTGGTGGATAATCACCTGCACATGAGCTCCCAGTGCAACACTATGGCCAAAAGAGCTAATGCAATTCTGCAATGCATAAACCTGGGAATCTCGAGTTAGAGTAGAGAGATTATTTTACCTCTGAATTTAGCAATACTGTAATTACTGCTGGAATGCTGTATCTAGTTCTGGCTTCCACAATTCAAGAAAGATGTTGATAATTGGAGAGGGCTCAAAGAAAAGCCAAGAGAATGATTAAAGAATTAGAAAACACGCCTTATAGCAACAGAGTTAAAGAGTTCAATCTATTTAGCTTAACAAAGAGAAGGTTAAGAGGTGACTTGATTATAGTCTGTAAGCATCTGCATGGAGAACAAATATTTAATAATGAGCTCTTTAATCTAGCAGAGGAAGGTATAACATGATCCAATGGCTGGCAGTTGAAGCTAGGCAAATGTAGATTGGAAATAAGGAGTAAATGTTTTACAAATTATCCATTGGAACAATTTACCAAAGATTATAGTGGATTCTCTATCACTTACAATTTTTCAATCAGGATTGGATGTTTTTCTAAACAATGTGCTCTAAGAATTATTTTGGGGAAGTTCTGTGGCCTGTGTTATACATGAGGTCAAACTAGATGATCACAATAGTCCCTTCTGGACTTGGAATCTATAAATCTATGAACATCTTTATTCCAGTTTGGAGCGTAACTAGAAAAGTTTCCAGCACTGTGTGACATAGAATCATAGTATCATAGAAATGTAGGGTTGGAAGGGTCTTGAGAAGCCACCAGGTCCAGCCCCCTACACTGAGGAAGAACCAAATAAACCTAGACTGTCCCTGGCAGGTGTTTGTCCACGATATGATGGTGGAGAATTTATGGTCTCACAGGAATCCTCATGTCAGAACCCCCTCTATTTAATTAAGCAACAAATAATAAGATGAAAAATGTTAACAGTGAGGGTAATTGAAACAACTTACCAAAGGATGTGATGGATTTCACTTGAAATCTTTCAAGACTGAATGTCTTTCTAAAAAAATCAGAAGTTAAAGGGTTGATGCAAAAATCACTGGATAAGATTCTATGGCTTATGTTATGCAGGTCAGACTAGATGATCATAATGGTCCCTTCTAACCTTAAAATCTATTATTTCTCTATCATAACGCCTGTGAACAAGTTACTCTGTAGCTCCCTAACTACATCAGTATTGTGTGCAACTGGGAAAAAAAGATGCACTAAAGGAAGATTTTTGCCCACAAACTCAATCCAATACTCTCAGACTTTCTCATATTAAGTAGTACCTTATTCTGAAAGTAATCCAACTGAACTCAGTGAGACTACTCAAGGAATAAGGTATTATTGTGCATGGTTATGGAGGGAGAGGCATTGGAGAGGCAGAATCTCATCCTAAATCAGCAATCGTTTCATACCTCACCATGTTTCAGAAGGTCTGTAAAACTTTCAAAGTGTTCTTTCTCTAAGTAATGCTCTTTGATAGCTAAAGCTTTTGACGTTGAGAGGCAGTGAGACAGGCTGAAGCAATGACAGCAAAGATATTGCCATATCCTCATCTCATTCAAGGTGAGAAATTCTCTTTAACTTCAACATATATACAAGAAATTTCATAGTTGCCCTGGAGGTAATAGGGATTGAAACCAAGTACAGAAAGCGAAAATAAATGAGCAAAGCTGGAATGAGAGAAACATTTGGAATATATATAATTCAATAAAGACAAAGGGCTCAATTCATGGTCAGCACAAATGTTGGTGGAATGGCTTACTTTAGCATCTATCTTTCTAGAATACTTATCTGGCCCTTATTACCATGGTATCCAAGCATCTCACAATCTTTAATGCATTTATCCTCACAATACCTTGATGAAGTAGGATTATCCTCATTTTACAGATGGGGAACTGAGACACAGACAGACTAAGTGATTTGTCCAAGGTCACACAGGAAATTTGTGGCAAAGCAGGAAATTGAACCCACGTTTCCCAAGTCCTATGCTAGCTCCCTCCACTGGACAACCCTTCGTCAACTCATGATAACATAAATGGTTTCAGAAGTCCCTGGTGTAACAGTAGCCACTGAAGTCCATATATGCTGACTACTGTAATATGACAGGGTTATAATGTTTTGGAACTCTGACCATGTCACTTGCCAAGAGCCAGAAAATAAAGACCAGTCTCTTAGCAGCACTCCTGTGAGCCACATCTTTATTATCTAAGTAGGGAAAATGCCCCTTGGGATTGAGGAGTACCTTCAAAAAGTAGAAGTATGTTCACTTTTGGTAGCAGGGGAATGTGTGATTGCTGATCATAGCAGCAAAAGTGGGTAGACATGTTGCAAGAAGAGGAATGAACAGAGGAGCCAGAATGTGCAACAAGATAAATGTTGGGTGGAGCAATAAACTTTTTGCCACAGGAGAAAAAGATTTCCTAGAGCAAGAATTTTTAAAATACATTTCAAATATGTATAAATAAATGGTATGATTTATTTCACCATAAAACAGTAAGAAAAAAGTGACCAAATAAAGACTGGATATTTTAGGATTATTCTCTTTATTCTCAGCGCAATGTGTAAATGCAATATTGTCCCACTGGGTATGTGATTCAACTTGCAGAGAGGAAATGTTATTAGTAGTTTCAATATCTTTTCCATTTAAAACTGATAGGATATTCTCAATGACCTGCACTGATGCCTATTGCCTCATAAATAATCCGATTTTCTTCCATATAAGAGAAAATGTCTGTGATGTTTTCTAAATACATAGTAACCAGTTTTGTCTAGAGTTATGTCAATAGTAAGAAAAATGTTTTGTAAATGTTTGTGAATTCTGAGTGCTGATTCCATCTCACCATGTTCATGCTCTTAACATATGCACATCCATCTTTGTTCATGCAAATATTGTCAGATACCATAGTTTCCACTTATTAGCAATCCCTTGGTTGCCAGCCAAAAGTTGCTGTTATCTGGCACTTGCTAATAAGTGGAAGACAGGTTTGCAAGGCAGCAGCCAAGGAAGAAAGCGCTGGCATAAGCCTTCCCTGGCTGCAGACTGCAAACCCAGTAACATGGAGGGGGATTCCAGCCCAGATCCCAGAGTGTTCAAAAAGGAGCAAGGGTTCTGGGACCCATGACAACTGCACTGTACCTCTCCCTGGCTCCCTGGTTACAGGTACACTAACACATGAGTGCCCAGTGACAAGGAAAGGCTCAGTCCACAGTGGAAGTTTCTGCTATTCCCTAGGCCACATAAAGGGTTAAGGCGAGGAACCCCAACATTTATAAAGTGAAACAAACCACTGGAATAAACAAGTTAGTACCACTTTATGTGTTTTGTGACATTTGTTTGTTACCTTTTCTTGTTTTTAATATTTTGAACAAAACATCCCTATTCATTATTTTGTTAAACCGTTTTGTGCGAGATTGGAATGTATTTGTACTGGCTAAAATATATTTACATAAATATTTAGTGCCTTGTACACTAGCAACAATTTTGCCAAGTGTACTGGACAGCAAACTTGTAAGCATCTGCTTTAATACAGGGCCTGACTTTGTTTTACAATCTCTGGTTCAGGCCTCAGATCTTGTACCAGGCCCTGTGCTCTAGGCTCTCTCTCTGCTACACAGTGAATGCTTAGGATGTCCCAGGATTGGGCCCAAAGGTATCAAGAGTAAGAGAGAGAAAAATAATGTACCACCCCAGTGCATTAAAATAATACTAGACTGGATTCTCCTCCGATAAAAACTAATGTAAATCGAGAAGTCATTGGAGTTAAAATGGTGCGAAGCTAATGTAAACAAAAAGGGAGTCAAACCTTAAGGACAGATTCTCAGTCTCATTAAGGCTGTTTAACTGGCCTGTGGAGGATTCACTCTGCTTATGGGAGTCTTCTGGTCATGTAGGGTCAGCATAACAGTTTCTCACTGATCCTCCCCCTTCCCACACATACACACAGCTCAGATTTGGGTGTGTGGCAGGGAATGGGGCATAGATGGAGCGCCTCAACATTCCCCAGCTGCCAGAATGGTCACATGAGGCTGTGGGCATCATGACAAAGTAGAGCAGCTTTGAAGCTAAAAGGCATAAAGTGGATCATAGAATCATAGAATATTAGAGTTGGAAGGGACCTCAGGAGGTCATCTAGTCCAACCCCCTGCTCAAAGCAGGACTAACCTCAACTATATCATCCCTGCCAGGGCTTTGTCAAGCCTCAGCTTAAAAACCTCTAAGGATGGAGATTCCACCACCTCCCTAGGTAACCCATTCCAGTGTTTCACCACCCTCCTAGTAAAAAACGTTTTCCTAATGTCCAACCTAGACCTCCCGCCCTGCAACTTGAGATCATTGCTCCTTGTTCTGTCATCTGCCACCACCGAGAACAGCCTAGCCCCATCCTCTGTGGAACCCCCTTTCAGGTAGTTAAAGGCTGCTATCAAATCCCCCCTCACTCTTCTCTTTTGCAGACTAAACAAGCCCAGTTCCCTCAGCTTCTCCTCATAAGTCCTGTGCTCCAGCCCCCTAATCATTTTTGTTGCCCTCCGCTGGACTCTCTCCAACTTGTCCACATCCTTTTTGTAGGGAGGGCCCAAAACTGGACACAATATTCTAAATGCGGCCTCACCAATGCCGAATAGAGGGGAATAATCACTTCCCGTGACCTGCTGGCAATGCCCCTCCTAATGCAGCCCAATATGCTATTAGCCTTCTTGACAACCAGGGCACACTGCTGACTCATATCCAGCTTTTTATCCACTGTTATCCCCAGGTCCTTTTCTGCAGAGCTTCTGCCCAGCTCGTTGGTCCCCAGTCTATAGCTGTGCATGGGATTCTTCCTTCCTAAGTCAGCCCAGCAGCCAACCAGCCAGCCTCAGGCTAGGGCTGGACAGTTGGGAAATATGGCATAAAGTCATCTTTGCACCCCCCTCCTGAGTTGTGCTGATGCAGTACAAGATCTGTGTGTAAAAGTCAACATCAAATCCATATAAGCAAAGATATTTATCAGCCCGACAGCAGGTAACTTGCATTATCTTACTTTGATTGTGCTCAGTGACTTCCAGAGATCAGTTTAAATAAATCTCTGCTTGTACTAAAGGATAAACGGCTAGTCAAAACTAAAAGCACTATGAACAATAGGTGTTTGTTTAATATTCAGTGTTCAGAATCTCATGTAGTCAGTGAACATTTTAAAAATATCACTGCCCATCCAAGCATCACTACATATTTTTTAGGCTCTCAAGTTTTTGGTGATGAATTTGCTTGATTTTGTGAATTTATCGTAGTGATGGGGCAAACATCACAAAGTTTGCAGATTTGGCTCTGTTTGGATATTTGCCTGAATGTCTGATCTGGAAACGTGGCTGTAAATCTCAGATGTTTCCATGCCTTTCTGGATCTGGACGGTATGGGAAAGTGCATAAACATGGAAAAAATGATGAGGGAAAATAATAAAATAGAGCCAACTATTTCAAAGCTCCTAAGAAATTCAGTTTCGATTTGAGCCTTGGGTGAAATTTGAAAGTTTAATTCTTACTTTATCTGAAGTGGGCCACTGTCCCACCTCTGACTATTAATATTATTTTAATGTACAAAATATGTAGAAAGGTTCCCTAAATGACACTACAACAACGCCATCTACCTCTTATACAACACTTTTCATCTGCAGCTCTCAAAGCGCTTTGCAGAGGAGGTCAGTATCATCAGCCCCATTTTACAGATGGAGAAACTGAAGCCCTGAGAATGGGTAGTGATTTGCCCAAGGTTAACCAACAAACCAGTGGAAGAGCCCAGAATGTAACTCAGGAGAACTGAGTTCCAGTCCTGTTCCCTTTCTAATCTGTAGTCAGTGAGTCAGTACCTGACTTGAGGAATCAGTGGCCTCCCATATGAATATAATTCCATTTGGTTGACTACCTCACAGTAAGCAACAGTAGTTGGGGGATATTTCGCTGCAACCCAGACAGCCCTTACTGCCAACTGGCAAGGGGCACAGAGAGGTCTCATTTGTACATGCTAGTTCACCAGAGTGTCATGTGAGGTCTTAAATAAAAGCTGGCATCACAGTGGTCATCAAACATCACAAAATGCCCGTACAGATGTTGTGTAAGGAGTTATGTACACTGAAAATTATGTTCTTAAGGTCTGTGTCACCAGCAGTGGTGAAAAACAGGTTTTCTGCCAGACAAGAAATATTTATCTACCTGGCTGTTTACATGGAAATTAAGTGTGGTATGGTTCACAATGGGTTTCCACTCACCAGTCTGAACTGAATGCAAATGAAGGACTGTGAAAACTTCAAAGACAGAAAAGTAACTGAAAGAAGTAAGTGGAGGTTGGGGGACGCTGGCCTATCCTGAGATTCACATCAAAGGTTTTCTGTCTTTTTGGGGGGATGAAGAGATCACCCTGTCATGCCTTCACCTAGGAAGTAAACAGACAGTGAGTTTGCTTCATTAAAGAGGGGTTTCAACCAGCTTGGTTGAAAACTCGAGAGAGAACTTTAGGTAACATAAGCTTCTTTAGCTAAGAGATTAACTTCTTAGTTAAGGTTAGTCTCTAAAAAGTATGTTATGTATGTATTGTTTTGTATGTAACCATTTGTTTCCAATATTCTTACTATCCCTTGAATCTCTGTTCTTTGATAATAAACTTATTGTTTTCACTATAAGTATATCTAAGTGCTGTGTATTTAACAGTGCTGTGTTCTGAGGTATAACTAATAAGCTGGGTGCACTGTACCTTTGAGAGCAGCAGGCCTGGTAATTCTGTGAGTGTTCAGTGGATCCAGGGCTGGACACTACAGGGGTTGGTGTGTGCCTATCACTACCTGTACAGAGAAAGCCAGAGGCTGGTGGTTTCAGGGAGCTGATCCACAGCTCACACAGAAAAGACTTCCTCACACAAAGGGCAAGTGGCAGTGTGGTGCCTCAGAACCCTAGGTACCCCTGGGAAATGTCAAATCTCCACACAGGTTTTCATGGTATGCATATACAAAATACGAGAAAGACAGTGCATATTCCGCACAGAGCATTGAAAGAGGGGGAAATGGTTCAATAGTTTCATGAAGGAAAAAAAAGAATCTTTGAGCACTTCCTGAAATTCAAGAATTAATAAAGTTCTCGTCTATCAACATAATAAACAAGATGACTAATAGTTAACATTAAAACCATTATGACAAAAAGGAGAAACAAATTTCCCTTTGAGCCCCAGCTTTAGCTGACATGTAGGGCTGTCATCATTACTGTATATATATTTTTAAATCGTTTCTTATGGGCCTTACTTTGGAAGACAATGGAAGTGTACATAAAATGTCAAACATGAGTTCAGTGTAAGTGTTTCTCAGACAGAATGATCATTACATGACTTCTTATAAATGACATTGGCATACAATTATACCAACTACCATAAGCTCATCACTTGCTTTTCCAGGTTTTTGTATGGCACAAAGTAAAAACAGAGAGAGCATCAGGCAGAGCCTTCTCATACGGATGGCACACAGAAATTGTTGAAAGTTTTCCCATTATATAATCTCAGTCTGGCTCTTGAAGAGACTTATTTTTCAGCTCCAAGACTTTGCACGCACTGTCCCTTAGTTAGTTAGCGTCACTACCAGACTAGAATACTGTAAAGGTCATTTGGATAATATATTTTATGCCTGAGAGGCAGGGACCATCTCTTTGTTCTGTGTTTTTGTTCTGTGCCTATTTAGATTAGTGAGATGCTGTTTCAGTAACACTCTGGGCTTGGAAAAAAATTACAAAAATTTAAAATCCAAATCCTTTGTTTACAAATAAGTTTGGTAATTTTCTGCAATGCAAAACTAAGATGTAGACAGTGTAGTAGAAAAAGAGAGCCTGGAGCACTGGGCCTGCAAGATTTGAGGGACTGTATGGAGATAAGGGGCTGCGGGCGGAGGCTGTGGTAAGGGCAGTAAAAAGGAGGGGTGGATGCTGGTGCTGTATGGTACCTCTCCCTGCACTGCCTGGGATGTGTCCTGTCAAGGGACTGCACACAGGGAAGGAAGCTGTGAATGTGCTGAGCCCCATCCCTGAGAGTGCAGCAGGAGACTCTAGGGACCCTTTAGCACAGACTGCATCCTGAGGTATCTTCCAGGTAACTGGATTTTCATTTCTGTGAGGACAATATTTTATAAATCCCTGTGAATCAGGTTTCATCAACAACTGCATTTTATCTGAAGTGGGAGGAAAATAGCAATAGTTCATGTAGACTGACAGCACATGTTCAAAGCACTTCACCCTCATTGGCAATTAAGGAAGCCTCGTCTGGATGATCTGTTCATTGGACAGCACAAAAATTACAACAAAACCAACCTATGTCTGTCTTACGCTGTGTTGATGCCTTTTAGTCCGCACACTCAAAATCAACTGACACAAGGTTTGCTGCACAATGGCAGGTGGGGGAAGCTTGTGCAGGCACACAGCATGGCACAGGAATACAAGAGGGCACAAAGAATAAGGGTTGGAAGAGCCCAAAGGCACGCTAAGTTTTCATTTATATTTTGTAGCTGAAAATTTGTAATATACAAATGTTTCTCTGAGACAGGAAAATGCTTTGGGACAGTGCGGGCTGTATGTGCAATTCCGCACAGATTGAAAATGCCACCTCATAGATTGATGGTTTCACCCCCGAAATTATAACCTTTGGCATAAACAATTCTATGACCTAGGCACAGGTCACAAGTAGTTTCACACACAAGCATGCCTCATTAAACAGAGTGGGATTCACTTTTCATGCAGGCGCCTGATCAAAGGCTATTTTTTGTCCTGTGGCCTTTATAATCTTCTTTCTTCCTTGTGAATCTTCATCAAAGCAGATAAGTCTCCAAAGCTAATGCCAGTGTTGTTCAGTCAGTGGGTTGATTGGAAAAAAACTGTTCAAGGAATAAGTAACCATAATTCATGCCAAAGTCCATAGGAGAGTCAGTTCCATAATACATCTGAGTTTGACCACTCTGGAGGACGTGGTTAATGAATTCCCTTTGCTTCTAAATTACAGTTTTGCTGCACTGTAGAGTGCTGCTGCTATGCCACCTCTCTAAAAAACCATCACTATACAGGGGTAACATTTGGAAGAATGTCTCTGTACCCAGAAGAGCATGAAATACAGGGCTAGATCTCCATCAGGTGTACACTAGCATAGCATCATTGATTTAATGAAGCTATGCTGATTTACACCAGCTGAATATCTCACCCGTATTTATTTAAAAGAGAGCTTCAATTCTGCAGAATTTTAATCTGTCTAGGGGGTAGATTAATACATCAAAGAGGCTTAATCTAGCCTGTGAGCTGGGCTTTTGACACCCACAGAATAGCAGGTAATGGTGAAGAAAGAACCCACTTTCTCAATTACTTTACTGATGAAAAGGAAAGCAGATATAACAAAATGGAGAATGTTTATAAACTCATAGAGCACCAAACAATCTATGACTAGTCCACCCTTTATCCATGGAGAGTGGTAGTAGCCTCCATGATCCAAATAATTCAGGACAATCCCTCCTTTCCAAAGCTACAGTGAAAAAAAAGCTCTGGTAGTTCAGCATACTTAGGATGTCAGTTATGATTTATGAAATGAGATTTCAAGCCTTATTTCCTTTTATTACAGAGTGAAAGTTTTTCAGATGCTTATTAAGATGACCTGAGAATCAGGAAGGAAACCAATGAATCACTCATGAAGAAGAAATGAAATTTTAAGAGAATCCTAATAAAGATGCATTTATCATTTTTTTCTTCATTTATCTTCTCAGCCTGAGCTTCAGTCCCATCACCTATGTGACTGATGCCAGCTTTGAACAGCTTCCATCCCTACCCCCACCTCCTCTTTTGCTTTTTCAGGTTAGTCATGCTACCAGCCTAAAGAAGTGGATGAAATAAAGCCCCTTTAGAGGTGAATGAAACATTTACAGTCTCTTTCTCTCCTTGTTATCCTTCACATTGCAGTGCATTCAGAGTTTGCACCCAAAGAAATATTTAAAATGAGCCATCAAAGATTTTCAGCATTTCTGTTCATTAGTAAGTTTTTTCCAGTTATTGCGTATTAACATGGCTTCAGAATAAAAGCAATGTTTTCCTTTGAGAGAAACAAAGACAAAAATGTACACTCATAAGCCCACCCAAACCATTCAGTTTGTTCCTGGAGTTCAGTCAGCATCACTCTTAGGTAACAGTTGCCAGCTGCAGAGCATTAAGACATCTTTATTCACTGTAGGTTATACTATATCCAGTTCAGCTATTGCAGGCTAGGTTATTTAGTATCATTCTGATGCCTCTATGTGAATGGTTGCACAGCTTGGCCTGATTAATTTCTACACTAGTTAAGAGCTATTTGTTTCCTAAGATCTTTTTTCTTTACCGTATAGATGTGCTGCAGATTTATTTGCTTGATGTGCTCATTTTTGTGTCAGCTCACAGATTGGTTTTCCAGCTCACAGCTACTTCCAAAGAAGGCTGCTGTCTAAGCTTCAATAACAAACTGAAAAGTTTAGGAGTGTTGCTGAAATGCATTAATATTGTTCACTACAAAGGTGTAAAATTGGACTAGCTTTGTTGCTGCCAGTAATTTGTCCAAATTTACCCTGGTCTAACCAAGAGCAGAATTTGACCCTGAATTCTGTGAGCTTTTCAAGACAGAATTGTGGTAGGCCTTCCCCAACTCTTCATTGTCATGAGGAAAAAGAAACGAGTTAAAGCCTTTTAGCTGATATTTTAATCCAAATGTTCTTTTGGGCCAAAATTTTCCAAGTAATTGGGAGCTGGCAGTGCTCAACACCTCTGAAAATCAGATCATTTTTATTTAGAATTACAGTATTATGAACTTAAGAACTTAACTTTAGACACCCAGATTTGAATATTTTGGCCTCAGTTTCTACTGATAATGGCTATTTTGAAAACTACAAAAAGACTAACACTTACAAATCTATATTTCTGTAGCTTTGGAGAGAGCTCTACAAAAGACAAGTAAAGCCCCTCCTGTTCTTTAAAGGAACAAAAAGTTTGAGAAACTTCATCTCTTTTCTCTCTCCTTGTGATAGGGTGAACTACTAGCCCTGGGAGAGCTAAATTATGCCAGGTGGGCCCAATCAGCTAAGTAGGCTGCAAGCAGGGGAGATTTAGAGTGGAGGCAGCTAATTAAGGACAGGCTCACCTGTGCATGAACAGGCAGGGCCTGTATAAAGCCAGCTAGCTGGGGGCTGTTGTGAAAGACTGCAGGGAAGTAGGTGGTAGTCACTGCCTGAATGGAGAGTGTTGGAGGTTGGCAAACCTAAAGGGGAGGAGCCAGAGTTGCAGAAAGATGTCCAGGAAAACAGCAGCAAGAGGTAAAACTGTATAAGGTTGTTTGATATAGGGTCCCTGGATTCTCCTACCAGCCAGTGGGGAGTGACAAGGGTGTGGGAGCTGGACAGCAGGTCTGGAAAGACTGAATTCCCTGGAAAGGGAGGACTTTAGTGAATTAGGTGGAGGCCCAAGACACAGAAAGGAAGCTGCAGACCAAGGAGTAAGCTGAGCAGTAGAGAGAGACAAGATGGAGAAGACAACACCAGAGGGAAAATGCAAGCTGGCAGAACTAATCACCAGGATAGCCGGCAGGAGATGTCTCATGACACTCCTTCATAAAAGCATGCAAGTTGCAGAAGTGGATGAGCAAATGTTATTTCTCCCAGGTGCAGTGCAAGCTAACTGTGGATACACTACTATTGCTGTGTACAGAATCCATGTACTGTGAGGAAAGGAGACAAAGCATATGGAGATGTAGCCATAGTTCCCTTCTGGGCCATATTTCTCTCCCTTTACCCAAGTCCTCCTTATACGATCATTCCCTTCATCTCCTCTTCATCCTCAGTGAGTATCTTCTCTCCATCTCCTTCCCCCCCTACTTTCCCCTACTTCCCCACTTGCCCAAAAAAAAAAAAAAACCACGGTCAAAATAGCCATAAGTGGCCTGAGTTTTGAGTGCCCGACTTGAGATACCTTTTGGACTTGCTTTTTCAGCAGTGCTGGGCACTCACAGCTCCAGTGGAAGTCAAGGAGAATTGAAAGTGGTCAGCATCGTTAAAAATCAGACCCCTCTAATAGGTCTCAAGTTGGGCACCCAAAATGGAGCCAGCTGTAATCATTGGCAACTTCCAACATTTTGGTTGTGTTGCTTTATAATATAAATAACAAATTTTATTTTTATATATTTTTTTTAAATGAAACTAACAAGATATACACCAATTATCACCCTGACCACATTACTTGTTTGTATCCTTTTCCTTTGCCCTTTGTCTGATTTTTTTTGTTTTTGTTTTTGTTTTTTGTTTTGTTTAAATAGTTGTAGCGTGTAAGGTCACTGGGGAAGCACTATCTTCCTATATGTTTGTTCTGTGCCAAGCAAATAAAGGACACTGACAGAATTAATACTAAAGTTCAAACACAAGGAATTCTAATTTTAATCTTGAATCTACATAGAATTTTCAGATCTGTTCAATCTGGTCAGCACTAAAGGAGAAAATCAACCTGGAGATTACAGATTATGGCTGTGGCATGGGGTTCTCAAGAGAAGTGAGTTTTTGAGGACAAGTCTATACGAAGAGTTAGTGCATGGCACCATGTAAATCTACAGTGCTCCAGATGCCTGTGTGGAACCTGCTGACATGAACTAAAAGTTCCATAGTGCACTTTGAGCTACAGTTTCAAAGGATGGAGTTCTCCCTCTCTGCCTGAAGGAGCTTCACTTGCAGAGTTGCGTAACAGGCCTGCTAGCCGGAGCAGCCATAGGGGAGGAACAGCAAGATCCCAAGGAACAAGCATCACTTGCAATAGAGAAAAGGACCTGGGGGTTACAGTGGATAAAAAGCTGGATATGAGTCAGCAGCGTGCCCTGGTTGCCAAGAAGGCTAATAGCATATTGGGCTACATTAGTAGGAGCATTGCCAGTAGATCAAGGGAAGTGATTATTCCCCTCTATTTGGCATTCGTGAGGCCACATTTGGCATATTGTCTAGTTTTTGGGGCCCCCACTACAAAAAGGATGTGGACAAGTTGGAGAGAGTCCAGAGGAGGGCAACAAAAATGATTAGGGGGCTGGAGCACAAGACTTGAGAGGAGAGACTGAGGGAACTAGGCTTGTTTCTTCTGCAGAAGAGAAGAATGAAGGGGGATTTGACAGCAGCCTTAACTACCTGAAACGGGGTTCCAGGGAGGATGGAGCTAGGCTGTTCTCAGTGGTAGTAGATGACAGAACTACGAGCAATGGTCTCAAGTTGCAGCAGGGGAAGTCTAGGTTGGATATTAGGAAAACGTTTTTCACTAGGAGGATGGTGAAGCACTGGAATGGGTTACCTAGGGAGGTGGTGGAATCTCCATCTCTAGAGGTTTTTAAGCTGCGGCTTGACCAAGCCCTGGCAGGGATGATTTAGCTGAGGTTAGTTCTGCTTTGAGCAGGGAGTTGGACTAGATGACTTCCTGAGGTCTCTTCCAACACTAATATTCTATGATTGGGAACCAAACCTGAAGAAAGGGGCAGCACTACCCTCCCACCAGTGGAGCGATTGTCAAGTTTGCTTATTTTGTTGTAGAACATTTTGAGGCTGAGCCCCTCAACCGCACCAAAAGGGGATAAGATTTAAGGTACAATTAGCTGGTGGGCTGGAGCCTGCCTCAGTGGACACAGATGAAGACTCCTTCCCTCCCACTCCTGCTGGGGAGATCCACAGCCACATCAGGGCACACAGAAGGGCCACAAAGACGTGCTGCTCCAGCCACACCACTTCAAATTTGGTGGCAAATACAAGCAATGAGCTAGTTCCTGCAGAAGGAAATCAGTCAAACCTCCAAAAAAAAAGAAAGAAAGCAAGGGTGATGCCTTAAAGCAAATGTCCACATCTGTTGCCTCAAGCTGGATGGGTATGGCTCAGTTGCTAAAATGGATGGCCAAGTAGCATCTGCAATACCAACAACAGCAACTCTTCCAGCAACTGGCAAACCAGCAGCAGCTAATCCACAATCTAGCCCCTGAGGAGCAACAACAGCAGCTGGTACTACTGCTGGTCATGGTACTACAGCCTCCTGCTACACCAGGGCCAGCGAGCCTCAGTTCAGCAGTGGCCCCTAATCCTGTCAGGCTTACAAAGATGGGGCCTGGTGATGATGATGCCACGTCATCCCTCAAAACCTCCAGGCAAGGTTCTGTAACGGGAATGGGACAGAAGTAGTGGGCCTCGGGGACTTGGGATGTGCTTAAACCCTGGTGCTGAGCTTTTTGGTCCCAAATACTGGGTCACCCCAGGGTGCCATCATTCTAAAATGAGTACATGGAGACATGAAACCTTTCCTCCATGTCCCATTCATCTAACTGTGGAGAAACCTATGAAGTCCCTGATGGTCTCCAGCTTTATTGAAGAGCAGTGGGTGTCTCACCATTGAAGCTACTTTACAGGAGACAGCCACAAGGAATTTTAGCCTTCATTTGGGAGGTGTGGGAAGCATGGTCCTTGCAGGCTGATAATGTGGTACAGTATATTTTGATCTCTGGGAGACACTCAAAGCTTCAGATTAATTCACTAGGGAAAACCTTCTACCTGCCCAGAGCAGCCAGGAATCAGCCTGTCATAAAGAGGCTCACCTTTGGGTGTTTCAGCCCAGGGATCAGGTTTTCTTATTACTTGCCTTCAAGTAACATGATCCTGCCTGCCTCCTGACACCTGACTTTGTCCTCTGCCTATCCTGGACTCTGACCTCCCTGGTACCTGACTCCTCCAACCACTAGGTCTGATGGCCCCTGTCCTGGTTGTGACAGGCTGTCTTGTCCCAGGTATTGGAAAGTGAAAATCCTGCTTCTCTTACTAGAAAATTATTCCTCAGAGAAGACTTAGTCTGTAATTGAAAAAGGTGTTGGCAGAGAAGTGGGCAATAGACTCATTGTGCTACTACTTAGCAATCATTTCATCTTAGTCACTGACCATGCCATGTCCCATTGGCTCCATGACATGAAGAACACCAACCCCTGAATTATGAGGTAGTACCTGTCCCTCCAGCCCTTCTATGCCCAACAGAGGGCCAGGTGAGTCCACCTGAATGGTTTGAGGTTTTTTCCTGAGGAAGAGCCAAAAGGGAAGGGGTATAAATGGGGTCCTATGAGGGATGTGTGATAAGATAGAGAGGTCCCACATCAGCAGAGAAGGGTGTAAAGAGGGCTTGTGGGACCTGCTAGCCCCACCCTGCTATACGTGCAGCCAATGCCAAATCTGGAGGGGGAATAAAAGAAGAGCGCTTGGCTCAGTTCAGGGCTGACTGGCAAAGAAAGAGGAAGGAGCTCTTTCCATCTACATAAAGGGACTGTCATGCTGGGTAGATGGGGGGAGGGGGGCAGGGAGATCATTTGTCATATTAGTTAACATCAGTGTGTCAAAATCATAATTCATGTGAGATATGCCATGTCAGGTACTCTTACAAAGATTATAATATGCTAAGTCAGATGATAATACTTATGTTCATGTGTAATATATGAAATGGAAGTTATAGATATATTTGAGATCTGTATTTCAAATTGTGCTGCCTGGGCAACACCCCAGATAGGATGGCAGCAGGATAATACCCTGCTTAATAGCCCATTAAGACACTCATAGATGCAAGAGGCCCAGGAAGAAACTAAAGGCATACCTGAAGAGTTACCAGGATTGGCCCATGTGACTCTGGACTCTATTTTAGTTCTTGTAACATTCCACAAGACAGCATGGCCAAGGCCAGAGGGTATATAAGGCCAAGTCACAGAAACCATTTTGTCTTTGTTCCTGTTCCGCTACAGACACATACCTGCCTCTGGATCAATTCATTTTGCAACTGAACCAAAGGACTAAGACCCATCCAGGTACTGGATGTATACCAGAGGAACTGTACAAGCCTGCAACTCCACAATTCTCCCAGAAACTGGATGTATATTAACTTTCAATCATTTGTATGTATCTGATTTGCTTTGACCCTTTAACATTTCTCTTATAGTTTATTTCTTTCTTTTGACAATAAACCTTTAGTTTTAGTTACTAAAGGATTGGCTGGCAGCGTGGTATTTTAGGTAAGATCCAAACTTATATTGAGCTGGTATTGTGGCTGACCCTTTGGGGTCAGTGGGAACCTTTTTAGAAAAGAGCATAGAGTTTATATAACTGGTCTATTTGTACACTGGCTTCTGTGGGGCTTCAGAAGTGCAGTTTGTGGCTGGTTAGGAAGCCTGACTTCAGTGTCACCCATCAGTGCTGGGAGAATCTGCTCTCCATTTGCAGCCTGCCCTGACCTTGGTATTTTCAGGTGGCTATCCCGGGCACGGGACGGGTCACAGGGAGCTTCAGGAGCAGACACTGGGAAGGAACAGTAAGACCCCAAGGAATGGGCAAAACTTGAAACAGACTGTTTGGGCACCAAGGCCAAAGGAAAAGGCAGGAATTTCTCCCTCTCCACCCCACCTGGAAGACTTGGGGATGGCCCAGTACTGAGTTCAATTTCCTTTTTTGTTATTGAACACTTTGGGGCTATGCCTCTCAACCCTTCCCTGAGAGTGATAAGACTGAAAGGATAATTCGCCCCCTGGGGATACCCACAGCCTCATTGCAGCACCCAGAAGGTCCATATGAAGACCTAATCATTTGCTCACTATTGTTTTTAATATAATATCCCTTTTTTAACTGAAAGGTTAGCCAATTTTCAGAGTCCTGAAGACTGTTTCAATCAGGAGGAGAAACTGATTCCTGCTGTGTCCAGGGAAACAGGACTTGGTGACATTCTTTGTAAATAAACAATATTGTATTGAAGAGATAACGGACTCCATCAAACAGCAAGAGTTTCTTTGCTAAGGGTTCTAAGCCTTTCTCTCCAGCACTCTGCCCCAAAACTCACTTGTTTAGCTTTTTCACCAGTGCTTTTTTCACTGTGTCCTTGGTTTTCTTCTACTTCTCTCTTACAGCTCTACTAATTTGTGCCTTAGCTCCTGCATTGGCTATATAAGTTCCCAGGAAAACCCTTGGGCCACATGGTTCAGCTTTTGTCCAAACCTTGCCATGTGCTTGTGTTTCGGTTTGTGCTGTTTCAGTTATCTGTTACACTCCCCACCTTTAATCCAACCCATAACTAAATCTAAACACAATCTAAAATGTTTTTTTAATCGTCATTATAAATGTCATTGAAAAGCCATGTTAAAGAGCATGTGGTTAACCAAATATTAAATCCTAGAAGACTAGGGTTGGAAAGGATCTCAGGAGGTCATCTAATCCACCCCCCTCTCAAAGCAGGACCAACCCCAACTAAACCATCCCAGCCAGGGCTTTGTCAAGCTGCACCTTAAACCTCAAGGATGGAGATTCCACCACCTCTCTAAGTAACCCATTCCAGTGTTTCACCACCCTCCTGGTGAAAACGTTTTTCCTAATATCCAACCTAGACCTCCCCCATTGCAGCATGAGACCATTGCTCCTAGTTCTGTCATCTACCACCATTGAGAACAGCCTAGCTCCATCCTCCCTGGATCCCCATTTCAGGTAGTTAAAGGCTGCTATCAAATCCCCCTTCATTCTTCTCTTCTGAAGACTAAACAAACCTAGTTCCCTCAGCCTCTCAAGTCTTGTGCTCCAGCCCCCTAATAGTTTTTGTGGCCCTCCGCTGGATTCTTTCCAACTTGTCCACATCCTTTCTATAGCAGGGGGCCCAAACCTGGACACAGTACTCCAAATGTGGCCTCACCAGTGCTGAATAGAGGGGAATAATCACATCCCTCAACCTGCAGGCAACGCTCCTACTAATGCAACATAATAAGCCATTAGCCTTCTTGGCAATAAGGGCACACTGACTCATATCCAGCTTCTTGTCCACTGTAACCCCCAGGTCCTTTTCTGACGAACTGCTGCCTAGCCAGTCAGTCCCCAGTCTGTAGCAGCATTTGGGATTCTTCTGTCCAAAGTACAGGAGTCTGCACTTGCCTTTGTTGAACCTCATCAGATTTCTTTTTGCCCAACTCTCCAATTTGTCTAGGTCATTCTGTACCCTATCCCTACACTCCACCGTATCTATCACTTCCCCATTTTAGTGTAATCTGCAAACTGGCTGAGGGTGCAATCCACCCTCCTCTAGAGCGTTAATGAGGATGTTGAACAAAACCAGCCCCATGACCAATCCCCAGGGCACTCTGCTTATTACCAGCTGCCAACTAGAGATTGAGCCGTTCACCACTACCTGTTGAGCCTGATGATCTGGCTAGCTTTCTATCCATCTTCCATCCACCCATAGTCCATTCATCCAATCCATACTTCTTTTACTTGCTGACGATAATACTGTGGGAGATCCTATCAAAAGCTTTGCTACAGTCAAGGTATATCATGTCCACCACTTTCCCCACATCCACAGAGCCAGTCATCTCATCATAGAAGGCAATCAGGTTGGTCAGTCATGACTTGCCCTTGGCGAATCCATGCTGACTCTCTAATCACCTTCCTCTCTTCCAAGTGCCTCAAAATGGAATCCTTGAGGACCTGCTCCATGATTTTTCCAGGCACTGAAGTGAGGCTGACTGGTCTGTAGTTCCCTAGATCCTCCTCCTTCCCTTTTTGAACATGGGCACTATATATTGCCTTTTTCCAATCATCCAGGACTTCCCCAATCGGCACGATTTTTCAAAGATAATGGCCAATGGCTCTGCAGTTACATCAGCCAACTCTCTCAGCATCCTAGGATGTATTGCATCTGGCCCCATGGACTTGTGCATGTCCAGCTTTTCTAAATTGTCCTGAACCTGTTCTTTCAGCACTGAGGACTGCTAACCTCCTCCCCATTCTGTGATGCCCAGTGCAGTAATCCGGGAACTTACCTTGTCTGTGAAGACAGAGGCAAAAAAGCATTAAGTACTTCTGCTTTTTTTCACATCATCTGTCACTAGGTTGCCTCCCCCATTCTGTAAGGGGGCCCCCGCTCCCTCTGACCTCCTTCTTGTTCCTAACATACCTGTAGAAACCCTTCTTGTTAGCCTTCACCTCCCTTGCTAGCTGCAACTCCAGTTGTACTTTGCCCTTCCTGATTCCACGCCTGCATACTCAAGCAGTATTTTTATACTTCTCCCTGGTCATCTGACCAAGCTTCCACTTCTTGTAAACTTCCTTTTTGTGTTTAAGCTCCTCAAAGACTCTTTTGTTAAGCCATGCTGGTCACCTGCCATTTTTGCTCTTCTTTCTGCATATTGGGATGGTTTGTTCCTGCACCCTCAATAAGATTTCTTTAAAATTCAGCCAGCTCTCTTAGAATCCTTTCCACCTCATATTAGCCTCCCAGGGCATCCTGCCTATCAGCTCCTTGAGGGAGTCAGTCTGCTTTTCTGAAGTCCAGGGTCTGTATTCTGCTCTTCTCCATTCTTCCTTTCGTCAGGATCCTGAACTCTACCCTCTCATAGTCACTGCTTCCCAGGTTGAAGTTTCAAAATACAGCTTATACTATATTGGATAGTGATGGAAAAAACAAAAGGGTCTGTAAATGTCATGTTTTCATTAAATAACCGATAAAGGGCTAGCAAGCTTCAACTTTCTCCACCTTTTAGTTTTTTGCAGTTTCTAATACTATAGTATGTATTGGTTTGTGGGTTTTTTCAGTTTAAATTTCCGTCAAATTAGAGTACAAACAATAATTCCAAATGGATAAATGTCATATTTTTACATAATATTTTATCCAGTTACCATCAGATAAAAATAAAAAACAAGTAAACAAGAACCTCTTTTTATAGCTTCTATTTTTTCAGTGGATGGAGAAGCACATAGGGAAGCAATTAACTTCCTCCACCAAACAACAGTCTGATATGTGTGTCTGTCAGAAAAAAAATGGTCAGAATGCAAGATTTGCAGTAGCAAATTGAAGGGATTCCAGAAATGTAATATCATGCGTGGCATCCCAGTTATCCCATTAAGACAAGATCTAACCTTTAAATGGAACAGTGATACTTTAGAGGCTGACATTTGATTTCCCTGTGTACCCATATAGACTGTAATTTGCTTTTGATAAACAACAATGAATAATGTTAATCTAAGGTTAGGATTTTTAAAAAGAGCACAGCACTGTTAAAACAGCTGTTGCATTTTATGATTTGTTAGACATTCCAGTCTTTCACTGCACTGATGAAATAATCAGAAACACACCGGAACAGTGTTTATGAATATTACGAGAGGATATATAAACAAAAAATAAAATGTTATAGTCATAACACTTCCTAAATTAAAGTAGCCTTTAGTCCTACATCAAAAACCACATTAAAGATCTGTGTCTAACTTGGTAAAAGCTTGGAAATTCAGCTGAGATTGACTCTGTCCTAAAGATAATCTTCTCCTTTTCTATCATTATTGTACATGTAATTGTCCCTAAAGATGAGGTCACTGGAATGTTAATACTTGAATCCTTTTCAAATAGGTTAATTGTACCACAACAAAGAAACAAGCACTGAGGCACTTCAATCACTAGGCCCCATAGTCTTTAACACCTCGTGGGTCCCCAATAAACACTCAGACCATGGCTCAAACAAAAGGATTCTTTTCAAAGTCGGCCCACGGGAAAGGTTGCCAAGGCCTAAGGTACAATGGCTTAGTCAGTCAGTTATAATCAGCATTGAACAGAGCGATTCCCAACTTGGCACCTCGGGACAGTCCAATAACCTTATCGCATGGGGGTCCTTAGGCTTAGTACCTGGGTCCTGCTCCTATTCCATTCTTCTACTAGAGGGCAATTAGGTCCAACTAGCCAATACTTGGTCACTTCTCGTGCTCAATCTTGTTCTCTGTGGTTTCACTGGGGACCCCTCCACATTATCCTTGTCAGATGTAGCAATTGCCATGTGTTTTCTGCTATTAGACTGCTTCATCTGTAGACAACAAACCCTACTCCACAGTCCCTGTTAAGTATGCCTAATGCCTACCTTTTATAAGCAGCAGCCCCATCCCTTTGAGTGCAAAACCTGGTTGAATCACTTATACTTTCCCATTGCTAATTCTCTGTATTGGGGACACGCTGTCTACACTAGCTTACTTGAAATTACTATAAAAACCATAATGCAAAAGGACAAATAGTAGCTTTAAGTGCTTCTGGAATCTATGTAAACCAATCACTTCAAGCAAACACCAGGCTCCTGTGTAGACTTTTTTTTTTGCTAGTGGAACCCTATCTGAAAGGCCCAAATTCAGTATGAAAGCTCCCATTGACCTATGGTCCAAACTCCCATGCCCTGGAAACCATGGAGTGTTTCAGGTTCCATTCCAGCAAGCTGAGGTGGGGATAGGGAATGTGTCTTGGTAAGAAATGTGCTTATTTATGAAGTGAATTAACAAGAGTGGATAAAGGTGTAATGACATGAGAAAGTGATTAGGTGAACTTACCTCATGTAAAATGGTAAGAGCCTAAGTGTATTTAATGAGTTACATGTATATCACACGTTAGCTAGTAATACATATATAGGAAAGTACATAATCAATATAAATGGAGGCCTACTTTAGTTTGATTCATCAGACCTATGAATAACTTTTTTTTGAGAAGGAGTCCAAAACAATGTTTTTGGCTTACAATGTATCCTGTTGTTCAACTCTTGAAATGTCCCTGATTTGGGTTCAGGACGTGGATGAGGTTACAAAGATGAAGATACAGTGAAAGGTCATGATGACCCAGCCAAATATAATCAGGGTAAACAAAGTCTCTGTCAAATATTAAAATTAATAGTTTTGTTATTGCTAATAAGTAGATAAACACATTACATAACCTAGTGTATAATGTGTAATCTTTCATTTGGTCATAAATATTGCTAATATTATGTAACAAAACAGAGAAGAGGGTTGTTAGAAAGTAGGGTGTCACCTTGGGTATAAAAGGGTGTACAGGTATTTGTTTATGTACAACCCTTGTCTGTATGTATTCAGTCAGATCAATGGCTGAACATGCCTCAGTGTGGCATTCTGTCCCTATGCTGAAATAAAACTGTTTCTTGGATCTGAAAGCTGGAATTAGCAGTGGTTTTTGTTCGCTACAGCAAGAATTGATTGTCTGCTTTACGGGGTTCATAAGGTAACCTCTGTCTCTAGTTGAGGTACTGAAAACATCCTTACCTTTTGGGGGCTTGTCCAGGATCTTAGACAGCTAGATTTCATGGAGGACTCGCCAACTACATGCAACAGTGCATAGGTAAATAATGGCTGAGACAATCAATAAGTGGATTACTAATTATGTGAGCAAAACTTGGGGTCTATTTAATTTTAAAGAGGAATGTGTCCCAAAATGTAACTCAACATCTGCAAAATGACAATAAACAATAAGAAATTAAAATCTGGCTGTACCAAAGTGTCAGAAATCAAGAGCTCTGGCTGTTAGTCCAGGATGTGAATGCTAAACTAAGTAAATGTAGAGCTGAAAAATAAGCTGCAATAGAAGAGAAAAGGAAGTTGAGAGTGAGTGAAAATATTGGAGGCAGAGAAAATGAAAGGGTTAAAGGAAAAGGTATATGAATAAAGAGCACATTCTCTTTTCACAGGGAAAGCTTATAGTTCTTAGGAGGAAGAGAGTTATTATCTTGGGAGAGAGTTTCAGATTGAGAGAGACAACTATAAGAAATTGGAGGACACTTTAATGGATTGTTGCAACTGCAGAGCAGAGTCAGTTAATCACGCTTCTTCATTTTAAGGCAGGGAGGTAGTGCTAACAGCATTACCACCCTATCCTGAGGAAATGGGGTATCCATATAAATTACATCCCTGGAAGGATCTGTTGAAAGAATTCTGTTTTAATAATTAAATGCTAAATAATTAAAGTAACTTATTAAGTAAGTTAAAGTTTAAAGGTATTATTAATTGTTAATTTATAATGCTTGCAAGATTTTTAGTCAAAGCTGGCAAAACACAATACCATATTATTTAAAACTGTTTGGCCAGCAGCCAATATATTGATTTACACAAAAGGGTAAGTGGTTTGCCTGGCTGTTTTTGTCTGTATTGGTAAAAAGTTGTTTAAAGGCATTCAATTTAATACCTTTTACATATATCAGTAATTTATAAAATTCACCATCTCTTTAAATAAGACTATGCCTAATGTAATGTAAAACACAAATTAGTGAATAAAAGTATGGCAGAGAGGAGAAAGTAGAAAAAGAAGCAAAGGTAAAACCTTTAAGTAAAATTAACATATTAAATGTGTATTTATTAGTCTATTACTTGCTTGTCTGTATTGGCCAGACTGCCAGCCACAAAATTTGTTAGATTCAAATTTTTTTGTTAATTAACATATTTTTAATCTAACTAATTGGTTATTGTGTGTCATCTCAAAGATAGATATCAAGTTAGTTATGATTCCAGATACACCCACCATGGTCGTACAAAGGAAAACCAGCAATGTATAAGTTTCTGCTTTATACAGAAACCATTATTTTAAGGAAGTACTGAAGCCTCTAACAAAAGAAAATGCATCAGCCTCTTCTACTCATAAAATAAGTCATGTGATAATTCATCACCTCTGTGAAACTGTCTAAACTTTTTGCAAGCTCTTGTAATTTCCTTTTTTATTTTCCCTAGATAAAATGTGTTTTCTAAAGTATTTGTTTTTTCTTCCAGTATAAAAAATATTCAAGGAAAAATACTTTTTGCGTCTAACTAAGCTGTTCAATTGTTCTTGCTGAAATAAACTAGTCTAATTTAGTTAAAAAGAGGCTGTTGACTCAATTAGGGTTTTTTTCGATTTAATTCTCATTAGAAATTAACAGATTTTCAATACCCATCTGTCTTATTAGTCAATGCTAATGTCAACTAAGTCAAGGGTAACTGATCGTTTTAACCCTTAGGTTTCCCTGGACCTGCCCTTAAAAGCAATGTCTAATCCTTTGTTTAGTGGTTTGTATATGTTTAACTCTTTGGAGTTTTTCTTTTAAGTTTGATATGTTTTTATATAACAATCTTGAAATTATTTGTCCCTTAGTTATTTTTATGTCACATGACTGTTAGATTTTCAATTTGGGGGGGAAGGGGGTATTTGTTGTGGGGGGAAAAAACTCTTTTTGTGTGCACAAAGGTATAAAAATATTATCAATTTTTTGTGGTACCACACTATTTCAATATTATAATTAAACACTAATCACTATTGGTGTGTTATAATACACCAATGATGGTTCATTTCTTTTCCAAATGTCAGTCATAAATGCAGGTATGTGCCTCCATAAATAATGTAATTTATAAACAATTTTTGTTAATTTTGATTTGGGATTTGTTCAACAATGTGACCAGTTGTTTGGCAAGACCCAGGTTAAAATTCCAAAGTTTGTTTAAAAAAAAAAGTTATAAATGTAGTATTAATAGCTATACTGTAGCTGCAATGTTTTGCAATGTAACAAAATATATTGTTTGGTTATCTGTGTTACAAATTGTTAAACATAATCAAATTAATACAAATAAACAATCAGGTCCCAGCTAAGTAATATAGTATTGGGGTAATTATCACCAACAAAGGAGGACAACAGGGCATCCACCCTGGATCTGATCTTAAAAAATACCCCTTTAATCAGCCTGTAGTTGATATGCTAAGGTGCATGGGTTTATTAATTATAGGTTAATTCAATTAATGATTAGCCACAACTTTAATTAAGGGCCATATTTTGCACAATAAGTTCTGCACAATATACTAAATTGGTGGAAGTGGGTTGTGTAATGGAATTTTGTTGTGCATCCTCTGTTAATTGAATTTTAAGCAGAGAAAAAATCTGAGGTGACCCATGCAGGGATGTGATAAATGGGGAGGCCTCCTGATTCCCCAAGAAGCTGAAGTTATTATCACTACGTAGCTCTTAGTCAGTGCAGTCATGCTCCACTCCACGTAGCACTAAAGCATGAGCACCAAACTAGCATGCACTAAGTGTTAGGTATTTGTGATGACTATTGGAAATATTCAAGCATAATGCATAGAGGTCATATAATGCCATCATTTATCGGAGTCGCTTCCGCTGAGTTCCACTTGGTGTGCATAGTGAACAATTTTATTGTGCATGCTCCTCAGACCAATTCTGTTTTCAGTGACATCAGTAAAAACCCACCTAAAATGCAATTGACAGTAGACTTTTTCCTTTAAACTTCTGAATAGACCTTATGTAGGGCAATGCGTGGATATTTCCCTCACTCCTACAGCAGCAGAAAGCAGCACAGAGCCGCTCCTTTCCACCAAAGTGTTTGGGGTTTTTTTGGCCGGGGGGGGGGTTCCTAATTGGATCAGATGTTGCCCACAATACAGCCACTCCATCTGAGAAAATGGATCATAATGGTTTCAGGTAACTCATCAAACCACATGCTTAGACTCAGTCAGTTAGTGAACCAGAACTAATACTATGTGACTTGTGAGGAATCAAAACTTGTCAATTCTATTCTAAACTCTGGAGAACAATATTCTTATTTTAATTCCCATGTCCTAACAGAACCTGTCCTCCTCCCCCCCCCCCCCACTCAACTTCATACGCAAAAATTGAAGTTCTCACTGAAATTCATTCCAAATGTTGTAACTGCCTTTTAGTTTTCATGTACATTTGGTGAACTCAAAAAAACAGGCACATTGCAAAGAAAATGTGTTCATTACAATTAAAATTGTTCAAAAGAAAATTGTACAAAAGAAAATTGTTCATTACAATTAATATTTTGCCCAGCTCTTCTTTGTAACATATCAAGCAAGCAGTAAAACAGTAAAACAGGCACATTGCAAAGAAAATGTGTTCATTACAATTAAAATTGTTCAAAAGAAAATTGTACAAAAGAAAATTGTTCATTACAATTAATATTTTGCCCAGCTCTTCTTTGTAACATATCAAGCAAGCAGTAAACATTCAAACCAAAACCCCATTTGGGTATTTGAAATATCTAGAGTTGCTGGTTAATAAGATTTTTCCTAGCTTGCACCACTGAAGTGCTAAAGAGGTAGCAGCTCTGCCAATACAATATGAGCTAAAAGGAAGCCAGTTCCTCTCAAATTACTAATACCTGTGTTGAATTCTTGACAGGTAGAGTTACTCTTAATTCATTTTCCACTTGTGCATAGTAGTTAAATGCCATTATTCAGGCTGGGATATAGTATGTCCCAAACTGATATTTTTATTATTAATAATGGATCACTTTCCAAAAAAGCAAAACACAAATCAGCTTCAGTGTCTCTGAAATTATTACACAAGCTAATTATTAGTTCCACTAGAGGCAATAGCATTTGTTTCCATTTTTATACAATAGATATTAATTTACCTTAATAATTTACTATTGGAGTATCACTACAGTACTTGAGTACTTCATACATTGTAGTAAATGTTGTTGTAAACAAACAAGTGAGGAGGAAATCAAAGCCAGAAATCAGATGCAGGCTTGGCTGGAAAAAAATCTTAAAAGCCCTGTATTGTGCTTTGAAAGCCAACAAACTCAAGTTATGGCAAACTAGACAGTCATGTTCTTCTGTACCAGATATGGACTGGCTTTCTTATAAACGCAAGATATCATCTTCATAAGAGCCTTTAATAGTTTGGCAGCTATGGCTGAGGTTTATTTAAATAAGGTATTTTACACACAGTGCCACCTAGTGACTGGGTGTATAATATAGTTTAGCATTCCATGACATCTCTCCCTTTAAGTTCTACATTCCTACCATTTACAATATTTACAGTATTGTGTTGTCTTTGAAGTTCTGCATGTATCTGTCTGCTAAGTGTCTCTGAATTGTACTGGTTTTCTAATTGTGTGACCTAAAAGCATAACAACTTGACTATCCGGCTGTCCGTTAGTTGCAAAAACTGACTGTGGTTGATGCAGAATCCTTGAATCTTTGTAGTCTTGTTCTGCATCTGCCATCTATAGAGTTTGATCTGTTTGTTCTCTCTAGGAAAAAACTGTAGGTGTCAATGGTTTCTGTTGAGGTCTCCACAGTTGGTCTCTATCACATATGATCTGGGCGCTAAAAATTCTTTTTCTTTATGACAACTGGAGTTGTCCATCCCTTTGCTCCATCAAGTTTGACATGAACATGGTCACCAAGTTCTAGACCTAGCAATTCTCTGAGTGACATCTGTTGTAAAAGTGTTCATAAGCTCTTTAGCTCTTTTATCTGATTTGTCTACGCTCTTCATGTCTGGCCATTTTGGAGATGGGTTCTTTTCCAAAGCTGGAACAGTAATTCTGAGTTGTCTTCTCATCAGGAGTTGTGCTAGATTATATCCAGTGAGCCATTATTGGTGTTGATCTCAGAAGAGAAAGGAATGGATCTTTCTGCCATAGAATTTTCTTGGCTGTCTATAGTTCTCTCTAGCCTCTCCATTCACTTGTGGGTAACGTTGTCTGCTAGTAATCTGATCAAAATCATGTTTTGTTCAGAATGACAAATTCTGCTGCAGTGAATTGTAGTCCATTGTCAGACACTAGCTGTTCTTGAATACCAAAGTGAGCAAAAGTGCACTTCAGTTTCTCAGTAGCACAATGACGTGTTATGGAAATAATGTATTTGAAAGACATATAGCTGGAAAAATAGTCCACAATGGAATTTGCAAAAATCTGCATCTAGTCTTTTCCAACGTCCACCTGGTAGGGATTGTTATTAAAGGTTCTTTTTGCTGTGTTGGTCTGTTAGTTATGCAATGTTCACGTGCAGGTATTTTATTCTTTATGTCCTTGCAGATGCCCAGGAACCACACTGACTGGTTGGCCTCTTTACAGCATTTAGTTAATCCTTGATGTCTTTCATGGATGAAGTTTAGGCTTTCTCCTCTCATTTCATTTGGAATTACAATGCAATTGCCTTTAATTATGAATCCATTTGACTTGCTCAATTGTCCATGCACCATAAAGTAGTCTCTTCTCCTTTCCTTAGTGTCCTTTAGATACTTAGGCCAACCACTCCTAATGTAGCTTAGAAATTCCTGAAGTGGTGTGTCTGTCAAGGTTGTTTGTTATAGCTGGTGTAGTCCCTTTTCTGACACTGGTCTGTATGTGTCCACAGCATCCAGGTATGCCTTTATATCATCTTCAAGCTCAAAAATAGGTGAGTGCAATGTTGGGCTCCATGACAGATTGTCTGCTACTACCATATTTTTCCCAGGAATGTATTTAGCAATTTGTTAAATTGCATTAACCTTAGCAGTAGACGCTGTCTCAGCGGTGCTTGATCCAGGACTCTTCCATTGATGAAGGTTACAAGCAGTTTATGGTCTGTTATCACTGGAAATGAATCCAGTCTACACAGATATCTGTAAATGTTCTCACATGCCTATACCAGGCATCCTTTTCAATCTGTGCATATTGTTTTCTGCTTCTATAAGAGTATAAGAGCCAAATGCAACTGGCTTCCATTCAGAGGGTTTTGTTGTGCTCTCCATATATCAGAATATCATTCATGAAAACTACATCTCCGTTTATGTTCATTAACAGAGATATCATCCTTATTTGGAAAATTTCAGGTCCACTGGGAATCCTAAATGGGCTCTTCCCTGACATCTAGCGATAAGCTGAGGGAGAAGACTCCAAGAACTGACCTTGTTTGCACAGATACATCCACTCTGCTTAGGTGCACAGTATGATGGAGGTGCTTTGCCCAAATGATCACTTTTGGCTGGAGTTGGATTGCAAGTCACTTTGTTATTGGGTCCAGGGATTATAAAGTGGTGTTATTCCTGCTGTGTGAATCAAGGAGAGCAGAACTGTGCTTGGCATGCCCTGATTGAGGGGTTCATCCCCAACTCAACTGTGCTTGCTAAGCCTGGGAGAAGGGAATGCCAAAACTCAGTGGAAAGGATAGAGGGTGGGGAGAGGTGTTTGTATCTGATGGTATGTGCTGTGCCTAAGGATCCTAGACACCATTTGACCCTCCCTCTCTCCACTGTGTAATGACAGAGCCGATTAAGACTCAGTTGAGAGCCTTTTGTTGCAGATCAATAGAGCTGAAATCACTTGATAACCAGGTCTAAGCATTAGAGCTGGTGAGGGGCAGTGTGTCTGCACTAACAGTGAGGCTCCCCCATGGACAGCTGCAATCACTGAGAGCTGTGTTAGGTGGTGGGACCTTGAGATGTCATCTCTAATGCAATCTCTGTGACAGCAGTAGAGTGAGCAGATGACGGAGTGGGCAGAGTGAGTGAGTGACCAGCAGATTAAGTGAGCAACCAATGGCAGAGCAAGTAGCCAGCAGACTGGACAGGTGACAGCGGAGCAATCGGCCAGGTGATGGCAAAGCAGGCAACACCCAAGCAGCAGCTGAGGCATTTCTTTGTGCCTTCCACCCCCGCCCCCCAGATGGAAGGTGAACTCACGTGAATACACTTCTGAACTCTGGGTGTGGGCTGACCAAGGACAACAACTGAGTGGGGTGTGGTGGATGGAAATGGGAATGGCATGTTGAAGGAGGTTTTTTTGTTGGACTTTCTCACCACAACGTGAAAACCTGAGGCAAAGGATACTGCCCAACATACTCTGGAGTGTGTGTTCTGCTCATGGTCATATGTTTCTGAATCGTGCTTGCAGTGTTTTCCAAAATTAATGCCAGTTTACTTTGTATTAAGTTTCTTTTCTACACAAAGACTGTGTTTGTGAGAGGGGAAATATTGCCTCTTAGAGGCACCCAGGCATGGGGTGTAATTTTCCCAGGGTACTGAGTGGGGAGTTGAGCCAAGTCTGTGTTGTATTGTTAAATAGACTTCTAGGCATAAGAAGCCTCTAGTTACAGTGATGGAGAAGTCAGTGCTTAGAGTCACCAGAGTGAAGAGGGAAAGGACACTTCTTTTGCTACATGTGCAGTCAGGATGGACATGCTACTGCCAAGTGTCGTAATGAAGAAAATTCCTCCTCAGTGTGTGGAAAGCTGAGGACCAGTTGGGAGGAATTGAGGAACTGCCAAAGGGGCTTGAGAAGGAGGCCATCCAAGCCTGCAGGACTTGAAGGCTCCTCTGGAGAAGACTGTCCTGTTGGGATTCCACCAGGACTGATAGGACCTCAAGCAGAAGTCACTGTGAGGATCAAAGGGACAGAATCCCTTGACACTGGATTTCAAGGGACTATGATATTTCAGTCCTTCTACCAACATATGCTTAGGCACCAGCCTATACAGCACTCACAGAACTTGACCTCTGTGGCCTCAACATGAATGAGTAGCCCTACCAAGGGTATGTCACAATGCAGCTGGAAATCACAGAGGAGGTTTCTGGGGTAAAAGGAGGTAGTCACTGCTGCATTAATATACCCTGATGTTAAAGGAGTCTCTGTGCCTGTGCTCTCAGGGACCAACTCCAGTCTCTTCAAGGTACTCTCTGAATACTATAAAAAATGAACAGGGAACCAGTACCTAAACCCCTGATGATCCATAAGCTTCATGCTTGAAGCCTATAGAAAAATTGAGAACTCTAAAAAGCAGATATCTGAGCTACCAATGACAGCATTAAGGTACAAGGACACGACCCCATTAATAGTGCCTGCAATGACACTATATACCCTGAATACCCTGCCCATAGGAACCCATAGGTGTTAGCCCAGAATTTGACATACCTGCAGGTACCCCAGAACTTGACAAAACTGCAGCCAGCCATTATCTTCAACCACTGCCAGCTGAAAACCAAATACCACACAGTGAAGAATAATCTTGGGCCTTTGTGAGGCAAGGTTAAACAGCTGCATGCTTGCATTTTGCTAATCAGAATGGGAGGATGGGACAGAATTATGGAAGAGACTGAGTGAATAGCGACCTTCGTTTTACGTGCCCCTGACATGTTGTTGTTATGACTGGACAAGGAGTTTTGCTGAAATTAGGAGAATTGGTACCCACTAGGACTCAGTATAGATTATGTCCTTTGTTTGAAGCTAACTATAAAAGATTAGATGAAAGAATATGCTTTGGAGCAGTCCGAGGGAGTTTTTCTTGAGGCAAGGAGCTGACATCTTAAATTCCCCATCAGCTGGATAGGAAGAGCCCCTGGAAGCCTGGCTGTTGATCACTCGAAAATATCTCAGGCTGTGGGAAATTATATATGGAATGTCCTAAACCTACTGCTTATATTTGTGTGCTTAAAATCTAATAAATAGTCGTTTTAGACAAAAGCACTCATTTATATCAATTCTTAATCAGACAGAAGCACTGTGTTCCTGTTGATTTACTCCTAAAACTGCCTGTAGTGAAAAACTTAAGTTAACACAGCTTTGGATTCTGAGAAAACGCAGGTAACATAGGAATCATGACCTTGCCCCTCAGGTGGAGAGCCTTACATATAGGAACCCTACCACTTGGGAGGGGAGCTCTACCCATAGGAACCCTAACTCTAACCCTGGGGCAGTTGGTCCTACATATACCAAACCTAAACCCTTGGGTGGGGAGCCCTAACCAGAGGAACCCTAACCCTAGCTCCAAGTACCCTGCCCATAGGAATACTAATTGCAGGCTAGGGAGCCCTACCTATTGGAACCCTAACCCGTTCCCCATAGGAACCCTAACCCTAGCAACATGCACCCTACCAACAGGCACCTTAACTCTAGTCTGATGAGGTCTACCAATGGGAATCCTACTAGGGAGGTGAACCCTACCCATAGGAACCCTAGCTTTAACTATCCTACACATAACTCTAATCTTAGGCCACGGAGCCCTACCGTTAGGAACCCTAACCCTAGTACCAAGTACCCTACCCAAAGAACCTTAACCCTAGGGCAGGGAGCTCTACCTATTGGAACCTTTACCCAAGCTCCATATACCCTAACCATATGAACCCTAACTCTAGGGTGGGGATCCTTTCCTATAGGAAACCTATCCCCAGGAGGTGGACACATAGGATCACTAACCCTGGGGGAAAGCCCCCCTTATAGGAACCCTAACCCTCTGATGGGAAGCCCTACCTAGAGAAACCCTAACCTTTAGGGCAGGGATCCCTACTTATAGGAACCCTAACCAGACTCCAGGGAGCCCTACCTACAAGATCTCTAATCCTAGCTCCAAGTACCCTATCCATAGGAACCCTAACCCTGAGGGGGGGAACATACTTTTGGGAATCCTAACCCTAGGATAGAAAGCCCTACCTATAGGAATCTTAACCCTAGGGCAGGGAGGTCAACTAATAGAGATACTAATCCTATGGAAGTGAGCTCTATCCATAGGAACCTAGCTCTAAGGCGGGAAGACCTACCTAACCGGTAAAGCACTAGCCTCGGGATCCCTACCTAAGCAATCCTAACCCTAGGGCAGGGAGCCCTACGTACTAGAATCCTAACCCCAGCGGGAGCCCTATCCATAGGAACCCTAATGGTGAGTACCCTATCAACAGGAACCCTAACATTAAACCAGAAACGCCTACTCATAGGAAACCCTACCCCTTGCTCCAAATACCCTACCCACAGGAATCTCAACCTTAGTGTGATATCACTCCCTATAGCAACCCTAAGCCTATGGCAGCATGCCCTACCCACAGGAACCTTAATTCCAAGAACCCTACCTACAGAAACCCTAACCCTAGAGTGGGGAGCCCTACCAATAGGAACTCTAACCCTAGCTCCAAATACCTTACCTATAAGAAACTTTACCATAGTATGAGAAGCACTACAAATAGGAACTCTAATTCTAGTCCAGTGAGCCCAACCGATAGGAAACAACCCGAGCTCCATGTACGCTATTCATAGGAACCCTAACCCTATCTGCACCAATTTTATCCATAGGAATCTTGACCCTTGCTACACACAGTCTACCAATGGGAACCTGAACCATAGTGTGGAGAACCCTCCCTATAGCAACCCTAAGCCTATTGCAGAAATCCCAACCCATAGGAGCCCTAACCCTAGATCCATGTACCCAACCCATACCATAGAAACCATAATCCAATGGCAGGGAGCCCTACCTATAGTAACCCTAACTCCCTACCTGATTGTCCAGGATCTAACAATACCTACCCTACCTATAGGACCCCTCACTCTAGAGCTTGGAATCCTGCCAATAGGCACCATGACCCTCAATTCAAGTACTTTACCGATAGGCATCCTAACCCTAGGCCCGGGAGCCCTACCCAGAGTAACACTAACTGTAGCTCCAACTACTGTACCCATAGGAATCGTAACCCTAGAGCGAGGAATCCTACCACTAGGAACCGCAATCGTAAGACAGAGTTCTACCAATAGAAATCCTAACCCCCTGATCTAAGTAGCCTACCTATAGGAACCCTACTTCTAGGATGTAGACCTGTACCCAAAAGAACCCTAATCATAGTGCCACGTACTCTACCCATAGAAACCCCAACCTTAGCGTGGAGAACCCTCCCTATAGGAACACTCAGCCTATGACAGAGCCCTACCCACAGGAACCCTAACCCAACTCCAAGTACCCTACCCATAGGAACCCCACACTTAGGGTTGCTATAGATAGGGATCCCCACCCTAAGTCTATGGCAGTGAGCCCTACTCATAGGAACCCTAACGCCAAGTACCGTTCCCAGAGGAACCTTAACCAGGGAGGCCTTTTTAGGGTACTGTAGTCAATACATATCCGGATTTTTCCCATTCTTCTTATGGACCATCGCAATGGCAGAGGTGTATGGGCTGAGGGACTCTGTACTGATGCCAGTCACAATCAGCTCCTGAAGATGATGCTACATCTTGGAGAGAGCAATCTTCCTAGATCTCTCCCTGAACGGTTGCAAGTCTTCTACTCTGCCATTGTGTTCTACTCCTTTTTCACATCCCATATATGCACCTTAGAGCTTTCACAAAATGTCTTCCTGAGGTGATACATCCACTCCTCAGACACCGGTGAAGCTCCAAAGTCAAACTTTGCAGGCTCTGTTGCTGAAACTTCAACTTCACACGTGGGTTTCATGATGGATTCAGGCCCAAATAGGTCTGGTATATTCTGCCCTTGTTTCAAACATCACAGGTTGTTTCATTAGCAATCAATATAATCATCTTTTCCTGGACTTCAGAAGGTAGGGTTATGACTTCACTGGCAACCTGCATGCCTTCAGGAAGCCCTCCTTCAGACAACTGCTGTACCAATGTCTCTTTACTGCCTTCTAGGCAAGTACGCATGATATTCACTTCTCTCTCTCTTGCCTATAGAGAACTCTCCACTCAAGGATGAGGATAGGGTTCCTATGAATAAAACTTCCCACCTTAGGGTTGCTATAGCTAGGGCTCTTCACCCTAGGATAGCGCACTTGGAGCTAGGGAAGGGTTCCTATAGGAAAGACTTGCAGTCTTAGGGTGAGTCTTCTTATGGATAAGGGTCCCCATCCTATGGTGAGCTAGGGTTAGGGTTCCTATGCATAGGGCTCTGGGCCCTAGGGGTAGGGTTCCTACGCATAGGATACTTGGAACTAGAGTTAGAGTTCCTATAGGTAGGCCTCCTTGCCCCAGGGTGAGTGCTTCTAGTGGTAGGGTAATAAAAGCTAGGGTGAGGGTTCCTATGGGTAAAGCTCCATATCATGGGGTTAGGTTTCCTATGAGGAGGGTACTTGGAGTTACAATTCAAGTTGCTTGGGCTCCCCATCCTACAGTTAGGACTCCTATGGGTAGGGTACTAGGAGCTAGAGTTAGGATTCCTATGGGCATCACTTTCCACCATCAGGTTAGGGATCCAATGGTTAGGGTAGTTAGAGATAGGGTTAGGTTTTATATAGGTATGGCTCTCTGCCCTAGGGTTAGGGTTCCTAGGAGTAGGATACTTGAAGTTAGGGTTATGATTGTTAGCAGTAAGGTTCCCCACTGATATTACTATAGGTAGCACTCCCAGCCATAGGGTTAGGGTTCCTATGGGTACAGTACTTGCAGCTAGGGTTAGGGTTTGAATGGATAAGGATCCCTTCTCTAGGTTTAGAGTTCCTATGATTAGGATTCCTATGATTAATCCTTAGCGATAGGATTGGGTTCCTAAAGGTAAGGTTCCCTGCCATCGGGTCAAGGTTCATAAAGGTAGGGCTCTCTGCCTTCGGATCAGGGTATCCATGGGTAGGACTACATACCCTTTGGTCAGGGTTCCTATGGGCTTCCTTGTGACCCATCCATGCCTAGGGTAGCCCACCTAAAAATACCAAGGTCAGGGCAGACTGCAAAAGGAGAGCAGATTCTCCCATACTGGTGACTAACACTACAGTTAGATTAACCAACCAGTCACAAACAATCATGTGAAGTCTATATATATCAGATTCTCAGTAGAATTGTAGAGTTTGCAGGTTGTACAGTCCCTCTGGGGTACACCCAGTACCTGGATGGATCGCAGTCGTTTCTTTCACAGCTTCAGCTGCAAAGGTAAGAAGCCGCAGTGAAAACTATATGGGGATGGTGCAGCTGCCTTTTAGGTTCTTTTGTCAGGTGGCTTGTCCCAAACACAGCTACACAGCACATGGCATGGAAAAGCCTTAGAGTCCCCTGTACCTATTCATATTCTTATATGCCCTGGTAACTCATAAGGTGTAGACCCTGAGTTTTCTCACTACCTTTGAGTTCCCTTGATGGATGATTAAGCAGGCTTAGTGCTGCTGCCATCCTATCTGTGATGTCACCCAGAAACACAGCACAAGTGTTTGGGTACAGCTATATCATACATATTTAGAACTCAATGCAACACTGATAAATACATATAAATGTGCTTATCAATTTTAGTGAATTATAACCTTTCCATTGGTACCTGACATGGCATATCTCGTACTAATTACTGTAGTTTTACAATATTGATATCAATAATATTGTGACTAGTCATTCATATTCCACCCAGTGTCACATTCCTGGCCTAGGGTTACAGTACCTATAGGTAGGGCTCCCGGGCCTAGGGTTACTGTACCTATGGGTAGGATACTTGGAGTTAGGGTTAGTGTTCCTGTGTGTATGCCTCCCTACCCTAGGGCTAGGATTCTTAAATGTGAGGTACTTGGAGAAATGGTTAGGGTTCCGCTGGGAAGGGTAATATATTGCTATATGTAATGCCTAGCCTAGCATTAGGGCTCCTGTAGGTAGGATACTTGAAGCTAGGATTAGGGTTCCTATGGGTAGGGCTCCCGGTCTAGGCATAGTTATCCTATAGTAGGAGCCTATGGTAGAGTATTTGGCACAACAGTTAAGGTAGGCCTCCCTGGTCTAGAGTTAGGGTTCCTATGACTAGGTCTCTTGGCCCTAGAGGGTATCTGAACTTAGGTTTAGGTTACCTATGTGTAGGGCTCCCTGTCCCCTGGTCAAGGGTCCTATAGGTAAGGCTTCCCACCCTTGGGTTAGGATTCCTATGGATAGGGCTCTCCGCAGTAGTGTTAAGGTTCCTATGGGTATAGCTGTTCACCGTAGGGTTAAGGTTCCACTAGGTAGACTACTTTGAGTTACAGTTAGGGTGCCTATGGGTAGGGACTTGGATTGAGCATTCAGGTTCCAGTAGATAGAGCTCCAAACTCTAGGGTGAGGGTTCCTATAGAGAGGGTATTTGGAACTAGGCTTAGAGTTCCTATGAGAAAGGAGACCTTTCTTAGGGTTTCAGTGCCTATAGGTAAGGTCTTTGGAGCTAGGGTTAGTGTTTCTGTCGGTAGGGTACTTGAAGCTAGGGTTAGGGTTCCCATGGGTAGGGATCCCTGACCTAGGTTTAGGGTTCCTATGGGAAGGGTACTTGTAATTAGGGTTAGGCTTCCTATGGTAGGGCTCCCCAGCATAGGGTTGCTATAGGGAAGGCTCTCCATGCTAAGTTTGGTATTGCAATAGGTTGGGTATTTGGAGCTAGGGCTATGGCTCCTTTGGGTAAGGCACCTCCCCCTAGGGTTATAGTTGACATAGCTAGGGCTCCCCAAGCTAGGGTTGGGGTTTCTATGGGTATGGTGCTTGAAGCTAGGGTTAGGCTTCCCATGGATGAGGTTCTCTGCCTTACGATTAGTGTTCCAATATGTAGAGCTTCCCACCCTAGGGCTAGTATTCCCATGGGTTGGACTCCCAGCTCTAGGGTAAGTGTTCCAAACTACAGGGCTTCCTGGCCTAAGGTTAGGGTTCCTATGGGTAGGGCTCCCCACCCTAAGGTTAGCGTTCATATAGCTAGGGTACTTGGAGCTAGGGTTAGTATGATTGGTGCTCTCTGGCCTAAGGTTAGGCTTCCTATAGGTAGCGGACTTGTCGCTAGGGTTAGGCTGCATATGAATAGTGTAACCTGCAATAGGGTTAGGATTTCTGTAAATAAGGCACCACACCCTAGGGATGGGATTCCTATGGGTAGGGAACTTGGAGCTAGGGTTGGGGGTTCTTAAATGTAGAGGTTCCCGCTGTGGGGTTAGGGGCCCTATAGGTATGGCTACCCACCTACAGATAGGTAACTTTGAGCTAGGGATAGGGTGCCAATGGGTAGGGCTCCCTGGCCTAGGGTTAGGATTCCTATATGTAGGATGCTTGGAGCTAGGGTTCAGGATCCTATGGGTAGGGCTCCTCATTCTACGGTTAGGGTTTCTATATGTAGTTCTTCCCACACTGTGGTTAGGATTCCTATAAGTAGGGTACTTGGATCTAGGATGAGGGTTTCTATGGCTAAGGCTCTCTGGTCTAGGCTTAGGGTTCCTATGGATAGTGTATTTGGAGCTAGGGGTAGAGTTCCTTTGGGTAGAGCACCTCCACATAGCATTATGGGTGCTATATATAATGCTCCTCGCACTAGGGTTAGGGTGCCAATAGGTAGGACTTCCCACCCTAGGGTTAGGTAGGGCTTCCCAGGGTTCCCGTGGGTGGAGTACTTTAAGCTGGGGTTAGTGTTCCTACAGGTAGGAATCCCCACCATAGGATTATGGGTCCTTTTGTTAGGGTACTTGGAGCAAGTAATATGATTCCTATAGGTAGCACTGTCTGCCTTAGGGTTCCTATAGGTAGGGCTCACCTTGCTAGGGTTGGTGTTCCTATTGTTAGGGCTCACTTCCCTACAGTTAAGCTTTCTATAGCTAGCACTTTCCATCCTAGGGTTAGGATTCCTATAGCTAGGACTTCCATCGCTAGGGTTAGGGTTCCTATAGGTAGAGTACTTTGAGCTAGGGTTAGAATTCCTATGGGTAGGCTTCCATGGACTAGATTTAGTGTTCTTAGGCATAGAGTCGTTGGAGCTAAGGTTAGTGTTCCTGTGGGTAGGCCTCCCTGGCCTAGGGTTAGGGTTTTGTGGGAAGGGTACTTGGAGTTAGGGTTAGGATTCCTCTGGATAAGGCTGCCTGCCCTAGGGTTAGGGTTCCTAAGGGTAGGGCTCCCCAGCCTAATAGGGTTTCAATGAATAGGGGTTCCCAACCGAGGGGTTGGGTTGCTATAGGTACTGGACTAGGGTTAGGATCCCTATAGATAGGGATGTCTGCCCTAGGGATAGGATTACGAGTAGTGTTACCTGTTCTAGAGTTAGAGTTCCTATGGGTAGGGTACGTGGAGTTAGGGTTAGCATTCATATAGGTAGAGCGTCCCACCCTAAGATTAGGATTCCTATAGTTACAGATACCCGCCCAATGGTTAGGTTTCTATGGGTAGGGCTCACCTCCCTAGAGCTAGTGTTCCTATGGCTAGGGCTCACCTCCACAGGATTTTTGTTCCTACTGGTATGGCTTTCTGCCCTAGGGTTAGGGTACCTTGGTTGGGGGGGTAGGGCTCAGCACCTTTGGGTTAGGGTTCCTACAGGTAGGGATCCCCACCTTAAGGGTATGGTTCCTTTATTAGGGTACTTGGAGCAAGTAATAAGGTTTCTATAGGTAGGGCTGCCTACCTTAGAGTTAGGGTTCCTATATGGATTTCTCCCCAACTAGGGTTATAGTTCCTATGGGTAGGGTAGTGGAGCTAGCATTAGTGTTCCTATGGGTAAGCCTTCATAGTCTAGGTTTAGGATTCCTATGGGTAGGAGTTAGGGTTAGGGCTCCTATGGATAAAACTCCCTGCCCTAGGGTTAGGGTTCCTATACGTAGAGTACTTGGAGCTTGGATTAATGTCCTATGGGTAGAGTTCCCTGGCCTAAGCTCAGGATTCTTTTGGGTATGGTTGCTGAAACTCAGGTTAGTGTTCCTATGGGTAAGGCTCCCTGGCCTATGGTTAAGTTTCCTTTAGCTAAGGATCCGAGGCCTAGGGCTAGGATTCCTATGGATAGGAATACCCTAATATTTCTATGGATAAGATACCCTAGTGTAAGGGTTCCAATAGGTAGGGTACTTGGTGCTAGGGTTAGTGTTCATATGGCTAGGAGTAACCTCCCTAAGGTTAGAATTTCCATTAGTTGGCCTCCCTGCCCTAGGATTAGAATTTCTATAGATAGGGCTTCCCACCCTAAAGTTAGGGTTCCTATCAGTAGGGCTTCACCCCTGAGGGTTAGGGTTCCTGTGGACAGGGTACTTTGAATTGAGGTTAGGGTTTCTAGGGGTAGGGCTCCACAATCTAGGGTTCGGATTCCTATAACTAGGGATCCCCACCCTAGAATTATGGATAGGGTACATGGAGCTAGGGTTAATGTTACGAAAGGTAAGGCTCCTCTGAGTAGGTTTAGGCTTCCTATGGGTAGGACTCATTTCTCTAGGGTTAGAATTCTTATGGGATGGGCTCCCCACCCTAGGGTTAGGGTTCCTATATGTAGCATTCCCTGATTTAGGCTTAGGTTTCCTGGGTGTAGGGTACTTGGATTTAGGGTCAGGTTCCTAAGGTTAGGGTTCCCTGGCCTAGAGTTAGGGTTCCTATACGTAGGTCACTTGGAGCTAGGGATAGGATTGCTATGAGTAGGGATCTCGGCCATAGGCCTTGGGTTCCTATATATAGGGCTGCCCAACATACTGTATGGGTACAGCTCCCCACCTGTGTGTAGGGCACTTGGAGGTAGGGATAGGGTTCCTATTACTAGGGCTCCCAATCCTAGGGCTAGGGTTACCATGGCTATGGCTACCTGCCCTAAAATTAAAGTTGTGATGGTAGGGTGCATGGAGTAAGGGTTGGGGCTCCCACCAGTAGGGTACTTGGAGGAAAAGTTAGGGTTCCTGTGTGAAGGTTTTCACACTAGGGTTAGGTTGCTATGGGTAAGACTCATCTCCTTAGGGATAGTGTTCCTATCGGTACTGCTCACCACCCTAAGATTAGGATTTCCATTAGTTGGCTTCCCTGCACTAGGGTTAGAATTCTTATAGGTAGGGCTTCACCCCCTAGGGTTAGGGTTCTTTTGGGTAGCGTACTTTGAACTGGGGTTAAGGTTCCTATAGGTAGGGTGCCTGTAGACAGGGTTAAGGTTCCTATGGTTAGCATTCCCTGGCTTAGGCTTAGGCTTTCTAAGTGTAGGGTACTTGGTTTAGGGTTAGGATTCCTATGGGTAGGGCTCCCTGCCATGGGCTTAGGCTTGCTATAGGGAAGGCTCCTCACCCTAGGGTTAGGGTTCCTATATGTAGGTCACTTGGAGCTAGGGTTAAGATTACTATGGGTAGATATCTCAGCCATAGGACTTGGGTTCCTATAGATAGGGTTGCCCACCATATCATTAAGTTTCCGCTGAGTATGGCTCCCAATTCTTGAGTTAGGGTGCCTATGTGTAGGAGCTAAGATTGGAGTTCCTAGGGTAGAGCTCCCTGGTCTATGGTTAGGGTTCTTGTGACTAGGGTTAGGGTTACCATGGGTAAGTCTACCTGCCCTCAAGTTAGAGTTGCAATGGGTAGGATGAGTTGAGCTAGGGTTATGGTTCCTATAGGTACTTCTTCCCACCTTAGGGTTCCTGTTGGTAGGGTACTTTGAACTAGGGTTAGGGCTCCTATGGCTCCCCATCCTCGAGTTAGGCTTCCTATGGTTAGGGTACTTGGAACTAGGATTAGAGTTTCTATTGGTAGGACTCCCCAGCCTAGGGAGAGCGATCCTATGGATAATGATCTCCACACTAGGATTAGGGTTCATTTTCACCCTCCAGGCAAGTTCAATGTCATCAAAAGTGACAGATCCAGAAACAAAAGCTCTTGATTGTCAGTAATATGAGTCAACTCCCTGACTGCTTTGGTGCAACAAAATACAAAATGATATATTTCTTGCATGTATTACACTGTGTGCCTCTGGCTGGGACTTGCACCATCTCTTGAGATATAGCTTTTTCCACACCTTGTGCAAGTAGGCTGGAATTTGTCCCTGTTAGCCAGGGAGTGCTCTCCCCTGGCACCAGGGGTTTTATGAGAATGTGACTTTTGACACTCAAATGTCCATTTATAGCTTCTAAGCTAGTTTCAGATCTTTCAAGTCACTCCTCCCTTTTGTTCTGTTGTTTGACTAATTCTGATGGCTTTGCTATCTGTATAGCTGTGGCTAGAGTTAAATCTCTCTTCAATTGTAGCTGCTGTGAAAAGTTTTTCTCTCTTAACCCAATAACCAAACTGTCATTGATACTTTCGTGTTTTGCATTCCCAAAATCAGTTTTCAACCATTATATGTAGAGCTCTTATAAAACATTCATCATTTTCCCCTCATTCTTAAATTCTCTGCTGAAAACATGCTCTTTCATAAACCACATTTCTCTGGGATATAAAGTATGCACAAAATAGAGCCAGAACCCTTTCATAGTCATCTTTGTGACTGTCTTCAATAAAGTCAAAGGATTTAAAGAAATGCTCTACTTGATTCCCCATCGCATATATTAAAAGAAGATACCTGTATGTCTCCAGTTTCTTTGAGGGAGTTTGCAATTTGAAATGTTGCAAAATACTGTTTTCAGTCTACTGTGCTGGTTTGTCAAAGTTGAAGTTCTCTGAGATATTAAAGAGTGGCATGTTGATTGAGATCCTATAACCTTTGTCGCTATTTCATCTGCTTCTGTTCTTAGTTTACTCCTGACACCATGTCATGTTCTTCTATACCAGATAGGGACTGGCTACAGAGCTTGCTTATACACACGGGATTGTTCATGCTCAGCCATAACTGGCAGAGGTTCATTTAAATAAGGTATTTTACACACACTGCCACCTTGTGGCAGAACTGTATAATACAATTTACCATTCCATTATAGTCCGCAAGACAGACCAAGTTCTACATTTGGAGGCCTTCCTCTGACAACGTCATGCCTTCAGCTCCCATGATGGCATAGCTAGGGGTTTCCAAGAAAATTACCTCAGCCATCTCAGTGCTACATAAAGAAAACCTCCATTACCATTGTAATAATGATTAGTTCTCCAAAATTAATTACCTGTTTTAGAAAAAGAGACAACTCACAAGTAATATTGTCTCTCTTCAATTTATGTTTCAGAGATGATGTTGGTATTTTTCCCTTCTTTTTTCTGGAAAATGTATTTATTCCATTATCTAAAAACGATGAGATTATTAATATGATCTCTTATTAATTATACCTTTAAGATCCTTTCTTTCTCCTGTACATCTAAACTCCTTTGTATTGGTAAGTAGAATATTTTGCTTTTTGTTTGTTGTAATTAATCAAAAAATTACAGGAAATTAAATTTTTAATAGGACTTTTCTGTAGAAATAAGAAATTTTACAAATGACCATGTTGCACCAGTTTAAAAAAAATGTGCTGATGACTAAAGAAAAACATACCCAAATATATACTTACAGGAATCCAGAGTAATTTCTATTGTGATTTCATTGGGGAGGAAATAATTAAATGCTTCAATTCAAAATTTTTGTTCAGTAAAAATAATTGTGTGCCCTGGAAAACATTAAAGAAACATCATTAAAGTACCTCTATGGGCTTGTTTTCACTGCACTGTTAGCTTAGGTATAACTTCAGTGGAAGAAAGGATGAAGGGGATTGTTTGAAAATGTAACCTGTGAGTGACGGAGGTTGGCATTACTGGCCAGTCAGAGGTAAGAGTCAACACTTCAATGTATATGAGAAATTAAAAGGTGGGGTTAGACCATTAAGGGCCTTGAAAGTGAAGGTAAGTAGCTTATGTTGAAGCAATAGAAAAGAAGGGCCCAGTGAAGGAATAGAAAGAGAAGGGTGCCATGGTTAAACAATAGGCTAGGAAAATATACTGTTCTGACTGGATGTGAGCAGGGCAAGATTGCATTTGTCAAGCCCAGAGAAAAGGATGTTGCAGTAAGTGAGATGCAAGATGATGAGGGCCTGGAGAAGAGTTTTAGATGCGTGGCTGGATAGGAAAGGCCATACCTTAGAGATGTTTTGTAGAAAAAATTTGCAAGATTTAGATGTAATTTGAATGTGAAGATATGAGAGAGAGAGGAGTCAAAGATGACACCCAGGTTATGTGTCTGAGTGACAGGCAGGGTGGTGATCAAGAAAGGATGTCAGGGAGAGTGCTTGGGGGAATTGTTAGTGAATGTTACTGTTCTAATGTTACTAATGTTAACTGAAAACCTGAAAAGTATCAGTAGGCTTGTTTTCACTATAGTGTTTGCTCAAGGTATAACTCGACTGTTATCCCTAACCTGACTCCCGTCCACACACACAACTCTCTAGTTCAAGTGAAGTGGTGCTTTAAACTTGAGCTAACGAGCTTGTCAAGGGGTATGGGTTGAATCTCAAGTGCTGCTGACATTCAAGCAAGTAATGCAGCAGGGGACAGAGCTACTCTGCTGCTAATCCACTCGCTCTGTTCAAGTGGAGTATTTTGCAATGTGACTGCTCTCACTCAAGCTAGGCTAACTTGAGAAGAGTTAATTTGAGTGCAGATAACTTGAGCTAACATTGCAATAAAGACAAGACCAGAGTCTCTTAAAGGATAGTATAAATGATCATCTATTATTAAGAATAACTAATTGTGTTGCGCTAGCACAGAGAGACGCAATCAGGAACAGAGCCCCATTGCTCTGGTCACTGTGTTTAAAAACTGTAACTTGCTTTATTAATTGAATAGTATGGTGAACTGATGTGTTTCCAAAACCAAAATGCCTGTCCTTTACATCAGCACAAGTTTAGATACCCTGCCGGCACTAATCTGTAAGACTGTTACTGACTCCTCCAAATCCCCTTCAACACTCACCCATACTGTGACAGCAGCAAGATATCAGACAACCATTCTGGTTAAACTGAGCTGTCATCAGGGATGACAGAGGTTACTTATTAATTTATCATTTTAAAAATAATTTCAAATGACTAAAAACCACTAAGTTGTGCACCTAACAGAGCTACAGAACTGTGTGTTCTTATTACTGTTACCCCCACTTTCTGTCCCTCCCTTTCCATACTCACTTGGTTTAGATTTGATTGTGAAGTCTTTGAGACAAAGTCTACCTTTGTTTATACAACACCTAGCACACAGGGGCCAAATTCTGACTGGGGCCTTTGTCCATTACTGCAACATAAATAAACACTAATGATGTTTAATCAAAATTATACATGTGGGATCTAAATGGGCAGATCTTTTAAAACTAGAAGTCAGGTAATTTTTCTTAAATTCTGCTCAACTAAACATGAATGTAAAGGTTTACTAAGGCAATTAAACTAGAATACAAAAGTTCAGCTAAGGTTTGCAGGAGCAAGCTGGCTTAATCTTCATTAAGCGGTAAGAGGAAAAGAAATACTTCTCCTAGAGTTTGGTGATATTTGTGGGAAATTTAAAAAAAAAATGACACTGACAATGTTTGCAACTTTGCTCCACACAATTTCACGTGCCATGAAATTTAATTTTTCACTTCATTTTAGGGAACCAAAATTACGCAGATGAAACCAGGAAAATCCATTTTAGGGCAGTCGGGGGAGGAAATTAAACGTGACTTTTAAAAACTCTTCTGGAGGCATCATTACCCCTGAGAAACCATATGGCAAAGAGGATTAAGTCCAGGGTTTGGAATCTGGTTCTGATCTCTAGTCCCACCTCTGACATTGATTAGCTTGAATTATACTGTAGTTGCGTTTTGCTTCTGTCTCCCACAATTGAAAGTGGGGAGGAAAGGGATTCAGCAAACCTTGGAGCAGAGTGGGGAGATACGGTGATGGGAAATCTTTCCCATATCTATGCTATCTGCCTTTTGCCACCACATTCTTTCCCTGTGGTCCCATTGGAGGGGGAGGATGCTCTCCTACTGCCTCAAATAAAGGAAGGGTAGCAGAGTTATGGGATTTTCTTACCCTCTTCTTACTTGGAGGGTACGTCAGGCTGCAGCATTTTATCTTGGCTGTGGCTCAAGCTGCTGCATCTTGAGTCAGCAGAGCAGAAACACTGAGCTTGTTCTGCCTGGTATCAGAATGCTCCAGACAGAGTTGAGCAGTGATGGGCAGCTCTCTGCTGTTGCTAAAGCAGCAGCCAGAAGACTTAAATGTGTTTGTGTGTGGAAATGTACATTTCTGCAAGTTTCAAATGTGAAAAGAGCCATTCCCTCATAACGGCAAATAAAGCAAAATGTCTGTGTGCATACATGCAAAATCACATTGAACAAAAAGGCAGTACTACTCTGTGAAATCTGCAACACAAAACCCATGAGGTCTGCCCATGTCTCCTTGCAATAAGCTCTCTGTGTGAAGCCAACCAAGTCTGAATTGCTAATGAATAATGAAAGGCAGCAGTGCAGAAGGGAGAGCTTCACCAACTAGCGCTTTCATAATGGGTCAGATCTTTTGGCTGCTGCTTCCATGATCAGTCTTAGGGGCATTTGGATGTAAGTCCAGACCTATAGCTACCATTGCTAGTTTGTCCATTTTCCATTCAAAGAATATTGCCAGACAAGTTGTTTGTTTTTTGTCTGAAGCAAAGCAGGGCCTTTTTTCATGCATTTAAGCAAACCTGATTATAGTAATGCTGTTATTTACTATTATTTACCTCCTGTACAATTCAAAATGTTCTCTTATCTAGGTCAATTTCAGTAACCCTGTTCCTCTTAAACTGTTTTAATTTCAATGATTCCCTGTTAAACAACACTGATTGTTACATTTATTGATTGGCTGCCTTTTATGGACCAACCCCATCCTAATCCCTGCTGCAAATGGGCACAGAAGACTCTGATGGATTTGACAGCAGTGAGCAGCCATTTACTCTAGTCTATATAAATTCTTATAGTCTGAGTGACTTCCACTCATGCATTAAGCAGCATGACTAACTTTTGTCACATGTGGTTTGTTCTCTCTCCTGTTCTCTTCCCAGGACAAAATTATGTTTCCAATACAGTGTTTTGGTTGGTAGGTTTTTTTTTAAATATTTATGCTGCTGTGTGTTTATGTTAGAGAAGTTAAGGTCAAAGAAATCCCCTTTGCACTTGGAGCGGAAGGTGGTGGTAAGGCTTGTGATGGTCTTTCATTCCTGTGGAAGTCTGTTCCACAGCCTAGGACCAGCTCCCAAGAAAGCTCTGGCTCTTGCACAGACTAGCTTTACCCTGATGGTAAAACGTTCCACTGTGGCTGAAGGGTAGAGTTGTCAACCACAGTCCCCATCCCAAAGCTTTTGGTGGTCTTTTAGCTATGCTGGGTGCAGGCCATGGAACACTTTGGGAAGGACCAAGACCTTGAACTTGATGTGATATTTTATAGGAAGCCATTATAGAGAGCAGAGGAAAGATCCCATGTGTTCACAGTACCCCACGTTGTTGAGGAAATGCAACAGTTAAACCACTGTGCCTTTGAAAAGAGAGGGACTGATTCCTGCAGTCTTTGTGCAGCCTGAACTCCTATTTAAGTCAACAGGAATTTTCTCTGCTGCTCAGCTGTGTCCCGCAGGTTCCTTTCAGATGTCTTGAATATAAGTACCACTTAGATTAAGATCAGGCACTGAAGAAATATTTCACATTACTTTATCCCTTGTGTAATCACCTTAATTTCCAAACTGACAGAAAAATAATGCATACTATTCTTTGTCTCCATGGGATGCTCGATGTTAGCCATTTTTCCCTAGGATTTGATTTAGTAGCCCACTGATGATCAGGTGATGTGATGGGATGTACCAACCCCCCACTGATGAGGTGAGGGTTAAAAAACTGCTTTAGGCCCTAGAGGCCATGCCCCCTCATGCCTGCTGGCCATGGCCCCCATGGAAGGAGCATTCAAAAGGGAGCAGCTCAGCTCACAGAGAAGGAAAGCAGTCAGGTGCGGCAGCCTCCTGCTGGGAAGCCAGCAGGACTCCAAGCTGCGCCATGGGATGGGGCTGAGCCTCCTAGTCATGCCACAGGAAGCCAGTTGACCATGGGAACCAAAAAGGATGACTTGCTGTTATCAGTGAAAGAGCTGCCAGAGACAGAGCAAAGGGTAGGAAGCGACCCAGGTGATGTGCTTGGGGATTTGGATACCTGTACCCTGTAGCAGGACACCTGATTTTGAAGGGCCCTGAGTTGGAATCCGGTGGAGTAGGATGGGCCTGGGTTCCCCCTACTCCCAAGACACACACTGGGCAACACTGCTGCTTTGGGCCTCTCGCCACTCCCCTGCAGATGTCTAATGGCACTATACACGTTAAACATTTTACAATACCAATGGAGCATTGATCTTGCACCCAACTCCACTGTTACTTAATTTGCCAGGAGTTTTGATATTCATTTCAATGTGGGAAGGTCCCTGAAATATAAAACTTGAAGGCCAGTATTCTCACCAGAGGCAAAAGAGCTATTCATTTTAAGTCTTGGTAAACAGAAAGATTAGACAGAGAAATAATTGCTTCCTAAGAATTAAGAGGAGACAAAAATACAGAGTATTCATTAAGAGCAAATAAATAAATACTGTTATTTTCTAGCAGCTTTTCTACAATTAATCATTTATTTTCTGAAAGGCACAGAGGTGCAACTGCTCTTGCTGAATTTTATTCAACCATTGATTTTTTTTTGTTCAGCTGTAAAGCCTCAGGTCATGATGTTCTTCAGATTTGAAGTCACCTAGTGAAATAATTGATGTGCTGAGTATTGTGTCTTATAAATCCAAACTCAGAATTTTGCCCTGGTTAGCATTTTTTAAATGATGTATCGCTTTGATTTCGGCGTTCTTGATTTCAATGCATCATTTTTACTTTACATTGACTCTGCTTTACATTGTCTGAGACACCCCACAGTGCTTGAAGTACACTATAGAAATGAAAGATAGGTTTGTATTGATTATATCATTTTATTACTGTGCTCCCATAAAATTACAAACATTTATCAAAAAATGAAAGACATGATTGAGCAAAATATAGCCCTTAGATGAGTGGCAGTGCTTCGGTGACTTAAAAGTAAGTTGCGCATAACTATCTGAGAAGAGAGTTGGGCCCATAGCAGCAGACTGCAGGTTATTAAATTAACTTTCAATCACTGTAGAACTGAGCCAAACTCAAATCAGTCATCTACAGGTGAAAGAGTTCCCTCTGCCCATTGTCAATCTTCCAAGCCATGAGTCAGCCACTCTTCCATTATTTGATTGCTTTGAGGGGAGTGCATCTACATCAGTCTCTGAGTTGAATAATCACACTCTAGGAACTCTCAGTAGTTCTAGTGTCATACGTTCACGTTTAACAAGTCAAGGAGCAAAGTAATAAAATAAGAAGAGTCACAGCGGCAGAGGAAAGAAAGTGGTGTCTAAGTGAATTGAGGTCAATGACTTGAATATGGCTCTGTTCTTTTGAAGAAGCAGCTACAGAAAAGCCCTAGGCAATTTGGAAGCGTAAAGACCCTATTGATTTTTGTTGTTGCTTTGCAGACTAGGTATTACAGTTAGTGGTTTTAAACGCTCTCATGGGTAAAAAGAAATGAACTGAAGTTATTTGTATTTTTAGCAGTAACTAAGGGCAAATCCTGTTTCTTCCTCTGTGGGAGCAAAGGACCGTCCCGCCCTGAAACCAATTCAATGGCGAGTGTGTGCATAATTTGGAGTTGCTGTATAGGGCTGGTGCACTCCTGGACAGTGTGGAGGGGCTTAGCAGGAGCTCCTTACATGACTAAGTAATGGGGAGAAAGGGGTGATCAGGGCCAGAGAATCTTTTACTAAGCAGTCTTTGTTCGGTGTTCGTACTATACTAAGCACAGTGTGAGCCTTGTCCATGACTGGGGCTCCAGGGTGCTATGGTAATACAAATAATAAGCAGATCCTCTGATCTCTCCTCTTCTTTGGGGGCATAGGTGCTAGGCTGTGGAGATTACTCCATTCATTAGACTTCATTGCCCTTGTCGTTTCCACTTCCTCATATTGCAGTATCCAGTTACTCAGACTGGACATTGGGGAAAGAGTTTGCCCCTCCAAGGACATACAGGCACCCTGTCTCAGAGAGCTACCAACTGCTTCTGTTGTTTCCAGCATAGCCAGTTCCTGCTTGCACCCAATGTTTAAAGTTAGGATGACTAGAAGAAAAGGGGATCAAAGTATTAGCTTAAGATCAGTCAGTAAATCGCTTTTTGCTCCATGACTTTGCGTCATATTTTCCCAAAGTCTGCTTTTTGAAAGTAGTATTTTCTAGACACACATGCAGTTCTAGCAGACATGTCATAAATCGGGGTCTTCACGTAGTGCTACTCAGTTCAAAAGTTCATGCATTTTCATAGCCTGGGTCCCGTGTGCATTTTACATTCTAGCCCCCTATAGAAAAGTGGGAATTACTGGATGTAATTTCTTTTTCAATATATTGCTGCACTGGTAAACACTAGGGACCTGCTTTTTGGACATGCTGAGCACTCTCAACTCCATAGCTGCCAAGTTTTGTGCAGTTCAATGGGTGACATCTTATGCAAATTATTTAAGGACCTAACTTGCTTATTCACAAATAAATATGTATATGACCATAAACTTTAGCTTGTGGCCCATACAACTTTCTACACACAGGTGCACAAAATTTGGCAGCTATGAGGCTGCAAAAGGTAGATGAGGTGGGGGGGCAGTGTCCAGGAGCAGAGAGTGCTGATTGGAGAGGGGACCAGTCAGTGTCTGGGATTGCTGGCTGGAAAATGGGGGTGCTTGAGTTGGTGTCTGGGTGCTGTCTAGGAAGTAGCTGGGTGCTGCGAAAGAGTAGATGGGAGGCAGCGATGGATACTGCTGGTGTTGGATGGGTTCTGGGATGTCTAGGAATACTAAGGAAAGTGGCTGGGCCCTGTCTGGGAAGACAGCTGTGGGCTAGTAGCTGGAGAACCAGGAGTTGAAGTCTCTCTAAAGGGCAGAGGTCTGGGATCTGGCTGGGGTCTCTTTGCATGGCAGCAGCTTGGACTCTGGCAGTTGGTCTGACTGAGGACAGGCCTCTCTGTGGCCGGGGTCCAGCTGGGGACTTTGAAGGGCTAGAGGCTGTCTAGGGAGAGGGGTCTGTCTAAGACAGGAATGTGGCAATTGGCTGGGAAGTGGGGTCCAGGGCACAGAGGACAATCGGGAGGAGCCTGATACCCCCTCACCTTCTGTCCCCACCAGCCATTGCTGCCACCCCTCTACTCACTGCTGTTGCAATAACGCCACATAGATGCAGCAGAAGTAGCAGCCAGAGGGGAAAATGGACAGGTGCTGGAAGCCAGGCTCCTAATGGCCAGTAGAGGAAATACAGTGCCTGCAAGAGACATTCAAGTGAGAAGCAGCCCTGCAACTCCAACTGAAATCAATGGGAGCTCTGGGTGCTCAGCTCTTCTGAAAATGACCCTCAAGGTTTCTCTCTTTTCTGACAGTCATTTTCTATGCTGAGCCTTGCTCACCCTTCCACTGGCTGGCAGCAACAGGGTAGGAGGATCAGGGGGACATTACCAGTCCTTCCTGCTAGATTTAGAATGGTCTGAGCGGAGGGAATTCACAGGTGTCTCAGATCAGGGGAGTTTAGAAAGCTGACCCTTCTCTCCCCAAAATTCTGTTCATGATGCCAGATTCTGGGTCAGACTCTCCATTGACTGACAGCTTGTGTGTCATTTACATCTGTGCAAGATAAGTGTAAAATGACACCAAATCAGAATTCTCCACTCACTCATTCTGGAGATACCATGTTACGCCCACTTTGCCCAGCCCTAAGTGACTAGGGTGGCAAGCAGCAGATCAAGCTTTGACCATGAAAATTGGACAAACCCCTCCACTTTTGAAAAATGTCCTGGGTTCTTTCATGTCCATATGAAAGACTTGTATGCCTGTTAAACTGCTGCATATTACTCCAGTTATCTGCAAACAAAAGAAGGGAAATCTGACATTTCCTGAATTTTCTGTACATAATGTTTAAACCACTAAACCTTTCTTTTCATCTATTAAAAGTCCTTTATTTACAGACAAAAATATTGAGTAGGGCTGCTTCAATTTATCATTGTGAATAAACCACATACTGGCTACATGTATCACATAGTATTGTTTCTGCTCCTCAATTGGATGATTTTTTTTTAAATGCAATAACGAACAAATTACAAATACAGGTATTCATATACAGAAATGAAATTGCTCAAATGTTATTGAAAATCCAAGAGAAGTTGTTTGCGAAATCAAAGGTGTGAGCAGTTGATTGTAGTTCTAATGAATGTTCACAAACCCTGTCTGTGTAGTATTAGAACAGTTCTAATATGGAACCTCCTAAAATTGTGGTATTATCATGTGCAGCTGTTTCTCTTTGTGTAACACCCTGGCAAAGTATCTTAAACCTCCCTTGACAGTCAAGTCTAGTACAGACTAACACACTGCTATTGCTAACAACTAACAGAGTTAAAGGTCTCAAAGTTCAAAATCTGCTGATGACCCATGCAGGTGGTTATTACACATCTATGGAAACATGTACCAATTTACCAAGGATCATAGTGGATTCTCCATCACAGGTAATTTTTAAATCAAGATTGAAAGTTTTTCTAAAAGATCTTCCCTAGGAATTATTTTGGGGGAAGTTCTGTGTTACACAGGAGGTCACACTAGGTCACACTAGATAGAATCTATGAATCTAAGTATTTGGATGCACAGATAGGCACTTATATATGCAGTTTTTATTATTTGTTATGCCTGGTGATGTACTCAAGACACACAATAACAGACACTGCCCTGAAGAGATTACAACCTAAGATTGCATTTCCATTCATAAATGCAGGTTTTCTAGAATCAGATATGTTATTTTGCATGTATAATTTAGAAGGTTTCTTTAAAAATTCGATTAGGTGAATATTGTCAGCAACCTACCAGTCTGGATTATACTGAATGACACTAATAATATTTTTCATTATCTTTTATTTACATATACAGTTGAGCATTCTCCTTTATTTTATTGCTCTGATACCCCATAATAGGGGAGGGAAAACATGTTTTCAGAACAACTTTTCTAAAATCCATAAGCTTCAGATGTTTGATATATTTGCTGCATTTTGCAAGACAGAATTTAGAAATGATGACTAACTTTCCATTTTCTTTGTAGTGTGATTGACAAGTTCATTTTCACATTCAAGTATATGCCCTTTGATTATCATTATGATATGAGAATGCTTCTTCCCACATTATGGCTGCACTTACACATGGGAATAACTGCAATACTTTGCCTAAAGTACTGATAATTACACTGCAGCTACACTGTGAGCGGTGTAAGTACCTATTATAGCATTGCTGTTGCATGTTATTGAACAGTCACTTAAATGCTCTTATGTTTGACAACTGTGTGGTGTAATTATATGTTACTTCAAAAATCTCTCTTTTACAAAGTGTCACTCCAAAAAAATCATTTTTTATTTTAAAAGACTAAAATCATCTAAAAAATAATGCCCTGCTGAGCTGAGTTGAATGCTGCATTACAAACAAAACTGGATCTGTCACTGATCAATTGAGTATACAAGGCAAAAGATGATAAATGTGACTGATTTAAAAGATCTGTGGGACTAAACTTAGACAGTCACACTGACGCTCAATTATTCCCATAACCAAACTAATAGGAGAAACAGGAAATTAGTAGTAGGTAGTAAGCTCTGTAGGAGTAGGCCAAGGGTTGGAGTCAGAAGACCCTGAGTTCTAATTCTGGCTCTTCCATTGAGTCACTTTGTGATTTTTAAACAAGTAATATCTCCTCTCTTCCTCAGCTGCCCTGACTATAAAATGAGAATTGTGATATCTCCCTCCCTCCTAAGTGTGTTATGAAGAATAACTATATTCTTTTACAGTTCCTTGAATGTGTAGGGTGCTGTATATATATTGATATTTATTATTATTGCTATAACTTGATATTTTAAACATATTATTCACCTTTTCTCATAAAAAGAAAGACCTTGAGTGAAAAATATGGCAAAATCAAAACTGATAAAGAACACCGGATTCCCCCATTTTGGATGCAACCCTTTTGAATTAGGATATTGTCATCTATAATACTTAAATTCCAAGGATGTTTTAGTATTGGCAGCATGTAACTCCCACCACTGCTGTACTCTAGTTATGTTTTCCCCGAGCTGGTACCTGAGTGCATCAAGCCTCAGCTAGTCAAACTAGCAAAACAAAGATGCACATTATATCCTATACATGGGCTCTCCAAAAATAATTGCTTCCAGTCTGGGATGTCTTTCCAAGAACACGGTACTGGATAGATAAGTAAAGTAACTTGCCCAAAGTCACAAGACAAGTCAGTGACAGATGAGACTAGAACACGGTCTCATACCCCACAGTTCAGTGCTCATCCCACTTGACCACACATGGCAACAGCCTTCTTCCCTGAAGTGTTTCGGATTTTTTCCCCAGATTTCCTTAAGCCTGAGCTGATAACACTTACTGGTCACGTCCTTCTTCACTGACACCCATGTTTGTTTGTTACCTGGGTAGGAAAGGCAGTTTCCTTTGCTCTTCACTACAAAAGGTGCAAAATTAACAGCATACATGGGAAAGTTTTAAATATTTTTGAAACACCATGAAAATGTGAATTTTAGTTCTCATCAGCAATGAGAATATTACTGTTTACACCTTCTGTAGGGCATGGTGATAAGAAACAGAATTAATCCTGAAGGAAGATAAAATGCATTGTGGTAAATCCATGTGCTGGTAGTTAGACTGATGGCAGGTGTATTTAAATCTTTGCAAGTATATCCACATTTCAATTATTATCTTCTCCTTTGTGTTTTGTAACAATCAGGCAGGGCAGGTGAGCCAACCGTTTCCTGGAGTCAGGAGAGCAGGGGACAGTACTCCTTCAATGGGTTGCAAGGATAAGGGGGGGAGGGGAGAGGGACACAGGCCCACCCAACTCCGCTGCGTCCCAGCCCAGGGCCCTAGTAGTGGCAAAGGTTTTGCCACTAAGTCGGCGGGGCTTCCGCCACAACACACCAATGGGGCTTGCCCCTTGTACAGCCACGCCTATGGCTGTCCCTGGGCCACTTCCTCCCCGTATCCCCAGGTACTTGTACTGGTGGGATCTTTGGTGTCACAGGGGTACACAGCCCACAGCAGGCTCATCAGTCCCTCTGCATCCACTGGCGGCAGGGCAGGGAGCTCCTCGGCAAGGGGCAGCTCCTCCAGGTCACAGGGTTCAGGGGATGGCTCAGCCTCCAGCAGCTCCTCCAGGTCCTGACCCGTCTCAGGGATGGCTCGGCCTCCGGCAGCTCCTCCAGGTCAGGTCCGGCCTCAGGGGGGATCCCCCAGCCCACAGGCTCAGGGAACTCGGTCCAATTACTGGGGCCCAGGGGCCTAGTAGTCCTGGGGGCCAGTAGGCCTAGGCCAGTCTAGGGGGCCCGGAGGCCCTATCCAACCCTTGGGGCTTGGTCGCTGGGGCCGTCGCCGGGTCCAAGGCTTTCTGAGGCACTTGCTTGGGGTAGCAGCCCGGCTGGGTTCCGGCCTTGGCTGCAGCCAGCAAAACAGCACATCTGTCTCCAACAGCAGCCTCTCCCTAACCAAGCTGTGGGGCCTGCGTTTTATACCCTCAGCCCGGCAGAGGCTCCACCCCTCTGTTGTTGGATTGGCCAGCCGGCGGGACCTATCGCTGGCCAGCTCCCCAGTTGCCAGGCAGACTGGATGGCCGGCCCTTTTTCTGCCTGCTCTGGGCATTGTGGCCCTTCCTCAGGCCCAAGCTCGGAGGAAGGCTACTGCACCTTCCTACAGATGATTATGCTTGAGCCTGCTTTGGCAGCGCGACACTAATTATTTGGCATCTAATGCTAAATATATGCTATTTGTTAAGGTATTGAGCATTTTTTTCTTCTATCAAATTTTAATTCAGTGTTAATACTGATTTTGAGTTCGTAAATATGCTGTTTGGTAGATTGTGTTTTCATAATCTAAACTATGGGGGGTTTTGTGTTTCCTTGTTTGTTTTATGGTTTTGTTTTTGTTTTAGATTCAATTGTTTTGGGCCAGTTAATCAAACTATTGCCCTAGGCCAAGACTATCAGTCATATCCTTTGTCCGCTCCTCCTGAGAGCAGAAAGTCTAAAACTTGCCTTCATGGCCTGTAGGCTGGCTTGTGTACTAGAACAGATATACAAGAATAAACTGGGTACACTGTCCAAATGCTCAGGGAGACCCAGCCAACAGACCACAGCAACACTTGCCTAGTCAAATCAAATTGAAATATTTTAATACAAACTCAGCTGTGCGTGCCTTTTCTCTCTCTTTTGACCTCTGGATGTTGTCTTTCATTTACAGCTGCCCAAGGCCCTACTGTATCCAGCCCGTAGATGGAAGCATAGCGGCCCAGAACTAGTATTTGTCCACATTGTGCAGCTGTTGTTCCAGCCATAGCAGATAATTCTGGTAAATTGAAAGTCATGGGGGAACATTCTCAGCAATTATGCTTTGTCAAACATAAATGAGTCTGTTTGGAAAGCAAGGCTGAAAATGAGCAGCTACCAAAGATGCAACAGCTTAGTGTGAATTAATCACATTTGCCAACACAGCAGTAAGGATGGTTCAAGCAATGATTCAGCCTGTTGCTATGGGCTTGAAAGATGGCTTGAATGTAGCAGGCCAACGAACATTCGTAGTTGATGGGGTTTGGTGCTGGCAACAATCACTTAGCATTTCACAAGCAGAGAAAAAGCAATGAGAGGATATCCTCATATGTCAAGAATGTGGTTTTAAGCCGCAGCCCACATATCCAGAGATGAGGAAGAGCTGAACTGCTAAGCGGCCTGTGACACAGAGGCCCTTGGTGCCAGCTGGTAAAGGGTTCACTGTTCTGTAACTGCAATTCCTAATAGGCCCGACAAACTCACTACATCTAGCACACTAATTTCATGGTATTTCACCATAAATGATGTAATGTGAGGTCTCTAATAAAAGCTTATGTGATACTGCTCCTCATAATCATTGCATAGTATAAGTATGGATGATATTTAAAAAGTTGTGTATATGTACTGAAAATGTTTTAAAGTCTGTCACAAACCAAAGAGATAAACAGGTTTCTTCCAGCCAGAAGATAATTTGTGTGTATCTCCGTCAAATGTAAATTAAGAATTGTAAACCAACACAATGGAAGCCCCATTTATATATGGAAAGGAGCACACAGGTAATAACAAGTGAGAGGGGATGCTACTGTCTGTAAGGACAGCCAATGAACTTCGGGGGTATAAGTAGAAGACAAAGAGACACCCCTTTATCCTCCACCTGAGGAAGTAAATGGACAGTGCATTTATATTAATGAAAACAGGATCTCAACGAAGCTTGACTGAAATGCTGCAAAAGACATATTGTGTGAAATAAGCTTCTTTAGACAGCAGGTTAGCCTGTTAACGTCAAGTTTAGTCTCTTGTGTTATGGTTTTGTTTGATAAGTAATCTTTCTATTTCCATTATCCACACTCACTGTCTCTTAAACCTTAACCTTTGGTAATAAACCTGAGATTGTTTTCACTATAAATTTATCTCAGTTCAGTGCTGTTATAAGGAGCTGATCCTGAGTTGAATCAAACAAGCTGGCATGTGCACTGTGCCTTTGGGAACAGCTGACCGGTTACTCTGTGAATGTTCAGTTGATAAGGATCTGAATACTACAGGGGATGTTTCAAGGAGCCTGGGGTGCACCTATTGTTAACGTGCCAGGCAAAGTGAGGGCTGGCATTGCCCAGAAGAGAGTGCTTGACTGGGTGAAGGGCTGGCAGTGTCAGGGATCTGATGCTTGGCTACCACAAGAAAGACTCCTGCACATTGGAGGTGGGGGGAGGGGTAACAAGATGATTTACAGTCTCTGGGGCTCTAGGGGAGTGTGGGCTGAAGGTCTGAAAAGTTGTAAGAAGTGCTTTCCCGTGCACTGGGTCAGTTTCTTTGGCCATTATGGAAGGAAGCATAGTACCACCCGCTCCTGCACTCCATTCTACCCTCCCCACCATCTGAAATGGTTAGCACTCAAGCAGGGTAATCCTGGAAGCAGTCCTTGCTTTCTCACAATGCAAGGATTGGGCATGTGACTTGCCTCTTCCTTGTTGGAAAGATGCAGGAATTAAATTTGGAATATTTTACACGTGTATCATCTTCAAGTGGAAACCATACAGAGAAGGGAAGACTGCAAAATACTGGGTGAGGAAAGAGGCCAAAGTGGATGAAAAAGGATACCTGGGAAATATGAAAGAGGTGGCTGATCCTCACAAACGAGGGGCTATCGCTATCATCTGATAGCAGAGTGGTACAAAATACATGGTATGCAGTGGATTTGACATGGCGTATATAATGGTAGAAAGCATAAGATGATTGAAGAGAAAATACCTCACAAAGGCAGATAGTTAATTTTTTAGAATTCCCTACTTATATTACTGAAAGAGTTTTTAAAAACTAAATTTGCTTTCCACTATTCCTTTTTTGTCTAGTTTTGTAGCTAGGTACCTATAACTATAGATCATATTCCCAAGCTTTGTTTAGTGACTGACTAAAAGCAGAGAATTCAGAAATTGAAATTACACCAAATCTGAGCTGAGTAAATATTTCATATTGAATATTTCATTAATTTTGCCCTCTTTTTCTATGTGCAAATTGTTTGTGAACAGATCACAGACCCTGTCACTAGCCATAATGACAAGTGAAAACTTGAAATTGTGTTTTATTACACTGCTAACCCACACGCTCTATAACTTTAAGTGGCAATAACTTTCAACGACTCTCAAATTCAACCAGATTTAAACCCAGCTTCAGACTGGTTTTTGGTCATACATGTAAATAATACTGTATGTAGCAACTGTCCATCTCAAAGGATGATGGAGTAAGATAGGTGGTCATGAAAGAAGAAATGAAAGTGCAGGAGGCCTCAAGCACTAGTAGTCCACTGACTTTATCGGGCTTGTACATTCTGCCTGCATTATCTGTGGCAAGGATTGCTGTTCAGGAATTGGACTTTATAGCCACTCGTGATATTGCAGTGATTACTCCATCCCTGCTGCTGGAGCTCTTATACCTACATCTACCTTCACCTGCTCAGCAATTAATTCTGTCCCTAACCTCCTAATCAATCCTGTCCCCTCAAGTCCCCTCCTTGCATCACTTCTGCCCATCTTCATCCCCCCCACACACCCATCAGCCCAGCTTCCTGTCAGTTCAGCCTGCCCAAACTCCACATCCCCCAGAGGTAACAGGAGACTGCGACGTAAAGTGACATTATTGTGACATTATGCTATGATTATAATATTGTGACATTAGTGCATTGTTTGTGTTATTTTTAGTGACGTCAGTAAAACGTTTACCGTGTCAGTAAAAAAACCCAACGTCAGATCTTCACGTCAGTAAAAACTAAAATGCAAGGTTGGCAGTTCCCCTCTCACAGGCCTGGGAGGGCTGCAGTAGGGTTCCCTCTCCCTATTCCAGGTTGGGGGTGTGGCTCCAAGGACTGGCCAGCCCCCTCTGCCCCTTTCCAGGCTGTGTGCTGCAGGAGAGAGGGGGGAGGAGCAGAGGCACCATCCTGTTCGTGTTCCTCATGGGAAGCAAGGGAAAGGAGGGGACAGAGACACCCTGAGCTGCTGGGCTCTTTCCTCTCTCCCCACCTCTCCCTGTGAGAATGGCTTTGGGTTGCTGGGCTGAGAGGCGGTGGGGGACCGAGCTCTGCCTGCAGCACCTCCAGCTGGTTGTTCAGCCCTAGAAGGCAGGCAACTGAAGCAGTTAATCAGAAGGTCCAAATTCACTAGCGGGCTGGAGCGTCTCAGGTATTACATGACTGGGTTCCATCCCAGCCAGAATCCCATCCCTCGCAAAAGACTCGTGAGAGTTGGCAATACTGGGATTCTCTCTGTACTTTCCACAGGTATAATGCTTCCTGCACGTGATGTGGTGCCACTTTTCACCCAAGGCAGCAGTGTGTAAAATAGTGATGCTCTAACTCTAAGAGTACAGTGGGACCACAGCCATGTCCACCACTGCTGGTAACACTGTGGGATCCCCTCTTTACACTCAAAGGGATGAAAAACCTGGCTTCATTGAAGTCAGTGGGAATTTTACCATTGATTTAAATGAAACCAGGATTTCAGCAAGAGAGGTGCACTGAACAATATTTGTGCTGTCTCCCTGCTCGGGCCCATATGAGGGTGGGTGGAAGACAACTGGCTTTGTTATTTTTTTACCTATAACATACTGAAGTTTTCACCATCACTCCAGAGTGCTGCTTGGAAACTTCAGCCTGTCATCTTAAACTACAAACCCCAGGCAATACAGAGACTTCATTGTCCCTGGGGCTTTTTAGATTAGTGGCACCCTGTAGAAAGTGAGATTGTTGAATGAGTAGACCTTATTTCTTTCTCAGTTTGCAGACATATCTTCATTTTTTTGGTTTTCAGAGGCAAGGATAGGATGAATTTGATCTGCTTGGACAACTCTACAAAGACATATTGACATCTATCTCTGCTTCATTCTATATGCTGCCTGTTGCACTGGCTTGCTGATGTACTCATTGCAACAAAGTTATTTTTTAAGTATTCATATCAGAGTGACATTAAATTTACCAAAGATTGAATATGTGTACTTTGCTGTTCTCTTTAGGCTCAGGTTGTTTCAAAGGTCTCCATTTTTTTTCTTTGACTTCCTGTAAGAGCATATAAAGTACACATATTATGTCCAATTTACCAGAGGTTAAAGATACGTTAAATCAAGCATTTTTATTTTGGAGGGAATGTTCCAATGGCTTTTGAGGCTTTTGTACCTCCATTCAGAAACTAATTATTAATGATGACTTGATGAGGTGAACTCCGTCAGTATGAGGAGTTAAGCCTTTTCAATTTTTATGGTATTCCAAAGAAATTACATGTTGTTATCAATCTACCCAAAAGAGCTTTTCAGAGCAGTTGTTTGAGTGCAAGCAATAGAAATTACACCTGCTACATGCCATACAATCTTGCTAAAATATTTTCAAAAATAGTCACTTCATGGTGCATGATAAACACACATACACACCTTGAAAATCACTTTCTAAGCACACATTGTGCCCTTTTAGATATAATTTTCATAAAGCTCTTAACGGCATTCTAGGAATCTTGTGATATAGATATCACACTAACCACCTTCTTTATCCAGCATTGTCAGTCCTTCCCCTGGCTCATCAAAGCTTTCACTGGCCCTAGTTAGATCTAAATCTCAAATTCTAAACCAAGGGTCATCTTTTCCCCTCCTATAAAGATACTGAAGGAACTATGGATCTGACTAAAGTAAATGGGAGTTAATTGAGTCCTGAAGGAAAAGCATGAGGCTCTCAGAGTTTATTTTATAGAATTCCAGCTAAACTCTCCTTTTAAGAGTGAAGATTTTGAAACCAAGTGAAGAGAATGAGTGTGGACAATAAACGCAATGGAGACAGAGAATCTTGAGGTAAATCTTATGCATCTTGTACCTCCAGGCCATGGAGTTCTGACAGTGTCCCCTTTCTTCACCCTAGTGTGCTGTGCTCCGGTTGGATACCTTCAATCATGCCTACTAAAAAGAGAGTGCAGCTGTGAAGAACAAATTAATGCTACAGTGAATACCATTAAATTATGCTCAGATCCCATGTACTTTTGGCGGGAAGCACGCCCTGTAGATTGACTGTTGCCCGGCTTCACTCCCTGGAAATTCTGCAGTATCCCTACCACATGGAGTTTGCATAGAGGGGCCTTTTGTAGGATTGGAGGAAGTAGAGACAAGTTGTCTTTGGGTTCTTGTCCCATTTCTTTGTCCTCTCTGCGTTAGAGAGCACAGGGCCCATAGTCATGCTTCAGATGAATTCTTTCCTCCTGCAGAATCTTTTTACCTCAGGACCTGATGAGCTGTTCTCCTATGGCATTACATTTTAAAGGTTTTTAATACTTAAGAACTGATTTCTATTCCCGTCTGGTAATTTTTTTACAATAAGTCTATTAATCAAAACTAAATTTAAATGAAACTCCTATTGAATTACCTATTATTGTCATAATACTAAATAATGTTACTGATGTACCTATGTGCAACCAAAGAATACACAAACAGCATTTCATAATGTGGTTTGTTATTTCACACTGAAGATGGGACAGAATCTGCTAGATTTAGGTTATGACCTGATATGCATTATTGCAAAATGATGTAAATTTTATTTTCCACTTGCTAGGGAGGTAAATGATAGAACATTATTTTATGCAAAATATTAAGCAAACTTCAGCCTCAGGCATAACTCAGTTATAAACAAACACATAAAGGAGGTTGAGTGCCAACCTTCTGCAAATAATTTATATATGATGAACTGAGGTGCTGTATCTCTCAATTTGCAAATACAGCTCCCACTCCTGTAAAGTGCTGAGCATCTCCTGCAAGTGAGGAGTGCCTTCAACTCATGGTGTCTTAAAGAGTTGAAAGGCGCTCAGTACCATGAGGAGGTTTTCCGCATTTTGCCAGTTCAATCCTTTCTGCTTTCATATAATCTCAAATACCTTTTGTCTTTGGGCTTGATCCTACTGGCATTGAAGTCAACAGCAAAACTCCAACTGGCTTCTATGGGAGCAGAATTGGACCCTTTCTTTGCAGTGTCTGAATCAAGTAGCTGCCATCCATTTTTACATATTGGCTTCATACAGTTATCTTCTCTTCTAGCTCATTTGAGATGCTTCAGTACCTGCACAGTTTTAAAAGGACACAGTAAGATGAAATTCATATTTCAGGTAAGGTTTCTGACTTCTGTTATCAACTCCCTACATTATTTACACTGATTTTTTTACTTTCCAACCTTTTCTATTTTACACTCAGTTTAGCTTGGATGACAGAGCTAGTCAGTCAGTTTCACTTTGTTTTACAGAGGTGCTGAGCAACTATGGCTCCTAGTCTCTCAAATAAAAGCTGAGAGTTCTCAGCAACTTTTAAAATTCTGCCATTTATTTATGGGCCTATATATGGATATAAGTGCCTGACGTCAGGCAGTCAAGTTGGAAAATGTTGGCCTCTACCTTTAATTTGATGAAGATTTACAGATTTAAATTTCAATGTATATGTAAACTTTCTTTTGACCATATAGCTACTATGCTATGAAGCTATACTAATCCTGCATGTAAATGTTTTTTCTGCCTTTAAATCGAAATCCACCACTATGAGGAAAATAATTTGGAGTTCCTTGTAATTACTGTCAAAGGATTCTTGTACATGTAAGTTGATGCATCTCACGGCACATATTTGTAGTGTGAAGGAAAAAGAAGATGGGGTCTCTGTTTCTGCTGAGAACTGATTTTTAGAAATGGCTGCAAAAGCCTGAGATGGAAAGTGCCTTTCTAGCAGAAGTTTAAATCTTAGAATGTTAAGGGTTAACAAGATAGTTATGGAACCTAGATGCCAGCAGGGATGGAATGCAGCGAAAGACCTTGTATCTTAGATAAGGAAAGTTGAAAATGCTGTGCTGGGAAAATTCCTGGATGGGTAGTTTTTTTAGTGTGTATGACCATGGAAGCTGTGACGTATAAAGATTTGTGTGGAACTATATAAGCTGTTAGAATTTAGTTTTAAGCTTATATTTGAAGGGACTACCTTCTTTACATAAAGAATAAAATCTGACTTTGCTAATCTGTTGTTTGGCTAATTCTGGACTATCCACTGGGCAATGGACTTGTAAATAAGGACCCCTGAGTTTGGGTTCTTCCACAGTAGAAACTTATTAATAAATACTTGCTATTGGTTATATTTTTGCAATATAGTTAAGCTTTGGTGAATGTAGTAACACCATACATAATCAACTGGTTATAATAAAAACAGTGATCAGAAATATGATCCTCCTCATTTTTCTTTGGTCCATCTGGTTCACAGATATTGCAAAATGAATTCATTTCTCCTGTATTTGCATCTCTTAAAAATTATATAGTTGCAAGTTTGATACAATCAGAGCAGTTATAATGAAGAAAATAGGAGTTTTTTCCCTGGTGTTTTTGAATGTGATACTTAACTAATGTTGAATGATATATACAGAATTACTAACCATCTTTTCTGTTAGGTTGGTAACATAATAGAAGGGTGGCAGATTCCTAAGGTAACACAGAATTCAAGACATTTCTCTGTAACATGGTATTCCATATTGATGTATGCATAGAACTTGAACCTGCAAATGAATAGTCCTGTTCTACTGCAGTTAATATCAAAACTCTCATTGACTTCATTAGGTGCAGGTTTGGGCCCTATATTTATAGCTGTATCATTTATCTGGGTGATAAAAATACTTCTCATGTGTGAATAAATCCTCATTGTGCATTAGAAATTAAGAAGTGTAGAAAATTGATAAGGGAAGTTAAAGACACCAGAGAAAAATCCATGTCTGGTAGGACAAGAGACAATAAAGACTTTTTTTAGAAGTATATTAGTAACAAAAGTGATCTTAACCATGGTATAGGCTCATTACTGAGTGGAGCTGGTAATATAGCTAACAATACACAGAAAAGGCAAAAGTAGTCAATAAATATTTCTGTTCTGTATTTGGAAAGAAGCAGGTTTATGTATTCATCTCATAGGGGGATAAAAAAGTATTTTGCCGTCCATAGTAAATAAAGAGAATATAACATAGCATCTACTACAGAAAAACATTTTTTTAAATTAGCAGGCCCAGATAACTTGCTCCCAAGAGTCCTAAAAGAGTTGGAGGAGGAGATCTCTGACCCATTGATGTAAAATTTTAATTAATCTTGGTATATTGGGAAAATGTAAGAAGACTGGAAGAGTGCTAATTTGCCAATATTCCAAAAGGACAAGTGGGATGACTCAGGTAACTATAGACCACTTAACCTGACATCTATCAAAGGTAAACTAATGGAAAAGCTGATACGAGATTCAATAAAGAATTAGAAGTTGCAAATATAATCAATGCCAGTCAGTCAACATGGTTTTATGGAGAATAGGACATCTCAATTACATCTGATTATATTCTGTGATGAGATTTCACATTTGGTTGATAAAGGTAACTGCCTAGATCTAACAGACTTTTGTAAGGTACTTGACTTAATATTGCATGACACTGATTAAAAAAATTATCACTATGCTATATCAATAAAGGACAAATTAAATGGATTAAGAACTGGCTAACTGACAAATCTCAAAAACTACTTGTTGATGAGGAATACCACAGAATGGGGTGTTTCTAGCAGGGTTCTTCAAAGTTCAGTATTAGGGTAAACCCAATGCTATTCAGCATGTTCATCAATGAGCTGGAGGGCAAATATAAAACCACTGCTGATAAAATTTGCAGATGACAAAGAGTGGCAGAGTGGTAAATAATGATGAGAACAGGGCAATCATAAAGAGCAATCTGGATTGTTTGGTAACCTGTGCCCATTCAAATAAACTGTTTTAATACAGCTAAATGCAAAGTCATATATATAGGAACAATGACTTTAGGGCATGCCTACAAAATAAGGAACTCTGTCTTGGAAATCAGCGATTCTGAAAAAGATTTAGGGGGTCATAGTGGACAAACAATTGAACATGAGCTCCCAGTGTGGTGCTGTGGCAAAAATAGCTAATGCAATCCTTGAATGTGTAAGCAGGGGGGTAGGAATAAGGAGGTGATTTTACCTTGTGTTCAGCACTGGTGACATCAACACTGGAATAACCGTGTCCAGTTCAGGATTCCACATTTTAAAAAGGATGCTGAAAAATTGGAGAGGGTGTAGAAAAAAGCCACAAAAATGACTCAAGAACTGGAGAAAATGCCTTACAGTGAGAGACTTAAAGAGTTCCATCTGCTTATTTTATCAAAAGAGGGTCGAGAGGTGACTTGATTACAGTGTATAAGTAACCTTAATGGGAACAATACTAGGTACTAAAGGGCTGTTTAATCTAACAGAGAAATGCATAAAAAGAACCAATGGCTGGAAAATAAACCAGACAAATTCATAAATGTTTAGTAGTGAGGGTGATTAACTATTGGAACAAACTATTCAGGGATGTCTCATACCCATAGACTTCATGGTCATGATCATCTAGGCTGACCTCCTGCACATTGCAAGCCACAGAATCGCACCCACCAACTCCTGTAATAGACCTCTACCCTCTGGCTGAGTAACTGAAGTCCTCCACCCATGATTTAAAGACTTCAAGTTACAGAGAATTCATCATTTACATTAGTTTAAACCTGCAAGTGACCCATGCCCCATGCTTCAGAGGAAGGTGAAAAACCCCAAAGGTCTCTGACAATCTGACCATGGGAAAATTCCTTCCCTACCCCAAATACAGCGATCAGTTAGACCCTGACCTTGTGGCTAATTTATCAGACTCAGTCTTGAAGCCAGCTAGGTTTTTTGCCCCCACTGCTCCCCTTGGAAGGCTGTTCCAGAACTTCACCTCCCTGATGGTTAGAAACCTTCATCTAATTTCAAGCCGGAACTTCTTGACAGCCAGTTTATATCCATTTGTTCTTGTGTACTTCTCATGTGTGAATAAATCCTCATTGCACATTAGAAATTATGAAGTGTAGAAAATTGATAAGGGAGGCTAAAGACATCAGAGAAAACTCCATTTCTGGTAGGACTAGAGAAAATAAGGACTTTTTTTAAAAATATATTAGTAACAAAAGTGATCTAAACCATGGTATAGGCTCCTTACTAGATGAAGCTGGTAAAATAATTAACAATGACCGGGAAACTAGAGAAGTGTGCTGCTTGCCTGGAGCTAGGATTCGGGATGTGACGGAGAGACTGCCAAAACTTATCAAGTCCTCAGACCGCTACCCCTTCCTGCTTCTCCACGTGGGCACCAATGACACTGCCAAGAATGATCTTGAGCGGATCACTGCAGACTATGTGGCTCTGGGAAAAGAGATAAAGGAGTTTGAAGCGCAAGTGGTGTTCTCATCCATCCTCTCTGTTCAGGGAAAAGGCCCAGGTAGGGACCGTCGCATTGTGGAAGTAAATGCGTGGTTACGCAGGTGGTGTCGAAGAGAGGGATTTGGATTCTTCGATCATGGGATGTTGTTTCAGGAAGAAGGACTACTAGGAAGAGACGGGATTCATCTAACGAAGACAGGGAAGAGTATCTTCGCAGACAGGCTGGCTAACTTAGTGAGGAGGGCTTTAAACTAGTTTCGACGGGGGACGGGGACCTAAGCCCGAAGGTTAGTGGGGAAGAGGGACACCGCAAGGAAGCAGAAGGAGGAGGGGGCAGCAGGGGAGGCCTCCCGATTCATACTGTGAAAGTAGGCCAGTCGGCTACTTATCTCAAGTGCCTGTACACAAATGCAAGAAGCCTGGGAAACAAGCAAGAGGAACTGGAAGTCCTGGCACAGTCAAGAAACTACGACATGATTGGAATAACTGAGACTTGGTGGAATAACTCTCACGATTGGAGCGCTGTCATGGATGGGTATAAACTGTTCAGGAAGGACAGCAGGGGCGAAAGGGGGAGGAGTTGCACTGTATGTAAGAGAGCACTATGACTGCTCTGAGCTCCAGTATGAAACTGGAGATAAGTCAGTTGAGTGTCTCTGGGTTAAGCTTAGAAGCAAGAACAATAAGCGTGATGTCGTGGTGGGTGTCTGTTACAGACCACCAGACCAGGAGGATGAGGTAGATGAGGCTTTCTTTACTCAACTGGGGAAAGTTTCCAGTTCACAGGGCCTGATTCTCATGGGAGACTTCAATCACCCTGATATCTGCTGGAAGAGCAATACAGCAGAGCACAAACAATCCAGGAAGTTTTTGGAGAGTGTCGCTGACAATTTCCTGGTGCAAGTGCTGGAGCAACCAACTAGGGGCCGTGCTTCTCTTGACCTGCTGCTCACAAACAGGGAAGATTTGGTAGGGGAAGTACAAGTGGGTGGCAACCTGGGCAGCAGTGACCATGAGATGGTCGAGTTCAGGATCCTGATGAAAGGAAGAAAGGGGAACAGCAGGATACGGACCATGGACTTCAGAAAAGCGGACTTTGATTCCCTCAGGGAACTGATGGGCAGGATTCCCTGGGAGGCTAATATGAGGGGGAAAGGAACCCAAGAGAGCTGGCTGTATTTTAAGGAGACCTTATTGAGGGCACAAGAGCAAACCATCCCGATGTGCAGAAAGAATAGCAAATATGGTAGGCGTCCAGCTTGGCTTAACAAAGAAGTCTTTGGCGAACTTAAACGCAAAAAAGAAGCTTACAAGAAGTGGAAGCTTGGTCAGATGACTAGGGAGGATTATATAAACACTGCTCGAACGTGCAGGAATGAAATGAGGAAGGCCAAAGCACAATTGGAGTTGCAGCTAGCAAGGGACGTGAAGGGGAACAAAAAGGGTTTCTACAGGCATGTTGCCAACAAGAGGAAGATTCGGGAAAGTGTAGGCCCCTTAAAGAAAGAGGGAGGCGACCTAGTGACGGAGGATGTGGAGAAAGCTGAGGTACTCAATGCCTTTTTTGCCTCTGTCTTCACAGACAAGATCAGCTCCCAGACTGCTGTACTGGGTGGCACAGAATGGGAAGGAGGCGAACATCCCGCAGTGCTGAAGGAACAGGTTCACGACTATTTAGAAGGATTGGACATTCACAAGTCCATGGGGCCGGATGCAATGCACCCGAGGGTGCTGAGGGAGTTGGCTGAGGTGATTTCAGAGCCATTGGCTATTATCTTTGAAAGCTCGTGGCAACAGGGGGAGGTCCCTGAGGACTGGAAAAAAGCAAATATAGTGCCCATCTTCAAAAAAGGGAGGAAAGAGGATCCGGGGAACTACAGACCGGTCAGCCTCACCTCAATCCCTGGAAAGATCATGGAGCAGGTCCTTAAGGAATCCATTTTAAGGCACTTGGAAGAGAGGAAGGTGATCAGGAACAGTCAACACGGATTCACCAAGGGAAAGTCATGCCTGACCAACCTGATTGCTTTCTATGATGAGGTGACTGGCTCTGTGGATGTAGGGAAGGCGGTGGATGTGATATACCTTGACTTTAGCAAAGCTTTTGATACGGTTTCTCACAGTATTCTTATCAGCAAGTTAAAGAAGTATGGGTTGGATGAAAGGACTATAAAATGGATAGTGAACTGGCTAGAGCATAGGGCTCAACGAGTAGTGATCAATGGCTCCATGTCTAGCTGGCAACCGGTCACAAGCGGAGTTCCCCAGGGGTCGGTCCTGGGGCCGGTTTTGTTCAACATCTTTATTAATGATCTGGAGGATGGGGTAGATTGCACCCTCAGCAAGTTTGCGGACGACACTAAGCTGGGGGAGTGGTAGATACCCTGCAAGGTAGGGATAGGATACAGAGTGACCTAAACAAACTGGAGGATTGGGCCAAAAGAAATCTAATGAGGTTCAACAAAGAAAAGTGCAGAGTCCTCCACTTAGGAAGAAAGAATCCCATGCACAGTTATAGACTGGGGACCGACGAGCTGGGCAGCAGCTCTGCAGAAAGGGACCTGGGGGTAATGGTGGATAAGAAGCTGGATATGAGTCAGCAGTGTGCCCTGGTTGTCAAGGCGGCTAATAGCATATTGGGCTGCATTAGGAGGGGCATTGCTAGCAGGTCACGGGAAGTGATTATTCCCCTCTATTCGGCATTGGTGAGGCCGCATTTAGAATATTGTGTCCAGTTTTGGGCCCCCCAATACAAAAAGGATGTGGACAAGTTGGAGAGAGTCCAGCGGAGGGCAACAAAAATGATTAGGGGGCTGGAGCACAGGACTTATGAGGAGAGGCTGAGGGAACTGGGCTTGTTTAGTCTGCAAAAGAGAAGAGTGAGGGGGGATTTGATAGCGGCCTTTAACTACCTGAAAGGGGGTTCTAGGGAGGATGGGGCTAGGCTGTTCTCGGTGGTGGCAGATGACAGAACAAGGAGCAACGGTCTCAAGTTGCAGGGAGGGAGGTCTAGGTTGGACATTAGGAAAAAGTTTTTTACTAGGAGGGTGGTGAAGCACTGGAATGGGTTACCTAGGGAGGTGGTGGAATCTCCATCCTTAGAGGTTTTTAAGCTGCGGCTTGACAAAGCCCTGGTTGGGATGATATAGCAGAGGTTAGTCCTGCTTTGAGCAGGGGGTTGGACTAGATGACCTCCTGAGGTCCCTTCCAACTCTAATATTCTATGATTCTATGATACAGAAAAGACAAAAGTAATAAATAAAAATAAAATAAAAGGCAATAGTCAATAAATATTTCTGTTCTGTATTTAGAAAGGATTATGTACTCATATCACAGGAGGATGAAGAAGTACTTTCCAGTCCATAGTAAGTAAAGAGAATATAACATAGCATCTACTACGGACAAACATTTTTTTAAATTATCAGGCCCAGATAACTTGCTCCCAAGAGTCCTAAAACAGTTGGACGAGGAGATTTCTGATTCACTGATGTAAATTTTTAATTAATCATGGTATACTGGAAAAATTTAAGGAGACTGGAAGAGTGCCAATGTGTTTATATCCATTTGTTCTTGAATCAGTTTAAGGTGGATGCTCTACCTATTGATGTCTGCAAATCAAGACCGGTTGCCTTTCTGTAAGATATGCCTTAGCCAAACACCATTTATTGGGATCAATACAGGGTTAACTAGGTGAAATATAATGGCCTTTGATATACAGAAGGTCACACTCAATGATCTAATGATCCTTCTGGCCTTCAAAAAAATATCTATGAATCTATGAATGAGTGTTAAAAAATGTGAAAGAGGAGTCTAGTTTTGTACATGTTGAGTTTACTCCAGTTGGACCCAGCTATTCAGGCCCCTCTGAAATCTCCAAAAAACATATTAATCTGAAGATTAAACACTTAAATCATCAAAACTGTGCACGCGTTGCCCACTCTTATTATTCAATAATACTTAGTCTATTTCATTACTTTTCCATTTTAGTAAATGGGGAGTCTTACTGATTACACATATTGACCTGTTGTGCTGGCACTCTCTGTGTATATTCCTTTTTCATGAAAAAAGCAAACAATTTTTAAAGCTCCAAAGAAACTGGAAATAATTAGAAATATCTGGTAGGGAAGAAAACAAGGTCAGATGAACCAAACATAGCTCATGTATTTAGTCCAAGCAAAAGATTATACTTCCATAAGGATGGAAGAGTTAGGTAAGTAAGAGTTAAAAATGATGATTACATTTTCCAGAGAGTTTAAGAATATAAGCAGCATTGATCTCCTAAAAATATCAGTATTGCCAACTGCAGATGCTCAGAAATCCTGAGTCAGCCTGCCAAAAATCATGGGATTGGCTTAAAAATAATAAATGTTGGGTTATTTTTATTTACCTTCTAACATTTGAGCCTTCAGCGTGAGCTTGGATCACACCTCTACCTCAGCTATGAGAGTTAAAACTCACTTTTCTGTAAAGTAAAAGCTGAGATTCCCACATAATCCCATAATCACTTGTCTCCAGGAGTTGAGGCTTTAAGCAAAACATCAGCTGTTGCAAGAATCATGATAAAATCACGAGTATTTAATAGTATTAATAGTATTAATAGTAGCTGTTGTGACAGATAGTATTACTAGTGACTTTAACAGACAATTAATGCTGCTACTTTGGGTTGTTCATTCCATGTCTGGGCTTTGGGGAGTTGAGAGATATAAGTACTTGTTTACCCCCAAAAAAAAGATGGATGCCTAAAGTTAAGCTATTATGTCCATATTTAGGCACCTTAATAGGGATGTGATTTTGAAAAGGGTGGAGCATCCAATAGCAGCTGAAAGATGAGGGGTTCTCAGCAGATTTTAAAATTAGGCCACTATTCAGGTGCCTAAATATGGACATAGGATTCTAATTTTAAGCACCCATTTATTAAAAGCTTGGCCTAACTTGGCTTTTTAGCATACACAGCTCCTGAGAAGTTTTACAACATCTTTTCTTGTTTGTTTATCCTGAATGAGAAATAAGAATCCCTGGAAGCTGTTGGATGTCATTTTGCATAATCCTCACCCCACAGCAGCACAGTAATATTGAATTTCATACAGCATCACCACCTGGGATGAGTGAGCAAAGGGCAGCCATCGAGGTATACATTGTGTTTGTGCATGGCCGAGTTTAATTCTTCTTGACTGCTACATCAAAATGCAAACCGTGCTAAATGCTAATCCCAGGCATCTGTGATTCAATGCTTTTCAACAATAATTTATTAACTGGGGGGAGAAGCTAGTATGGGGTAAGATGTTTTTATTCATGAAAATGTATTTAAATAATTTGTAAATACCATCAAAATGTGATTATGAAAACAGCACAGTTAATCTGTGGGGCTTTCACTGTTCGAAATTAATGCCCTAGTTAAATGAACCAATTATTATTTATTTTTTATTAGCTGGGTATGGGAGGGAGCCTCCAGAACATAAAGTGGCTCCTAGCATAAGTGCTGGAACTAGGAGTGATGGAGGTGCTCCTGCACCCCTGGTTTGAAGTGGTTTCCATCATATGTAGGATTTACGGTTTGGTTCAGTAACTCTCAGCACCCTCACTAAACAATTTGTTCCAGCACCCCTGACTCCTAGCATTGATAAATACGATTTTTTTAAAGCAAAAACAAATTGTCCCTGTGTATTTAGCACTGTACAGCAGTAACTTGTGCAAACACTGAAAGCTATGACACTTTTTAGTATCATTGCTAGTTAGCATTGTAGCTATTGCCCACATAGAAAGTTTTTAAAGTTGCAAATCTTTCTCTCTGAACAGTTACCCATGCAGAAATCTTCACTCTCCTCTGGATCTGGATTTCTTTCATGGGAAAAGACTTAGATGCTCCATTTGAATAATTTTGCCATGACCCATGCAGTTTAGAAGGTCTGTCAGAGGAAGGAGCAATAGCAGGAGATAAGAGCTTCTTTCACTGAGGAGCTCTCAAACTCTGCTGTATAAGGAAGGAAATCTCAGTCATGATGAGGACTTTATAAAATGTGCTTGGCCTCATGACTAAAATTACTTTAGACACTGTGCATGGCTGGTTCAACAATATTCTAAGATCTATAGAAAGAGGGGCCTTTTTTCATCACACCTTGTAATATCAACTGGTTGGAAGGGAATCTTGTAATCCCTTCAGTCAAATAACTCTAAATCAAAGCAAAAAAACCCCCCAAAACCAGGAAAATTAAAATACAAAAATTTACCTTAATATTTTAGTTGTTTAATGGAATTTCTTACTTTCTTTTGTAAAAAGACAAACAATATTGAAAATAAATAATGATGTGGAACTATTTCCTGGTGGAGATAAAATATTGTCATGCACAAGATGCACGTCCAAAAAAGTAAGGGTTCATTCACAGCTCTGTCTCATTCCATACAAGCCAAGGTCATATGTAACAACTTTAGAATGTCACCAAAGTACCTACAGACTTTGGGAAGTCTGCAAAAGAAAGCTAAGTGCTTGGGTGTTTAAATTTTAAATATAAAATTTTAAACACCTAAGCACTTAAATGGGGGCCTATAGACTTCCCATGGTCTGTGGGGATTCTCATAGACTTTTTACATGCTTTCCTGTGGAGCCAGGCTTTTTTCAATAGGCATCTTCACATTCAATGAGACAGGGTTTCAAATGCTTTTAGTATTACACACATTCCACACAATTTATTTGCACATATAATTTGCAGCACATGCTATTAGAACATCAGGAAATTGTTATTAAAATATTAGTGTCAAGTGAAGTCATTTGTGTCGGTGGCTTTCTGATGTTGGGTGAAAAATGAGTTCCACTACAATTTAAGCTTAAATGGTTTCTTTTAGCCTTTATGTGTGTTTTAAGACAATGCTATTGTTATGCTGGTAGACCAGATGCCAGTTCATGCCAAAGCTCCAAGCCTCACTGAACACTTACAAATGCATAGCTGGAAGTCCAGCTAATTCACTTGTGTATTAGTATGGATCAAAGTGATTGTTAAATGTATAAGAATGTATTTAGTATTTAAACTTCATAAAAATTAATGGGATGTTTACCTGAATTGTTTTCACTTATCTGTACCCTGTTACATTGTACCTTTACATTATATATACCCCTTTAACTAAATAACCTATCAAATGAGGAAGAAACCTTGTGTAATGCACACGAAAACCTTTAATAGGAAAGTACTAATTCTTGCATGTTTGAAGGCAAGCAATCATTGTGTGTGATGAGCAGATACCAAAGACACTAAATGCACTTCTTTCTCCTCCTCAATCAAAGAAAGACCTCATGTGGGTGGTGATCCTGTCAGCTTGATTTCAGTGCAAAAACGTTATAAGTAGGGACTCAGAGAAAAATTCTTCATCTCTGAACTGTTTGGATTCTAAGTGGGTGGAATAACTGAACGAGAAGATGGAGATCCCCGGAGTTATTCTGGGTAGCCCTGAGAGACTTCTTGGGAAACTAGCAGATTACTACATCTCTGCTACCATCTGGAATTATAGACTGTGACTCACCTGTACATATGATTTTATCTGCTTTAACCTCTCAGTAACTCATTTCTTTTTCTTACCTAATAAACCTTAGTTACTTCTCTATAGACTTGGCTACCAGCTTAGTCTTTGGTGTGAGATCTAAAATGCAATTTGACCTGGGTGAGTGAATGGTTTCTTGGGACTGAAAGAAACCTGGAATATTTGTGATTTTTGGTGTAAGTGAATATTTACCACGTAGTCCAGCTTGCCTGGGAAGATAGACTGCAGTGTCTAAGGGGACTGTCTGTGACTCTATTATAAGACTATTGCAGTACTTTGGGAGTTCACATTTGGTACTGGGTTGGGGAAATCTAATTATGGAACTCACCTCTGGTTTGGGGTGTCTGATCTGCTTTTGACAGTTTCCCTGAGGTAGGCATTCAGGGTCATGAGCCATTCCAGACAGCATGACAGCTATTATCACTTATGAATTGCATACACTTGCAAAAACAGATAAGGCAAGACAGATAATTGATCAAGTTCCCTCTCCTGGGGACAGGGTGACTCTTTTCTAATCTCTGGTCTCTGACAACAAGAGAGCGGAGAAGATACAGGGGCAAACATAGCAATCACCTGTCTTTTATCCCCTGATCCATATCTTTGTACAGACTCGATTTATCAAATTACCTCCTCTGTGTACTTATCTATTCTGAACCCCTCATTAAAACATTCTCATGTGTAAATCACAATAACTAACAAGCTAATGCATTTTTGCTTATCCTGCTAAAACTTACTTTTATCAGTCTACTTCTGTCATCCCCATTGTTCCATCTAGTTGTTTTATCGTTCTGGTCTGCTTTTGTGGCCTTGGGTTTTTACTTGTTAGCTTGTCTTGTTGGAGGGGTGGGACACCTGAAGCTAACAATTCCTTCATGACACTCTGCTTCACCCTGCTATTTGCATAGGCCAAGGATTTTACGGACACACAAACCAGATTTCATGGTTTACACAACCCTGAAGCTGTTTCAGCTAAGTTCTCAAATGCTGCATCAGCAAAGACACATATAAAAAGCAAAAATTCCTTTATATTTTCTTATAATACTCTATATAGTCTTTGTTTCTGTAACATTATTTAGTATGTATATTTGACTAACACAATTCACGACAGTTTTCTAACAGTGATGTGAACACTTGGTCTCTGGGAACTGACAACACCAATATCTCATACAGAAATAAGATTTTGAAAAATATTTATAATATATATAATATTTATATTTATAGTATATAATATATATTTATAATATATAATATAAAATATTTATAAGTACACAAAGCCTATTTACATAGGTACAGTAACTTACCTATGCTTCTGAAGAAAAACTTTGATCAAAATTCCTCCTATCATCAGGTACAATGTCTCAAACAGGTTTGTGTGTGATCATCCTGTTTCACCAAGGTGGCATATGGGATGTCTTGGGGCTCTTTAAGAATCAGCAGTAAATCTGAATCACCTTTCACACTATGGTGGCTTCATGATAAAAATAAGTTTATATCAAAAACATGAAATATAATAAGACCCTAAAAAGAACAGAGAATATGCTTACTTAACTAAGAACTGTAAATTAAAGTAACGAGAAACAAGTGTACTGTTGTCCTTTTTTGACCCAAGCAGCTAGTTAAACTTTCAGGCCCTAGGGATGTTCCAATTAGAAGCAGAAATTGATTGAGTTTGCTATTGTCTTTGGTGCAATCTCCTTTATTTACAAGAAATGTACAGGAGGATGCAGGAGGAGCCAAGAAGAAAAGGGTCAATTTCTTAGGCCATGCCTCTACGTAAGCGCTGCAGCTGCGCAGCTGCACCAATACAGCTGTGCAGCTGCAGCACATCTGGCGAAGACACTCTGAGATGATGGGAGAGAGTTCTCTCATCAACATAAAAAACCCCACCTCCATAAGTGGCAATGTATGTATCCACTTGTTGGTATTACTTATGTCACGCGTGGGATGGAATATTTACACCCCTGAGCAACATAAGTTTTACTGACATAGACTGTAGTGTGGACATGGCTAAAAAGGGTTGGGGCTGTAATCTAAGGCTAACACCAGACCCAAAAGCTCTCTCTAGCTTTTTCCAGCATCACACTGTACATACAGGCTGTTGCTTGGCTTTCTTCCTGCCTCTGAGTCTCTCTCAGTTTCCAGCTTATCTTTTTCATACTCTCACACACACACCCGCACCCCTCTGACTCTTCTGGTCACAGTTACCCAGTGGAAGCCTTCCGTCCATCTGGTGCTAGTTTCTGGGCAGATTCTAATTAGACTCTTTTTTAGGAGTTTCCTACGACTATTTTAAGTGAAGGGTGCATTTACACTTAATCTTGAAAGTTATGCAATTCAACACCCATGGCTGACTTTTGCCAGCTGACTTGGGGCTCGCAGGACTCAAGCTAACGGGTTGTTTAATGGCACTGAACATGTTAAGGCTTGGGCTGGAGCCCAGGCTCTAGGACTCTGTGCAGTGGGTGGGTCCCAGACCTGGGGTGCAGCCCAAACCTGAACACTGACACTGCACTTAAACAGCTCCCTAGCCTGAGCCTCGCAAGCCTGAGTCAGCTGCCATGAGCCAGCCACGGGGGTCTAATTGCAGTGAAGATGTACACAAAGAGGTTTGCGATCCAAGCAGTCTCTAGTACCTCTCAACATAACAGGATAGTGGCAGTTTTCTCAGGAATTCATCTGTTTTCTGTAGTACCCGCCTCAAGTGAAAGTTCTAAAGATTTAGGAGTGATATTGATCTTTTTAAAAAATGCCATATTAGCATTATGCATTGAGTTATCACTCAGGCTCACCTTCTAAAGATAAGCCTCAATTACTGATCACATTTTGCAAGGAAAGATAAATTTCTCATGCACTTTAGAGGAGCTAACAAAAATATGTTTCCAGTTTTATGCAATGGAATATTTTCTTTTTTTTTCTTTAAATACCAACTGCTCTATCGCTGATCTGGTAATTTTGCGCAGTTTATTTTAAGATGGCTCTGCTGATCTTTCTTTGTTGCAAACTGCTTTCGTGATGCATCAGTTAGCACATTTTAAAAAGACCCATTATTATGTGGAGGAGAAAAAGTTAGGAATTTTTTTTACTTTTTAAAACTTTGGCTATAACTCTGTAAACAGCTATCCAGAAACTATTTAGCTGATTATCTAGTGCAGGATAACCTTAGAAGCATTATGGCTTCATACATTCATTTGTTTTGAATTATATTTTGTTGTGTTTAGTAAAATACATACAGGAAATATATTTGTAAACCAATACAAGAATAAGGTATCAGGAAAATATTAATGAATTGCATAGTTAATGGTTCTGCAGCATAGTATCATAGGATGACCACTGATTTACAGAGACTATTAATTTTCATAAGTAATTTGATTGGATTTTCAGAATATACAATATTTGTAAACAGTAAGACAAAATTTTGTGTAGTTCCCTCCACAATGAAAGAGGGCATACTGTACAAGTGAAGCTAATTGGCACCACAGGATTTTCTCTAACAGGGAAATGAAGTCTATGGAATAGGTAAGGCCTACATATATGCCAAAAGTAAATGTAATATAAATGTGTAACATTTCTCAATGTTTTATTCAATTATTTTCTTTTTTAAATATTACTTCATTATGCAATGTAATTAGGGGAATGCAGTTGCTATCTAGGTTCCGTGGTAGCTGCCAACCATGTACATCCTAAAGAAACATAGGATACATTTGCTTGATTGCTTTTGATACATCTAATTTTACAGAACCAATATTGCACTGAGATCTCTCCAGAATTAATGTATCAATACATCCACATATTGTAAGTGTCACATAATCTTGTATGAAAGGGCTTTGTTGCTAAAAAATTTAGGGCCCAATCCAGTCCCACTGAAGTCAAAAGAAGTCAATTGACTTGAATAACGCAGGCTTTATCTCTTAATACAGATTTAAATTTAAACAACTACAAACAAGACAGGACACATCCTGTATGACTTTCTAAATATACTGGGATAAAGGCACAAATATTACATACAAACCATTGATTTCAGGACAATTTTTATTTTTATATTTTTAATATTTGCTTTTCTAAAAGGGTTACAATAAACTGTGTAGGCTTCTAAATTCTGCTAGCAGGATACAAACGAACAGTAAGAAATGTGTGAGCAGCATTGCTTCACTATCACCAGCTATATTTTGTGAAAACTGACAGAATATTTACAGTTTTCACAATAGCTTAGTCCTGGTTCTTAAATGAATGTATTCAATTAAAGGGTATGATCTTGCTATTAAAATTGAGGCTATTACCTCCGTTTTAACTATGAAATGTGAGTGCTACAGGTGGGGCTTTAAAGGGGTCAGCCACCTTGTGACAGTCCTCCCCTTCCAGATCCTTGCTGATCCTGGAACCAAGCTCACCGCCATCTAGTGCTACTTCTTTTTTCTCCCCTTGCCAGACTGTTTCTCTGACAGCAAGCCCTCCAGTTCTCCTCTTAGCTGGCCAGCCCCAGAGAGTAACTGATCTCTCTCTTGAACTGTCTTCAGCTCCACTACCTGGAGAAGCAGCCCATTTCTCCCATCTTCCAAAATTTCAATTTGAAATTCCAGGCCTTGCTTGTCTGTGGCTAGCCAGTCTCATTCATCCAAGGTCAGCTGTCTGATTTCCTCCATAGCCGCTAGTTTCCGCTGACATCTGTCTGTCAGAGAGGGCAGGCTTTCTACATCATCCCCTCCCAGAGCTGCCTTGCACATTTGGCAGATGTATAAGGTGCTGCCATGACTGCCGCACTTTTATGCAGCCATAGGACGGTGTGTCCAGGACATACGAACTCCTCTTAAATTGCAGGGCAGGCCCTATGATGATGAGCAGGACAAAAATACCAGGATGTGTATGAAAGGCGAAAGAAAGATCTTTGTTTTAATACCCTTTATGTTATTGTTGGACAAGGGAGGGAACATGCAAAGAAAAATAAAAACACTGAAAAAGCACAAATCATTCATCATGATAGAGAAAGTGATAAGGAAGTAAACTGAATTGTAAGGTTATAAAAAACAACATAGAAACAGTAGTCAATCTATGGGAGCCCATTGATCACTTCCATTGCTTTCTGGGCTTTCATATAGTCCCCAAATACCACCCACTGCATAGTTTTCTTGAGTTCCCTGGAGGTTGACAGAGAATCTCGCCAAGTCAAAAGTACATTTAACACATCTCAAACCATTGTCCAGACTTTGACTTTGAAGATGATAGATAATATATGTCTTGTACCATGAACAGGCTGGGTAACCTGCCCTCTCGTGTGTTTATCGGAGCGTTCTTCCAGTTTCCAAGCAAGCTGTACAACCTTCAGGGTAATGATTTATTATTTCTCCAGTGAGCTTGCAGGTGTGGTCTCAGAATGTGTATAAATTTATGGACAGATCACCAACAATGAAGGCAGGGATTGTATTTTCCTCTGCATTTGTACAGTGCTTTGCATCACGAGGCCCCTGAGTACTATTGCAATATAAATAAATAATAATCCCCAGTAGCTCTAAATTGTGCAAGTAGATCTGGATAAGCAGTCCCCTGCACATACGAGAAACCACACTGAAGACAGTAGGGCACCATGTGGTACAGGGGTCTCCCCATCTTGGAAAATCAGGGCCTTAATTTTCAGTTGGACAATATGGGAGATTTAACATATTACAGACAAATGCAAATTGTATATCTAATTAAAATAAAAGCAATTGTGATGTCACAAACACCTCGCTTCTTGATGCCACCGCTCTTATCCTGGGTTTAATATTGGGAACACCACTCATCAGTTTGGGGCTTGAAAAGTCTAATGGAGGTCTCACCAATAAATCTTTTGTTTTCTTGGATAGCTACATGGCTGCCATTTGACTCTGGAAAGCATCAAACATTGTTCTCCAAGCATTTAATTAGCTTGTATTCCAGAGAGAAGCACACTGACAATGACCCACTTAGGAAGAGCTACAAAAGATAACTATCTTTGTGATAGTGAATAAAGACAAGAAAAAACAACAAAAATCAAGAGAAACAATCAATAAATCCCCACTGGCTAATATATTCTGCACCAGACGAAACAAAGAAAAGAAGTAATAGCAATTTGAAAAAGGCAGCACTTCGGTCCAGAGCTCGTCTCCTTCCACTCAGTCTTTCCCCACACTGTATGCTGAACTCATGCATAACTACCCTTCTTTTTGTGCCTTCTTGTGTTTTAATCATTGTCCAGTGCCTTTTATATTACTGAAATTTCAATCCTGGCCTATTTTCTTTATAATTTTTCAAATTTTAATACTTAACTGTTTCCTATTTTTAACCATGACCTATTTCCCATTTTTTTAATTTAAATTTTAATATAAGCCTTACCTTATTTTATATATAGGCACACCAGATTTTGGGGCATAGGGTAGTTGGTTTATGCTGCCCACCACCACATTGTGTCTATAAGGCAAGCATATTCTGCTGTAAGAGGATTCTCCAGTAGCATAGAGCTACCATAGGGGCTCCTACCCCTTCCCTTCGCTTTCCTGCTGTTGGTATAGGGGTTGAGCATAAGGAGGGGTACACCAGAATACATCTAGTCCCACAGTTACTGTTTTAGCACCTAATGGGCCCATCATGCAGGCTTTACCTGTGCCCTTTTAGACTTGCACATATTGTACCCTGACTTTAGTCCTAATCCAAACTTGGTTTTCAAAACAGCTGCTGTTATACTCATCCCATCTCCAAACACTCTCAGCAACATATTTTGAAAGAACTGTGTGTGGGGACAGTTATTTACTTATGTATGTAAATTTGACATAGAGTTTGAACAATTGGATCCATACAAGGTTTTAAGCATCCTGACAATAATTAAATTTAAAACAACCACTCAGTAACATAAATCCAAACAAACTCCAGAAAATTTCAGTAATTAAATGGAGGTAATCATTTACCTCAACCAGCAGACAAAAATGAAAAATCTCCAGGAAAGACTGTAACTCCTAAATCACACCTAGTAACAATCCCTCAACCTTCCCCAAAATCCTAATGAAGTGTAGTTGTGCAGTTCTTTTGTTAGCTTAACATGTTATAACTCCATGGAAGACTGGAAGATTTGACCCCTGTAGCCTGAAACAGTGGCTGCCAACCCACTGAAGGTTAAAAAACCATTGTTAACCTTTCAGTCATGTTATGTTCACATCATACAAACAAAGAAGTTAGATTAAAAACACTCTTGCGGGAAGGTTACAATGTAACACTACTTTATTTCTTAGAATTCAGAAGGATACCACACAAGAACTCAACAAAGAGAGACAAAACAGGCTTGTCCCTAAAACGGAGAAGCACAGCTCACCCCAGCTTACTCAAGACTGTCTGCAGGACTGACCGTTATGTCCAGATAACATTTCTCTTCAGAGCTCCCTAGCCTGCAAGCAGGACCAGGAAAAACCCCATAGGATGTAAAGCAATAGCTTACAATTTTAATGCAATTTTCAATAAACCACAAATCATACAAAAGTGTCCAAAATGTATAACATTTCAGGAGAGATAGCAGCTCAGATCATAGCCTCTATACAAACAGGGCCCACAAATAAACAAACAGTATTCAACGCTCCCCTTCCCTCTAAACTGTGCAATTGCAGATCTAATGGCATCATGACAGTGTGGACTCGGAGTAACACTCAATTTACACTTGTATCAATAAAGTCAGAATCCGGCATTCTGAAATAATCAATTTAAAATAACTAAGAAAATATTTCTGAAATTATAGAAAATTTTATCCATAGAATGTTTCATATATTAAAAATGCAGAAAATCTTAGTACTTATATAACTCTCTAAACCTTGTTCAGACATTAACTAAGTGACCTATACTAATTTATTATAAAAATTATAGCACTAGTATTTTCATTAATAATTAATAATACTTAGGATTTATGCAGTGCCTTTTATCTCTGGATCTCAAAGTCCTTGAGAAGTAAATATCTATAAAATAAACCTTAAAATTACATGAATTCAGACTGCTGCTTTTTGTATGCAAAATGGTTGTGCATATATTCAAGACTTCAAGGAATAATTTAAATCCAGGATTAGATTAAAGGCCAAAGTTTATGTATCTTGGAATGCAAACTATTGCCACCTATGGAAAGTAATGTGTGTGTGTAAGAGAGAAACGCTGATGGATTGTTGTTTTTTATTATTATTCATTATTTCTAACACCACAGTATTTAGGAGTCCTAGCCTCGGATCTCCAGAACCCTGTTGTGCTAGGTGCTGTACAGACAGAACAAAAAGATGGTCCCAGCTCCAATGATCTTACTGTTTATGTATAAAACAAGAGACAACAGATAGATACAGGCAGACAAATGGGAGAGTACAGGGAAATAATAAAGACAATACTGGTCCCCATGACAGCCAGTGATACCAGGACCAGCAGACCAACTATTGTCAACATTTTTGTTATTTTCACAGCAAGGAGAGGGGCTTGAAAGTGAATAATGAGGGAGCTTTATGAGTGTTTACTGGAAGCTCTTCCCAAGCTTGAGGGACACAATGGGAGAAAGCATGAAGGTGCTTGGTTGAAAATTTCTCAAATGGAACCATGTGCCAATCAGAGCAGGAGTCAACAATTCAATAGCAAATGAGAGATGATAGGTCATCCGAAATAAGAAATTGATTTGAACTTTGTATTTTCAGAGTTTAGAACTGATTTTAGGCAAATCTCTCAATCTTTCTATGCCTCAGTTCCCCATGGGTAAAGTGGGGATAATAATACCTCTTTGTTCCACGACTCCCACCTTTATCCCTATGTAATATGTAAAATATTAGATCTCTAAATATGTGTTTGTAGAACACCTAGAATATGTCAGGGTGGCTGAGCAGGCTATGGCACTGTAATCAGGTCCCACTCTTCTCTAAGAGCATGAGTTTGAATCCTTTCCCTCACAACAGGCTGAGTTTTCTTTAATTTGTTTGGGGGTCATGGTGGATAATCAGCTGCACATGAGCTCCCAGTGGGATCCTGTGGCCAAAAGTGCTAATGCGATCCTAGGATGTATGAATATGGAGTTAGGAGTAGAGAGGTTATTTTACCTCTGTATTGGCACTAATGTAACCACTGGTGGAATACTGTATCCAGTTCTGGTGCACACAATTCAAGAAGGATATTGATAAATTGGAGAGGGTTCAGAGAAGAGCAGTAAGAATGATTAAAGGATTAAAAAACATGCCATATCATGACAGACTCAAAGAGCTCAATCTATTTATCTTAACAAAGAGAAAGTTAAGGGGTGACTTGACTACAGTCTATAAGTACCTACATAGAGAACAAATATTAATAATGGGCTCTTCAGTCTAGCAGAGAAGAATATAACCTGATCCAACAGCTGGAAGTAGAAACTAGCAATTTCAGCCTGGAAATATGGTGTACATTTTTAATGGTGAGAGTACTGAATTGTTGGAACAATTTGCCACGGGTCATGATGGATGCTCCATCACTGACAATTTTTAAATCAAGATTGCATTTTGTTTTCTAAAAGATCTGCTCTAGGAATTATTTTTGGGAAGTTCTGTGGCCTGTGTTATACAGGAGGTCAGACTAGATAATTAAAATGTCCCTTCTGGCCATGGAATCTATTAATGTGGCCCTAATCAAGATCTAGATGCTACTTTAGTACCAACAACAATAATAATAATTCAGTAATTCTACCTTTTAAAAATATGCTTTAAAAGGAAGACACAGTCTGGTCTATACTCTTGAATGCAATCTCAGTAAGCTTCATGTGGGAATTCCCTGAAGTACCTTGTTTTCTTGTTCACTATTGGCACTCATTGCCGCCTAATGGTGTATTAGAAGCAGAGGCACAAGAGAAGATCAATGTGATAAAAAAGAAGAGTATAACCCTGTGGCGTGTGGAGAAAGTGTTCAGTCAAGCACGGGAGAGCAGCTTCTTTATCATTTATAAGACTCTGTAAAATACTGCAATCTAAAAAGAAGAAAAGAGTTTTAAAAATAGCACTTCATTTCTGTTCTTTAAAGATTTTTGCCCCATCATTTTCTCTTCATTACATTCCTCAACCCCACTCAAGACTGTTAAATATTTTTTAAAAGTGGCATGTTGTTTCTTTAGCCTTTTTTTTTTAATATAATAAATTTCTTCTGTGTTGATTTTTTTCCCATTGATCAAAAAGAAGTTTTGAATTCTATAAGAGTTAAAAGCTTTGGCAACAACTAAACAGGCTTCTCTCAGTTATTTAATAAAAACTTTAATTTAAATCTATCATAGTTTATGAGGAGATGAAATTATTCCTTAACATTTTGTGACCGTAGCATTAAAAGTCTTTCTCCAGAGACCGAAAAATAAACTGAAAGCCTGTTCTCCCAATCTGGCTGTCTTCTGAACTATTCATAATGAGGACTGAACAATATCCAGGGTTGGTAATGGGTTACAAAACTTTTGCCTTTAAGTTGCTCATTTGAATCTGGGTAAGTTTAGTAGTGAACAATAGCCATTATCATCTGATTTCAGAAGCCACCAAACAAGCCTCAGATAAACACTAAATAACCACTGCTTTACACCAGCTGAGGATTTGGGCCAATATCTTCATGGGTATTTGTACAGTGCCCAGGCTGGGGCCATAGACCACTACCACCACCATATATAATATACAATAAAAATAATATAATTATAAAATTTTGCACTAATACATTTCCACAATGACTAAAACATTCTGTATTAACTCGTTAGCTATCTTTGCTGTCACGTAAACCCTACAGAGAATCACATCCTCATCTCTTCCTAGAGCTATTAGTCAAATAGCCAGCTAGTAATCTTTTATCCATCCATCCTGTTCAGAGTGTTCAATTCAGAGTGTCCCACTCTGATCCCTTTCCACCATTCCCATAGTATATAGGAGCTGGAATCCAGCCATATGTCCTCAACTGGGGATTCGCCTAGTGTTGGTGAGTCCCTAGGTGGCATAGAGCCAGCCTAGCTGCTTGAGGAACATGTCAGGGTGTTCCTAGGAGGAAGGGACCTCCCAAATATGCACAGAAAACTGGCAATTCCCAACTGGTGAATGGTGCCATAACTAGATAGGTGTGCGTCACAGTGGCCATGTAGCCATTTTATCTTGAGTTAGAATGGGGAAAAGAGAGAGTCCTCTCACTTCGTCTTCCTGCCAAGATGGCTGTAGCCTTAAATGGTTGGGCTGAAGGAGGCTTGGTCCTCCAATAGTTTCTCTGGATGTGATGGTGGTGGAGTCTGTTTGTTTGGAGGTTGATTGATGTAGAAGTTATTGTGCACAGACTGGTAGATCTTGTAGCCCTATCAGCCAATGTTATGGGACTTGTTCCTGTGGTCCCTGTGGGTTTCTGTCCCCAGCCCAAAAGGTACCTGTGGGGAATCTGACTTAGGAACTGAAGTGGGAAGATGGGGAAGGATTTGTGATGGGGACTGGTGATAGAAGTACATGTTCAAAAAGAAAAAGAGGTTTGCTTTGCCTGCTGTTGGGGAGCAGCTGCCAGAGAGAGCCCTGGGTACAGAGTGTGTGGAACTAGGTCTATATACTCCGGGAAATAGTTTTCAGTGTTTGTCTTCTATTTCAGCTCTGCATTGGAGTCTCAAGGAGGGCCAAGAACACAGAAGAGTTTTGCCACAGTTGGGCTGTATCAGAGGCTTCCCTTTCCCTGTGAGTAGAGAGGGGGGAATACTGTTGTAAGGACTCTATTCACTTTAAGGGATTCCACTCAGAGGATTATTAGGGTAGGAGTCAACCAGAGGGAAAATGTGGCCCAAAGGAGGTATTTCAGGGCTTAAATGCATGGTTTAAGGGGAAGAAGAATTTCTCTCTGTCAATGACAATTTCCACTCATGTGGATGATGTCACAGGGCTGGTGAGCAGGCCAGAAGATAAAGAGAGATTTTTCGACACCTTAAACAATTGTTCAGTTGCAGCCAGAGCACTGATCAACATGAAGAAGAGCAAGGTTTTTTGGGTGGGGATTTTGGTGTACCCTTTTACTCTTTCAGAGGAGCTGTAGATTGTGATGAGCCCTCACAGGGTTATAGATATTTTGGGAATAACTTTCATCAGTGATTCAGTAGCTGAGTTGAACTGGGAGAAGCAGTTTGCCTCTTGTCAGGTTAAGGTGATGAGGTGGAAGAGATGGACCCTGACACTGGCAGAAAGTGATATTAATTAAAACATTCCTATTATCTCTCTACGTTTATGAGGCATATTTGTATCCTACCCCTGGAAAATTGTTGGTTAAATTGACTGGGTTATTTCTTCAGATGCTATCAGTCAATACATGTAATCTATTGAAGAGTAGTATATGTGCTAGTTAAAGAAGAGGGTTTGGGGATGGTATGCTCTGATGTTTTCTTGATGGTGTTGTTTGTTTTAATTTTCATAGGGTTTGTGTGTCTGAGGATAGAGGATGGCCACTTATTTTCCATTATTGTGGGGAAATATCACAGGGGAAAACAAAGAGCAACTGGTGGAGGGAAAACGGGATGCAGCCCCTAAAAAGGGATTTTTCCTGAAACACCCCAGCAAGCTCCCTCTTACACACAATTTATTTTAAGATGTATTTCCCATTGGCAATTCAGGCAACAGAATTCCACCATGGTAGCTCACAGTTTAGGAGAATACTGTGCAAGAGTGTGCTTGAGGAATGTTTTTGAGAATGGACAATTCAGTATTGCTAAATGGCAGATTTCATCTCTATAGGACATTGTTGTACTTTCAAAATAATGGAGTTCCCTTCAAGTACAAGGATATGCAGAGATCCCACAGAAATTTCTGCCACAGAAAATCATGGTCTGTGCAACAGAACATGAAGATGGCTTTCCTGTCTGTTGAAAAGTAATTTTTGTGAGGGAGGCAAAGAGGAAGTAACAGGGGACACAGATGGATCCACCTACAGTAATCCTCTGGTAGGCATGAAAACAAACACTAATGGCTCAGAGTTCAGATGCCTCTACAAAAGTCATGATGTTGAAACCTAAAAAAGAACAAGAAAACTCAATTATTGTCATTTTTTTATTTCTCTTTAGCTACAGATCACAGCCTCTGAAGGATCCCAAGAGGAGAAAACTTCACTTCAGAGCTTAGACACAATATTGTGTGTTACCAAATGTGGGGAAAAAATTGAATTGCAGGGATTCCTGGTTTCTAATGGGAAAATCATCCTTGTCTTGTACTGCAAGATTCTGGATGATGAATCAGAAGACATCGGGTGAAACAGCAAGAATCATTTCCAAGGTTCTTAAATATTAACTGTAGAGGACTCTTATCTCATCACTCCTGACAGATGCTGGGCTGATACAGAAAGGAATGGCAAGTTCTAAATCAGTTTGCCTGTGTAGCAGCAAAGAGATTAATAGAGTTCTCCAAAGTTAGCATTTAATAGCTTTGTTATTAACAACAACAACATTTGATTTGTGGGGTATCTGATAACAATGCTTGCTTCATTCACAAAAAGTTATTCATTAAAAAGCCAGCAGTTTCCATAGTGGTGATTGAAATTACTCATCTTTTCCTATACTTAGGGCTTGTTTTCAATCAGTTTTCCACCGGTTTTTAACTGAATTTATAGAAAAACTGATTTAACTAAATGGGTGCAAACTCCTTGTGTGGATGCCATTTTAGCATGATAAAAGTATATATAATATCAATATAACGTGTATCCATAAATAAGTGTGCCCACACTAGGGGTTACACTGATTTAGTTAAATTGGAACAATAAATGACAGTAGAAAAAGATATCTAAAGTAACCATCTATAATGGCTGGCAAATGTTGACCTGTCAGGCTTTGAATTTATTGGTTAGGTTCTTCAACATTTTCCTCAGATGCTAGGCCCACGATGCCTAGAAGCCCTGGTGCACATAACAGACACAAAACAGCTATTTATATCCAGAATGTTTTTAAAGGACAAAAATGGCCTTTTGCTATTGTAAATGTTTCAGCTTTAATGAGACATAAATCACACTCAATGTAGAACTGGCAAAAAACTAAATATTGAGTGATTTCATTTTGATTGAAAACATTTCCACATTGCTCTTTATAACATTTTGATAAATTATGAAGGTATTTTTGGTCATACTTTCTTAAAACCTACAAACCTAGTTTTTTGAAACTCAGAATATATAGTAACCATTCTAGTGAGGATGCAAGATGGGGAGAGGAGCACAAATTACCCATTTCAAAGGATTGTTCTTTCTAGCTGCAATCAAAGCAGCTAAAATAATTTTCTTTAGAGCCTGTTGGAATTTTTCAATGAAACTGTTTTTGTCAAAAAATGCCAACTTGTTGAAACCAAAATGTTTTTGGGAAAGGGTTGGTTTCAACAAATTTCAAGAAAAGTTTGAAAAAAAGGTTCAAAATTGTTGCAAGATTTCATTTGAACATTTTCTGAACAAACCCCCCTCCACCCCAAAAATGATTTTCTGGTTCAGAAAAACTTTGTTTTGAAATTTAAGCTATCTGTAGCAAAAAGCTTTTCAATTTAAAAAATCAAAATTAAACATTTTTACATTATTAAAATGAAACATTTCAATTGATGTGAACCAACCTTATTTTGGATTTTTTGGTTCCTGAAAATTTTTGTGATTGATTTTTTTATCCTGATTTCAGATGGGATAAAATTTCAAAATCTCAAAAACTTTCATGGTACAGGAAAAATGTTTCCTCCTCATCTCTAGTTTTCTTTTACCTGAGAGTATGTCTACACTGGAAATTCTATAGCACCGTGGAGTTCTTCCATCATTGCAGTAAACCCACCTCTCTCAGAGGTGGTAGCAAGTCTACGGAAGAATTCTTTCATCAACCTAGTAGTGTCTACACTCAGGCCTATGTCAGTTTAATTATATCACACAGGGCATGAAATTTTTCACAGCCCTGAGCAATGTTTTTAAGATGATCTAATTTTATACAGTAGACCAGCACGGAGTTCTAAGGCTGCTAGGTGTGTAATTTGGTTCAACAGACAAAGCTTCTCTGAAGTCACTGAAGTTTACTCCATTGATTTTCCTGGCAATCTTTGTGTTTAAATTAGAAGTATACTTTAGACCAATACATTGGCATAGGAGGGCAATCCCAATCAACTTGAATATAATCTAGCTGCTTTTAGCAACCAACATGTTGTTAATAGTAGGCTTCACCCAGGCTTGGCTTCCCTTACTTTCATAAACCTCTATTCCCTTCTGATAGTTTCTTTCTGCTCCCCATCAATCTTTGGGAGGCCTTAACCTCTTTGGTCCTCCTCAGTTTGGAAGGAGGGGAATTTAGCTTCCTTGTCCATTTTCCCAGTTTAAGAAGGTGCCAGATGACCACCCCCCACAATGGACCTACAGGCTAAGGATCCTCACTCCCCATCCATACCATTTTCTGGGGAATTGGCCCTCTCCCCAGGGAAAACAGAAATGTTTTGTTTTGACAACGTTCAAATGGAACATTGTCGGAATTTTTTCCCCTTTTTTCCTCCAGAATGAAATTTCAACAAAATCAACATGATTTCACGAAGCCTTTCAATTTTAACAGAATGGCAATTTCCAACAGAAAACCATTCTGTCAGTTTTCTAACTAGCTGCACTTTTAAACAGTGCAGGATGGAAATACCCCCATTTACCTCCATCGGTCGCTGAGCTGTTTGACTGCCTTCCAGTTAAAATAAAAGGGAGAGTCATTTCACTACTACCTACTCCTGCATGCAATGTGACCATGCTATATTTCTGTTGAATCATCCATATGGGTATTATACCACAAGTGAAAGTTTACTACAATTGTCTTTAGACAATTAAATGTCTTTACCATTTAAAACATTTAAAATCATATTTGCATAAATAAATAAGTCTGCAACTTGGAAAGATCCCTACTGCATAGATGATTAAAACCCAGTTAGGTTTTACTAAAGTCTGAGATCATGTTGGTTAGCTCAGTGAAGAACTAGACCCATGTTTCGCTATAATTCTAGCATAGCACAGCATTACTGATATCCTTTTTCCAAAGCACAAGTTGGAAACCTTATTAAAGAAGGCACATAAATTCATAGCTTAGTTCACTCATTCATGAAGGGAGAGAACATGTCTTACCCTTTAATAAATTCTGCCATTTGCAAGGACATTGACAGGCTAGAGATTTTAATCTGAGTTTTCCAGAAAGAACATATCCCCTTGATCTTTTCCAGTAGATAGATTCAAAAAGCTCTCAGTGGGAATTGACTTTAAGTGAATAAAATCACTTTGTTCAAATGACTCCTTAAAAAGAGGTCACTTTAAAGGTATATTTCATAGTTGAGAGAAAAAGAATGGAGCCATTATTCCCTGATCGATCTGAGTGTATTTAACCATTATCTTCCTCTCTGGATTATTACTCTGAATTCTATCAATAAATTTCATAAGGTTCATTAGGTCTATAGCTTCAGGACATCAGTCCTTTCATCAAACCCTAATGTTAACTCTTGCATTTTATAGCTGGCTATCTTAATCTCACAATGCATGTGACAGTGCCTAATCTATTATTGCTCCTTTTTTCCCACCAAGAGCTATGAATCATTGATATATCACACACAGAATAAGATAAAGACTGTAAAAATGGCCAGTGGACCAGCTACACATATCATTTTATAGATCAGGCATCTTGTGCTCAGACGTTCTATGCCAAATAAACAACCTCAGCAAAATCTAAATAACCAAAATTAACAGTGCAAACACCTATCCAAAGAACTCATTCAAATCAAACCCAGACATCAAAGGAGAACACTTAGAGATAGGTGCAATAAATTAAAAAACGACCTGAACATTATCTCATCCCTTGAACAGAATTTTATTTCATGTTAGCCTAAAAGATATTTGCCTCAAAGTTAACTTTTATCACCCTCTAGTTCTCCCCATTCTACTCCCATTGCTTCATTTCTTGATTCCATCTGGGACCTGATGATGATACTGAAATATAAATTCTGTGCCACCACACTTTTACCTCTCCCCATACAGAGGGAAGGGCAGGGGCAAATAAAGGAGTAGGGCAATGCATAGGATGATGGAGGAGAAGGGAGACAAACACAAGGAGCTACAAAGAGGAAGAATGAAAAAAGACCAACAGGGAGAAAGATACTGAAATGAGACAAGGACTCAAATATCCCATGATGGGAGACAGGTATGCAGAACGTGACCTAGCTAAGGAATTGGGGAGTACCCAGGACCTGCAGCATCTGAATATTGATATTTTAATTGGGTACAACTGAGGTGTACCTGGGATAAGAATGAGGCACAAGGGATAAGAAACATGCTGGGCCCTTAAGGTATTTGATGGGGGTATGATTCAAATAAACCATTGTTTTGGTGCTGGAGAAAAAGTCAAGGAAAAAAATGTGGGACCTTGGCTACAAATCTGCCAAAAAGCCAGGAAGTGCAACCCACAGATGTTGCTTCAGCAATCGGAGGAGAGAGGTGGGCTGCCAGAGTAGGGAGCTAAGCACAGAAACAGTGTCTTTTGATGATGGTGGTTGGCACATTCCAGCTATTGCTAGTGTTGTTCTACCCCAGTCTTGCCCTGTGAACATGCTCTAGTGAAGACAGAGTCTCTTCCAGATTGTCCCATCAGCATGGCCCCTGAGAAAAACAAGCAGTTTCCCTGAAAAGGACAAAATCTGTAGGAGAACTCAGAGCATCTGCTTCTGCGTGTGAAGGCAGAACAATAGGAAGACAGACACTTGATTGCTTTGCAACAGAGATGCCATCAGATGACATTAAGAGGCAAGCTGCATTAAAAAAGGAAAAAAGAGATACAAGAATCTCTTTACTCCACCTCTGAGACTTGGAAAAGATGTAAAAACCCACTAGTTCCAACACTGATGGAGAAACAGATTCCCATGAGAGAAAAATGCTCCTTGAAACTGATAAAAATAGTTTTCTTGCCTGTAACAAAACAAAACTCTGACATTTCGGAGTTAGAAACATCTTGAATATTGTTGCTGAAGTGTGAGAGTTGAGGATCGTGGAGAAAAGAGTCAGAGATGTAATAAATATTGCTTATCCCTAAGTGCTTCTGTGACGCATTTGGTGGTAAGACTCAAGTTGAATAACTCTTGGAAAACTTCTGAAGCTCACTAGACAAGTACTGCAAGAGTAAATGGAAAAAAGGCTAAATAGTTAACCACTTATGTAACTGTCTTTTCACAGTTTGAGCTGTTCTATTCAAACAGAGGCAAAGGGAAGAACTGTGCTGTTTTTACTCACTAAGAAACTATTACAGGTGATAATATGGATAATATATAATACTAATATAATACATCATAAAAACTCAATGGCGCATGGATGTGAAGTGAGATTTTTTTTAAACTTACACTAAATTTTTGGGCAAGGCACATAGAACGTTAACACATGCCTGAATGCCATCTAGAACTATTTTCAATGCTGTGCTGTACCCCTTATCACTATTAATCTGCCTTTCCTGCTGTAGCATTGCACTCTGTCACATTCTTCACTGCCTGTCAATTGATTGTGTTCATTCAGCTCATCTCAAAGGGGAAGTGTGCGGGGGGAGGGAAGGGAATGCTTGTGCTTGGCTCAAGAAGCTAGTAATAGGTTACAGAACCTTCCATATCTAGGATGATCCAAATCCAGCTCAGATCAGAAGTGACTGATGGCTGATTGATGGGCTATATGAAATGAGCTTGTCATCTGTCTATTTTCTACTGGACAGGTGACCAAAGTATTAAAAAGACAACATCCTCATAGATGTGGGACAAAACTGGCCCTAAAATTCTGAACCACCCAATTTTAAGGGGATTGAATTTGAGGAATTAAATCCAAATTGATCCCATGGCTAGTTTGAGGTTGAGCATTAGCAATCAGATCAGGTGTATAGAATAAGTTATGTTCGCCATGCCTGACAACAGGCATGGCTAGTGAAAACAATCCATCGCTGCTTCCCTCTCAGCACAGTGGAAATAGATTCAGCCTTGCCACCCGATTCTCACTGGGACAGAATGGGAAAAAGGACTCCATGGCGTCCACACCCTGCCCCACGTGAATGGATGTGAAAGAAACCCTCATGAATCTCTCCTTCTGGAAAAGGGAACATGCATTCGTGGTGGAGGGTATGGAGATGAACCCCACCAGCTGGGTACCCCTGGTTTCGCTTTTGGGAGGGAGTGAAGAAAATGCCACTAAAAACCTACTCCCATACTTCAATAGTAAAGGGGTATATTCGTTTAGGCCCTGAAGCCAAAATAAAACCAAAACACAACTAACCCTGTTTCAAACAAATGGTCCATCTCTATCCAAAATTTGCAATCTCAGCAGAGAAACTAAGGATGTAACAGGATTAGAGGATTTGACTAAACTACCGTCTCACCCCACCTATGATCCCTTCATAACACCGTAATTTTATCCTGTACAGCATCTTTCATGCAGTGTATATTCCAAAAGATTTTATTAGAGTGAAGTAGTAATTCTTAGCAATTATGTAGTGCTTTGAATATGAAAAGCATTCAAACACATTGATCCAGATCCAAGCTCCACACAGTGCGGAGTGGGGCTCTAAGCCAGCTTTACATTTTGCCACTTCCCAGTTGGCTGGGAGCCAGTTCAGCCGCCCCACCCCCCGCCATAAGTTAGAGCAGTCTCAAGGGTATTCTAATTTGTGTTGGCAGTACTGACCTGGTAGGGACCATCCTGCTATCTGAGGATTGCCAGAGCGCAGCATGGTCTAATGCCCCCATCACATCCCCAGGAGGAATACATGACCAGGCTGCTTACACTAATATTAAGAAGCTATCAAGACGACATCCCAGGCAACTTCTGGCATATTGTGCTATTTATTTTCCCTTTTTTGTATTGTACAGTGTGCTGGAAATCTTTCAAGTTAGCATTTTGTTCAGCTCCCCATGAGATGAGGTTCTGTACTTCATCAGAAACAATAATTATTATAGATTCAGCTCTGGGAACTCCCACTGCATTAAAGGATGAAAAAATACCCTTTAATAAAGATCTGATGTGAACCTTCTCTTTCAAACCTCTTCTCAAGACCCACTTCTGCTGCGACATTATCAGCTAAATAATGATTGCTATGTTTAGCAGAAGTCAGGGATAGCTTATATTACTTGTTTACTTTAAATGTTTTCTAAAGCTCAGAATCACTATGTTGGGTGCACAGCTAACATATGTCACCTTGTGATTATGGTCGTCTTCATGCTCCCTCACCATTCTTTCCTTTGTTCATTACACTCATTTGTCGCATTTTTTCCAAAGTAGAATGTAAATTCTATGGGGTAGAGACCACATCTTTCTCTCTGCTTGTGCAGCACCAAATATAAGGCGGCCCTAACCTTGTGATCTAGCTGTTAACAGTTCAAACAATAAATATCAAATGACCCTTGAAAGAAATCACAGTGCGCTTCGTACAGCAACTATGCCATGCATGTAAATGATTCAAGCTTTGATAAAACTGATTTTTTATAAGTTTTAAAGAAAGAAACATGTAAAAAGGCCAACATGCTCTTAATTGAAATCTTTATTATCTGATTAGGTGAACATTTGTTTTCCAGGGAGAATGAAACAATGCTCTTCAACACTACACTACATCAGAAATAAATACACTACATCAGAAATAAATGAAACTTAATGGGATCAAATGAGTGACCACATCTGTCAAAAGAAATCTCTTTTTAAGGAAAATGTTCAGACCTGTAAAATTCTGAATAGTTTTTCCCTCTTCCTTGAAAGAGAAAGAGATTTTAAGATAAAAGCAAATTTGTCATTATTCTCGGTGAATTTTACAATGTAAAGAGTCATTTCTAATTATACCACCTCTGTAAACGTTGTTAAATTACTTAAGGGTCTAAAGGAATTACACCAATAAAGTAGTAGATAAAACCCTACAAGCCAAAATGGAAATGTTTTTGGACTGTAAGCTCTTTGGGGTAAGGACTGTTAATTACTATGGGTGTAACCCTGTCCCCACTGAAGTCAATGAGAGTTTTGCCATTGACTTCAGTGGGGCCCAGATTTCACCCTATATGTTTGCACAGGGCTAGCACAATAGAGCCTCCAACCTGGCTGTCCTCTAGGTGCTACTGCAATGTAAGTGTTGGATAGATAAATTACAAAAATAATAATAATGACAATTAATCAACCCAGTGTCTCAGTTAGGGCAGTTGAGTCTTTCAGAATATTGGCAGGTTCAAGTAACCAATCAGTGAGCCAGATTCTGACCCTGACCCAGATTTACACTGGAGAAATCTAGAGTAACCCAGAAGAAGTTGCAGGTGTGTCTGACATCCAAATTTGACCATACTGTGTATTTCTGCAAGTCGTGGTGCTTAAATACAGAGGCACAATTTCAACTAACTTGTATGCACAATTCCTTCCCTGTTCTGAGCCAGGGCAGTGCAACTGTAGGCCTCTCCATGCACAGAGCTCATTACAGAGCAACAGTCTAGCCCACAGACTTCCTCCAAGTTTGAATGCATGAACTTTGTATGCCTCTTTATGAGGCTGCAAGGCACACCTATCTACCTGAGGCTTTTATATAGCACTCAGTAACATTAGGGGAGATAAGGACGCCTCCTCTGGCCCCTTTATGCTGAATAAGAGGCCCAGAGCAGAATATAGGGGCTCAAAAAGCCTGGTTCTGGCCAGGGGATAAATTCCCCCCAGTGCAGGAAGTGAGGAAGACCTCTGCAAGCTGCCTTCCAAGAACCCCCTCATAAGCCCTGGCTTAGAGAGCATACTGGAAGCGGGCCTTGGAGTAGGAGGGGTGTATTGGGTGGTGAAGCCACAGCATGTAATATTACTGAGTTTCTGGACAGAACTCCATAAGGAGCTGGAGTGGAGAGAGTCTTCCATAACTCAGGCTGCCCCCCAGGGCTGTCTAAATTATGCTGGGAGATGCCCCAGCCTCTGGAATAGTCCAAAAAGAGGAGACTGCAAAAGTGGCTTAAAGCCACCTTAGTCTCAGTCCTCCTTCTGGGCTGTGTGTTCTGTTACCCATAGTATCTAAATATTAATCTAATCTATCCAGTCCATCCAGATTTCAACCTTTTCCATAACCTACCTGAAAGATAGGCTGACCTATGCTACCGTCTGAGAGGACCACCAAGTCCACTTAAAGCATTCTGGAGCAGAGTAAGGAATTGGTATAATAATGGATCCAAGTAAGATAAACAGAAATACTGGGTGATAATGTGTTCAAAACTTGTATCCAGAATCCATGGACACAGTAGTCTGAAGTCTAAACAATGCCATTTTTTTATTGCTGAATGAGTAAGATTCAATAAAATGAAAGGAAATAATGTTCAATGAACACGGAAAAGTGCTAGGTTTTGACCCAATGTAGGTGAAGTCTTGAAGAAAGATGAATTCCCTGAACAACAGTAACCATATCCCATTCTTCACATTTATTGGCTCAAAGCCTTGGTCTTTTCCATGTTCCTTATACAGAACTTCTTTCTGTTGAATTCTACCTATTCAGTACTAAAATAACCACTGTTAAACTTTCATACTACTCTTTTATGGATTCTTGATCCAAGGGTTGAACACATAACCACCCTTCATCTCCAGACTGGGAGCTCTGTAATACTTTCATATTCCGTTGTGAACATTATTTATTAAAAGAATCATACCAAAGCGGAGAAGAAATCTATTCAGGGTGCATATAAGGCAAAAGATTTAGAAAGTACTTGGGATAGATCCTGAGCTATGGCCCAGCACAACCCAGGAAGTTCAGGTAAAAAAGTGGCCTTAAGCCATATTTGTGTTTCCTCAAACATGGGGCTGACTAGCCCTTAGGTTGGTTCCCAGCACGTATTAAAGCAGCCTTAATCTTATGACTGCTGATGACCTCAAAAGTCATTCTGGCAGCCACGGATAGCCAAACTGTAGGAATGCCTTGGCCACACCCTCTTTTCCTGAACACACCACAAGTGCCAGAATGGGTTTAATGTAAAAGCTGGTTCCAGAGCACATGGGAATCTCTTTAGGCAGGGAGAATTCTCTGTGGCCTGACTATGACCTGGGCAGCAGCTTCTCACTGCCAGAACAGCATAAAACTATCCCTCTGAGAAGAGGTCAAGGCTTTTGTGTTCCACTCTAAGTAAAGATGGATTGTGGAATACCTTTTCATTGATCAAGCAACAGTCAAGAATTTTAAAAAGTTACTGATAACAAGGTCAAAACAAGGGAACGTCAAGGTCACCAATAGGCAGCCAATTTGTAATGCCGATTTACACGGAACAGAATCGTACACTAAATCTTTGCTGTAAGAAGCAGGAAACCATATACAAACATGACAGTCCTGACTCTATACATCCTAAGCAAGCACAGATTCTTTCAAATACATCAGTCAATTATTCTCAGAACCACGTCAGTCAGGATCATTTGTCACCTTCTGAAATTCACACCTACAAATCACAGAGATATACAGTAAAATCAGACCTTTACTACAAACCTACAGCTATTATATAGATTGCAAAATTGCTCAGATGACTTATGGCCAAGGCGACACTTTCATTTTAAGCCTCTGTTTCAAGCCATTTATAACCTTCTGGGAAAAAGTTATCTATAGTCCATGGTAGTAATAATTTTACAACATATCTGCCAATTCACACAAAGAGTCAAAGAAATCTGAACAGCTGAGACAAGCTGAAGTTGATTTATAAATACATTTAAAAGTTACAGAAAACAGGTGCTGGGGCTTTAAAATATGTTCTGAAGTGAAGTTATAATAGCTGTATAGAGAAAGGTCAGAGCTTATCTGTCTTCATTATGATATTCTATTCAATTGTTGGACTACACTGTGCAGCCAGATCTCCTCCTTAAAAAGCAGATCTTCTTTTAGGAAGTCTCATACAACTGAGTGGAATCTAAGATGGCACTGAGGTTTCATGAGCATTAACCCACCTGAATCCCTATTTCAAAAGAAAATTCTCATTCATGTAACACCGAAGTTTGTCTGACAAAGTATTTACTAACAAATGAAGCTAAACTGCACAACTGCACACAGCTCCAATTTCTACATGCCCAGTGAACATTTTATGTAACAAAAGAGCTTCATATAATTTTATTATATTCATTAAATTATAATGGAAAAAATACAACAGATATTAAATACGTTTTTCTACTGAATTTCCTAGGCTTGATATACCCCCCAAACATACAAACTAGACAATATTCAAAAGCCATGTGCTGAAAATCATTACAACCAATAAATAATCAGTTACAACACTACATAATCTGTGCATTTAGGCTCTGATTCTGCTCATACTAAATTAAATAGCTAAACTCCCATTGACTTCAGTGGTGCAAAAGCAAGGCCTTTAACCTTTATTTAATATATAGGTGCTAGTTTTAATAACCTAGGAATACAGTGACAAATGTTAGCAACTTTTTTCAGCAGGTTGCAGGTATTTTAGTGCTTTTATATATATATATATATATATATATATGCCCTTACTTCAACTTCCTTGGATCTGAGCACTATTTATTTGTTTACTGGTTTTATTTTTAACCAAACTAAAAGAAACATTCCTTTTGTAAAAACAGATATGCCTTAGGCTCTGCCAGCTTGCATCAATCTATAATATCCAAAGGAGCAAGAGCAGTCTCATGGTCATTCTAAAGGAAAAACTGAGGAAACACTCTTTATAAAAGGGGGAGCTCCAGTTTAACGTGTGTGAAGACTCATGAACAACAGACTCCCACAAAAATGTTTCCTTATTAAGCCTGCAATAAGCCATGGGCCTGGAGTGTACCTGGCTGCACATAAGAGGAGTCAAATACTAGGAATCTGATTTATTTTGTCCTCATTTAAGTAATAATGCATAATTACCTATCTATTACACAAGTGTGGTTTGAGACTTACTCATTATTGTAGGAGAGAGACCTTGCCTTTTTCATCTGGACAGTGGAACAGAAGTACTAGATGTTATTGCAGGTTATTCTACATAAGTTTTGAAAATGTACAAATATGTGCTCAACAGGGAGGAGGTATATGTAAAATTAGTTGAATATTTTTAATTTATTAAATTCACATCTTTGTATTTTCAGTATTTTAGAAATTCTATTGAACAAAGCAATAAAAATGTTTGGGAGTAGCACTGGCAATATAAATAATTTATACAAAGACATTAACTCTAAAGGTATCAGTTCTTTGAGTAGAGTGGTTTAAGGGAATTAAAACACATATTGCATTGAAATGAATTATGGATCATCTCAGAGGTGAACCAATGACATTTTAGATGACCATCCACAGTCAGCTTGCTTTTAATTACATCTACAGTAAATATTTTATAGATTTTCATAGGGGGTGGGGGAATTTAATCTATACAAGAAGACTATTTTATAATGATATTGTAAATTCCAAGCCATTAAGAGCGAGCCCAGGTTGTGAATACCTATCAGTAACATAAGTATGCTGAAGTCTTAAATAAACAAGCATTGGAAAGCCAGGAAGATTTCAGATAAAATTAAAAAGTTAAAATAAACCTTGGGAATGCAGAACTAATGTACCCAACAAGCCACCATTATATCCCCATATTCTAGTCCCTCTCATACCCAAACACATGAAACAATCTTATACCACCACACGTTCTCCATCAAATAGCTTCCAACATCCCAACCAATGAATATGACAAAACAAGGAAAAATATGTTCAAAGATATTGTCACAGGGCATCTCTGCCACTACCCAGTGTACCATACTGCCTTGCCAGGTCATATGGCCTGACAGTCACAAACACCAAGTTATTACCCTTTCACAAAAGATGTATATTTATTCTTTCCTTATAAATTACCCTAATGTAATGCAGGCTTACAGCAGGGGGGCAGCTTCCCCACAAACATCACTCCCAAGCCCAGGCTGACCCTTTGAGCTCTCCTTGTTTCCTGTTTTTTCCATTTATATCCTCCTAGTTACATTGTTAACCCAGTTGTAGCCTGATTTTGGGTGTTTTAGTAATTTGAATGGGGTTATAGGCTCACCAATTGATCTGATCATAAGATAATGAAGTTCCTGTCCTGGAATCAGGCTCCAGAAGAGTTTTATAGGGACCTCAGGGTGCACAACAGGAATGCTCACACTGACAGCCTAGTTTGGATCATTTTATAAGCTTTTATTAAGATAGCATAAAATGATAGACAAATGACTGATTAAAAGAAAATGAATAATCAAATGGATAATGGATAGGATTACAGTCTTATTTTAGAGACTCATGTGATACATGTATTTCTACGGTATGCTTTGGATTAATATACTCACACCATTCCCTGATGACCTGGTTGAGAGAGATGTCTGGTTCCCCAATTCTTGAGTAGACGGGTGGAGAACTAGGCCAGGGGTGGGGAACCTTTTTTATGTTAAGGGCCTGATGGTGGCCCTGGCGGCGGGGGAGAATTTGGCGGCGGGGGAGAATTCGGCGGCGGCGCGGTTTCACTGCGGCGGCGGGGTTCCGTGGGGGCGGGAGGCAGTGCCAGCCGCCAAAGTCCCCTGCCGCCGAAAAGGGGCAAACGGCGGCAGGGTTTCAGCGGCAGGGTTTCGGCGGCGGACACTACCCCACCTCCCCACGGAACCCCGCCGCCGCCGTGAAACCGTACCGCCGCCGAATTCCCCCCCCGCCGCCAGGTCCAGACCAAATGATTTCACGGGCCTTATACAGCCGGACATTCCCCACCCCTGAACTAGGCAATGCTTGAGAGCTAAGAGCTATAAAGCTAAGACTAACACTACAAATAATACTAAGTATAAACAAAGCACATAATCTTAATACATTAACTGAAAGAAGCTTCAAGCAGGAGTAGCTGACCATCGCCCCAATTAACACAATTTGCCTCTTCTTATATCCTGAGCAATTGGGGTCCTTCTTCTAAATCCAAACTTGGATTCTTCACCCCCAAATTATTAGGGTACACTTATTCTATAGGCTGGCAGATTCATGCATATTAATGACATATCCACATCCTTTCCAGACAGTTCCAGATGGTTCGTTTATCTCACCTTTGTTATTTCTGGCCCTTTTTGTGGGTTCTGTGGTGTATCTGTGAAGTTTACTCGGGGCATAACCTGTGACAGCCCCCCCATTTTGATGCCTCCTGACTTATCTAGGGTAAAGGTTATAACCATATATGTCTTATCCTTTAATTCACCATAACTTATCTGGGCCAAAAGTCCCGAATATATGTATACTAACTGCCTTAGCTTTCATACAGGATATGGCCTGTAAGGTACCTTGCATTATAGGTATAATACTTCAATATGAATCTATGACTCTATTATAATAAAACAACAATACTTACATCTATAAGAAAAGACATCTATATATATATGCAAGAAAGCAGGCTAGTTCTATAGGCTACACAGTGATTACCACCCATGTGTTCATAATCCCACAACAGAAAGTGTTTAATTGCTCACAGCTGAGCCTACAGCATTTTTCAAGATGCAGCAACATCAGTAACCAGGGTGCTACTAATAGATTTTTTAAATTCCTGTAAAACAACTCCTGTTTCACAAATTATTTTTAAAAGCAATAATTAAACAGGTCTAGATTGTGCTTAAATAGGTCTAGATACAGCCCTGTGCTGGGGAAATAAATTTGGGGTTTTGGTTTATTAGTTTCTGAATATAAACACACAATGGCATGTTTATAATGTCACGTACCCTGAATTTTTTTGCTTACTAGGCTTTACATCTTTCAATTCTTTATGGTTTTGAATTTGTGTGAAAAGGATGTGGGCCCTCTTTTCAGTGTTGCATATAGTTTCCAAAACAGAATATTCATTATGCTCAGCAGCAGCTGTGAAAGTATTCAAACTTCCATTTGTACCAACAGTGACTACTAGAGAGTGAAATTTCTATACTGTCCTTTGAAGCACACATAAAATACCATCACTGTGGCACTGAAATTAGCAGAACAGCCCCAGTGCTCACCCACAAAAAAGAAACACAGTCGTCTGTTTCTATCACTATTTTTTTCCTTTTCCAAATTGTGAATAGTGACATTGGGTATCACTCTCATGATGAAGCTCATAAACTATGCCTATTTACAATTCAGTATAAAAGATTCTTTCAAAATATTTGTCAGCAGTGCTTTCTCTTAATTATGTGTAAATAGGCATTTTCAAAAGACATGTTTTATCTTGACTTATTAATGACTACAAAAATCATATGCAGTCCCTTGGAAAATATGATGTTGAAGCTTTTGGTCCTTATCTATGAGTATCTATTGAGACGTTCTGGCTCCCAACAGGCACACACTGACTTTTTCTTCAATATCTAGTCTTGAAATAAAGTAGAATATATTTTTATGGATCTCATTTTGGTATATTCCATTCCAGGTGTTGGTTTTGACCCATCACTTTATACTGTGGTCTACCTTGTTGTGTGCCTTACAACAACAGTTGAAATCAGTTAGGACATTCAAGCAGAACAGCCCAATCCTGCAATCCTTACTCATACAAGTAGAACCACTGAAGGCAGTGGGACTTCTCATATAATTAAGGACTATTTGCATGAGAAAGGATCATAGAATTTGGATCTAGATTATACACCTAGAGACAGATCCTCAACTCATGTAAATCAGTGTCGCTCCAATGAAGCTATGCCAGTTTACAGCAGCTGGGCATCTGACTCCTCTTGTCTAGATGTTCTAGCCAGAGGGTCCCAACCAATACCTGGAAGTTGAAACTAGACAAATTCAGACTCTAAATAAGGCATAAAATGCTTGACAGTGAAAGCAGTTAACAATGGGAACAATTTACCAAAGGTCGTGGTGGATTCTCCATCACTGACAATTTTAAAATCCAGATTGGATGTTTTTCTAAAAAGATCTGCTCTGGGAATTATTTTGGAGAAGTTCTATGGCCTGTGTTATTACATCAGGAGGTCAAACTAGATGATCACAGTGTTCCCTTCTGGCCTTGAAATCTATGAAGTTCTGGAATTCACTTCTACATTGCTCTGAAAGTGCTAGTTTGTTAATCTTTGGAGCATATTCAAAGGCTTAGCTGCTTACCCAAGCTTTCTGTGACATGGCTGAGTGGGGATGGGGCTTTTAATTTGTGATGGAGTCTTCTTGTTTGTTAGCTAACAATGAAGTTATTAAAGTACATTAGAAGATGGAAACCTGTCAGCGTAAATGGCTATGCTAAACTACCAGGAGAGAAAGCAAGCAATCAAGCAGGATAAGGACATTGCAGAGAAGCAAAACAACTTATCTGTATCAGGCTTCTCCACACAGGCAATGGGGAAATATCTACCCCAGAACTATGCTTTGCAGGTAAAGATCAGGTGCTATCAGAGACTGAGATGTTGTGACTGTATGCAGAACCCCCCACCGAGGTATCACCTGGAATTGGAGTATCACTGAGCCCTCTGTCTGACCAGTCTGTAGCTCCCTCTCACACTCTGATGCTGTGACAAGCCACAAACCTCTGGCGGATGTGCACTTACACAGCCATCCACAGGCAGGGACCACACTCAGCTTAATTCAGTGAACGCTTTCCTCAGTCACTCATGAACCAACAATAAAGAAGCTCCACCCAGATCCCCAGCCCAGGACCCCAGGACTGAACTTTCTTGCCCTGGTCATAAGCCTGAGCTGTGAAGTTTATTGCCCACTGTCCGCCCCTCCCTCAAAGTGGAGAAGGCATGCACCAGCTTTTGTTAACCTGAGCTAAGATTTCCCAAACACTTCAAGCAAAACACACTGTTTTAGGTAAAATATAAAACAGATTTATTAATTACAGAAAGATAGATTTTAAGTGATTATAAGTAATAAGCATACTGCTCAAAGTAGGTTACCTAAGAAATAAAGGTAAAATCTCAATCTGAGTTCTATTAACTAGACTGGATTTGAATCAAGCAATGTCTCATCCGGTTGCGCAGTTCAAGCATGCTATAGATCTGGAATTCTCCTACACCCTGGGATCCCCTCCCCCAGTTCTTTATCTTCCAGGTTTCCAGGTGTTGAACTGTGGGAGGAGTGAGAACAGGTCATTATGTCATTCCCCTTATTTTATAGGCCTTATCTACACTAGCACTTATGTCAGCAAAACGTTTGTCACTCAGGGGGTGTGAAAAAAACCACCACCCTAAGCGACCTAAGTTTTGTTAGCATAAGAGAGCACTCCCACTGACATAATAAAACCACCTAAAATGAGCGGCGGTAGCTATGTCGGCAGGAGAGCATCTCCTGCTGACATAGCGCTGCCCACTCAAGCATGTATGCTAGCCAAACTTATGTCACTCAGGGGTGTTTTTTCACACCCCTGAGCAACGAACACTTTGCCGGCATAAGTGCTGGTGTAGACAAGACCATAACCTTTTCCAGCTTGCTGGACCAGTGGTGCTTGTGACCTGGAAGGAGAGAGGGGGGACGCACTTGTCCTCTTTGGTCAGCAGTATTTCATTGTGTACATGCTTTCTTGGTGAAGTCTCTACTGTAAACAATCCCTGTTAGTGGAATCTTCTCCTGAAGGGTGAGAGAGAGCCATTAACGCTTCTGGCCACTTCATTGTTGGGCCTGAAAGCCTTGGGTGGGGCTTCCTGTCTTGCAACATATTCTAATAGCATATTCAATGTTTCATAACTTCACATACAAAGGTAACACATACAATCCAACAAGATCTTAATGTTCAGAAGATCAAGACTTTTAAAATAATACCAGACAAGGCATACCTTGTACAGAACATATCATGATTACGTGACATTGGTGAATATGGAGTTTCTGGGGTGTTGTTCTCAGACACAGAGTGTTACAGATGTCAAAAGAAGAAGCATTAAAAGTAGCTAATATTGTAAATTGCAGGAAGTCTTCAGGATCAGATGATATTCATCTGAATTCTAACACCAGGAGACTAGGGGATAGTCAAAGCTTTAAAAAATTATTTGCTGATCCTTGGAATTACAAAAAACAAGCCTGTCATCAGTACCAAGTAAATCAGCTGAAAGAATAATAATAAAATGTAGCCTAGTATTATTTTTTATCTGCAGATTGCAAAGCACTTTACAAAGGAACGTAAGTATCCTCATCCCACTTTTACAGATGAGGAAACAGAGACACAAATAGGAGGGACGCATGGCCAAACGTCACACAGTGGCCAGTAGCAGAGCTAGGAATAGATCCCAAGTCTCCTGACTCCTATACCAGTGTCCTATCCACTATATCACCTAGAGCAATAAAACGTCTAACTTAGCATATGATAGGCACAAACAGACAACTTCTGTAAGGAAAATTGTGCTTCTAATCCTGAAGAATTCTTGGGAAAGTGAACAAGTCTTGGGAAAGTGAACAGATTGGTAGATAAAGAAGCAAATGAAGATGCTACTCATTTGGATTTTCACAAAGGTTTTGATAAAATCCCTTTTATCCCTAAAGAGGTTATTAAGGAAACTAAGTAGTCATTGGTTGAGAGACTCCTGTCATGGATTAGAAACAGGTTAAAAGATAGAAAACAAAGATTAGGAATTAATAAGAGTTTACATACTGTTAACCTTGGTGATTTCCAAAACCCATACTAGTGTCAGTATTATTTAATATATTTCATTTATTAATTATCTGGAACAAACAGTAAACAGAGAAGCGGTAAGATTTGTGGATAACAAAAAATTACTTAGGTCAGTCAAATATGAAGAGGACTGTGAAGAACTTAAATACACACAAACACACACACAGTGAGATAGTTATCTCCCCTAAGATAATGGATACATAGAACTATCATACAGTTAGTACAGGAAATAGTCATACCCAACTGCAAGAAACTTAATATAAAAAAGTGTTGCAGCCAACATGGGGAAATTCTTTATCAGACCTTGTGCTAGCAGATAACGAGGAACTGATCGCAAAACAAAAAATTAATGTACAAGCAAAATAAAGTCTAGACTAGATACATAGATATATATTGGTGCGTTTACAGGGCCAAATTCACAAAGCTGAAAACAATTATGAGCCAAATCCACTGAGAGGAAGAATTTAATCAGAAAAATGACAATGATCATTAGGAATAATTTAAGAACACCTTACTGGATGCCCAAAAAAACCCCACAATCCCACAATCAAGGAAGAAGGCTGGGCTGGTTAAAAAATTGACCTGGTTTAGAGGGGAAGTGAAGGTAGCTATAAAAAATTTCTGGTAGCCCCATCTCAAAAAGGATATATTAGAACTGGAAAAAAGTACAGAGAAGAAAGGGGAAAAAAAGATTAGGGATATGGAACAATTTTCATGAGGAGAGATTAAAAACACTGGGACTATTCAACTTTGAAAAGAGACAAGTTGGGGAAGGGGATATGAAAGAGGTCTACAAAATCATGAATGCTGTGGAGAAAGTGAATAAGGAAATGTTATTCACCCCTACACATAACAGAAGAACCAGGGATCACACAATGAAATTAATAGGCAGAATATTTAAAATAAACATAAGGAAGTATTTCTTCACACAATGCACAGTCAAGCTGTGGAATTCACTGCCAGGGGATGTTGTGAAGGCCAAAAGTATAACTGGGTTTAAAAAAAGAATTATATAAGTTAATGGAGGATAGATCAATCAATGGATAATAGTAGAGGGCCACCAAATCCTCAGCCATAAAAAATGCATCACAGATCGTGAAATCTGGTCTCCCCTGAGAAATCTGGCCTTTTGTATACTTTTACCCTACAGTATATACTATGGGGGTAAAAGTATATATAAAAGTACACAGCTTTTCTCAAACTGGGGGGTTCTGACACAAAAGGGGTCACAAATTTATTGTAGGGGGGGAGTTGCCACTCTTACTTCTGAGCTGCCTTCAGAGCTGGGTGGCCAGAGAGCAGTGGCTGCCACCACCAGCAGCAGTGCAGAAGTAAGAGTGGCATGGAGTATACAACTGTACGAACACATCCATGAAATTTGCTCTTTATGCCCTGACCAGCCCATGAAAAATGTGTGATTTCGCCATGATTTAAGTAGATCCCTAACTATTAATCAAGGTGGTCAGGGATGCAACCCCATGGTCTGGGTGTCTCTAAACCTCTGACTGTCAGTAGCTGGAACTGGCCAATAGGTGATGGATTACTCGATAAATTTCCCTGTTCTTGTCATTTCCTCTGAAGCATCTGGCACTGGTCATTGTTGGAAGGCAAGATACAGAGCTAGACAGACCATTGGTCTGACCCATTAAGGCCATCCTTATGTTCTTAAGGAGAAATCTATAGCCAACAGAGTTAAGGACAATAAGAAGGAGATTTTTAAATATATTAGGAATAAAAAGAATCCTGACAATGGTATTGGTCCATTACTAGATGGAAAAGGTAAAATTATCAATAATAATGCAGAAAAGGAATTTTCCTTTGTATTTTGGGACAAAACAGATTATATAGTCTTATCATATGGTGATGATAACACACTTTCCATTCCACTAATATCTCTGGAGGATGTTAAACAGGAGTTACTATAGTTAAACTTTTTTAAATCAACATCCAATTTTTAAACTTGTGTTCAAGAGTTTTAAAAGAACTGTCTGAGGAGCTCGCTGTACAATTAATGTTGATTTTCAATAAGTCTTGGAGCAAAGTGGAAGTTCCAGAAGACTGGAAGAAAGATAATGTTGTGCCAATTTTAAAAAAAAAGTAAATGGGATGATCCAGGTAGTTATAGGCCAGTCAGCCTGACATTGATCCCAGATAAGATAATGGAGCAGCTGATACTGGACACAATTAATAATGAACTAAAGAAGGGTAATGTAATTAATGCAAATCAACATGGGTTTATGGAAAATAGATCCTGTCAAAATAACTTGATATCTTTTTTTGATGAGATTACAGATTTGGTTGACAAAGGTAACAGTGCTGACATAATATGCTTAGACTTCTCTAAGATGTTTGACTAAGTACCAAACTACATTTTGATAAAAAAAATTAGAACAATATAAAATTAACATGGCACACATTAAATGGATTAAAAACTGGCTAACTAATAGGTCTCAAGATGTAATTGTAAACAGGAAATGGTCAAGTAGATATATTTCCAGTGCGCTCCCACAGCGATCAGTTCTTGGACCTCTGCTGTTTAGCATTTTTATAAATGACCTGGAAGAAAACAAATTCATCACTCATAAAGTTTGCAGATGACACAAACTGAGTTCATACAAACAATATGCATTTTAATACAGCTAAATATAAATGTAGACATCTAGGAACAAAGAACACAGGACATACTTACAGGAAGCAGTATCCTGGGAAGCAGTGACTCTGAAAAAGATTTGGAGATCATGGTGGATAATCAGATGAACCTGAGTACCCAATGTGATACTGTGGGCAAAAGAGCTAATACAATCCTGGGATGTATAAGCAGGGAAGTCTTGACTAGGAGTAGAGAGGTTATTTTATCTCTGTATTTGGTAATAGTGTGACCACTGGTGGAATACTGTGCCCAGTTCTGGTACCTGTTGATATTGGATGCTTAGTGATCAGTGTGGATATTAGTGAGACACGGTACACTTGATTTATAGATTAATAAGGTTTAATGTGCAAGGTTTATTATAAATATACTAGTTAGATACAGAGTTTAAAATTAATTATAATATATTATATTTATTAAATTTAGAGAGCTAAGCAGTTACTTAGAAGGCTGTATACAGGAATGTTTTTTTTTTAAGAGGCCCCATCAGGGAGTTAGTGGATTTTTTGGTTTGATTGGCAGCACTTTTTGTGGAATTAGGCATTGATGGAGCACGCTTTTTTGTTTAAGTGGTGATTTTTTATATATAGCTTTTATTTAATTATTTAATTAATTATATATTTAATTATTTATATTGGGTTTTTATTTTTTATTATATTTTATTTTTATTATGATAATTGGGGTGGTTAAAACAACATTTGGTGATAGGAGGGGCGGTGAGAAAATATGCCTTTTGGCGGTGAAAAAGTGCTACGTGAGCTGCATCCAGTACTACCTGTATGGCCCTAAGGATGTCACAGGGGCCACAGCTGAGTGATGATTGGGCTGCAAGCCCACAGGTTGAGAATCACTGCTAACCCAAGGGTTTATGCACCTTCCTTATTCCTCCCATAACTATGGCACAGAGTCTGCAGCTCTGCTCCATTCAGGCTAATAATGTGAAAGATGAACAGTGAGAAAGGAGAGAGAAAAGCAGCTCCTGTGTGGGAGGGTGACTGCAGGCTCCATGAACTTGTCCCGCCCTATTGCCATTCATGGCAATTGAACACTAGCAGATGACTTCAGTAAAGACCTTGAATGTGCTCAGCAATGTGCTTGATGCCCCCAGGGTGGAGCAGGATGACTGGGAGGCAGTTATGGGAACCATGAAGGGGCAGCATACCTGAAGACATCACGCAGTTGGCAATTTTGAGCTATCAGCAAGAGGAAGGTGGAAAAGAACTCTATTCCCTCCAGTAGCCATTAGAGTACTCTCTTTTCTTCACACTCCCCAGGATAGAGTAACCTACTGGTGTAACCAGCAGTGGGGAGAAGGCATCTAACTCTAGGAGAGGATTCATGCCTGTGAGATGCCTCCCTCCAGCCTAGAGTTATGTGCCTAAATCCCTTTGAGTGCCATGACTTAGGCCACACCCCTCTCCTCAACATTTCCTACATGCTAATTTAGGCGGCTCCCTGCTCAATGAGCTGGCTTCTGTGAATCCCTTTTTAGGCGCCTAATTGTGTCCATGCATTGTATAGGGCCCTTAACTCATGCTTGTGAATTCCACTAGGCAGCAGGGTGCCTAAAAGTTAGGCACTTCAATATTCAGCCTAAGTCCCCTTTGTAAATCTGGCCATATATTACCATTGTATTTCTACTAGTAACTGCGCCAGATTGGGGCTGAGGGGTTGGTGGAGAGTGTGGGGAAGCTTATATTGGTGCATGTTCTGTAGATAAATGGAGCACTGTGGTCAATCAATCTGGCACCTTTTGTTCACTTAAAAAAACAGAAAACTGGAACTAAATATTCCATAACTGACATGGAATTAAAGTATATTATGCTGTAATTGCCATGTATATTTTCTTATACATTATACCTGCTGCTGGCACAGTCTCTTGAGAATCATCATCTATGCCTTGAGCTCTAAAGAAAACCACTTATCGTAATCTCTAATACACAAAGTTCCCTGTGTGATGACAGTTTCAGTATTATTAAAAAAACAGCAGGAGAAACACCCTTAGAAATCAATTAAACTTGCAGTGTTCCATAGTGCAAAGTACCCATGTAATTTGCCTTCTAGATGACTTGTTCTGTTCCAACACATATTGTGTACATAGAAGTTTTCCCTGGGGCTACAAAATGTCCCATTTCCTAAAGTTCTGATGTCTTTTAACAGAAGAGATATATGGATAAAACATTTATTATGGTGATTCTTTCTACTTCAAAAATTAATCTACATGTTGTATTTACACTGAGGGTCAACATTTCAAGAAAGGCTCCAGCTCCATGGCCAAAAACATCTGAATGCAATTGTCCATATAATTTCAGTTACCATGATTATACATCCAAATGTAGTGACTGCACACAAAAATGTCAAGGCTACTTTGGTGTATAACTACCTTCTGCATATGTAATCCCATTTTGCATACCTATTTATGGTAATTACACATAAATTAGGCACATCATTGTAGGTGCCTTTTTGCACACAGAAGAGAGTCCTCTTTTTAGATCGCACCTACTGTACAAAAATCCATAATTTGAGAGGGAATCAGTTACACTAGTTGTCTCCCAACACAATTTAAACTTGTTTCATTCTTGTAGTGTGCATGAAACCTAAGCATGTTTCAACTGTGTCCTTCAATTGTACTAGAGCAAGGTAGAACTCAAAGTCCCCTTCCAGCATACATAAGGGCCAATGTAAACCTTGGGATGGATTCTTTGGGAGTGGTCTGTTCCTCTGTTGTTGGAAAGGCCTGGTAGGAAATCTGAAGGTGAGCTTCCCAGGAGATTACAGACAGGTAGTGAGGTATCCGGTTATTTGTGATATGTGCCATTTAATCTATATGTAGGAGAGACTATAGCAACTTATTATCTGGATTGTTAGATGTTTTATGTTTTTGCTATATCCTGAATTTCTTTAAATGTATTTTGGGTGGTCTAATGTCCTTTGGATTTTTAAATAGTAATTTCTCCAACCATGACAAAATATAGAAGATGCAGATTTTCAAATTGTGGATGATGTACTCTCTACTCTGCAATAGCTGTATCTCATACAAATGGTCAATTAAATGTAAAGAACTTTTATTATTTGTTCAATAACTTACACTAGCTCTATTATGGACATTTATATTGTCTGTCAGTATATGCCAGTTCACAATGCCATTATTGCTCTTTTCACAGACCTGCTTACACGGCACAGCAAAGAGCCTGAGAGAAATTTCCATAAATTATTCACAAAATTTAAAAAATTATGCAAAGTGGACACAGCACTACACAAACCTCTCAAATCTGTCAGTTCACCCCAATCTCACTGCAACTCCCCATGCAATTTATTAGTCTAACCTTTATCTACTCTCCCTCAGATCCCAGTTCAGTAGTGCTCCACGTCCATGCACCATACATTAGTCAGAGGCTGGGCTCTTCTTGGCAGCAGCAGCTTTGACTACCACCTTGCTTCTCCCTCCTGCTCGCTTCCCTCTGCAGGCTGTGGCTTCCATGAACTCTCTGCTGAGGACTCATCCATTCCCTAGCTCTGACTCTCTCATTGGAGGAGGGAGGAAGGAACTGAGGTGCTGATTGGCTAGAGAGGACAGGAAGGGGAAGGAGATATGGGCATTGGCTCCACTAGCCCAAAACCAAAACCTCAGCAGAGAGGCCTAGAAACTGGAGGTGGTACAGCCAGCCAAAAGTCAGTGGTTAGGTATATAGACCTTGATCCTACAAGCACTTGGTTAGCATGCTATAGGGATTGCAAGGTTTTTCTCCACCATAAGTTGACCAGAGATCTGTATGGTCACAAGTAAGGCTGAGCACTAAGCATAGTACACCACACTGAGCAAAGAAAAGTCATAAGCCTACTGTGCACCAGCTCCCTTACCCTCAAAAACACAGGCTAAGAGAGGAGCAGGAAGCAGGTAGAGAATGTGTGTCTAAACAGAAATGAGCATAAGTATGATATTTAACATGTAAATGAGGAACTTACTACATGTGCTCCATATTCAGCCTTACTCCTGTTCCTAGCAACTTAACAGCTGCCAAAATAACTTCATGTATAGATAGACCTTAAGCCCTTACACATGCTCTACTGTGCACTCACACATTGCAGAATCAAATTCCATATGAATATGCAGCTCAAGAACTAATAGAGTGGATCAAGCACATAAATATTTAGTCAATGTCAGAATCTTGAATCAGCAAATACAAGGTGTGATATAGCTAAAAACTCTGGAAGCAGACATCTTGCACTGGTGTGTGGGAATCATTATCTGACAGCTTTACTGGACCTAACCGTATGAAGGATACAAAGCAGATCAACTAAAGAAATTGGATTTTTTTTTAAATAAATATTATGTACAATAGACCAGAATTTCCCCAGGAACCAAATGCAACTCTAGCATAAGAGGAGGCAATTCCTATTGACGTCAATGAGAGATATCATGCATCCATTTATGTCAGAGCTGACTTTGGTCTGTAGTCCACCATGCAGTTGTTGAAATTGTATGAAATGTTTGACTAAGACTGCAAAAGCACATGGTGGTCAAGTTTAACCTGCAGTCACACGTTCAATGAATATGGAGTAAGGCTGTTCAGACAGCTATGAATCAGCAAACTTCTCTCCTTTCCAGCAAGCAATAGGGACACCTGCTGCAGCTGAAGACATCTAAAATAAAAGGTATGGCACCAAGACTTATTATGGTAGTGTTTGTCTGGATTAATTCCTTTTGGAGGCTGAATATCTGAATTCACATGTCCAAGCAAACCCAAACTTTCAGTGGGTGGTTTGCTTCCAGCTCCTATAAACCAATCCCTGCAGGGTACACGTCTTTAGTATTCACAGGCCTGATCCTGCAACCCTTGCTCACCATGAGTAGCACTTACAAGAGTACTTGCTTTGAAGTCAACATGAGTGAAAGCTGCAGAACTGAACCCATTGACCCATTCCTGCATCCACATAGGCAGACCCTTACACCTGTATATACCAGTTTTCAGGATTGGGGCCTTAATTAGCACATTTATGTTAGTAATAAGAAAGGGCCTCAAAGTCTGTGGATGGATAAAATGTATGTACATATACAATAGATAATTTTGGGCCTTTTTATTTCTTTACTTTTTGAGAAATCATTTAATCTGCAGTAGTTAATGAACTGCAAAGTTTCATTTTTTTAAAAAAACCAGATTTTGAGTTACAGGAGCTCTAAATACCATCTGAACTCATTTGTATTTAGTTTAACCTCATTACTAAGAAACTGTCCAATAACATTTTCTGCTGTGCTAAGATCTCATGCCAGATCAATGCTCAGAGCTCATTTTTACAGCTGCACTATAAAGCTTTAAAAATAGAGACAGACTTTAGCGAAGGTGATACAACTATAATACTTCTAGTGTAGACATTAACCTTTATGCAAGCTAAAACAGGTACATATCTATTTACACAAAAGGAGAGAATGTACAACTGTGGTAGGAGTAAATGTAACTGTTTTGTCAAAAACTGATACTATATTCCAATTTAAACTTGAGGGGAAAAGGTTGTCATTAACTTTTCAAGGTAAATTTCTGTAATATGTTCTTTTTATATTTTATTCCCTCCTTGTTTCTCATTTTCAGAATATGCACATGGGTGAACAACCTTACCATAGAGGAGAATCACTAGCACCTCCTTAGTGCTATGCTTAAGATTGGTAAATAAAAGAGACAGAGAGAAGACTATTTCTTCTTGAAAATCTTTCTTGGAAACCAAACAGATATGATGGATTTTTAACCTTTTAATTGCCATGCTTATTGTTAATTCATTCACAGTTGTGTGCATAAATGTTTATATGTGACTAAGAACAGCTTTATAGTTTATTCAGAGCTAAATTTACAAGAATTCTAATCTAAAATTCCTGAAAGAATTAGTGAGGGGATTCAGTAAGGATTATAAAAGATACCCAACTATGTGAAATGCTGAATACTAGCAAAAAAATAAATTATATATATATACACACACACACACACACACACACACACACATGGTAGAACCTCAGAGTTATAAACACCTTGAGAATGGGGGTTGTTCATAAATGTTACGTTTACGAGTTACATTTCAGAGTTACGAGCACCAGAGTTACAAACTGACTGGTCAACCACACACCTCATTTGGAACCAGAAGTATGCAATCAGGCAGCAGCAGAGACAAAAGGAAAAAAAAGAGCAATTACAGTACAGTACTGTGTTAAACATAAACTACTACAAAATAAAGGGGGAAAGCACCATTTTTCTTCTGCATAGTAAAGTTTCAAAGCTGTATTAAGTCAATGTTCAGTTATAAACTTTTGAAAGAACAACCATAATGTTTTACGTAAGGTTCGTAACAGGCAAAGAAGAAATGTTTGACTTGTTAATTTTTTTCCTCAAAGCACTTTAAATGTTTGAAATTCATACTAAAACATCAAAAACCTTGTGTGAAAATGGATTAGTTTTTAGTTTTAATTCTACGACTACGACAGGGGTATAAATGCGCCACATACTGGCACAAATTCAGCAAAACATTTAAGGACATTTAACTTTAAACATGAGAGTAGTCCTACCACTAGCTCATAAATTTTAGGAATATAGCACAGCGCCTAATGCTGGACCAGGTTAGCATATAGCCTTTGTATGGTAATATCTACAAGCATAGAATCAAGCAGTAATTGATATTCCCACTAACCACTAGTTGGCCGTATCCCTTGTGACCTTGGCTTCTGGAAGGGCCACACTGAGATTGCTCAATAAGGCAAACTGCAAAGAATGGGGCAAGTAATCCCCAAAACTGGTAGTTATTCTAATAATTAGATTCACCAAGCAACAAAACAGCTTCACAATACCTTACTGTTAACCCAGAAGTCAAAAACAGTCAAAGCAACCCATCCCTGGGCTCCCACCCAGACAGCTAAATCAAATATGGGTGAAGATTACTGAAATCTTGATCATACATAAAGTTCTTCCAATCCCAAGGGATTGGGCATATTAACCACCAGGTCAATGAATATTTCAGATCTTACCAAAATACATATTTATAGCCAATTCTTATTAACTATGCTAAGATTTATTAAAAGGAAAGAGAGAGTATTGGTTAAAAGATCATTAGACATATAGACATGAATAAAATTCTTAGGTCAGTTTCATAGCAGAGATGATAAACTGCTGAGTTGCAAAAAGTTCTTTCCAGAATCAGTTCATCAGGTTATAATCCAAATAGGCAGTCCATGCGTAGAGTCTGTATAATTCTTCCATAAGAAATAGCAGGGTAATCCAGACAGGAACCGGAGACCTCAGTCTTGCAACTCAAACTTCCCTTGTTAAAACTTAAGGCTTATCGATAGCATCTTGAGTGTCGAATAGTAACACACACTGCCCTTTGATGTAAAACCTCCTATTTCCTATGCACATGTCACTAATTAGCTGCACTGATTAGCATAAAGTAACTGCCCGTCTCCAGCCGTTTACAGGTAGTTTACTACAAACTTCAAAGAGAAATAAAGACAATGAGATTACTACATTCAAGTTTCATCTAAATGTTAATATCCCCTTTTGATCTCTGAATCAATATAGTGACAGACAGGAACTATTTGGTTACATTGTTAACTTTTAACATATGCATCTGCCCATCATTCCCACTCCCAGCCGCACCCACCACCCCCATAGTGGAGGGGGAGTAGGGGAGAGCAGGAAACGGGCTCACACAAACCCTCCCCAGAGGGTGCTGCTGCCACAGGGCCCCCCAAAGTACAAAATTTGCAGATGACACCAAAATGGGAAGGGTTGTCAGAAGAAGGATTAGAATTCAAAGAGACCTTGACAAATTGGAGAATTGATCTGAAATCAACAAGATGAAATTCAATAAAGACAAGTGCAAAGTTCTACACTTGCGATGGAAAAAATCAATTGCACAAATACAAAATGTGGAATAACTAGCTAAGCAGTTGTGCTATAGTGAATCACAAAATAGGAAGGAGAGTCATGGCAAGCTCTGCTCTGGCTGCTAGTCTAGGGCCACAGCCTGCTGTGAGTGTGCGGGGGTAGGAGACTGAAGTTTGGATTTGTGGTGTAGTTTTGTAATCTGCACCTTGAGCCCTGCACCCCTTGGTGCTGACGGGAAATCCTAGGATGAGAAGCAGCCTGACACCTGCATGAAGAGGACCCCTGCCAGCAGAGACCAGCCACTCTGCAGTGACTGAGCAGTCCTGAGTCGTCATCTCTGAACCTGAGGATCATTCCCCAGAGCGTGAGAGTGCACAGTCAGTTAGTCAGGGAAATTGTTTGGGGAACCCTTACCCCCTGAACAGTGTCCTCAAGCCAGGGAGTAAGGATTTGGGGATTTTAATAATCTGCTGCCTATTAAACCTGCAGATGGACTGACCACCTCATCCTAATTGTGAGCCTTTTGGGCTGTGCTGAGCTAGTCAGCCACACTGCTAAACCACTTCCCAGAAGATACTGTGGTCACAGGTCATCAAGGGCCCCAACAAAGTATGCGTACCAATGTGACACTAATTTTACAATTGCTACATCAAGTCATGTTGTTACCCGATAACAATTTTGGCCACTGCTTTTATCACAATGCAATGCCAAATTGTTACCCCAAAATTCCAGGACTCACAAGGCCCCATGTTGGCTTAGGAATACTAATACCAATCCCAGCCTTATTTCTATGAGCAGGTAACTACTCTGGTCTGCCCTAGAGAATTTACAAGGGTTTAGCAGGGGTTCTCATTTACAATCATTGAGAAACTCCCTAGGCCGGCCTGCCTCAGTTTACCCTTCAGAGGACATGGATACAGCCTTCCGCTTGAAGGATTGACACTTAAAACGGTGAATTCTTCTAAAACAAATGTCTCTTTATTCATTACTAATGATAATAGTTAAATTTTAAATTGAAAGTCACAGTAAAACACAGAAATAAGCGCTTAGTACAGAATATTGTAAAACTGGTTACTGGATGGTTAGGGAAAGATCTCATTTGGACCACATACATCCAACTTTATTCACTGGCACACCCATATACTCTTAGATAATAAAGAAGACTAGACCTACATAACCTTCAAAATCCCTCTGTATTCACCACGGTGCTTCTGCTCTTTCTGACCTCTGCTTCTACAGACTGCCACTGAGGTCTTCAGGTGAGCTTCCCTACCAATCTTCTCTGGATCTGCTCTTCTATCGTCAGGGTCCACTTCCCTACAAAGCGTAGCCTGTTGGCTTTATATACAATTTGATCACCCAAGCTCAACCAATCAGCTTAAAGGTCACCTAGTCACCTGTATCTCCATGTGACTCCTGCGGCCAACTAGCTTTCAGTAATTTACATCTCAGTCACATGTACAGCATGTGACTGAAGCTGAGCCAATCAGCTTAAAGGTCATCCATCAGCTGTATATTCATGTGACTTTGCGACCAATCAGCTTTCAATATACTAGTCACTTGTACTGCATGTGACTGAGGGTTCATATGTACTTCCTGTCTGGAGATCCCATATAAGTCAATGGGCTGCAATGTATTTCTATGGGCCTTGCTGAGTCATTCCCCACAGGAAGAAGTTGGTTGCATCATCCCAATGCAAGTCTATGGAAGACAATGTATTTCTATGGGGCTTACTTTCCTAACAGCCATTTTCCAACTGCCACTACTGGATTTTCTATTACTAATTCTTAACTAAATAACACTTCTATTCTAAAACTAATTATTGTTTTAAGCATCACAAAATAGTCTGATACTGATACCACTCTTTAATTATTCAAATAACCAAACTATTATTTTCTATTATTTCCAAGGCTTTTTTTTGCAAGTCTTTACCTCAACATTCTTTTTGGCACTCGCTACAGTGTGACTGGGGAAATTCACAGGTATTATCAGCATGAGCACTGGCGATGCTAACAATAGTGTTTTACCCTGTTATGTTATGTTTATCTCCTGTTTAATAGAATGGCTATGTGGAATATATTGTATGTGTTCGCATTATTTCTTGGGAGTCTGCAACTATATGGCAAGTAAGTAGGAGTTATTGTGTGGTTAGAATTTTCTTCCCAAGCTGCCCTGGTGACCCTGCCAGAAAGGAGTGAAGGGGGTGAAGTCACCGCCAATTAAATTAATAGAAAAAAAAATAAAGCAGATACACTGTGCTGAGTGGGTGGCGGGATCCATAAGAACCAGGCCTGTCCATCAAAACCTATAAGCAGATTGGCTTTAAAGAAAGTAACAGGGTAGAGAGGGGTGTTACATTGGAGGCACCGCTGGGATCCCCGTCTTTTAAACTCAGACCTTCAATACACCCCTGCTGACCTCCAGGGAAATTGAGTAAATTCCCAGGATGGATTACCAGAGGAAGCTTGTAACTTGGTGTGAGCTGGAGGGAGCTGACCCTGTATGCCACTTCATGCTCACTAATGTACCCACTGAATGGCAAGTTAGACAAATTGAAGATGAAATTGCCTATTAGAAAATGGGGAACCTATGTGGTTCAGAGTCAGATGCAAGGAAAAGGGGAAGCTACTTTATCCCTCCTTGTAGAGACCAAGGTTGTACTGTCTACTGTAGTGACCCCATGAAATTCTGCCAGATAGAGAAAAGGAAGCATGGAAGGTGACCATACAAGCACAATCATGTTTTCCCTCCCCATTTTCTTCTCCATCTGAACCTACAAATTTTCAGTCTAAATTGGGGGACTTCCTTAGGCAGGAAGGGAAAACCATGACTGAATTAAGGACTTTTTTGGGAAGTAATCCTGTACCTCCTCCCAGTTCTACAGATCAACTAATTTTTGCTATGGGACAAGCAATGGGGGAGTCTATAAAGACAGCATATGAATCGGGCCCTTACAGAAAGCTGAAGATCTTTTTAGGCATTAAACCAGTACCTGTAGGGGAAGAATACCATGACACTTGGAGGCATCATCTAGATCAGATGATGCAGGAATGGCGGTGTAGTGAGGCTGAAAAGAGGAAACATGGCAGAAAGCTGCACGGACCTGAAGGGAATGTAATCTGTGCATTAAAAGCCAGCAAGCCTGAGGCCACTGCTAATGACTCTCTCTCAGTGATGCCTTTGGGAGCCTAGAGAAAGGGGAAGACCTCTATTTCCAATTTCAGTCCTGTTATCAACAGCCAAGTGAAATACTATCTTCCTATCTTCACAGATTGGAACAATCCCTTCAACTATACATCCGCCGTAAAGGCACTGAGAGGAGCAAGAGACACCGAGTACAACTAGAACAGGTCATATGAGGTGCCACTTATGAAGACTTTTTCATTATGAAATTAAAACTTGTAGAACGATTGGACAGTCTTCCAGGATTCCATCAATTGCTGCGAGAAGTCTGGGAGGAGGAGGAGGAAAAGAGAATGTTAAGGAAAGGAATAAGATCCCAGTGACCAGTGTTACCAGCATGAATTTAGGGAAGCCAATTTGTCACTACTGGTATGGTAGTTTGCTCTATTGGAATTTCCAGGGAGACAATCCTCCCTTGAAAGGACATGGATACAGCCCTCCGATCAAGATAGAAAACATAAGCTGTGATACTTTGAAAAACAGATAACATATTTATTTAGAAGTGAATGATTACATTAAATAAAAAGAGACAGAAATCAAGCCTGACTTGTAACCATATCTCAGAATACTATTAGAAGCTATACGGTACAGAAAATAGTACTTAGATTACTACAACATATACGGTATAAGAAAAACTATAACCTAACTCTATAATACTTAACACTGTTAATTTAACAATACATTAATTAATCTTATACATTCATACTCTACACATATAATATTACTAAAAATCTTAACAATCTATCATCCAGCAAGCGCTAGGCCAGGCAGTTGCTGGATGGGTAGAGAGGAAGAATCTCACTCAGACCACAAGCATCCAACTTTATTGATATGCAGACTCAGGTGGCCTTTTACTTACACAACCTTTAAAACATCCCTCTGTTCGTCAGGGAAGGTCCTTCTGCTCTGTCCAAGAATTGGTAAGAGAGCTACCATAGGCTCTGACACAGAGTGGTGACTCAGTTAGCCCGGTTGCCTGTAAACCCAGGATTACTTGTGGCTTCCTAGCAGAAGGATTACCCTGGCTTGGACATAAAGCAGGGACTCAGTTAGCCCGGTTGTCCAAAGCCTAAGGCGCACCTTTGCTTTAATGATGCACACCGTTGTTTAGTTGATTCTGATGTAAGGCTCCTTCTCTATATCCGGTTCTCTTGATCGTCTTCTTTTCTTTCTTTCTCCTTCCTTCTCTCCCTTGTTAATTTCAGCTCTCTAAAAAAACTGGCCCGCTGACAGTTGGCTATATATAGCTTTCCTGAACTCAGAATGGGTAGGGGAGAGGGGACCTTAGAACTGAGAACATCAAAATAGACAGGGGAGGGGTGATGTTCATCCGAAGGTCATCCAAACTTAGCCAATCAGTTTGAAGGCTACCCAATATGCTACCTGCCATGTTAATTAGGTTTAAATGTCAAAAACCTCTTAAACCAATCAATATCTAATATGCTAATTAGCCTCACCTTCCATGCTAATTAGTTTTGCCTTTCATGCTAACTAGAAGGGTGGGGCAGGGAGCAAGGGGTGTTATGTCAGGAGTGAGAACATCAACAATGGGGAGGGGAGGGGAGGAGCTCGGAGTGAGGAGGTAGGAGCGAACAGAGAGGAGAGCTGTTTTTCTAATTGCCAATGCCAGATTCACTTACTAATTTTTATCCTAAAAGATCCTTTTCCTAAAATTTATCAATATTTAAATACCACAGAATGTCTGAACACTGATACCACTCTTTATCTATCCAATTGATTATTGTTATTTTTATTATAATTTTAAATCCCTTCTGAGGCTTTTCTGTTACCTGACTATTCTGCCCAGCAGATTCAAATAGTTTGAAACAAAAATCTCCAGTTACACCGGGACAATTGCTCCTAACAAATTGAAGGATGACCCTTGTCTATCCACCACTGAGGACCTCCAGCAACAGCTTAAAACTCTGACAGCCCAGCTCATTGAATTTATAAAGAGTAAGATGCCTCTGGGGTCACCAAGCCAAATCTTTCCACCAACTTTGCCAGAAAGTAAGTACCCTCCTTTTCACCCAGGGAGAGGGAAGCCCAACAGAGAACCTGTAAAGAAAACCTTGGCAACCATCCCAAGGAACAAGAGATTCTGCTACCGATGTGGTGAGGATGGGCAAGTTTCCACCCAGTGTGCACGAGAGTTGACCCTGGGCTCATCCCCACTGCATTATGACAGTGACAACTCTGTTGATGAGTCACTAGGGAAAGTGGTAAGAGTATCCAAAGCTGTTTTGTCCATACCCCCACATGGTGAGATTGACTTGAGAGGAAACATTGAGAAGCACAGTAGCCACCTTCCTCACACAGTGCTGATGAAGTCCTCTGATGGAGATAACCTCCCTGGTGGTCTGATGGTAGAGAGAAGTCTTCCCAAGCTGCCCAGATGACCCTGCCAGGAAGGAGCAAGGGGGGTGGAGGCACTGCCAATTAAATTCATCGGAAAAAAAAATAAAGCAGATACACTGTGCTGAGTGGGTGGCGGGATCCATAAGAACCCAGGCCTGTCCATCAAAACCTATAATCAGATTGGCATTAAAGAAGGTAACAGGGTGGAGAGGGGCGCTACACATAAAAATGGGAATATATCCCTGGAATCAGAAAATCCAACTCCCCTTTTCCTCTCCCCCAAGAAAAAAAACAACAAACAAAAACAAAAAAACTGTTTTCCAGACCAAACTTATGTTAGGACAATAATCAATAGCTAACACTAGATGGCTGTTTTCTAGCTTACGTTTTCTGGAGAAAAGGTTAGGGTGGGCAGGTTGATCTTTCAGTGCAGAAAAGGTCCACTTTCATGCCAAAAGAACCTATCTGGGATATGAAGCCCATCGGTTCCCCTTCTCCCACAAATGGGGAGTGGTGGGGAAGAGGAGGAACAGGAACAGCAGCTTTCACAGACTCCTGATATAATTATTCACTCAATTCTAAACTTGGCCTCTAGAGCCCAGATCCACAAAGGGACTTGGGCATTACAATGCTCAGTGTTGCAATATCTAACCTTTAGGTGCCTAGAAAAATCACAGGAACAACAATGGAATCCACAAAGCTGAGCCAGGTGCCTAGGTTCCCCATATAATGCACCTTAGAATGGGATCCACAAAAGCTGGAAGGCTATTTTGCCAACAGGAGATTTCAAGAACAGGAATGTGTCCTGAGACCCTCCCCTCTCATGGAGTTATATGCCTATGTCTGGCCTGCCTGGAGGTACCTATCACTGCTTGCAATCCACAGCTAGGAATTCCTCTCCTGGGGTTTGGTGGCTTAGGCGCTGAAGTTGTTTCTTGCAAGAATGAATTAGATGCCTGCTAACTCCACACACAATAGCCGATGGGGACAGGAGGTGGCATCCTTTATGCCTTTTAGCCCAGTGGTTAGGATATTCATGTAGGATTCAGTAGACCCCAGTTCTATTGCCCTTCTGCCTGATAAGACGGGATTTGAACGGGTTCCCTACCTCTCAGACTCTCATTTCCATTAAAGGCCTTTGGATCAGGCCTTGTGCTGCTCACCATTCTTCTCCTCCCCTCTGTACCTTTATGGATCTTTTGACCTAAAGCCTCATTATCACAGAAAGCCCAAACCTTACTTGTACAAGTAGTCCCAGTGACTCACTTCAACTGACCTACTCACATGAGTCAGGGCTGTGTCAATTTCATTATGGAGTAACTGACCTATCAATTGTATATTAAAGAAGTTGAGTCCACATTAGTACATTAGCACACTTTCAAATGTTAATAACTCAAGGTCACAAAATTATTTAAAGCACTTATTTCATGCTATGTGCCAATAACTACCAAAGCTCATACTAAAAATTAATCTGTTCTTTCTCTGTTGCACAAATTCAAAATAGCCAGTGTTCTTTTTCTTTTAAGTTTTAAACAAAATTAGTGAGCCATTTGTATGCTAACTATGAGTTCACAGCACATTTTTAACTGCTGAGTTATAAAAACGAGACAATAAGAGTTTCTGGTAGCAGCACTGACAGACACTTAACTATCACACAACTGTTATCATAAAACTCCATAATGTTGTTTATATACCAAAGGAGGTTTTTCTAAGAGAAGTTAGATAAACACAAACAAGAATAGGTATAATCTCTATATTAAACTGATTAAATCGTGATGGAAATTAAAAGCCCAAATAAAACGTAAATTGCTGAGAGACAGCTTTGCGTTTATAAAAAAATACCTATATTTTATTGAAGGGCAATGGAAGGAACATAGTTAGAATACACAAACCAATCACATCCAGGTACAAAGCAATAAGGGAGTATATCATATTGGTAGATAATATAAGAATGAACTGTGAACAAGTGAATTCATGGCAGTTCATCTAGGAGAAGATTCCCTCCTGGACTTTAAGAAAAGTACTACAATACTAACTATTGTGGGCTATTGTCTTCATCTGCTTCCTGAGGTTAGTAGCTAGTGCGCTTAACCTTGTGTCATCATTTACACTTGCACAAAGTGAATGTAAAATATTCTGCATCCATTTGTTACTCACTATATGTAGGTAGAAAATGACTATATAAGATGTAAGACAATGGAGAATCTGGCCCCATATAGATGTTGCAAAGATCTATGATAATATCTACCAAAAATGTCATACTTATGGACCAACTGTATATATGGAATACTAATCACTGTATTATCTAAATATTAAACATAGTAAGGAAGTATAGGACAAACAAAATGGACTCTGCTCTTGTTTAGTCATTTGTACTATTTTTTTAATAAGGAGGTTAATTATGGAAGTGAATATTATGGGCAACGCTATGCTATGTACTTAGTTATAAGAGGCTTGCACAAATGTTGTCCCTAGAGTAGCCAAGTGCCCCTTTAGGGTATAAAGAAGCTTCTACATGTTGAATTTTATAAGCCAGCAATACAACAAGATGACATTTATGCACGGCAATCTTCAGCATATGAGTTGCAGTATTTTGTTTCATATCAGTGAAACGAAAAGCATGAACCACAATTACACTCTGGCTCTGGGTTACTGGCAATCTTGCTCCAAAATACCATTAGTTTGTGGCATTGCATACCACAGACAAGAGGCATGTGTGACGTATGTTGTGCTTCACTGACACACATGCCACGAAATGCTGCAACACCATCTGACCTTACATAGAAACAATTTATGCTGGGTGTGATTATACACAGTGTGAAAGGAATGAAGAATAAAACTGTACCCATTTTGGCCATTCCACAAGCAGGAAGTTTTAAAAGACAATGCTGAATTAAATCTCAGTTCATTCATGCTTTTTATCTCTTGAAATGTTAAAGTGTTGGTCTGAGGAAAATAGGCAGTGATTTCTTCTACATAATGTGAACAATACTAGAGGAAGATTATATCAGTCAGAGATGAAAATATTTATGTCTCATTGTAATCCTTCCCATGGTTTACAGACTCGAAGTCCTCCAGGGTGTCTGACAAATCTACATGATGTTTCTGAATGCTAGATTTTGCATTCTGATCTCTGGTTTAGATGACAAATAAAAATCACACGTAGTCAAACAACTCTCTAGTGACTACACAGATGCAGATGTTGAAGAGAATCAGTTATTCAAGACAAGATCAGCATTAACTTATGTAAGAAAATATTGCTTCCAAATCCATCTTTTTCTGAAGGAAGAGTTTTTAGAATGTAGCAGTTGGCACTATAGGAAAGCTTTAGACAGGTTAAAATGAGCAATATGTCACTGTGTTGTTCCCTAGTGATTTCACACTTTTGATCAAACAATGCCCCAAAAGGGAACAATGCCCCCACTAGGGAACAACACAGTGACATATTGCTCATTGACATATTGCTCAAAATGATACCACATTTGTAAAGCACTTCCAGATCGATGGGCAAAAACCACTACATAACAATGCAGAAGCCATAAACACCTTTAAATCCAGACATAAAGCCAATTACGGAGGACCCACAGGATGTATCTGACAGTATCACAGGGTCCTTAGAAATTAGATACTGTACTTAAAAAATAGTCAACATTTTCTAGTAATCTAATAATTTATAAAAGTACTTCACAGTGACATAAATCTACATTAAATAGTCGCCAGAAATATGTCCCTCTCTCTTTCCCAAGCTACTTTTCAGATAATTAAAAAAAAATCAATAACTGCAATCAAGTTAAAAAAAGTTCAAAAAAATGATTCTGTCTGCCATTAAGGACAAGACTGTGCTTCAAAGACATAACTCTGCACTGGAGGTGATAAGAAGGTGCTGAATTGCAGTGGGAGCTCCAGGTAAAATACATCGCAGAACTCCCCGCCAGTGCACACTACAGTAATAACTCTGCCACCCTTTCAACAAGGGCGACCTATAATGTGGGGTGAAATACCTGTAAAGTGACTATGCTGAGTCCATGATTTCCTATGGCAAGACAAGAAATTATAAATGACAAACTGGAGATTTTCCTCCTCTTGGGGGTGGGGAGGGGAGAGAGAAGAAGAAGCAGTAGGCAAATAGTACACAGATGCAGCCCAGCAACTCCGCTTTGTCACTGGTTATATAATGAAGTTTATTACAATTCAATGGTTGATTTAGTGGAATGTGTCACTCTGAAGAACTGAATATTTTGCAGTCTCTTACTGCCATCTTATGCCATACTTTATCACTGCACAAGAGATCACATATGGTATGCGTACCAAATATGGTAAGACTGTAACATATTTGTATATGATGTTGCTCTATTCTATAAGTTTTTACAGCACAAGTGTAATTGCAATTCATCCTTTTAGGGTCCAATCCTGAATAATGTTAAGCACTCCTATCAAAATGATGCATGCCCTGAACTCCCATTGAAGCTGATGAGAATTGAGGACACTCAGCATCTCAGAGGATCATGCTATAAGGACTACTTGACAATTAACTACAGTCACTTGTCCCTTTCTAAACTATTTCTTCAAGTTGCTCAATGCTTTCCAAATATTGGGACCAATTCACATTTATACAAATTTGTACTGATTCTCATTTACTGCTCTGGCAGAGGAAAGCAGGTTTATTGTAAATGAAAATCTGGTCAAACCTCCATTGGAGGGATGAGAAGGCACTGAGCTGCAGTAGGATCACCAGCCAAAGCTTCTCCTCAGGCTCACAGAAAGTGCACACTACAATAACAGCTCTTCCACCCTTTTAGCGAGTGATTATTTTATAACAAAATATGACTTACATGTGATGAACAAAATATGAATAGTAGATTATCTCTACAATAAAACTATGTTGAGAGAATGCTAAATTAGTCCAAAGTGAGGAAATGCCAAAGTTATGGTTGTATGTGCAATATTTACTGTGACCTCTTGTGCAGATGTTTTACAATAATTTTTTAAAGAGCAGATCTGATTTGAAAAGTGACCTTAAAAATGACATACTGGGGTTCCATGTTTGTCTCCTCTATATGATTCCATATAGAATGTGCTTAGTTTACAAGTGAAAGGATGTTTTTTCTAACAGCAAACCCTGCAAACTTAACTTAAACTCAGAGCTGTACTACTGAGTTCTTTCCTTCTCATGCATCATCAGCTGTAAAAAGGTGTCACTGGCCAAATTATTCCCCCAGAGATACCTGTGCAATACCACTGCATACAATAGATTTATTCAGATGTAGCTGATTGGAATTTAGTAAAATATCCTGTTGATGGTGCACAAATAGGAATAGAATCCATCTCTCCCTTTCTCTTTCATCTGTGTGGGTACATATATAAATTAAAGCAGAAATTAAAATACAGCTCAGCTCCTCAATGCAGCAGAATTAAACAATCTTTCAATTCATTGCAGATTCTGCAATGCCTTTTCTTCTTTCTTGTCATTGTTTTCAGGCAAGCATTATGCAATATAAACTCAATTTTCTTCTAATGTGTCAACTCTGAGCATTCTCAATCATCTCAATCCCAAAGCAGAATGCTACAAAATGACAAACATTTATATAGATTTTTCAATATGTGCTACAATAACTTTTTACACATATTTCAGTGATCATTCTAAATGATAATGTAACCAAATGAGGGCTGCATATCAGGTATTTTGCTTTGCTTTTCCCAGCCCTAAAACAACTGCTGTATTTCACCTAATGCTATATTTTCAAGAGAACCAAATAATGGAGTTGAAATCTACCATAAAGGTCTGAGAGCAGAAGCTTACCCTTCTGCTGCCAGTTTCTAGAGAAGTTAAAATATCTCAGCACCACAAGAAAGTGCAGCCAAATGAAGGAGCATGGGAAAGAGGGAGAGTGACCAGATGTTCCAATTTTATAGGGACAGTCCTGATATTTGGGTCTTTTTCTTATATAGGTGTCTATTATTTCCCACCCCCGTCCCAATTTTTCATACTAGCTATCTGGTCACCTTAGGGAGAGGAGGTGATTTTATACCACTTTTACACCCCTCCCTACCAGTCCTGGGACAGGTCATATCCTATTACCTCTCTACAATCCCTCTCTGCCACTTGGAGATTCTCCAGTGTTGGAGAATTCTCTGATCACTTGGTTAAGCCTACTTGTACGCAGAACAGATCACAGAATCTGGCCTTGAAACTTTCCCCAAACATCCAAAACTGGTATAAACAGAAGCATTTGATTTGTCTTGCAATTCTCTATTCTCTATACTTGAGCCACTCCCAGTATGTCTATTTTTTTCAAAGGAGAAAATAATTAAAAAGAAGAGATCTGATTTACCTTTCAGATGTAAAACAAGACTTCTACTGATATCAAAGGAGATTAGAATCAAGTCCAAGGACATAAAAAATTACAAAGTTTAAAAATTCAAAAATCCTAACTACTGAAAATGCTATTATCATTAAAGTTTCTGTGAATTAAGAGGCCAACATATATAGCTTCTTACCCTATATCACAAGCTTCCAGGCTACCACAAAAACAGGGGGAAGCTAGAAGGAGTGCACAGCAGTTATAATAATAATAAAAAGCAATATTTTAAAAAATAAAATGTGATTTCAATTCTAAGCATATCTGTGTTGGGAGATGGGATAATTCACAGGAGTGGTTCAAACTCAGGTGAAGTCAGTAGTCACTGAATGTTGTTAGCTTTTGAGGTCAGGACAGTCATCTATATAAAATAATTTGGTGGTCTAACTTCAGATTTTAAGGAATAGGTGCCCATAGTACATACATGCATATATAAATCATTGTGAGACAGTGTGCTATTTCTTTAAATCTGTATCAAAAAGCCAAATAACAGGGAGCCTGGGGGAGGTTTTCGGTAGAAGTTCTACAGTAAGCTAGAGCGACAAACTAGTGTTTGGGATAACATTATTTTACTTATTCTAACAAAATTTCTTTTTTTAGAAGAAAACTCTTTCCACTGTAGCTAGCATGGGCTTTAAACTGACCTTGGCAAATTATCTGATTTCCTGGGCTATTGATCACAATGAAGGAGTGCTACATTTTAGTACTACAGCTCATCTTGTTAAAAGTTTCTTCACAAATCACTTTGTCCCTGAATCAATTTTACACTTAACCGTATTGCAAATCTTTAGATTCACAGTCCAAGCATGTTCACAAATGTTCTTTTTAGATATAGATTTCAGGAAATAGGCATCACTCACTCTTACTTGAACTACCCCCGATTCCTTTTCTTTGACAGAAATGCTTCTACTATCCTTTTTTCATATACTGTAGAAACTCAGAGTTACAAACACCAGAGTTATGAATTGACCAGTCAACCACACACCTCATTTAGAACCAGAAGTACACAATCAGGTAGCCGCAGAGAGAAAAGAAAAAAAGCAAATACAGTCCAGTATCGTGTTAAACATAAACTACTAAAAAAATTAAGGAAGAGCAGCATTTTTCTTCTACATAGTAGTGTTTCAAAGCTGTAGTAAGTTAATGTCAGTTGTAAACTTTTGAAAGAACCACCATAACGTTTTGTTCAGAGTTACGAACAACCTCCATTTCCAAGGTGTTCTTAACTCTGAGGTTCTACTGTACTTCCTCTGCATTAATCCATTGTCCAGGCAGATCTAACCTGCTATTCTCTTTCTGGGCACACCTGTGCATTTCTACATTGGGAACTCAGTGCTTTTTAAAAGGCATTTTTTAAATGGACATTTCCCTGTGGAAATTTTTCCTTGGCCATTTTTTTGCACCATGCTTCACTGCTTTCTTGATAGGTGACATGTTTTCACTAGCTCAGATTGCCATCCCAGTTGCAGTGCCTTTTTCAGAATTAGCTCAGATATTAACTATAAGATTGTCATTGTGTCGTTTACTGGCTCTAATTTAATGATCTTTCTAATTTTCCTTCCCCTGAGCACATTTGTAACTACATACAGTATCTTGCTGTCAGCTAAACAGTTTGTCTCTTCCATTTCAGCTTTTTTCTCTTCAGAACTCTTACTTGTCACATCTTATCTAACTTCTAAATTATCACTCCCTCTCCCAACTATTCTTACATCTTATGTTTCTACCATCTGTGGCTTTGGTATCTTCCAGCATGAATAAATTTAAGAAAAAAAATCTGTTTTAAGCTTAGTTACCACCTTAACATTTAGTATATGTATTACTTTGAGATAAATAGACATCGTTTGCAAAATCTTCAATGGATCATTGTGTAAAAAAAGGGCAGAGTAAAGCAAAGCTACAGCTTTGGTGTAAACCATTATAAAAAATGAGGGGCCACATCCTTTGTGGTGGTGGGGAAATAGCATTGGTATTCATCAGCATAGCTTCATTAAACTACCAGAGGATCTGGTCCTAGGATGGTGCAGCCTGGAAATGAGAAAACTAAAAGATGATTTGATTAAAATAATCAAAATGATGAGAGGTACAAGTGATCACTTTCCTTCTCCCAACCCATTATACAACAAGGTATCATTTAAGTTAATGGCTGGTAAATTTAGAAATAATAGAAGGAAATCTTCAAACAACATATAATCAATCTGTGGAATTTTGTGCTGCAGGAGGTTATCAATTCAAATAATGTGGTCAGATTTAGTGAGCGGCCAGGTAATTTTATGACCATTAACGCATTTTAGCTCTGCTTGCTTAGCAATAGTCTTATGCTTCAGGACATAAAATGACTTGCAGGAGTCAAGTAGAAAATTTTTCTTTCAAGTCCAGGTATTGTGGGGCAAAGCAAGCTTCACCACAGTACAAAGAATAGTGTTGGAGAAAGGAAACTTTGCATTTAAACTGAAACAGGTGCAGAGACAGGCTATTATGGTGATCAGGAGAATGGAGAGCCCATTTTACAAGACGAGATTAAAAGAGGTTGTCTTGATTAGATTAGCATAACAAAGGCTGAGAGGGGATATGAAGCCTCTCTATAAATACATCAGGGAGTAAACACCAGAGAAGGAACAGAGCCATCTAATCTAAAGGAGAATGTTGGCACAAGAAGAAATAGGTATGGATTGACCATGAATAAGTGAAGGTTGGAAATTAGGTTTCTTACCATCAGAGCACTATGGTTCTGGAACAGCCTTCCAGTAGAAGTAGAGGAGGACACAGCCTAATTAATTTTAAGATAGAGCTTGATACATTTATGAATGGGATTATATGATGGGGTTGGCTGCTGTAGCAGGGGACTGAACTCGATGATCCGGCATGTCCTTTCCAGTCCTATGTATTTACTTTTTATTAGAAAGTGTGTTTCTAATGCAAGGTTAGAAAGACAATTTCCCAGTATTTAATTGTAAGGTGTCTATCTTCCCACTGTGGAACTTCTCTTAATGCCACTGGGAGCCATGCTCATAGGAAGAGAAGAGAATAAGCCTCTTAAAAAAATCTTCATTTGTTCTGATCATACTGATATGTTCTTTCAATGTATTTTTATCTAGATCACTTTGCAAGCTGGGAGCAATCAAACAATATGTGTTTTAATATATAATCAAATGCAGTCATAGACCTAGGAGCAAAGAATGCAGATCATATTTTAGGATGGGGAACTCTATCCAGAAAAGATTCTGAAAGACTTCAGGGTCATGGTGGATAATCAGATGAACATGAGCTCCCAGAGCAATGCTGTCCATGGCCAAAAGGACCAATGCAATCCTTGTATGAAGAAACAGGAAAATTGAGTAGGAGTAGAGAGGCTATATTACCCCTGTATTTGGCACTAATGCAGCCACTATTGGAATACTGTGTCCAGTCTGGAGTCAACACTTCAAAAGGATGCTGATAAATTGGAGAGGATTCAGAGAAGAGCAATGAGAATAATTAAAGGACTGGAAAACATGCCTCAGAGCGAAAAACCTAAGGAGCTCAATCTGTTTATCTTACCTAAAAGATGGTTAAGGGTGACATGATCATAGTCTATAAGTACCTACATGGGGAACAGAAATTTCATAATAGAGTGGTCTTCAATCTACAGACAAAGGTATAACAGGATACAATGGCTTGAAGATGAAGCTTGACAAGTTTAACTAAAAATAATGCACAATTTTTTAACAGTGACAGCAACTAACCATTGGAACAATTTACAGAAGACTGTGGTGGATTCTTCAGTGAAAATATTTAAATCAAGATGCGATGTTTTTCTAAAACATATGCTCTAGTTCAACCACAGCTATTAGACTTGAACCAGGAATTATTTCATGGAAATTCTCTGGCCCGTGTTGTGCAGGTTAGATGAGATGATCATAATGGTCTCTTCTGGCCTTAACAATCTGTGAATTTATTAATATGAATCTCTCAAACTGTATAGTAGGCCACTTACATTGCTATTAAGATGCAAAGGATAATGTTACAAAGCCAACATTTGCTAATCCACAATGATTACATTAATGACATATCTCCTGTTCTTAGTATATGAAAATGTACAGGCAGTTAATGTTGAGTTTTCAAATAGTGCCTTCCCTGGTAGAAGTTTACACATGTATTCATTGACAATCATTATCAGCTATTGAGAAAATACAAAATTACAAGGTTGAGAAAATACATTTTATTCATTTAATGATCCATAAAGCTCAGCCTGATATTTTTTAATAGCATCAGATTGAAATGTGGCACTTAAGGTCTTATATAGGTGTAATTTTTAAAAGAAAGATGCATATAGCAGCTTTGTCATATTTTAATGAATACCATCAGGTCTTGGAGACACGGCATTTCAAAGTTATCAGTTTATTTTAATGCCTTTTGAAACCTTGATTTCTTACAATATCTCATAACTAACACCTGCAAAGTGTAATTCGGTGTGGGTATCCTCTCACTGATGATGTGGTGAAGACAATTACAAAAGATATCATTTAGCTCTTCTGCAGTGAGACCATGAACTTGAAGTATTTCAGTAAAAGACACGGTAGAAGGCATATATTTAGGTCTTTTTCCTAATAATCTTTATTTAACCTGTTATACTTCCCTACATCATGGTGTCATTGTGTACTATGGGTGACGCTGGCTGGATAAAGGGGACCATTTATATTATTTAAATCAGTACTTCAAAATTACAATAATTAATATGAGATATGCCATGTCAGGTATCCTGAGGAAGGTTATAATTGGCTACGTATGATGATATTTTTTATCATGAATATGTTTATGTTCATGTGTCACATGTGTATTGAAGTTATGGAAATATTTGATGTCTCTGTATTTCAGTTGGTGCTGTGTTTCTGGGCAACAACCCAGCCAGGATGGCTGCAGCACTAGCCTGCTTAATGGCCCATTAAGGAAACTCACAGGTACAATAGGGCCAGGAGGAGAAGTCAGGATACACCTGATAAGTCACCAGGACTTACTCATGTGACCCTGGACTCCATCTTATTTCTGTAAATTTCCACAAGCAGCACAGAAAAGGCCAAGAGACATAAAATGGGAATTGAATCATCCATCCATTTTGTCTTCAGTTAGTCTTCACCTACCTCTGGATCAACTCATCTACAAGTGAAGCTGTGAATCAAAGGACTGAGACCCCTCCAGATACTGGATGTACACCAGAGGGACTATACAAACCTGCAGACTCCACAATTCTACTGGAAACCTGATATATATGGACTTTCCAATCATTTGTATGTATGTGATTGCTTTAATTATTTAACATCTCTTATATTTTGTTTCTTTCCTTTTATAATAAACTTTTAGTTTTAAATACTAAAGGATTGGCTGATAGCATGGTATTTTGGGTAAGATCCAAACTTAAATTGATATGATAATGTGGATGACTCTTTGGGGTCAGGAGAATCTTTCTGGTAAAGATCAGAGTTTTAAATAACTTATCTCTTTACTGGACCTAGTGGCTGATTGGGAGCCAGAGACCAAAAAGCAGTAAAGGGGGCTGTGTATATTTTTTGTTTTAGCTTCTTGATAACCAGTGTGGGTAATCAGAAGCATTGTTTGTGGCTGGTTGGGAAGTCTGACTTCAGTGTCACCTACCAGTCCTGGGAGAATCTGCTCTTCTTTTGCAGACTGCCCTGCCCTTTGCATTTTCAGGTAGCTACCCTAGGCACGGATGGGTCATGCCATGATCTTCAGTTCCTGAGTTAGTGTTTGATTCAATTCCCATTTAAATCAATGAAGTTTCTTTTGACTTCAGTGGGAATTGGATCCAGCCTTGAATCCTTGATCTCTTTGCAGATACTACCAATACTGATCAACTGTGGTAGTCTGTTGTATTATGGATTAGAATGAATTAATCAGATCATTTCCCCAAGACTGACAAACAGCCACCAGACAGCAACAACTCTGGTCATTAATGTTGTGTGCTGACTTTGAACTAGAAACAGCGAACTGAAAAGCTCTATTTCTTATTACCAATCAATCCCCTGTTGGCCAAATTTAAAATCAGGACAGGACATGACATGCTTGAGTCTAGCCCAGATGAAAGTATTTGCAGCCTTCTAAATTGCCATATCACATAAAGCCAGAATATCCTGGCTCATCAGACCAAAATATTCAGGGGAAGGTTGGCCTGGAGGAAAACAAAAAGCAAAACAATTTATTTTCTAAGTTAGTGAGATGTTTAGCTGCTGTAGAACTTTTGAGAAGCTGCTCCCCATCTCCCAGCGGTGCTGCAACTCTTAATCCATAGAACATTTTGTCATCCATATGTGTGAAGTAATCTCCATCTGCTGACCCTAGTGGAGATTGAATTGGCTCAACCTGACCTTCAATTTAGCAAGATATATAGTTTTTAAAGTTACTTATGGACCCCAGGAATTCTATAGGGAAGGGACAGAAAGACTTAGATGAGGAGAAGATCAAGGGACAGTCCTTCTTCTGAGTTCTGTAGGAGGTAAGAACCCCCAGTTTGCCTTAAGAGTCTCATCAGCTTCCCTACCATGAGCCTTAAGAGGCTTGTTGGTTCCCCACATCCAAGAGTTTCAGCAGGCTCATCAACCTTCCTCATTGAAAGGTTCCAACTCCTGTTTGGAATTTTTTTTCCCCTTGACAAGCCTCCCTAATAATTTATTTACATTTTAAGGTCTCTCTCTGAAAAGAAAAATGCAAGACACTTTTTTTAAAAAGCAAAAGCTTAGGTCTAAAGCTATTTGGCTCTTTATAGTATACTTGATGGATCCAATTTTACAATTTACTCTCTTAAATTTTGGTCCTGGAAGCAAGATCTCAGCTACGGGAGTACACTAAACTAGGTTTTCTCTCTCTCCTTCCTGGTGATGTGGTGTGTTTGTTTGTTTGTTTCCCTAAAAATGGTAGAAATGGGACTACTTCAATTCTGGTGATCACCATTTTTCAATTAATTCAGAAGTTCCTTGTCAAATTCACTTAAAGTTTTGTAACTCTATCTTCAGCCTCAGATCTCACCTACCAGTTCTCAGTCCAATACGACTTTGTTGTGATTTGGAGTGAGGAACGCAAAACTGGATTTATTGTGGATGTTCAGTTGCAAGTTTTGTATGAAGTGATATCTGTTGCTCTAAATACATGGCCAATTCTGCATGCAATCACTAATGTATAATCAGGTCAACATATAGATAGTCTTTACAGGACTTCCATTGAAAAGATGTTGTTAGAAGACTTCAGAATTATTAAAAACTGTTGCTGAAGGAATGACGGGAAAACAAACAAGACTTCAGGCACCACGACCACAATACCTTTCCTTTTCCTTTCACAGAGGACACTTGGAAACAGCCTTGACATAGGTTTTTTTTCTTCTCAAGGAACCTGGAAAATCTTACAGTTTTCTGTTAAATGACAGAGACTTCATTGTTTAAAAAAAGTCAAATGCTGTATACCTTATCCACCTATCCAAGCATGTTTCTTTCATGCAGATAGAAATGTCTTCTACTTCTTTAAAATAAAAACATTTATTTCCCTAGGGGAAAGAGCCAACTTTTAGCAAACTTCTCAAAGATCCCCTTGTCTCAATCTATCACTAGGTTTTCAATTTTTAAAAAAAGTTAATTTTAGGCAGACACAACTAAAAACAATATTTAGTGCCACATTGGCAGTTTCAGGTCAACAATTCTTTCTTTAAAGAATACTACAAAACTTAAGTGTCAAAAGTGTCAAAAAAGCTTATTATACACAGATCTGGCATATATCCAGGTTCTTGAGCGACAGCTTCTCAATAAGAAAAATGTCATGACCCATGTAGATTTAGAATGGTGCCTTTGGAAAGCATTATTAAAAAAACATTGCTGAGTAATATCAGTCAGTTTAGATAGCACATCAGCCTTATTGTACAAGACTCTCACTACTTTGCTAATACATATTAACTAAACAGGGAACATCTTGTGCTTCAGATAAATTTGTTTTCATGATTAAAAAAATGATTTCCACGAATCAGTTTTGCATATAATGAAACTTTGTAATTAGCCTTAGAAAGGATTTTCCAAGACACACAGATTTATTCTCTTTCACTTTTATACATTCTTGCAGTATTCCTAGTAGGTTATACTATGTTCCTAGAAAGCTAAACATAATGAAGAATTTAATTTCAGGTATGAGTATAGATACGAGTCCAAAGGCCAATATTCACAGCAGACTTTGACCAATATAATCTGTCTGGCATAATAAAACAAATGTAGAAGGAAATCAATTGCAATCTTCTCAACAGACAAATAGGAATAGTGCTTGACACATAAAAGGCAATTTGAACAGTATGTGATTTGACTTCACTGAATTATCCAACACTTATTTAAAAGCATCACTGAAATTCCTTGATGAGCAGCATTCAGTATTTAAGATGTGCTCTATTACACATTTAGTTAAGTAAATCCTCTATAAACATATCAGCTAACTTGAAAAAAAATAATGTTCTGCTTTCACTGAGTTTTAGAAATCACGTTGGATTTGATATCACAGCATAATAGAGTTTAATGATGAAGAGTATACATTTCTAATTACCGCTGTACTCTGGATTTTCAACTTTTCTTTCACTTTTGATTAGCTCTCTTCTTTGAGGCACTAATGTCTGGAATTTATTTAGAAATAGTACCTGAAAGCCTGTGCAGTCACACAAGTGCAGCAGTTGGCCAAGTAATCCATCATCTGTGTAGTCTCTCTCAGACAACCAAGGAAATTGTTGCATGCAAATTGTTGTAGATTATGGGTAATGATTATGGGTAATGGGTTACACCTGAAATCACAATGGTCTAGGATGCTTGGCATAGCATAGAGACATGGTTTACTGTTGCTGAACACCACGTGTAATTCATAAAATTAAAATGGCTGAGAATTTAAAAACTGGATGGTAACAGCCTGCAAATCCCAGTGATGACTCAACCTAATGATATTCAGAACAAAGGGCTCTCAACCATGCTTGTAGCTGTTTCCATAATTACACACTAACTCAACAGACTTTCTTGGCTTCAAAGAGACACAGACAGAGTGATAATCCTGGAGTATTATTATATAAACAAGTGTCTTGGCAGGATTGCTGGATTCTATTCCTAGCTATTCCACTGACCTGCTGTGTGACTTCAGGCACAAGTCACTTAGGTCTAAAATTTTTTTTTTTTTTTTATAAGTATTCACAAACTTTGGGGTCTCCTTTTCTGAGAAACTTGGAACCTGATTTTCAGCAGTATTAAACACTTAAGCTCGCACTGACTTCAACCAGACTTGTGGGTGCTCAGCAAACCTGAAAAACAGATCCTTGGTACCTCAAACTGAAGACCTAAAAATAGAGGTATTCAAAAGCAGTTATACTTAAAAATGTGTGTCTTAATATCTTTGTGCATCAAGTTTTCTATTCATAAAGTAGATATAACACTATTTATGTATGATAAAGGTGTTGTGAGGAGTATTTAATGTTTGTAAAGTGATCTGAATTCCTTAGATTGGACAGGCTCTACATAAATACAAAGTACTACTATGGCTTTTCCATCCCTCTCTTAATTTGATTCAAGACTACTAAAAATATAATATGGTGACACACAAAAGATACTTTTTTTAACTACATGGCTCAGGGTGTTCCAGCACAATTCCATGGACCAAAGAAGTTGGATAATCCAACTTGGATTAGAATTTGAATTTTTAGATATAGGCAAGATAATGGAGCAGCTGTTACAAGACTCAATTAATAATGAACTAAAGGAGGGAAAAAGATCTCGTCAAACTAATTTAATATCTTTTTTTGATGAGATTATAAATTTGGTTGATAAAGGTAACAATGTTGATGTCATATACTTAGATTCTTTAAGGTATTTGCCTTGATGCCATATTTTGATTTAAAAACTAGCACAATTTATCATTAAAATGGCACACATTAAATAGATTAAAAATTGGCTAATGGGTCTCAAAATCTAACTGTAAATGGGGAATTAAGTGGTTATGTTTCCAATGGGTTCCCTCAAGGATCAGATCTTGGTCCTACACTATTTAACATCTTCATCAATAAGCTGGAAGAAAACATATATCACCACTAAGTTTGCAGATGACACAAAAACTGGGGAAATAGTAAATAATGAAGAGGACAGGTCACTGATTCAGAGCAATTTGGATTGCTTGATAAACTGGGAGCAGGCAAACAATGTGTATTCTAATATGACTAAATATAAATATATCCATCTGGGAACAACGAATGTAAACCATAGTTATAGGATGGGGGACTCTATCCTGGAAAGCAGTGACTCTGAAAAAGATTTGGGGATCATGGTAGATAATCTGATGAACATGAGCTTCCTGTGTGATGCTGTGGCCAAAAGAGCTAATGAGATCCTGGGATGCATAATTATGGGGAATCTTGAGTAGGAGCAGAGAGGCTATTTTACCTCTGTATTTGGTACTGATGCGACCATTGCTGGACTACTATGTCTAGTTCTGGTATCTACAATTCAGAAAGAATGTTGGTAAATTGGAAAAGGTTTAGAGAAAAGCCAGGAGAATGATTAAAGGTCTAGAAAACCAACCTTATGGTAATCTATTTATCTTAACAAAGAGAAGGTTCAGGAGTAACTTGATTACAATCTGTAAGTACCTACATAAGGAACTAATATTTAATAACAGACTCTTACTAGCAGAGAAAGGTATAACATGATCTAATGTCTGGAATTTGAAGCTAGAAAAAGTCATACTGAAAATAAGGTTTAAATTTGTAAAGGTAAGAATCATTACCATTGGAACCATTTACCAAGGGTCATGGTAGATTCTCTCTCACTGACAATTTTTAAATCAAGACTGGATGTTTTTCTAAAAGAAAAAGATATGCTCAAATATGCTTATTTTGGAGACGTTTTTAGTCTCTGCTATAAAAGTCAGACTAGATCATCATAATGGTCCCTTATCATCTATGAAGCAGCCCAGCTACTTTCCAGGAACAGCTACCTGGGGCAGGAGCTACCTCCATCTCTGGTGGAGGCTCAACCCCCTGCGAAAAAAGAAGAAATCTTTGGCATTACCCTGACAGTCTCTTCCAACTGGGTCATTGCTTATTCCTATAGCAGGGATGAAATAATTGCTAGCACATAAGTACACAGAGGATCCTGGAGGAGATGCCAGGAGTTGCCAAGGTTGGGTGAGTCTCTAAGAAAGGATGCATTCCTGCTCGGCCCATTGAAGGACCCTCCATTTGGGTCGTAGGCAGAAGCCTACTTTACAGCTTAATCAGCTAAATTGAACTAAATCCTGCATTCACACGAATAAAAAGGTAGAGGTGAAGTTGGGCTTAGGCTAACATGTATTAATTAAACCCAACCTAAACGTGACCACTTTTCCTAATCAAGACAAATCCCTGCAATCTGATAGCACCAAAGTAGCATATAATAGAATTGATGCAAGTCTGCGTGAAAGTTTCCTTGTTTTGGATCCCACCACTCCTAGGAAAGGGTGCCCAAAGAAGACTGCATCATTTGTTTTTCCCCAACACCAGAACACTCACTCGCAGTCTATTTTCAAAGGCTAGTGCCACATCCTCTAGTGTTGGACAAATTTCAGAAAGATCACAGTTAGGATACAGGTCACATAAGCATCCAAAAATTCAAGTGTTTACTCAGAGCTCATGCAAACTATCCAAACCTCCTGAATCTGTAAAACCAGGCTGGCACAGGCATTCTCCCTCCTGAGGTCTCCAACACCTCCACTTCTCAGTGAAAATGCCATAAGGTCAAGCTCGCCATTTGATTTGACACTTCAAGGGCCATCACAGACACAAGCTAGAAGCCAAGAGCTCTAATCTCCTCTTGTCCTCCCCAAGAGTTTTCTGTTTCAGAACAGAAGAGAAAAATCAATTTGTGCTGGATTCCAAGAGCAGTGAATTTTGGGCTCGGAGGGCACAGAGTGAATCCCGACTAGCCCCATCCTGCACTGTTCCCTGGAGAAGGGCGGGTCCCAGCTCCTGGCGCAGTCTCTGGGTACTCTGCAGGGGAGTGGAGGCACAGGTAGCTGAGAGGCCTCGCCCAGGCTAGGGCACAGCCAGGACTGGGACTCGGGCATAGGTTTGCCCAGTCCAGTTTTCACCCGGACAGGCCGGGTTTCAGCTTGCGTGTCCAGGGGCCATTTGACAAGCCCTAAGGTCCAGTTGTTCTTTAAATCTGTGGCAACCTTAAGAGCTGACGGAAAGTGGCAGCCAAATAGCAGCAACCACTGCCACCCCCTTCAGGCCAGGCTGCTCATGGGCTCACAGGGGCAGAGCCTGGGGGGAGGCAGACGACAGGGCGGGGCCTCATAAGTCCAGTGACCACTAACCAGCCATTAGAAAAGTGACACGAAGCCCAGTGCCTCTGGCTCCCTTCCCGGCCTAGCGCTCGCGCCCAGGCCATGCTGCTTGGCCTCTTACCCCCGGGCTGAGGCGGCGCCGTTGCCTGGGGCAGGAGGGCTGCGAACGCGCGGGCCTGTCGCCCTGCGGGAGGGGCGTGGGGCAGGAGCACAGGCCTCGGCGAGGCTGCGGGGCGGGGCGGGCTAGAGGCGCGTGGCCGCAGAGACCAACATCACCAGCAGCCGGGCCGCAGGCAGACACCTCGAGCGGCTGCTCCCCCCCCTTGTGCTGGCGGACTCGGAGCGCCGCTCCACCCCCCGCGGAGGAACTTCCGCCCGCAGTAGGGTCGGTCGTGGCGCAGCTGCCCCGTGCCAGGGGAAAGCTTTGGTCTCCTTAGCGGTCACGGCAGCGCCTGGCCAGGGTCAGGGGCCGCCTGAAGAAGCTTCCGCCTCGGTAACTTGAGAGCGGGCTTCGCCCCCGCCTCGCTCTGGGGGGCCGCAGGAAAGTTCCGCCCCAGTAAGAGACCTGTGGCCGCAGGCTGACCTCGGGTGCGTCACGTGACCTCGCTCCTGTGGTTCCCATGATGCCATGGGCGGGAGCAGCTTTTCGGCCACCGTAGCATTGGTTGCCATGGTGCCGTAGCGGGCCTGCAGAATGTCGCTCTCCGCGCTGCCGCTCTCTCCCGCCCGGGTGTTCGCGGAGCTTGTGGCGCCGCCGCTCGAGGGTCGCCGGCGGGAGAACGAGCCGGTGCCGGGGCTCCCCGGCGGCCGCAGCACCTCCGTGCCGCCAGGGCGAGAGGTTCACGTGAGCGGCAGCGCGGAGCTGAGTGCGGCCCCGGACCGGGCGCGGGTCTCCATCCGGCTGGGGAGCAGGAAGGGGGAGGCCGGAGAGGCGCGGAGCAGCGTGAGCCGGCGGCTGGAGTACATCGCGCAGAGCGCCCGGCAGCGCGGGGTGCAGGTGAGAACGGGGCGGAGAAACCCCCTTCGGGAGCCCCCAGCTGCAAACCCCGCTGCGCTTTCCCCCCCCCCCATCTCCAGCCCCCAGCACTGTCCCTGCCGCCGCCGCCCTCCTCCCGGAGCCCCTCGCCCTAAGCCTCACCCCTCCACCCGAGAGGGCTTAGCTCTAATCCTCCTCCACCCGCCAGTTTTAAACCCCAGCCCTCCGGAGCGCCCAGCCCTAAGCCTCACCCTTGTAGTGCCCACCTCTACACACCAGCACCTGCCCCTGGAGCGCCCAGATGATACCGCTGCTTGTATTTCTTTCCATTTACTTCAGGGTCTCTTTAATGAAAGCCTTACGAAAATAATAGCGACCACAAAAAGTAAGGTGGGTGTGGGATTTCCAACAGTGCAATGATTGGAGTACTTGTTACTGATCTGGAGGAGACCTACACGTGAATTAAATGCCAAAATAGAACTATATGCCAGAGATTTGGCTATATCACATCCAGCAAGGGATCAGTTTGATTTCATTGTCCCCTTGTTCATTACGTTTAGATGTAACAGAATATTCTAAGAGCCCCATCAGGTGCAGCACTATGGGTTCCCCTATAGGGCATGTCACTAGACCTGTTGATGTGGAGGGCACGGGCTGAGACATGTCATCTTAAATAAAAACTAAGTCAGTGCTTTGTTGCATTTAAAACATTTTATTTTTAATCCTTGCCTTCAAAACCTTTTATTTTTGGCATTTTGCTTCAAAAATCACTACGTAATACAAACTTACCACAAATTGGACGTGTAAATATGGGGTTTAGATATGAAGGGTACTTTGTTAGTTTTAAGCTCTTTAATTTATACCTTGTTTTACTGGCTAAAAGTTAGAAATTTCCTGTGAAGGAGCTTGCTTGCACAATGAGCACTGCTTTGTGGAAAATTTAGAAGAAAGTTTACCTTAAATCCACCTTGAAAAATTATCAAGTCCAAGTCTAAGTCTTACTTGCCCATACTTTGATAAAATGTAATATTTCATTTGTTCATCAACCAGTCATTTTCATGGAGTGAGTAATATTTTGAAAGGCTGCCTTAAGAATCTCTATCTAAGCCCCACCCTGTCTCACTATCTGTTATTTTTCTCTCCTGTAAAGTAGCTTCTTTCCTTGCTGGGTCGGAGGATCACACAGCTTTCCTTTACATTCTGCAGCAGAATGTCAATCAGTGCACAATGACAATGAGGTGAATGCATCACCTACACTCCCTGTTGCTAGTATGTTAAGTGGCATTGAGTGGTATCAGCTTGCAAAAGCAGAGATCATGTACCAGCCATCCCCAATGTGAAAAGAGGCTCACGCTTATTCACCCCAGCAAGATATTTCTAATCCTATTAAGATATAGGCAGCTGGCACAAGGATTCATACAGACAGGACTGATTCAGTCTTGTTAAATTCTAGTTTGTCTATAGGTCTTGCTGCAGTTGGAGTTACTTATATTCAACTGTGTATCTGGTGAAAACCAGTCTGATGTAAATTTAAAGAAAAAGGTGTCTTTTTGGAAAGTAATGCCATTGTGACCTAGGAGTGAGAATAGACTGCCACGGAGATCTGAACAGTGTGATATACAGTGATAAAAATGCCAATACAGTTTTGGACTGCAGGTGCAGAAGCATCACTTCATGGGAGAGAGAGATGTTAATTCTCCTTTATACTTACCACAAAGTCCATCAAATACCACATTCAGTTCTGGGTCCCTCAGTACCAGTAAGGTGTCACGCTCAAGGCAATGTACAGAAAAGCACCCTACAGTCCTATTGTTTTTTGTTTTTTCTTCCTGGGGCAGTTCCCTGTGATATAAGTTGTAGTGCTTTGTTTCACCCTGTTTCAAATCACTCCAACACGGGGATTTCCTCCATTTGCCTTGTAGAATAGTCTAATCTCTAAACACTCACTACTAGCAATTTGTCCTTTATTGATTTTTTTATCTCATTACTTCTAATTAATGCAATCAGGTATCACACTAAAATTAATATACCTTCCTGGTGTTCATACTCTTCCAATTTTTGTAAGAGTATCTAAGCCCTCATGGGAATCACTTAGGCAAGCTATTCATCTTTACACTTGGTTAACCCATGTTACCATTCCCCTTAATTATTTTTTGGTTGTACCATGGAGTTGGGCTAGATCAGTACAGCACAAACTTTGCAGCAGCAAGAGCTGCATTAGCTATTTGCCAGGAAGCCTCAGAGCTGCACCTAATTTCCATATTTATTTACATATGATTTTAATCAGAAATAAACCACACAGCAGCATTTATTTATAGAGTGCTGCAAGTGTATGCAGCACTTCACAAAACAATCTGTTTTGCAGGCTTGTGGGGAAGTAAAAATCAATGGGGAAATAGTTTTTTACTTAGCAGGTTGTTTGAAAGGCCCTGCCCCTCCCTCTTTTTAAACACACATTGCAGCTGGCAGTTAATATTGGCCACCTTGCTAAAAATAACCAGAGACTTCTGTGATACTGGTAGCATGAGGCTCCAGGGTCAGAAGCCGTTTAAAAAAAAAAAAAAAAAAAGAAACACACCCTACAAACTACATCCTGTCTAAAGTCTGGTTTAGACATTAATGTGAAAAGCAGTTTAAAAGTCTGTTCCAGTAATAAACTTGATTCACATATATTTGTTAAACAGGTATACAGTGAAGCCTGGACAAGACACTATCCTTACTAGGCAACCACTTGCCCTTAAAAATCCTGAAGTATTCTCAAAGCTGTTGTGTAATTCTGCTTCACCTCTATTAAAATGCACCTGTTAAGAAAGTTAACTTTTGTTTATCTCAAGTTTGCTTAAAAAAACAAGTTTTATGCTATTAAAGAAGGACAGACTTCTTTACATTTGACTTGAATGTTGCTGTCTATTTTATAAGCCTCACACAAGATGCCATTACAAGCTGGGTGAGGGAGAAGTAGGGATTGGAGCACAAATACCATTTGTAATTGCAGTATGCTTTGAATACCCATTGACTTTATCTAGAGGTTTATGACCTCCAATTCCAGAGTCATATTTTAATTGGTTGTGGCTCTTGGGAGGTGTCAGAATACATTATTTCCCATGAGTACATAGATGGGAACTCAGCAACAAAACAAAACAAAAAAAAGCCATGGAGAGGAAAAAAACCCCTAAAAATAGAATAAAAAAAAAAAAAAAAAAAAAAAAGAGTAGAGAACACCTTTCCTGTACTATTCTCTTCTGTCCTTTATGGCAAGGGCAGCGTGTTCAGCCCTCTCCAGCTACAACTATGATACACCTGGGTGGGAGCAGAGGGTTCGGGGGCGCAACCCAGGGACCCTGTGTGGAGTAGTCTCCAAACTGCCCAGTCCATGATTTACTTCCTTCCCTGGGTCATTTGTCCTTGGCTCCACTGCTCACAGGCTGCTTCCTGGAACGGGGAGGAGGGGCTCTCCATCAGGCCTGTGCCTTGGGTCCCTGGCCATGGCTGGACAGGTACCCCCTCTTGTCTCTGGTACCTTCTGGGGTTGTAGTATGTGGTAGTGGTTGCTCCAAGTCCTGCTGCTCCTGCTCTTCTCCTAACTCTCTTCCAGCTGCCCCTGGCTGCCTGACAGGGAGGCTTTTAACTGCTGGGGCAAGCTCCTTGATTGGCCTCAGTTGGCCTAATTGGCCTAATTGCCCCAGAGTAGCCCCAGCTGGATCACCCAGGGAACAGGGATTTGTTAATTCTGGGGCTACTCTCCTGTAGCCATCAGGTCTGGCCCTGTCGCACCTTCTATACACTATTTATCATAGTGCAAAGTTACATTGCATACATTTCTCCAAAGCTTGTATCCAAAGGTTTTTAAAAGGCAGTTGCACCTGAGATATTAATTGGTAATTTACAAATGCACATGACATTCCCCAGGGTACAATCTGGACTACTGGATAGCTGTGTCCCCTCAACTCTCCAACTGGGGTGCCTTTCACACTGCTTCGCTGTGAGAACTACCACTTTTGGTCTGTTTACACACTGCTGCTAGTGTGCAAAATCACTCCCAGCCAAATTACATTATTGTTTCTAGCCAGCCACTCCTGAATTATACTAGAGTGACACCAAAAAATTCCCAGTCCCAGACTTGTCCCCAGAAATGGGCTGCCCAGCTCTTTCCTTCTGTGCAGTACACACTCATAGAAAGTCAGTCATTTCATTAATAGCATATGATATGCACAAAGCTGGTTATCTCAAATGGAGGTTCCAGACACTTTAATCCAAACACACACTGGTTTAGATAAAACAAGTTTATTAACTACAGAAAGATGAATTTTAAGTGATTGCAAGCAAGGAGGTATAAAAATGAGTATTGGTTACAAAGAATAAAAGGTAAAACACAAACTAATACCTAACTTAACAAGCTAAATGAATTCAAAGCGAAGGGTTTTCTCACCACATGCTTTTACTGGCTGAACTCCTTCAGTCAGGACCACTCCCCCAGTTCACTGATGCTTTCTTTGTCTTTCAAATGTTGTTGCTATGAGTAGAGATGAGGCGAGAGAGGTGATTTCTGTCCTCTGTTCCCCCTTCTTAAAGCATTTCTCTTCTTTGAGATTCATCTCCAGCTACAGTCCAGGCAACAGGAAGTCTGTTTTGGATGGGAACCCCCAGCTGTTCCATTGCAAAAATGTAAATTTCTCACTCAAACCCTTCTTCCTGCTAAAGAATGGCTGCTCAATCCAGTAATAGTCCACTTGATTATGCTGACACCTGGCTGAGGTGCTGGCTAACCTTTCGACTCTGAGGAACTGTTTTGGGCTGCTTTTCTAAACTTAGAGTATGCCTCAGCAATGTAGTACAGTAAAATCTTAACTTTACATACAGTGTTACTACACACATTTTACCAGGACAAAAACATTCAGTAGATTGAGTTTTCAACTGGTATCTCACAAGGCATACTTTGTACAATCTGCCACAGCACATAATGGTATAACCAATTGCTACTGTACATTAAGAACATACATTTTCACATCGTAAATTTTTTTTCCCTACTGTGACCCCTGTTTTAACTTTCATGCTGAGTAAAATGGGTTATGTTTCCTTTTCAGCGATAATCGAAGTTGAGCAAAGCAGATTTTATAGACAACCTGCAGACGTTTCCTTTTTCATAACTATTTGATTGCTGCGTGGCTCTTTGCCTCGGCTTGAATTTCCACATTTTGTTTTAGTTGTTTTTCCATGTTCAGGAAGGAAGGAATGGTCATTCATTTCAGCATCTGTGGTGCAACCAGCAGTGGCTGCAGATTGGCTCCTCTTAGCAGAAGAAGCAAATTTACAAACAGTGCAGGTTTGTGGCAGTAGCATATTTTGTAGGATTTTCATGATTTGAGAGTAGGGGGAAACGGAAGAGCAGAGAAAGACATAGCACCCCCATGCAAGATATTTAGCTTTGGACTTCTAGCTCTTTGGGACAGGAACAATCTTTATATTCTATTTATACAGCGCCTAGTACAATAGGGTCCTGTTCCATGACTGAGATTCCTACATGCTACTGCAAAACAAATAAATGACATTGGTGGTTTATTTCAGTAACAGTACAAAATACAGTAAGTAAACAAAGCACATGTTTGGTTCTTTTGAGAATAGGTTTGTGGGTTGATGGAGTGGATGAGATAACATGCCTTGCATGCGATCTGTTACTTTTTCAGTTTAGAATGAATACTTATCCTATCGTGAATCATTTCTTGCCCACTGAAGCTTAGAAAATGGAGCAGACTGTTGCACAAGTTCTAAAAATACAGCACCAAATGTAAATCTCATCTTAAAGTGCTGCTAAAACTAATTCCTTCCTCCTCTGGCTAGTATGATTAAACTAATAGCTCCTCAAAAGAAGAAAAAAATTAACTACAGACATAAGTATTTAAAAATAATTGAAAAACACTTATGACTGACTAGCTGAAAAGGAAAATTCTGATTAAGAATTCCACTAACATCCATCCTTCCCTCACCTTCCTCCTTCTGTCTGTCCATAAACAGGAGCAAAAAATTCTCCATGGTTAGATATATTGTAAAAGTTAATAATAGTATCATTGAGCAGACATTTCTTCCACTAATCTTTATCTGGAATTGATTATTGCTAAAAACTGTTAATTTCAAGTTTGGAGTGTGATTGGATAAAAATTAACTTCCTGTGGAATATTATCAAAACAGATAATACACAAAATGTCTTACTGGCAATGACGTTGTAATAGGACCCAAAACCACAAGATGGCAGTGTCCTTAAATACATATGCAGCACATACAAGGTATCAAATAAAGCAATTGTACTTCAATCTATGCAGAGAGAGGAAGGGCTTAAAACATTTTGAATGGAGCTGAGGGACATTTTCCTACTCCATATTCCAGTTACCAAGCCAGTTGTTCATTAGTCATGTCAGCATGGTTATTTCTATGTAATGTTTGAGGGAGGTTGGGAGAAGAGTGAAAAAGGATTGTAGGATTTGCTTTTTCAAAAAAATCTTGAGGCTATTTTATAAACTAAGTACATTTTTAGTGCTGGATTGATTCAAGTCCTCTATCCACCTTATAACCACCCTACTAACATACTTCAACAGTGTTGGCAAGACTGCTTTTGTCAGCGAGGTGCAATTTGGTCACTATGGCTGAATCATCCCTTGGCCTTAATTGAAGAGACCATCAAAAAGTCTGTTGCATTTGAAACTTGCCTATTGGGAATTTTATTGAGATTTACAAACTCATTTTTTATAAGTAGGCTTGGAAGGATTAGCTTGTAATCAATATATATAATTAAACATCAGTTTCACCATACACACACAAACCGATGAAAAAATATTTCTATTGATAATAATCAAAACCTACAGTGAGGCAGAATAAGAAAAATGCTGCTTAAGAACTAGAGTTTGGTTTAAGGATAATTATTTCGTATATTTTCACAATTTTTGTTTTAACTGTTCTAGAGCTTTAACTTGTTGAATCTCAACATCTGTCATTAAATAATTGACAGCTCCACCCATAGTTTTGTGCACCTGTGAAACATACAAATGCTTAATAATAAATATTGGTATTATCTCAATTATTAAAAAAACAACAACTTGAATTCTGCCAAGCCTATTTATAAGCTATTGCACAATGATAATAATTTATGGTGCTGACTTGAACTGGTAACTTGAAATGCTTGTATCATTACATAGTGCCATGGATGTGTGCATGATACCTTATCATTACTGGTCCAAGGAATAAATTGACACAAACTGCTTTTGTGAATGGGTACAGGAAGTAGGTAAACAGTGGAGGGAATAACAACGAGAGTTCTGTGGCACTTTAAAGACTAACAAATTTAATATTTGCAGACATAAGCTTTTGAGAGACTTCAGCTCTCTTCTTCAGATAGAGCTGAAGTCTCTCAAAAGCTTATGTCTGCAAATATTAAATTTGTTAGTCTTAAAGTGCCACAGAACTCTCGTTGTTTTTGCTGTATACAGACTAACCCGGCTACCCCTCTGGAACTATTCTACAGTGGAGGGAATGCTGCTCTTTTCCATTCAAGGTGGAATTCAGTACAGTTTAAATATTGCCTTTCAGTACAGTTTAAATGGAAAATCATATCTCCATTACCAAATACTTAAGCCTGCCACACCTGAGTTTTAGAAAGATTTAAATGTTTTACAGTTCTTGATTTGTTATAAAATAAACTTTTTATTGTGATAATGGAGTGATTGTACTATGTGTCAGTCCAGAATAATGTGGGGGTGCGGAAAGAGGAAGAAGAGATGCTGAATAGAAGTTTAGGATCTCAAAGGAAAAATGTGGGGGTGGAGTTTGAAGCTATTTTCTGTAAATCTTTGTAAATTATGCATTTTTAAAAAGATAGATCATCCTTCCCTTTTCTGACATCCATTTTTTCTGAAGCATCCTGATTTTTTCCCTTTTAAATGGTGAGTTAAAGGAATATCTCACGTCTTCTCTTCATACCTGAATTAACTTTAGTGGGAATATCTCATCAGTGACTGTCTTGGGCAAGATAAATTTCTCTCATTTTCTACTGGATTCCTGTTGTATTTACTTTACTTTTTTCAGTTACTAAAAGTAGTGCTTTCCTCCCATTCCAGTTCATTCTCTATTCAAACAACCCCTCTTCAAATCACACTCACACGATTGCCTACGTATCATTATATGAACTTTTATGTGGCTTTCATAACATCAGTCTGCTCTGCAGCACTTACTCTCTACTATTATATACTCATGCTGAACAATTAGAAGCTCTGTAGACTGCAGGAGTGGATCTGATATGACACTGGCAGCAAACCACTGAGCCGTTCAGGTGTAACTAGAATCCCTATGTATTTTATTAATATAGTGCTTCTCATTCAAACATTCCTAGTACTTTGTGTGATCATCACTGAAAAATACAGCTGTTAGGGCAAAGAGTGTTGAAGGGGTTACTCCAAATAGAAGAAAAAACATTGGTCAATCATTATTTAAGTAATCTATTCACTACTGGCTGCTACTTTTGAAATCTTCTAGAACGGGTTTATAAAGCACTTTTCACACATTAGTTCTCTGAAAACACTTTAAACTCCTTGTTTTGTAAGTCATATGCAGTGTCATGCAGTGATACACAGCTTTGACTAGCTGCTACTTTCACTGTCTGCTCCTGTTGAAGTATATGGGAGCAGGATTAGACCCTTAATAAAGGAAGAATTGTTGTCCAGAGCTCTAGACTTAACACTCTTTTCAAAAGAAACTTGCAATCTTTAACTTCCATCTGGATTCTAACTGAAGAAAGTTGTGTAGCAAATTTCACATGTATGTTTCTGAGCTACCAGTGACAAACCAATAGGCAAAGTTAGTGTACCATGTAGCATATGAACACAGATTCATGATTGCTGTGGTTAAAAATTATACTTTGTTTCAGGAAGAAAATGTGACTGTGACAAAGGATTTTAGAAGAGTAGAAAATGCTTATCAAATGGAAGCAGAGGTATGTATTCATTATAGCAAGAGGAATAACCATGCACCCAGCCATAGTGAATTTGTAAGCTTAGTCTTTTCTCCTCAAAACTAGGAAGGGACAGTTCTATCCAGGACAGCACTGAGACCTTCCTAAGCGAGCCAATATGAAGTAATACAATTAAAAAGACACCCTACAGAACAAGAAATAAGCTAGGTTCTAGTGTGACAGACAGAGCAAAATTTTCTTCATTTTTTTACTGTAGAGCAGAGCCCTTTCATTTGATTCTCATGCTACAAAAAGACCTAATTTTTAAGTGTGGCTACTATATATGATATCAGAGGCAAGAGGATCCACAGCCCTGGGAGTCAGAAGACATTGTTTCTATTCCAGCTGACTCACTGGCCTGATGTAAGACCTTTGGTAAGCCACTTCACTTGTGCTTCAGTTTCCTCACCTGTAAATTGGAGTTACTTTCCTTTGTTATGCACTTTGAGATCTGTAGTTGAAATGCTAAACAAGAGCTAAGTATTATGTGAGTAAACTCTCTGACTCCAAGGTTACTATTCATGTAAATAAGTCTTTGCAAGAGTATGCCCTTACCAAGCAGGAAGTGCTGCAGTGTGAGTCAGCCACTCAGAATCCAGCTAAGGAACAGCACTTTCTTTTTCGGTCAATGAACTTTTGTAATGCAGCATGCTAATTAGACCACTATCCAATAGCCTGATAGTATTTTGTGGAGGAGGCCTGGGAGTTTGCAATATTGGTAGTTGCACTTCGCTTTAACTATCAAGTTGCAAGTCAGTTCCATTTTTCATTTAAAGGAGGGTTTTATATACTATGTATATCCACCTTCACCTTACAACACTGAGTACAGAAAGAATGTTGAGAATTTACAATTACTTGTTTTTAGGTGTTAAAATTATATTGGGTCCTTTAAGAAATTTAGAATCTGTGTCAGTATTTCTCCTTGTCCTGAATTATCTTAAAACTGCAGATCTTTTACACTTCCCACGTAGTTAAAAGTAACTGAAGTCTTGTGGATGGGCTATATTTGGAAAATTATTAATGATGTATCTAATCATTATTATATAGACTACAGCAAGGCTTAGGTCAACAGCTGAACTAATTCTTTAATAGGGCCATATTGATCGAAATAACCAATCACCGGTTTTTCTCTACCATTAATTTCTGCAGCCTACCATTTCCCACAATTCTGCTAGGCATGGGACTGCTCTCCTCGCTGCAGTTTCCTGAGGGAGTTCAAAGCTGCAGCACACCTTGTACTGGTCACGTGCCCTTCTCCCCTAGGTCCTGCCTCTGCAGCAGAAGATAGTGGCAGTTTGCATACTTTTAAAATTACTATTTTGGGTGTTTTTTGGGCCTCTTGAGCATTTTGTTTTGCTTCATGCCATCTTCTGGTCCAGGTTTTGAGCAGCATGATGGTCGTAACCACCCACAGCCTCCTTCTAAGGCATGGCAGAGCAGCCATGTAAGCACAAGACAAAATCAAGAAGGTGCTCTGTATGCAAGACAGTTTTCTCAGGCTCAGCCAAAGGTGAAAAGATGGCCAGGCTGCTCCCAAGTCAGAGGACCTTAACTCTGCTAGAACACAGGGCTCTGAGTGGACAGGCATAATTGTGTCCCCTACCCACCCAAGGAGCTGTGATCACCACAGAGAAACCTGACCAGGAGACACAGGGCGGAACAGACAGAAGCTCTAAGTATGAAAAGGATTTTATCCAGTTTACCCAAGGGGTAAGTCCTGGAGTAAAGCAAGACTGCAAAGATAAGAATCCTACCCAGATACCAGTCCCCACACAAGTCCTGAAGTTGGCCCTCATTTCCCTGGGAAGAGATGCTAGGCTCAGAAATAACCCCCATCTTCCCAGTCCATGGCAGGGAACTCGAATAAGGAGCTACCACCCTGGAGGGACTCTAATGGCTTCTGTACTAACAGAGATTAAAAATATTAGAGCTGTTCATCTTAGAAAAGACCACTAAGGCGGGATGTGATAAAAGTTTATAAAATCACGAATGGTGTGAAATAGTGTTATTTACCCTTCACAATACAAAAACCAGGAGTCAACTGATGAAATTAATAGGCAGAAGGTTTAATACAAACAAGAGTAAGTACTTTTTCACACAGTACAACAAATCTGTGGAATTCATTGCCATAGGATGCTGTGATAGCTGAAAGTATAACTGGGTTCAAAGAAGAACTAGGTAAGTTCATAGAGGATAGGTTGAGTCATCAATGACTGTTAGCTAAGATGGTCAGGGACACAACTCCATGCTTAGGACAACCCTAAGCCTCTGACTGCCGGAGGCTGGGGGGGAAGACAGGTTAGATCACTCCAACTACCTTGAAACTTTGGTACTGGCCACTGTTGGAGACAGGATACCATGGCCTATGGGACATTGGTTTGATTCATTATGGCAGTTCTTATGCTAAAATGTTCTTAAGACTAGATTTTTTTTCTTAAAGATATGCTCTAGGAATTATTTTGGGATGTTTCAATGGCCTGTGTTATACAGGAGATCAGACTTGATGATCACAGTGGTCCCTTCTGGTCTTGGAATCTGAGTAAGTGCACCAAACCAACAATGGCTCAATGCCTTCAGCTTCTGGGCTTCCTTGTGTCATGAATGTTGGATCTTGCCCATAAGGTGATCTTTATCAGGCATCACCAGACCTTCCTTTTATAAAAGCATAGGACTGCTCTCTGGAACGTATGAAAGATCAAGTGATGATCCTGAACCAAGTACACTAGCATTGGTGGACAGTCCCCAAAATTGTCTGTAGAGGCTTTCCCATATGCCTTCCAGACCCTCTGGTTCTCTCAACTGATGTCAGGTTGCTAGGCTGACAGGCATATGTGGGACTCAGAATGTTGCAGGGTACCTGGAGCCCCAAGGAGAAGAAACACAGCATCAGTCTCCTGGAATTCAACATCTTCAAGCTGGCTCTCAGGAGGTTCCAGAGCTACCTTCAGCGCAATCACATCATGGTTCACCCAGACAATACAACCATGCTTGAATACATAAATAATCAAGGAGCAAAGCTCTATATGCAAAAGCAATGGAGATGATGAAATGGGCAGAAAAGAACCTCACTTCCCTACAGGTGATACACATAAAAGGGAAGCTGAGAAAGTGGAATGGCTCAGCTGATGCACAGTTAACAGAATGGTGCCTGAACCAGGAAGTCTTTATCAGATTAAAGATGCTTGTTTTCCCCTCGGTTGATCTGTTTGCAATTTACAAAAACATCAGCAGCTGAAATATTTTACCAGGCAAGCAGATTCCCAAGTCCATGTGAACAGTGCCCTGTTGCACTGATGGCCAGAAGGCCTTCAATATGCATTCCTGCCCTTTCCTCTCATAAGGAAAGTAATTGAAAGCTAAAGCAGAAACAAGCAAAGGTGATAGTGATAACTCTGTATTGGCCAAGAAAGCTCTGGTTCTCCGATTTGATAGAGCTGAAACTGCAATCACCATTACAGCTGCCACCCAGACTGAACGTGCTTTTCCAAGGCCTCCACTCAGACCCAGAACATCTTCAACTGAAAGCCTGGTTATTGAAAGGGAAGTGTTAACAGCATTATGCCTGTCTTCCAAAGTGATCAGGACTTTGTATGCATCCAGGAGAGTCTCCACGATAAAAGCCTTTTTCTCCATCTTGACCAAGTTCAGCCTTTGGTGCCAAGAGAGCAATGCTAATCCAAGAGAGCCTGGAATTCCAGCTATCCTGGACTTTTTCCAAGAAGGTGAAGCCCCGCATTATAGCACACCAGATATCTGCTGTTAGTAGCATTCTGTTCACAGGATCATCAGGTTCTTTAGCACAGAATCCCAAGGGAGTCAGAGTTCTCAGACCAGTCTTCCCTAAAAGGGATCCACCGCTGCTTTTGAAGGATGTAGCCACTCACCCTTTCAAGCCTATGACTTGTATATCAGCATTTTGTCTCTCCCTCAAAACCTGTCTTCTGGTGCCATCACGTCTGCTAGGCAAGTTTCAGAGCTGGCAGCCCTATCTATGCAAGGACTCTACCAAGTGTTCCATGAAGACAAGATGGTACTGAGAACTCCTATAATTTCTCCCCAAGGTGAACTCTCCTTCCTATAATTTGCAGGAAACTATTTTTCCTTCCTTCTGGTCAAAGCCACAGCACCCACCCAAGAAGCTGGGGCACAATTTAGATATCAGAAAAGCACTGAAAATCTACATCAAGTGCACAGAATCCTCAAGGAGGTCAGGCCCTGTTTGTCTCCTTTCATCACAAATGTCAGAGGCTCAGAATCTGCAGGCTTGTTAGAGAGATCAGACTGTGCATTGTCAAAGCTTACAAAAAGTGTCAGGCATTTCTCTTCCAGGAGCTACCAAGGCACACTCCATGAGATCCATGGCCATCTTGTGGGCTGAATGAGCATGTGCCTCCACCACAGAGCAGCCACATGGTCATTGGTTAACAGCATTATCAAACATTACAAAGTGGACTTTCTGCCAAAGAAAGCTTCTGCGGTGGACAGAAAGGTGCTCCAGATGATGGTCTAGTAACAGCATTGCCTTTTGGTCAATCCTCAAGGCAGGCGAGGAAGGTCTATTTAATTCTTTTTCTGTTTACCTTTTATTGTCCCTCCCTGCTCCTGTTCACTGCTCACTACTTCCCATGCATAACAAAATTGTGGAGACACTGGGCTGTAGAATGGAAAACTTTTTACCCAATAATTTCCTTCCTGCTAGCAGTGCCTCCCCACAGTTCTACCCACCCTGGATGGCTTTTAGCCAAGGGTCAGCCTCTTATTTGCATATTTACCATGCAGGGAGTTGCCTGGTATACAGTTAATGCATTGGCCTTTGATGTTATCCTCAAATAGTTTTCTCTGAGTTTTTCACACAGCTTTGGAATGACTCACCTGGCAGCAAGGGGTGGAAAGGAGGCATGGCCAGCATGAGCTGCACTGCAGTTTTGAACTGCCATTGAAAGCTGCAGAAGAGGAGAGCAGCCTTGTGCATAGTTGAATTGTGGGAAACACTTCTGGTGGAAAGGAAGTTATCAGGTAAAAAAAATTCCATGTCATGCAACAATTTTGTGAATTGTAATGCCTCAGTGGTAAGAGGAAGACTGGAAAGATGCAGTACATTTCTACTGACAGATCATTTGGCTCAGCTGTTACTGCTCTTTAAGGAATCATGACAGAATACTAGCTTAGGCATCCATGATAGCAGAAAATCTCCCCATAGCACTGCTCCCTAGTCTCCACTGTGCATTGAGGCGTGCTGTGGCAGGAGCACAGAAAGAGCCTTCAAAGCCCACAGACATTAGGACTCACACTGGGCCTGAGCCCACCCCATTTACATAAGCAGAGTTCTCCCTCTAAGACACTCCTCTAAACAAATGAGTCAAGTGCATATGGAGGGTCACATTCACTAGTATGCTTTTGGATGCTTTGCACTGCTCTGGCAATGTAAAGTAGCTGTAAACCCAGTTTAACTGGATAGTTGCGCTGGCTGTTTTGGTGTACCAAAAAAACTGCTCTTAGGTGAATAAAGAAATGATTTAAGGTTGATAGTGCATATCAAATCATTAGAAAAATTGCATGGTAGCATTCTCTTTGTGTTTCTTGTTTAGTGTTTGTATGAAACTAATAGTTCTAAAAAAGACTAAGGAAATTCCCACACAAAAAGCTGTGTTATGATGTAGTTAAGAGTATACATCAGTTACTTGAGAACAAAATGTTTTATCCTGTAGTGGTGACACAATGGGGAAGAAATATGGGGGAAAAAAAACTTAGGTCTTTAAAAATCAGTTTAATCTAACCATGAACCCTAAAATGCCTGAATCATAATTATATAGTTTTTGTATGACATCACTACAAAGCAAAGTTAAGCTTGTTTTGGTGCCTTAACAGTATACTTTTTTAACATGCTTTGACTATTTACATGTTACTAAAATTCCCAGGGTTTTAATGCTTGGCTTTGGGATAATTACAACATCCTGGTAATTTTTTTTTAAACCCTTGTGATATATTCTCAGCCTTAAGTACTTTTTTGAGACATGGGGAAGGCGGACACAGATTTAAATAAAAGTTGCATTTCTTAGATTTTAACTTAAAATTTAATATTATCAAAAGATTAGTGACTAAACACTTAATTTTTGTAAGTATGTGTAAGAGTGCCTAGAATTACACTGTAATTTTCCTTCCTGCATAGCTTCTTCACCTTATTTGCCTAGTTTTCTGAATAATCACTCATGAAGTGTAATTGGCGTTTTAGTTGCTTAAGCTGTCTTCAAAATGTAAGAATCAGGGACATATGGCTAGTGGCATCTTAGGGGCACATTTTTATTCTCCAAATTGCTAACATACCAAAAATCCTAGAGTTCCTCACAAAGAGCATTTTCTCAATCTATTAATTCTGCTACAAAACAATGATCAATTTACTCTAGGGCTCAAGTCACTGAAAAGAAAGTCGCTTTTCTGATCTATTTATGTTCACTTACAGGTTTGCATTACATTTAGTGATTTTGGAAAAATGCAGAATGTTTGCAACTTACTCGTTGAGAAACTGGATAGCTCTGTTATCATCAGTCCACCTCATTTCTACCACACAGCAGAGGCTGTAGACACCCTTCGGTAAGTTTTCCCCGTTCTCTCCCCAGCAGTTTACAGCCTCAGAAAGCATTTACATAATGCATAATCCACATCGCTTAAAATGGGAAGCAATAATAGTCTCCCTGTTGCCCACCCCCTACCTTATACTTAAAGGAAAATTCCAGAAACTTTAAAAAAGTTATGCAATTATTATTAATCTAATTCCATTTAGCTTGCAAATGGTAAAGCTTAATTTTTCATGGAGGCTGCAGTGTCTTTGTAAAAAGGCAGAAGGTAACAATCTTTCCATGATTTCAATAGGAAAAACAGTGTTTGTTTTTAACATTGTCTGTCAGCATATCTGGTTTTTAGAAGATGGGGTTAAATTAAAGCAAGTTAATTTTAGTTTGAGATTTGTACATGAAGGTACTAGCATTTAACAGGCTTCATCCACTTCCCCAGATGGTGCTGCTGTCTTTCCTTCTCTTAGCTGCTGACAACAAACTTTGAAATACACCTTTATAAAGAAACTCTATTTGAATTACTTTGAGGAGAAAGAAAAGCTATCTAACATCAGAACATCCTCTGACAGTACCCCAGCCATGGAGGGAGAGTTAATTTGCTCTGAAGGACATGAGACGAGCACTCAGTGGTTGATGAAGGAAGGGGTTTGGGAAGATTAACTACATTTATCTGCTCCTCTTCCCCAGTTTTTCAGTTCATGTTAAGATGAACTAAAAGAGCATTCAAAGGTCTACTTTTCCCATTGACTCCACAGAAAAACCCTTCTTCATCTCATCTGACTTTTCAGATGGGCATGGCTGCTTCCAAGAAACAAGTTCGGTCATCCACTGCTTAAAAACAATTGCCACTGAGGTGTGGGTGTGAATAGTATGTATTCTAAATATCTAGCCATGAGTTTGTTAGCACATTGGAGTTTTCACTTACAAGCTTCCTCTTCTACCTGCTCCCTATTTTTAACCAACAAGCATTTGACTGGGGATGTAGATGTGTCTTGCATCTATGTAGTCACGAAAATAATGATTTGGCAGGAGTTTCTGTGCTATAGTTGGATCAGCTAAGCTATCTTGCTGCTTTTTACCTCCCAGACGTCAAGTGTGTCTTGCTGCTGTTGGGAACACGCGGCGAAAAGCTCAAGAGGTTTGTCGACTATTCGGCCAGTCCCTGGGAAAACCACTGCTGATCAGAGAAGAGGAAATGAAAGAGTGGGAAGGTCAAATAGACAGTCACTCATCCAACTCCTCAGACACACAGACCTTACAACAGAGAATTCAAAGTGCCACTATTTATGCTTCTTCAAGAGTATTTGCTGTTTTTGAGATAAAGGGAAGAGAAAAGAGGAAAAACAAACTCATCTAGAAGCATGTTAAAACATTTTTCTTGTTTGTTACTGACAAATCTTGGAATAAATTTATGTACTTTAAAGTACAAATTTATTCAGTTTTTCAGGCCTGTATGTTCCACTATAAATGATCAGGAAAAACTAGTTATAATATTAGTTGTCTCTCCTTTTCCCCTCTTCCCCCACCTCCAAATAAGATCAGATTGTTCTCAGAACTACCTGGAGAGACACAAGTAGTTTATTGTGGTTTTTCAAACAAATTAGAGGTGGACACCCTGGGATATACTGAAATCATTGGGAATTTCCCTGAGAGGAGAGGAAGGCTCAAAAGCTTTATACAGACTTCATGCCATCACTAGGATACCTCCCCTTTCTCCGTCCTTATTTACAGTGGATAGAGTTGGGCAAGACACCAGTAGGAAGCTCATGTGTACAGCTTTTTCATATGCTAAAGTAAAAAGGCCTCCGACCCATTTATTTTATCTCTTACACCTGAAGAAAGAATGCTTAAATATTAAATTGTTTAGATATTTAATTTGTGTCCTAAGAATTGGTCTAAAAATAGCAAGCAAAGATAAGTAGCACAGTGTACACTCTTTCAAAAAAGTAGATATTCACATTACAGATTTACTTATTGCAGATCTCTTGTTAACATTTTAGTCCCAGTTGGCCCCATCTAGATCAATGCCCTTCAACTAGTGTGAATATATTACTTTTGAAGAAACCATGCACTCTACACTATTTAGCTTGCACAAAAAGCTAAAGTATTTGATGTGCAGAACGTTTGGTGCTACTAACTACAGTGCAGCTATATTTAAAGCTTTCATACCAAGCTAGTGAGAACTAAATTATTCATTGTCCTCAATTCACAATATTCTGATTTTTTATATATATATGTGACGGAGAGAGCAAGAGAACATTTTGCTTGCATAACCTCAACATAATGCATCACTGAATATGTAATGCATACAGTTCTAATAGAACTGAAATAAGCCATTAACATATGCATCAAAATAAGCCATTAACATAGGTTTAATACAGAAGTTCAATTTTATTTCTTTAATAAAATAATTTACAAATCAGTTTTACCCTGGTTTCCATTTGTCCTAGTTTGAAAAGGGAACATACTGTGTAGCTGTACATCACATGTACAATTTACATAGAACGTTAAAAGCTTTAGTCATGAGGATAGATTTTTCTCAACCATGGTTGCATAATGTATTTAGATCCATCATATCTACTGAAGTAGGCTGTCAGATCAGGATGGTGTACCTGCAGAAAGAATTGTACAAATTGATTTGTAACACCAACATTACTGAAAAAGGCTTGATAGTTTAACTGTACTGTAGCTATTAAGATTAGGTTTTTAAAACAAACTCTTGAATGGCTATTAGTGTTTCTATGGCACACACTCAGTGAAGTTAAAACTCAGAAGATCATGTACAAGTTCATTGTATATATTTTAGTTTTTCCAGGAGGTCAGAGCACTTTACAAATAAGCCTCACCTCGGTCAGGTATTTAAAGATGAGGAGATTATGTGATTTGTCCAAATTGGATTGAGTCAGTGAATTCCAGAAACAAAGCCCATCTTTTGCAATAGCCTGTTCACAACAGACACCAAATTTATATTTTAGAAAATCCCAAGGTCAAACAACTGGACCCTAGGAAGGTGAAAGTAGACAGCACCTAAATAAGATTGTTATTAGACTCTATACCAGATGAAGATATTTATACAGAAGTATAGAAATATCATTCCATTGCACCTGTACAATTTATGTAACATTTGCATATCTGCTTTTGTTATGACCTTTCTCTGCCAGTGCAGAATGTTGACCTATTTATTTTATACTGAGTAAGATCAAAGACCTTTTTGATTACAAAAGGGTAACAAACAAATTAAAATTAAAGAAGACTTCACTTTTACAAACTAAGATATTACCTCTAATCCCATAATAATTGTTATCTCCTCCTCAGGAATGTAAACTGTAGACTTGCCAAATCTGTTGGCTCGGTTAATAAGAATTCGGTAGTGAGGAGTATCTCTTAGACCCTGTAAAAGAACAAACAAAAATAAACCACAAGAAACATGAACATATATTTCAGGAATAATCCCCTTAGACACAGACTCAGCCCTATTCCCCTAACATCTTAAATCAACATTTAAAAAAGAAAAGAAAAGAAAAGAGTGCTATAACAAGTTAGCCTTCTGGAAACATTTGATCTTTTACATAGGCAAACTGCTTTTATTTTGTGACAAGATTCATCACCATTAGATTCTGTTTTACATTTAATATAGTTATAATAAAATTTCTTATCAAACCATAATAAAATCCTCTTTGGCATAGCCGAAGCACTTTTGAAAAGGTAAGATCACAAAGGATAAGATCCTCAGACTTGGTTTAGTGCAGTCTGTGCAACCTCCAGTGGAGAAAAGGGGACTTAAAACTGCAAGAGAAATTTCTTGCCTTATAATTCTCTGTTACCAGCTTCTCTCCAAATTCATTATTAATGGACTAATGCCCCCTACCTATGCAATTCAGAGACAGTCTACTGCTATTGCTGGAGGCCCCAGGACTAAGCTCTGTCCTTCAGCTCATGCCACCAAAAGAGTTCTTTCACAGCTGTAGAAACACTCCAGCAACCCATTATTAGCATTAACACAACTTGGGATAATGTGCTAAATTAACCTTAAGACAAGTCTCATTTTAGAGAAAATTTTCAATTTATATTCTGGTCATTTACCAGACTCTAAGGATGGGTTAAATTTGGAGAGAAGCTGCTAACAGAAAAATTATCTGGTAAGAAATTTCTCATTGTGTTGCACAGCTTTTCTCCTCATTTATTACTAATGGGAAGTGGCGAGCAGTGAATCACAGAAGTTGTGGGAGGAGGAAAAGGATAAACGATTTAATTGTAGTAGAACAACAGGCATGAATGAAAATCCCTATACCCCCCTCATATGTAGTATTTTATAAACTAAGGAGTTATGTGGGAACCAGCCTAGTAGTACGTTGCCACGTTACTAAGGTGCTTAATTGTAAGGTTCCAGCTAAATGTCCTGAAGAAACTCTTGTGTAGCTGAGACCACCAGCACTTTGTGATTATCATCATATTTGTGTTACAGTAGCATAAAGAGATGAGACTCCATTGTGCTGGGCACTGTACAAACAGAGGCAGTCCCTACCCCAAAAGGGCTTTCTCAGAGATACGCTCTAGGAATTATTTTGGGGAAGTTCTATGGTCTGTGTTATACTAGAGATCAACTAGATGATCATAGTTGTCCTTGTGGCCTAGGAATCTGTGAATCTGTTTCCCCTTACACCAAAAACATAAATTTGACCAGATCAATTAATGAAATATCCCAGTTGCATTCTATTTGGATATCAAACTGTATCGGAGGTTAATGGAGAATTCCTGATGAACACTTCTCTTCTGGCACCCAGGCTGTTAACTGTAGGTGTTCTTGATCTGACTCACCACTTCTTGAAGTCTGGTGTTTTCTGCAGGTATAATGTGGGATTTTTAGATATCTAGCAAGTCCAAAATGCCTTCCTGGCCACTGGAGAACAAGGAAGAAGACTTCAACTCTCCCTTTTCCTCCTTTCTATATCCTTTATGTGAACTGTCTTGAAAGGTAGCAGATTATTTTCTATCCAAGACATTATTTCCATTGCCACAGAGAAACTTTGACTTCTAGTTTCTCCCTGGTTTTGAAAGAGACATAAAATACTCATGCCCCAGTCATAATGAGCCAACACCTAATGGCAGGTGAGAGGAGTCTTCATCTGTGAGTCCTGTAATTGCATGCTGTGAGGGGTTTCTTTCACCTTCTACTGATGCAGCAGATACTGGCCACTGTCATGCAGAACACTGGATTTGATGGACAACTGGTTCAATCCTATATAGCCATGCTTGCGGGGTTATTTTTGTTTTGTTTTCTAAAAACACACATCCCGATAGAGATGTCAAAACCAACTAAAGGAGATTTTGGAAGTTTGTCTTTGAAGCATTCAAAAGCGCATGGGGAGTATTAGGGAGGGGGAGTACCTCTGTCGAAGGAACACATTCTACACCTTAGGGAATAGTTCAACCGCTTTGGTCCCTACCTACACCCAGCTCTCACCTGTGATTCCAAGTAGTTGTTTGCGTGTGACAGTGGCTTCGCCCCACTAAACCACTTCGGCGAGTGGGATAAACCAGGTGGGGGTAGCCAATAGGTCTTTTACCCTCAGCAAGTTAGGGAAATTGCCTTTCTCTAGCATGTGAAGACTGTGCCAGTGGACTGGGCAGAGGAAATCAGTTTGTGATTCAACAGCCATGAAGGCGGTTCAGCAGTGTATGACAAGGCCCTGAAGATATCCTGGTCACCCCACTATAGCTAAGGAAGTCCCCAAACGTTACGATTGTTCATGCCACTGGAATCAGGCTTCCACAGCCAAGGGAGTGGGACTGCCCCCGTGCAATGGCTTTCTCACTTAAAAATTTCCCGTACAGGTTTTCTCACAAATCTTATCCTATTAACATCATCTTATCAAATCTCATCATCATTAATATTATATCAATAATCCAAGTCCTCCAGTGATGGGGGCATGGCGAAGTGACAGGTGGAGATGACCACTGGCAGTCATAGCCTCAGTCCTGCACATAGGCGGTTTTGGGACTAGTGGCTGTTCAGCTCCATCCCCAGGGCAGCGGAGAAGTTTGGCAGCATCCTAGATGACTGAGCAGCCCTTTTTAGGATAGCTTTGCTCACCTTTTTTAAAGGGATGGGGCTAGAAAAGGTGTCCTAAACATTGCCTGCCCCATAACACCTGGTCAGACTACCGCGGCTGGCAGATCATCTACAGCGGTCGAAAAACAATGAAAAAGAAAAAACTCATCTTAGACGCATGGAATGTCTGCACCCTTATGGATAGCGGCGATGCACAAAGGCCTGAGATAGGAACAACTCTTGTCTCCAGAGAACTTGCCTGCTACCATACTGACATTGCAGCACTGAGTGAGACTAGACTGGCGGGAGAAGGGTCCATCAGTGAGCTAGAGGGCGACTACACTTTCTTTTGGAAAGGAAAAGCAGAGGATGAAGATAGGATTTCATGGAGTTGGATTTGCGATTAGAACGTCTCTTCTGAAACAACTTCCTGACCTCCCTATTGTCCTAATGAACAGCTCATGAAACTTCAATTCCCCCTGAATCCTTTACGGCATGTCACTGTCATTAGTGTTTATGTGCGTACACTGACCAGCACAAAGGAAAGCAAGGAGACTTTCTACTCAGATCTGGACTCCATCCTCAGTTCAACACTGGCATATGACAAGCTTATCCTGCTGGGAGACTTCAGTGCAAAAGTTGGTAGAGATAGCAGTATCTGGAGAAGGATGACAGGATGACATGGAGTGGGGAAGATGAGCAGCAGTTGACCTCTTGGGTAAATGTGCAGAACATATTCTGCTCATCACTAACACGATCTTTAGAGAAAATGATAAATATAAAATGTGGGTGCACCCATGGTCCAAACAATGGCATTTGATTGACTGTTATCACCTGTCAACAAGACATCTGCGATGTCAGAATTACCAGAGTCATATGTGGCGTGGAATGCTGGACAGACCACAGATTGGTAAGAACAGTTCCCTCATATATAGTCCCCTCACAGCGCAAGCATCCCAAACTCAACAGAACAGCTTTCAACATAGCAAAGCTCAAGCACATCGACTATCAGGTGCAGTTTCAGCAGTCATTTGAAGACACACTTTTTTCATGCTCACCTATCACTGGCAACCCAACAGAAAAATGGAGCCAGTTCAAAGATGTGATTATTGACACAGCTAAATCAGTGCTGAACCCAGAACACCAGGATTAGTTCGATGAGAACAACAGAGGCATTTCCAAACTCTTAAGTGACAAGCAGAAAGTGTTTGTTGAATGGCAGAATGATCTCACTTTCATTTCAAAGAAAGATAGGTTTAAGTGCCTACAGAGCAAGGCCCAGTTTGAACTGAGGAGAAGGTAGGATGAGTGGTGGGAGAGGAAAGCTGCAGAAGTTCAGCATTATACTGATACAAACAATGCAAAAGTGTTCTTTGACTCTCTCAAAGCAGTCTATGGACCATCTAAATCTGGCACAGCTCCCCAGAAGTCAGCAGATGGCATAACCCTCATTAAAGACAAGGATGGAATCATACAGAGATGACCTGAACACTTAAATAGTCTACTCAATAGACCATCCACAGTTAATCGGTGTGTCTTTGATGAATTACCCAAGAAACCAATCAAAGAGGATCTCGATTTTCCTCCATCAGTTGAAGAAAGCCATCAAACAACTGAACTCTGGCAAAGCATCCAGAAAGGATGGTATTCCAGCAAAACTGTATAAAGTAGCAGGCCCAAAGGCTATCCATGTATTTCACATCCTGAATAACTTTTGGGAGGAGGAAGAAATGCCACAAGACTTCAAAGATGCTGTTATTGTATCACTGTTCAAAAACAAAGGCAGCAAAGCTGACTGTGGAAACTACAGAGACATTTCTCTCCTCTATACTGCAGAGAAAATACTAGCTCGCATTCTACTGAACAGACTCATTGCAAACATATCTGAGGAGAATCTGCCAAAAACACTATGGTTTCAGACCAGGTCGTAGTACTATGGACATGATTTTTGTCATAAGGCACGTCCAGGAAAAATGTTTAGAGCAGAACATGGACCTGTATGCAGTTTTCATCGACCTGACCAAAGCTTTTGATACAGTCAACAGATTTCTGATGTACCCCTTTGTAATTTCATTACTATGCAGCTTTGTGGGGAGTAGAATCTTCATGTGCCTGCGCTCTGATTACAGACTGCCTGAAGTGCTCCTATGGCTTTAATGTGGAGCCACCCTGTGGAGCAGGGAAGGAGTGGAGAGAGAGAGAGAGAGAGAGCGACCAAGGGAATATGGCTGATGATCAGAAAGCACAACTCCCATTCCGTTGCTGCCTCAAATCTGAGCCCCATACTCTGGCAGTGCAAGGGTCGGCAGGCTGGAAACAGGCAGGGTATAATTCACCCTCTGTAGAGTCTGTAAATTCTGTGTAACATACGGAACACCACTTAGAATTAAGACGGGTGTTTGCAGGACAGCTCATGCCAGGCCTGAGTAAGAGCAGAGGAGTCTGGCAGGGAGGCACCACCGCAGTGGCAGATCCAGATGGTTGAAACCACAATGCTGCTATTTACCTGGTCTGGGTGGGGAGTAGAGGGAAGGAAGTTTACAAGTCACAAGCGGAGTGCCCCAGGGGTCGGTCCTGGGGCTGGTTTTGTTCAACATCTTCATTAATGATCTGGAAGATGGGGTAGATTGTACCCTCAGCAAGTTTGTGGATGACACTAAGCTGGGGGGAGTGGTAGATACCCTGGAAGGTAGGGATAGGATACAGAAGGACCTAAACAAACTGGAGGATTGGGCCAAAAGAATTCTAATGAGGTTCAACAAAGAAAAGTGCAGAGTCCTCCACTTAGGAAGGAAGAATCCCATGCACAGCTATAGACTGGGGACTGACGAGCTAGGCAGCAACTCTGCAGAAAAGGACCCGGAGGTAACAGTGGATAAGAGGCTGGATATGAGCCAGCAGTGTGCCCTGGTTGTCAAGAAGGCTAATAGCATATTGGGCTGCATTAGGAGGGGCATTGCCAGCAGATCACAGGAAGTGATTATTCCCCTCTATTCGGCATTGGTGAGGCCGCATTGAGAATATTGTGTCCAGTTTTGGGCCCCCCACTACAAAAAGGAAGTGGACAAGTTGGAGAGAGTACAGCGGAGGGCAACCAAAATGATTAGGGGGCTGGAGCACAGGACTTATGAGGAGAGGCTGAGGGAACTGGGCTTGTTTAGTCTGCAAAAGAGAAGAATGAGGGGGGATTTGATAGCGGCCTTTAACTACCTGAAAGGGGGTTCCATGGAGGATGGGGCTAGGCTGTTCTCGGTGGTGGCAGATGACAGAACAAGGAGCAACGGTCTCAAGTTGCAGGGCGGGAGGTCTAGGTTGGACATTAGGAAAAAGTTTTTCACTAGGCGGTGGTGAAGCACTGGAATGGGTTACCTAGAGAGGTAGTGGAATCTCCATCTTTAGAGGTTTTTAAGCTGAGGCTTGACAAAGCCCTGGCTGGGATGATATAGCTGAGGTTAGTCCTGCTTTGAGCAGGGGGTTGGACTAGATGACCTCCTGAGGTCCCTTCCAACTCTAATATTCTATGATTCTAAGTTGCAACTGTACGAAAACAAAAATAAAAGGTCAGGAGAAATGACTGGAAGAAACTGAACCACCAACTTATTGCAACACTATAAACAGAAAATCTAGTAGCATAAACTGAAAGACAGAGCTTAGTCCTGGAGTCTCCAGCAACAACACTGGACTGCCTCTGATTTCCAGAGATGAGGTCGTTAACCTATTAGTAAAAAATGGGAGAAGCTGTGCAACAGAAGTATATGGTGGTATAAAGCTGGCATAGCCAAATTTGCACCACCCTCCTTTACAGGGCATAAAAGGAAGGGGCAGGACAAGAGCAAACTACTTTCCTCAAGTGATTGTGGCCACAGACCAGGTCATACTTTTAGAGCAGTCAGCTCAGCTTCCAGGCAGCCCCAGGGTCAGGGACGTAGAATGGTGGCTTATTTGTATTACCTTAGTATCTAGGAGTACCAGCCATGGACTAGAGCCCCAAAGAGCTTACAATCTAAGTATAAGATGAGATAATAGATGGGAACAGATAAGAAGTACAAGAAACAATGAGATGGTATTGTCAACATGATAGGCTGCTGGTGCACTTATACACACCTAACCTCTCAAGTTTTTTGTAGGCATCTCAGCAAAAGAGAGTTTTAAGGAGGAGGATGAGATAGCTTTGTGGATGTCTACAGAGAAGTTCTCCCAAGTGTGAAGGGCAGCATGGAAGAAAAATCATGAAGGTACTTATTTGAAAGTTTAACAAGTAGGAAATGGAGGCTGGCATCATGGGCTGACTGGAGGCAAGAGTCAACATCTTGATAGTGAATGAGAAATGATAGGTTATGAAGGACCTTAAAAGTGAAGACAAGTAGCTGTGATTGATGCAAATAGAAATGACAAGTAGTTCTGTTTGATGCAGTGAAGGGATTAAGAGACAGGTGACGTGGTCAAAGGGACAGGCTAGGGGAACAATCTTTGCAGCAGCATTCTAAATGGATAAGAGTGGGACAAGATTGCATTTGTCAAAGCTACAGAAGAGGATGTTACACTAACTGAGACATGAGATGAGGAGAAGCTAGAGGAGAGTTTAGCACTATGTGGACAGATAGGAAAGGTCGTATCTTGGATATGTTATGCAGAAAGAATCTGCAAGATTTAGCTAGATGTAGCCTCGATGTGTGGACCTAGAGAGGTTTGAGTCAAAGATGATGCCCAGTTTATGGGTCTGAGTGACAAGCAGGATGGGAGTGTTGTCCATAGGGATTGAGAAGGAGGTAGTGGAGAGTGTTGGAGGGTAAGATTAGCAGCTCTGTTTTAGCCATGTTGAGATTGAGTTGACAGCTAGACATCCACAAGGAGATGTCCAAGACAGGCAAAGTTTTAATTTGGACAGAAAGATGGGGTTAGAGTAGAGAGGTAGATCTCTGAGTCATCAGCATTAAGAATTTGTGTTTACAGTTGACATTACCCAGAGATGAAGTGTAGAGGGAGAAGAGAAGGGGACCAAGGGATCCTGCACAGAGAGAGCCCTGTGGAACTCCCCACAGAAAGTTGGAAGGAAGATGAGGACACTAAAAAGTGATTAGAGAAACAAGAGAAGACCAGGACAGTCACAGAAATCGGGGGAGGACAAGGTTTAAAGAAGAGCAGTCCAGTGGACCATTGAGACCATTGATCCAGTTGAGAGCAGCTGACAGGCTAAGGAGAATGAGGAAGGAGTACTCATGCCTAGCCAAAGACGAAGAGGTCATAAGAGACTTCGATGTGAGTGGTTTCAGTGGAGTGCAAGAGGGAAAGTCAGATTGGAGAGGGTCTAGAATAGACTTGAAAGATAGGCACTCCAGACAGTGCATTCAGTGACCTTAGAGATGAAAGCTAGAAGGGGAACTGGGCAGTAATGGGCCAAGGTCTGTGTTTTCAGAATGGGAAAAACTTGCATGTTTGTATTGGGAGGGGCAAGAGCCAGAGGAAAGTGAAGGTTAAGGACAAGAGAGTGGGTGTTCAGAAAATGAAATGGGCTGACTGGGACAAGTGGAGGAGAGCAGCTGAGAAATTTCTGCATCTGTGATAGGGAAGATGTAGGAGAGAGTTGTAGGTGGGGACGGGGAAAGAGAAGGCAAGCCAAGTGGAGGGTAAAAGTTACATTGTATTTTGTCAGTTTTCTCTTGGAGGAGAACTGGCAAGCTACTGAGTGGAGAGAGCAGTGGAGAGTATGAGGAATTAATCAAAGGTGGCAAATAGGCAGCTGGGATTACGGACATGGGGTTCAATTACATTGGAGAAGTAGAGTTGTTTAGCTTAGAAGATGGCAGAACTGAAGGAGAAGAGAACAAATGTGTTGTGGGGAAGCCTGGTCACAGGATTTCAGCCAGAGATGCTCCACAGTAAAAGAGCAGAGGCAGCTATGAATTGGCAGGGTGGACCTTGTGCTGGCAGACGGGGCAAAAGAGTTAAGGATGAAGAAGAATGAAGCATGAAGAGACTCAACAATCATATAAATGGAAGAAAAGGAAGAGAGCAGAGTAAGTCATCAATGCTGATGGACTGGAAGTCATGGAAACACAGAGTAACAGGGTGGGGGGAGGGACTGACAGGCAATACTGAAAGAGACTCAAGTGATGGTTGGAGAAGGGGAACTCAGCAACAGAGATTAAAGAGAGAGCTGTGCTTTGTGAAGACCAAGTCAAGTGAATGACCCTTTTGATGAACAGGAGAGAAAACTGGGGCTGCAGATCAAATGAAAAGGTGAGGGGGCATGTGGCTTATGGGTCGAATGGTTATCAACATGGATGTTGATATCACTGAGGACAAGTGTGGGTGATTGTGAGGAGAGGAAGAGCAAGAGATAGGAGTCACAAGCAGAGAGGAAGGCTGAGGAGAGAAGAGTCAGATGCCATGCTTTCAAAAAGGAAAAAAATGGGAAGGGGGAGAGGTTAGAAGTGGCAGGAAGGGGTGGGGAGAAGCCCAACAGCCCCACCATGGTCTGATCCAGGGTGGGGAGTGGGACAGGAGAGGTCTCCATAAGAGAGGGCGAATGTAGAGGCAGTGTCAAATAAAAGGATCCAGGCCTGTGTGAGAGCCAGGAATTGGAGGGAGTGAGATACAAAGAACTTATGCATGACTGAAATCTTTCTAAAGACGAAGTGGGTGTTCTAGAAACAGCAAGAAAAAGGGGGAAAAGGGAATGGTGTGAGTTTAGGAATAGCGGCACAAGAAGGGCAGAGCTGATGGCGGAGGTAGAGAAGGTGGGATGGGAGGGTGGACTGGGGTTGGGGCAAATATCTCCAGAGGCAAGGAGGATGTGGGACCTAGATTTGTGCTGGGAGGAAAGAGGAACAGGTAGAAATGATAGGAACTGTAGAGAGGTAAGGGTAACTAGAAGGAGACTATAGAACCAGTGGGGGAAAGAACATAAGAATGGGCATACTGAGTCAGACCAATGGTCCATCTAGCCCAGTAACCTGTCTTCCAACTGCGGCCAATGCCTAGTGCTTCAGAGGGAATGAACAGAACAGGCAATCATCAAATGATCCATGTCGTCGGCCATTCCCATCCTCTGGCAAACAGCAATACCTGCCTATCTTGGCTAATAGCCATTGATGGACCTATCCTCCATGAACTTATCTAGTTCTTTTTTTAACCCAATTATAGTCTTGGCCTTCACTACATCCTCTGGGGCAAGAAGTTCCACAGTTTGACTGTGCATTGTGTGAAGAAATAATTCCTTTTGTTCATTTTAAACCTGCTGCCTATTAATTTCATTTGGTGACCCCTAATTTTTGTGTTATGAGAAGGAGTAAATAACACTTCCTTATTTATTTCTCCACACCAGTCATGATCTTATAGACCTCTATTATGTCCCCCCTCAGTTGTCTCTTTTCCAAGCTGAAAAGTCCCAGTCTTATTAATCTCTCCCCATACAGAAGTTTTTCCATACCCCTAATCATTTTAGTTGCCCTTTTCTGTATCTTTTCCAATTCCAATATATCTTTTTTGAGATGTGGTGACCAGATCTGCATGCAGTATTCATGATCTAGGCATACCATGGATTTATAAAGCGGCCATACGGTATTTTCTGTCATAGTATCTATCCCTTTTCTTAATGATTCCCAACACTCTGTTAGCTTTTTTGACTGCTGCTGCACATTGAGTGGATGTTTTCAGAGAACTATCCACAATGACTCCAAAATTTCTTTCTTAAGTGATAACAGCTAATTTAGACCCCATCATTTTATATGTATAGTTGGGATTATGTTTTCCAATGTGCATTACTTTGCATTTATCAACATTGAATTTCATCTGCCATTTTGTTGCCCAGTCACCCAGTTTTGTGAGATCCTTTTGTAACTCTTCACAGTCTGTTTTGGACTTAACTATCTTGAGTAATTTTGTATCATCTGCAAATTTTGCCACCTCACTGTTTACCCCTTTTTCCAGATCATTTATGAATATGTTGCACTGGTCCCAGTACAAAGTCTGGGGAGGCACCACTATTTACCTCTCTCTATTCTGAAAACTGACCATTTATTCCTACCCTTTGTTTCCTATCTTTTAACCAGTTACTGATCCAGGAGAGGACCTTGCCTCTTATCTCATGACCACTTACTTTGCTTAAGAGCCTTTGTTGAGGGACCTTGTCAAAGGCTTTCTGAAAATCTAAGTACACTATATCCACTGGATCACCCGTGTCCACATGCTTGCTGACCCCTTCAAAGAATTCTAGTAGATTGGTGAGGCATGATTTCTCTTTACAAAAAACATGTTGACTGTTCCCCAACAAATCGTATTCATCTATGTGTCTGATAATTCTGTTCTTTACTATAGTTTCAATCAATTTGCCTGGAAGGGCAACAGATGCTAGGATGCAGAAGAGTGGTATGGTGAAAGCCAGGATTGGTGGCAGATGGACAAAATTACAATGAAAAAATAAAACAGGTCTAAAAGTATGCTCTCTGCCCGGTATCCAGTCCTTACTGTCTGGGCAAAGTGCTATGAGCAGAGCTCCCCAATCAGTGCCCTTTAGCTTAAAATCATCTTTGCCTCCCTGCCACCTGGGCTTTGCAGAATGTGAGCTCAGTGCAACTGAACATCAAACTCACAGAATACACAGTGATGCAGTATTACAGCAACATTATCAACTTAAATTTGACCTACCATTTCAAAATATACCAAAAGACTCAAGCTGTATAAAAGCTTGAATAGAAATATTTCACTATATTAAGAGTTCCAACAAAAACAGTTTTGAAATAAATCAACATTCTTTTCAGAAACTGTATAACACTTAAAATAAAACTGACTAAACACATCTGTCTGGGCTTGGACAATGAAGACAGTTTTAGAGGCGCTTTAAACAGTGATAGGTAAATTGGATTTGAAAAATTCTCAATTAATCAGTACCACAAGGAATTAGGTCACATCATGTTAAGTTGACACTGTTCCTTTAAATACACTGCAGTGTGTTAAAGAAAGGAATTGTAATTCATTGGTGTGTAATGACATCCATCACTAGTGAAGTTTAAACAATCAATACAGCTGCAGCATGCTCTGCTCTGGTGGCAGACAAAGAAGAGTGGAAGGATTGATATAATCTGTGCAGGTCATGGACACCGGACTCAATATCAAATTTTGAATAAAAGTGTGAATTATGTGGTTGAGCTATATTTCTATTTCTGCAATCAGAGTTCCAAAATTCAAGTATTTGTTTTTGTGTGGTCTCAGTAAGTAAGTTTAAAATATACCAATTCTCCCAAAAGACTCATTTATTCCTCTTTCTGTTGTGAAATACCAGCTTAAAAGTGAAAGCTAGAAAACATTCAGAATTTTTATTAATATCAGCATTTTAAAGAATTCTGAGCAACCCTATTTCCTTATGTTCTTCAGGTACAAACTGCCTAGACAGGTCTATGCTGATGTAAGTAAGGTTTTCATCACTAGCAAAATTTAGCTACTTGTTTGGCTATGATACTCAAGATAGCCAGCCTTATTATGTGACAAGAGTTGTGCTGCTTTCCTAAAAAAACCAAACAAACTAGAAAGTAATTATTTTCTTGTCTTCTACTCCCATTCCCACACCCAGCACAACGCTTCCCCTCACCTGCATCCTCAAACAAAAAGCAGCACAGAACAGCACATCTCTGCACAACAGTGTACCAATGGAGGAAGTTAGATGCAACACAACATGGATGTAAACAGCACAAAATTATTTCTATTTAACATTTGACTATTTCACAGCCTCAAGACCAGCGCTACTGTCGAAAAGGTGGAATAGATCCAGAGACAAAATATTCTATGTGTTCTCCCTTCTTCCTGCGCCCTCCTTTTTTTTTTTTTTTTTTGGTAAAGTTACAAATTAAGTGTCAAACATCCTTGTGATGTTGTGACCTCTAGTATTAATATTCAGAACCATACTCAGATGTGTGAATTTTCAGTACTTTTCTTTCACGTCATTTTAAATCCCTTGGTTTGCCTTGAAGTCAGCCATCATACATTCTTAGTTACTCTTTCACAGTTATGCTGTTTGATTTAAAAATACTCCCCACCTTTTTTTTAAAAAAGTTCATTAGAAATGCATCAACAAATTACTATGGTTTAAAACTGGTAAGTAAAGCAATTTTTATCAGTAGATCTCAAAGTACTTCATAAAGGATATTAGTATATGAAAATTGAGGCATAGAATTGATTAGAAAAACATATTTATATAGTTTGACTATGTAACTTCAAGATTAGTTACTCTTAATGAAAGCAAAAGGTAGTTATAGAACCATGGGGTTAGAAGGGACTGCGAGGATCCTCTAGTCTAACCCCTGCCAAAATGCAGGATTTCTTGCATCTAAATCACTAGTTCTCAAACTGTGGGGCATGCCTCCTTGGGGGGCCGTGGAGGAACATTCAGGGGGGCATGCAGCAGGTCCAGCCCCCACAGGGAGCAGGGCAGGAGCACCACGCTTCCAGCCCTACTCCGCCCCTAGACCTGTTCCAACCCCAGCCACAGCTCCAGTCCGCCCCCAGCCTGACTCTGCTCTCATTCTCTCTCCACCCCCAAACCAGCTCGGACCCCAGCCGCAGCTCCACTCTGCCCCCAGACCAGCTCCACCTCTACCTCCACCTTCAGCCCAAGCTCCGCTGCTGAGGAAGTAAGGCAGTGCAGTAATGGGGAGAGGGGGAGACTGAAATAGTTTGAGCACCACTGGTCTAAACCATCCAAAAGCAAGACAGTTATCCAGCCTCCTTTTGAAAACCTCCAGTGAAGGAGGTTCCACAACTCCGTAGGCAGTCTGTTCCATTGTCCCACTGTTCTTACAGTAAGGAAGTTTTTCCTGAGATTTTATCTAAATTTGCTATGCTGTAATTTGAACCCATTGCCTCTTGTCCTGCCCTCTGTGGCAAGAGAGAACAACTTTTCTCCATCTTTTTTATGACAGCCCTTCAAGTATTTGAAGACCACTATCATGTCCCCCTGTTAATCTCTTTTCCAGATTGAACATACCTACCTAGTTCCTTCAACTTTTGCTCGTATGGCTTGCATTCCATCCCTTTGATCATTTTTGTTTGCCTCTGTATCCTTTCCAGTTTCTCCATATCCTTTCTATACATTGGTGACCTACTCTAGCTGAGGCCTAATCAATGCTGAGTAGAGCGGTACTATCACCTCCCGTGACTTGCATGTTATACCTCTGTTAATGCAACCTAAAATTGCTCTTTAGGTTTTTGCTTTTGCTTTTTTTGCAACAGCATCACATTGCTGATTCATGCTGAGGCTGTGATCCATCACAGCTCCCAGATCCTTTTCAGCGGTGCTGTTGCCAAACCAGTTATCCCCCATTCTATATTTGTGCATATGACTTTTCTTCCCTAAGGGTAGCACCTTACATTGATCTTTGTTGAATTTCATTTTGTTTTTATAGCCCATTCTCCAATTCATCAGGATCCCTCTGAATTTTACCTCTACCCTACAAAGTGTTTGCAGTCCCCCACAGCTTTCTGTCATCTGCAAATTTGATCAGTAAGCTCTCTATTCCTACATCCAGATCATTAATAAAGATGTTAAACAACACCGGACCCAGAACAGATCCCTGTGGAACCCCACTTAAGACCTCTCTCCAATCTCACATCATTCCATTAATAATTACTATTTGTTTGTGGTTGTTTAACCAATTATGTAACCATTTAATGGTAGTTTTGCCAAGTTATGCAGGCTGCCTTCCTAAAATTGTTCAAACAAATAAAATTAGAGAGAAATATGTTTCAAAATAGTCAGATAATGGAGAAGCACAAGTCTGTTCTGTTACACTTTCCAAGCTTCTTTTAAAATTTGATTAATCCCACTGGAAAATACTGACGTTGGAACCTAGTGGGTTTGCCATCTAATCTGTAGGGATTTTACAATGCATTATCTCTTACCACCTCATTCCATGATGGCAGCAGCTGCTTATGTCTTTCCCTTTCTTTTGCTATCTATTACTTCGGCACTAGTCCGCTAGCTACCAAGAAAGTTGCTAAACATCTGATACTAGGGACTCCTAAGAGTTAGTAAGCCAGAATCCACTCTCTCAGAAAACCATATGCCGGGGTGGCCAAACTTACTCATCTCCTGAGCCACATATGACAATCTTCAGAAGTCCAAGAGCTAGGGTGTGCCTGCTGGACCTCGGAGCTTCCGCCCTGCGGGAAGGGGGATCCTGGGACTTCAGCCCCGCAGGGTGCGCCTGCTGGGGCATCGGCCCTGCTCCTGCTGAAGCCCCAAATCCCAGCAGACATGCCACACAGAGCTGAAGCCCCAAGACCCCCATCCCCACAGGGCAGAAGCCCTTATCCCCACCACCAGGCAGAAGTCCCAAGCTCCTGCCCCAGTCTGCAGGTGTAGAATGGGAGGGAGTGGGGGAGGCTCTGCGAGCTGCACTTTAACTGTAAAAGATCCGCATGTGGCTCACAAGCCATAGTTTGGCCACCCCTGCCATATGCAATGGCTTTAGTCTCCCCTGATTTGCATAAGTCTCCTAGTCAGTGTTCATTTCTAGAGTCGTTTAGAGACACTTTCAGGGAGGTAAAAAGTCTCAGTATACAAAAAAAAAAAAGGGGGGGGGAGTCCAGAACAAGTTATCTGAATTATTTTGTATAAATATTAATAAAGCAAGAGTTAAATACTTTCAGACCTGTTTCTCTGGAGGATATTTGTGTTGCAGCCAATCTTTTGGAGCTCTAGCTTTTACATCCCAGCCAACAATGACTCCTGAATAGCCAAATCTTCTGTGTACTATCACCTGTCCCACATTAAACAGAACAGATTCTGGCTTTGGACTCCGAATGTGAGTTGATTCTAGTAAAACAAAGAAACAGACTTAGCAAGGAAAAAGGACATCCAGTGACAAGTAAACAGATTGGGCAATTACATTACTTAATAAAGTAAAACTGGGAGTATGGAAACTAACATTCTTTAGTACAAATTGCTAGTTCGTTATTAAAACCAAACAGCATTTGTCTAGGATGTTACTATAGTATTTCATAAAGCAGTGTTCATTAAGGAAGATATTTTGGTACAAGTATTCATTAACATTTTATGTTGTATCCTGGGAATTAAATTAATGGGATTTTGGAAAGCATCAAGACCAAAATATATATATGCCTATATATATGTTGACAACTATTTGTTTTCTTCAGTCTTAATGAATGCAATATTTTACAGTGCTACAGAGCTATAGTTCTGACTCCATAGTTAAGGCTATATGAGTTTATCTATTTTGTGTCTAATTGTGACCCTTTCCTTTCTAACTTAAAAAAAAAATAAAGCTTCTTTCTGCTTGAAATATTTTCCATTAAATCTCTGTCCAGAGGGGATTTTTGAAGAAAAATAGAAGTGTTTTAGTTTGAAGACTGATAAAATGGTACCTTTTCTCTTTCTGAAAGTTGTTTTAATTCAGTCGTAAGTCAAACAGCTATGAAAATATCAAAGCTGGTTTATATACTAGTGCTCACTGAACAAGCACATATGAACACTTTTAGTTAAGTGTGAGAGATGGCCTTTGCTTGTTTGTCATTTAGGAGAGACATCTAGCAACACACACATACACACACTGAAACTATCCAAAACAAAGTCCAAAAGGATTGAAGGACTTCAGTCTTCTTTAGAATTGAAATTGCGCCAGTACTTGCAAAATAATCATGAATTTCTTCTTCATCTTCACCACTTTGAGTTCTCTTGTCTCCATAGTACCAGTTCCTAAAATGATGAATTAAGAGTATGATCAAACAAGTTTGTTAATGTCTGAGTATTTGGATTGGATTTATAATAATTGGAAAACTGGATAAAGACTTGTTTGAATAAGGTGATGTTGCAAAATGGTTGATACAAAATTTAATCCAATTTGAAGCAAAGAATGACAATCTTAGACTCATACTGGGCATTGTGGAAGACAATGATCAAAGAGAGGGTAGAAGACTATAAATATTATGCATTGGAAATCTACTGTGGACATTGTAATTCCACAGTTGTGTGTTAGATTTCCCCATTATAAACACAGAAGACAAACAGGTATTCTACAGGTCAGATGATATGATACAGAATTCCTTCGGAGTCATTTTGTAAATTGTATATGGAAATGTGTGAAGAAATGTTGGTATGTGCATTAAAAATGTGTTTTACGAGTAATTGCCACACCCAATGTACTTTTGCAAATTAAGATGCAAGCTATCTAAAAATGACAAATGGAGTTAAGCCATTTTATAGTCTAATCGTTCCCATCCTCTAAATAGATGAGAACAAAACTTTAAATCCATAAAATTAAATGTGGTAAAACAAGAGCCCTTTGCCCCTTTTAAATATTTGAACAAAGAGTTCACCTTGACCAACACTAACTTGAATGCCAAGTTACAGCTCAGAACAAAGCTATACTGCTGAGTTGTAAGAGTTTATTTAAACACAAAAACACAACAGGACAAGTTTTTGAGCATACAAAGTATGGTTTAAGGGAACAATTAAAAATTAAATTAAAGCCCGACTTTAGGGGTACAATGAACGCAGCTTCCCTTTTGCCTTATATCTTAGTCAAGAAGAATTGTGGCTTTCATTTAAGTTTCAGGTTGGAGAGTGGTATTTTAAAAAGAAAGAGCTGGCTCCTGTTAGTGTTGCTGCTGTCTAGTGAACAGGAGAAGGACTAGGAAGTCAGAGACCCACTGCAATGCATACTTCGATGGGGGCACAGTGAGGTAGTTCAAATCTCTCTGCTGCCATTGTCAGTGGCGTCACAGGTGTGCTCTTTAAGTAATGGCTTCTTGTGTGCAGATTTTAACAAGTGGTGACAACAGACACCCCCTTGGGATCTTTTCCCCATGTATGTCAGTTAGCTGTCTGTCAGTACCAAGTGCTCATAGGTGGATGCAGCTTCTCCCCTCCATATGTTGTTGGTAAGCCCTTCCAGATCCTGCTCTGACAGGAAGCAGGAGCAGGTTCCATCAGATTAATGTGAAAATGTAAAAACAAAAAAAAAGTTGATCTGGATGAACTCTGTAAAGGCTTAAGGTTGGCAAACACTTTCTATTGCAAACACTGAAGTGTAAGTGTCCTGGTCTACTAAGTGAGACTGCATCCAGCAGGGAAGGTTTAGGAACTCCAGAAGTGTTAGATTTTAAAATACTAAGAACTGATCATTTAAAAAACGGTATTAAGAAGAGAGATCCATTTTATGTGAACTGAATAGTCCTCAATGGGGTCCTTTTGGGATCATTGGAGACCCTGGATATAGGGTGTGTGGAGCCCTATCCATGGTCAGGGAAGGTTGGTGAGTTGTGGGGTCTTTGTGGACTTTTGCAGGCTCTTTAAGTAGCTCGTTCTTTCTTAAACTGTTTCCTCCAGAGCCCTCCAAGGAGGCAAAGCTCTAATTCTGTGAATTTTCTAGGCCTCAAGGATCCATGTGGTGGCTTTTTGAACTCTGCATAGACCGTTCATAAAGCCTTCATCAAGATCTATATTAATTAAGAACTCTGCACAGTTCCAAACACACTTGGAAACAAACCACTTTTAATAACTAAATCCCCACTGTGCCCCCAAACTAGTGAAAGGCACCAATCTTCACCAAGACAGTATCCATTTATGTGGGGGGGGGTTTAAATGAAGTTTTGGCCAAGTCACTTTGAAATTATACTCCAGAAAAGGTTAGACAATATCCAAGCAGCGAGTTTCTCTCATTTTTAATTCTAACATTGTCCATGTGCTTTGCCTGATTTCCATCAAACCATACAGAAATATTATACCCAGCATAAGATGACCATGCACGTTGAATTTTAGATGGATCCAACCAGATCTTGGAAACACACATGTGCTTAACTTCACAAACATGAGTAATCTCACTGACTTCACTAATAGAGAGATTTAAATTAGAAGATTAATACAAATATTAAATTGATGCTGTGATTTATCTTCAGATTGGAGGCAACCCCAACTTGCATGCTCAAAAAGTAACACGAAGACGTCTTTTTAAATAGAGAAATTATCCCCAAGACTGTCCTCCTCAAAAGAAGGAAATTTTCCATGACAGATTTTTATCTTTGTCACTCTTATTTCACTTCTATAGCATTCTCCAGTTAAAATAGGCCAGGGGATGGGAAGCTGGAGCTAAAGAAGGTAGGATCAATGTAAAACTTACTATAACATAAATATGTAATGTCATACCTTATCTTTGATATCCACAGCTTTAAACAGTCTGTCCATGCATCCAGACTCAAGTAAGACTTTGTAAAACTGTTCCAATAGCCAATTATCCTTTAGTAATAAAGACGGTTGTCACATGGTGTGAACAATTGATAATATACTGTATAAAATTGTTCTACATAAATTTAACAAAAAATTGCTTTTGTAGGAAAAAAGATAAGTCACTGACAGAACATTTCTTTGCTAAAGACTCTGTACTCTAGACTCATTGAGAAATAAACAGATATCTTTTCAATGGTCACTTGCACTAAGAACAACCTAATTTCTGAAGAGGTCCTTTTTTATGCCAAGATGCTTCCTGCCTTTACTCAGACCTTAGGAAACTGCCATCAGTGGTTCATCCTGTCCAGCGTCCTCTCTTCGAAAGTGGCCAGCACCAGATACTTCAGAGGAAGGCAAAGAAATGACAAAATGGACAGTTATGGAATAACCTTCCTGTACACCAAGTTTCTTCATACACTTCACACCGTTAGTGGTTTTCTCATGCCATAAAATAGGAGGGTGTATTCCGTTCTCTTACTAATTTAAGTCCGGATGTTTTTATTCATATAGACCATCCAACAATGTCATACTTAATGTTATAGTAAGATTTTAATATTTAAATTGCAAACAGGTTACATACCATTTGTACAAATCTCTCCCTACACTGCTCAACTTTAAAACATCAATATGTCAATGGATACACAGATTCCTGAAATTAGCATAGCCTTCTCTTAATATTTAGGATAAAATGTTTGTGGTGACTGTTGGCAAACAACAACTTTTATTAATAAGTAATACTGTACTAGTAACTACGTGTTTCATTCTTTTCTGATTGTCCTAAGTCATTATTCACACACTACTATATAGATTTTTATTGCTAAGGCCAATGCAGTAATATTCCAAATTCCATATTCCAAAAGGAAATACATTTGAATAGTAAGTTTCAACGAGACAAGGGGAAGTAAAAAAAATTGTGTTATTATTCAGCATTTCATTCTCACCTTTCAAAGAGATTAAGCCCATAGTAACACTTATTGGAATCTCCAGGAACAGAAGAATATTGAGATATAGCCATGCAGACCATACACACAAGGTTTTATATAGAGAAAAACAAAGACTATTATTCAAATGCCATAGAATATCAAACTGCTTAATAAATTAGTATTTTTTTGTGTTTTAACATGAGGTATGATCTGAATTTTTTCTTGAAAGGATGGCAGAGGGCATCCCCACCCCAAGCCTCTAGGACAAAATTGTAATAAGGGAGGAGGGAGAGAGAAATCTAGCTTTAAATATATTAATGTGGTGGGAAGAAAGAGTATTACAACCTTTCTGTCTCATGGAGGCGCTGAGTAGAGTCTGTTCCATACCACTGGGATATGAAATATTGTGCAGGAAGTGTGGATAGCAGCACACAAAGCTGCATAACTGTAGCTATATTAATCTGAGGCATTCCAACAGTGAACACTCTTCAAAGATGCTTCCTGCCTCTCTGTAATCTGCAAAGTAAAAACAGTAGTAATAATAATAATTAAAAAAATCAGTGTTTGCCAACTTCACAGTGTTTAAATTCCCTTCAATATGTATTGTTGAGCCACAAGATGTTTTACACATTGTACATAGGATTACACTTCAATTACACTCAAAATTTGTTACCTGTATTAGAAGGTGGATCACAACAAAGTTTATTAATAAGTTCCAGAGGGGTAGCCGTGTTGGTCTGTTTTCAGCAAAACCATGAGAGTTCTGTGGCACCTTAAAGGCTAACAAATTTATTTGGGCATAAGCTTTTGTGGGCAAAAACCCACTTCGTCAGATGCAGGAAGACAAAGCATGCATCTGATGAAGTGGGTTTCTGCCCACGAAAGCTTATGCCCAAATAAATTTGTTAGCCTTTAAGGTGCCACAGAACTCTCGTTGTTTTATTAATAAGGTGATCTAGCCTCACCACACCATATAAATAAAAATCTCGTGAAGAGTCACATAAAAATACGTTCCTTTCATCCTTTTGAGGGTAGGGTTTGAGGGGAGATAACAACAGCAGGTTTTGTGCTCTCATCCACTCCAGACTTGCAGCAAGAATCTGATTTACAATACCCACTACGACAGAAAGAGACACTGTTTCCTATACCACCTGAAAGATAATTAAGTGAATTTAATGTACGAGAGATGTGCTGCACTGATAGCCCTGAAAAACAGTCCTATTTAGACACAAGTTACTGCATGGACAGCAGAGCTATAGTCTTCTGTATTGCACCCCCCCAGCCTGTCTTAATGCTTTCCTGGCAAGGCCTTCTTTTAGAATGATATTGAAGTGTACACGTGGTAACTTGCCAAGACGGACATACAAGAATGCCAGCTGCGAAAAAAGATTAGTCACTGACAGGCAACATTTCTTTCCTAAAGACTCTGTACTTTAGACACATGGAAAAACAGTTTTTGGTTGCTACCAAGCTGAGGTGGATTTCACCTGGCAACCAACAAGTGTTTGCACTATGTTTAAACAGCTATCACAATTTTCTATATTAGAACTAGAACTCCCTTGCTGAGATTTTGGAAAGATGCTCGGTATTCTGGGACAGTACAGGTTTACTTCTCCTACAGCTTCTTCCCTCATTTAATCATCTCTCCTTTCCCTCAAGAGAGTCACTTTTTAAACATGTACTCCATTTCTCTGTTTTATGTATTCTCCAATTCTGGCTCTTCATGCCACACTGCCAGGCAAGTTATTACTTCAGTTGCTCCTATTCAGTTCACACTATTTAAAGTGTCCTTTTACTAAATATTGTAGTGCTCATTTACCATGTGAACAATTTGGGAAGTTAGCATTGTGGAAATACCTGGCAAAAGACTGATTTATCCCACAAAATGAAAGCTGGAATACTTAAATGTTTGGCGGGTTGAGGAGTTCAACAGAAAGCCCTGCTTACAAGCTGAGTGATTTTTAGGAGCCAACAGGTCTTCAGTCATGCATTGCCTTCTCTCCTTGAGGAGGGCTGATAGCAGAGTGAACCTGTCTCCTAACATTAGACTTTAAGGGTACTTGAGCATTGTTCTGTAACAACCCTTGCCTCTAGGCATCCCACCCTGAAGGGAAAAAAACAACCCGACACCCATGTTAACTGTCTTACTGAACCAACTGACAAGTCACAAGACAGCAACATTCTTCCCTTTCATGCTGGGAACCAGGAATGCAAAGATGATTGCTGTTGGGGGTCATATTTTGTCCCTGGTGTTGAGGGCGAGAACTATGCTGTTTGTTGCAGCAGTGCTTTCCTGTATACAATATTTAAAAAGCAGAATTAGGTGGTAGTTGGTCCCACCAGCCTTCTAGAAGATATTAGTAGTCTGGAAATTGGAGGGGGAGGGAGAGGGAGAAAGGAATTTTGAGCAAAAATGGAAGTTTCAGGATATGAAGATGGTCATTTACATATTCTCAAATGCCTGAAAGGCCTGCCAGAAGTCAACTACTTTTTAACCATTAAACCCAAACAGCCAGCCACAAGTATAGATACACCAGAAGGCCTAGCATAAGCTCAAATACATCTTCATAAGCAACAATCTTACTATTCAGGCTTCTCCCACTAGTAGGAAGGCACATCTCCTTTACACATACTGAAAAGGGAGACGGGATTCCTTTGAGTTTAAGCAGATGAGACAATTTTACCCTGCCGTCTTCAGCTCTTACTCAAAAAAGATTAACAGTAGAATCCATACTGCAGGGAATACAGGTAGAAGAGCAGCTGAGGTGCACTAGCCTTTGGAGAAGACCCTGTTTCAGAGATAAAACTGGTAACAAGTGAAACAGGCAGAACAGTCTCAGCCTAGTTCTCAGCAGATGTTCATACATCTTAACAGTAACCATAACATTTGCCTGATTCATTAAAAATAGGTCATTCTCTATTCCACAGAAGCCTAGGATAGTTAATTATGGGGAGGTGATCATTTACAACAACTCAGGGTTATACCTTTATGAAAAGAAAATGCATGCACTGCTTCTTGAAGAAAGTCAACTACACAGACAATGGACAGATGAAAAATGGAACGGAAGCACCTGCAGCTTGGTTAATAAGACTTTTTTTTTAGTTTACCAAAGACACATTCTACATATAAAAGTTAGACTTGTTTAATTATGCAGCAGAAGCCTTTAAAATGCCAATCAGACAGTTTGAGCCCCAAAAATAGGTATTTTAGAAGACAGTAATAATCCTCAAAACCAATTTGTAATTGGATTTTTTTCTGCTTTAAAGAGCTACTGAGGTTTTTAAAAGCCAACCCAGCATCCTCGTGCAGCGGTTGCGACCCAAAGACTACTGGATAATGAAGACAAAAAGAAAATCAAAGAGCACAAACGGTGAAAAGTCAGGAGTCAAAAAAGGAGGCATGCAGATCTCGACAAGAGTGAACAGTTTAATTCTGGGGGAAAGATTTGTAACCAACACTACTGCGGAATAAAATCTTCCTTCCAAATCCCGACATTGAGATCGGAGAGAGAGGGGCGAACAAAAACGAGACCAAACCCTTAACAAACCATGCGGGTGCTGCGGACCAGCTGTAAATCCCTGCTCCGGAGATGCTGGGGGCTGGTTATTAAACTCCTACCCACCTGCCACTGGGGCCCGCACGGAAATCTCAGCCGGCGGGAGCCTCGGAGAGAAACTAGCGAGATCGACCCGCTCCGCGGCTCACTGAGAGGCGCAGGTAGCTGGGGGGCGCTGGCCCAAACAGCGGGAAGCAGCTGATCCTGCCAGGACCGGCCAGTATCTACTCCAGGCATCCCGTCCCGCCTGCCGGCCATTCACTCCCAGCACGGACGCAAGGGGAGCGTGACTCGCTGCCTCCGGTGGCCGAGGAGCGAGAGCAGCATCCACCCAGCCGTCCGCCTCTCTGCGGCAGGGCAGCGTGTGTGTCCTGGCCACTGGCTCCCGTCTGCCCTGGGGACGAAGAGACGCCCCTGCCCGAGGCTCCCCCAGCCACTGACAGCCGCGCGGCAGGGAAGCGCTGGGGGGGCGGAGGAGGTGGAGGGCAACGTCCCTGCACCCGAGAAGCTCCCCAGCGCCGCTCTCCCTGCGCTGCCCCGCGGAGAGGGGGATGCACGGCCACGCTGCTGCTGCGGGGCAGCCGCTTTCCCCGGCCCCGCGCGGTGGCTGCAGAGCGCCCGCGCCCCCCCCCCCCACTCCCGGCGCTGCCCCCGCGGCTCTGAGGCGCACCAGGTGTCCGGGGGGAGGGGAGGAGGCTCGGCGGGCTGCTCCCCCGCCGGGGCCTGGCCCTTGACCTCCCCGCCCGGCGGCGGGGCCAGGTGAGAGACGGACCTGAGCAAGCTGCGAGAGACTCACGCGCCTCCAAGGGGCCGCAGCGCAGCAGGTCGCCCAGGGCCTGCTTCTGGCGCAGCCTCGCTCGGCGGCGGGACGGGACGGGACGGGAGGGCTGGCCTGGCCTGGCTGCTCGTCTGGAGGTAGCGGCTGGCTGCGGGCCAAGGGCCGGGCCGCCGCGTGTCCGGGGCCGTCGCAGAGAGAGAGAGAAGCGAAACCTCTCTGCAGGAGACGCCACCCGCCCCAGGGCAGGGGCCTCATGCTGGGGACACGTGCAGCGGAATTGACTCCCTGGTCAGCCTCCTCCCCCGGGGCTGGGACCTTCTCCCAGAAGGATAGGCGGGAAATGCTTGAAAGGACCCTTCCGAGTTGAAATCGGGTCAGTATGTAACACACACACACACGAAGTGTGATAGGCCCTGAACCCAACTTTAATCCCGGATGGCCCTGCTCACTGGGTGTGTTTCTAATCATAGGCCCCTACATCTGAACATTACAGTTATTACTCAACGTGTATATGAAGGCATCAGCCTAAATTAATCCCCCTTGCCTCCCCACACCTGCTGTCTGAAAGATACAGGCAAACAAAGACCCCAAAGCTGGTTAGTGCAAAAATCAGTGGGACTGCATTCATGGCCAGGGAGCCACCTGCATGATAAGCGCCCACAGGGAACAGACTGACTAGGCAGCAGTAGATAAGGCACTGGACTGGAATTTAGTAGATTCCCATGCAATTCCTGTCTCCCACTGACCTGCTGGGTAATCTTAGGCAAAGCATGTCATGGCTCAGTTTCCCCCATCTACCCCTTTGTTTGTCTTATCTGCTTGTGGTGTAAGCTTTTCAGACCAGTCACTATGTGTTTGTAGGATACCTAGCATAATGTAGCCTTGATCTTGGTTGGTCCCTTTCGGTGCTACTATAATACAAATAATATGCAAAGGGAAACAATTAAACTGACTATACACATTGTTGATAAGCACAAAGTAAACTGAAAAAATAGAGAAAAATACGTTTTTCTCTACTCTCTTTCAGGTATCATAGTCTTAGTTGTTGCTTGTAACAATGGAATTTTCATATGAGTGTGATTTTATTTTGACTGTGTCCATTTAATGATGTCAGCAATTAGGGTGAGACTAATGAGAGCTGCACTGACATTTCTGCAAGAACAGGGCTTTCAAGTGTCATCATTAGGTTTTAGAGATCATGAGATCTTCTCACTGCAGAATTGGAGCCTATGGGCAGACTCGTAAGGCCTTGATCCTGTAATAACCTCTGTGCAGGACTTTAAAGGTAAATTTAAATTCTGCAGAACTTGATAGGGAAACTGTAAAAGTGCCAGTAAAGCATTGTAGTTCAATCCCTGCTTCAGACACTAGTCCAAAGTTTCTCTCTAAACATGTTAAGTATAATTCTGTGCCACCTTTAGCAGAAAGACCTTAAAGATAACCTACATAATATTGTTTGTAATAGTCTTTTGTCGCCCCCCCCCCCCTTTTTTTTTTGGCATCCTTATGATGCATAAAAAAAGCACTGAAAGCTTGAAGGATTTTTTATTTCTCCCTACTTCCCCTTGTTTAAACTTAGAAATACCAGGTATGTAAACTGATCTTTCCTGTTTTATTGGAGGGAATTCAGAGTCTGTGTATTGTGATGAACATTCACATCTTAATGAAAGGAGTGGGGACAGGGAGGAATATGTTGTATCTTTAACAAGATTATCTTTTCTCAAAAATAGTCATTAATGATTGGAGTTGAATGGATATTGACAAAAACCAAACAAAATAATCCCTGAGTTTTAAACATCCTGATTAAAAATCCTTCTTCTCTTAGTTATCAGGTTTCAGTCTCTTTGCCCCTTTTGATGTCATAATGTTACTAGACATTCGGTCACTTATAGAATCATTCAGACTAGACAAGATCTGAATTTCTAAACAAACAGAATCCTTCCCTCCTCCCTTTTAAATACATCCTAAAGAAGCCCAGCCATTAAAAGCCCAGCAGGTTAGTTTTAAGCAAGTGATTTTTGTTACTCCCTTGAATGGTCACTTACGGCCATTTTTTCTGTACAGGCACTTGTCCATCTTCAACCTGTTGAAGCCTTGTAAATAGGAATAAAATGAAACTATTCTGGTACGAATTCTATTCAAAAGACATCCTGTCTCAACCTAAACTTTTAACCTAGTGGTACAGTGGTTCTCAAAGTGTGGTTCATGACCCCAACTGGTAGTTCACAGAGCCATTGCTGGCGGTCCATGGAGCTGAGTTTGTCACAATGGTGCAGAATGCATAACTGAAACAAAAGCCTCCCATGCAGTTTCAATTGTACATGTCAGATTTCAAGCAGAGCCCGCCTATGTGCCTATCGCTGTAGATCTGATTCACAGGGACTGAAGTCCGTTAATGAGTCTCTTCTTTGTCGGGTATTTCTTTGCTGTAAATTCAGCTGTAATTAAATTTGTTGATAACACCAAAATTGGAAGAGTAGCAAACACAAGAGGACAGAGTCAAACTGCAAAGTGACTTGGAGAGATTAGAGCGGGGCGAGTTTACAGACAATGGGAGAGATTCAGTACTAATAAATGTTGTCTTGTACCTAGGGAAAGGAAATGTTTTAGCTATCTCTTTCCATTTATAAAATGTGCCTCTCCAAAACCATGGGAAAAGGAAAAATGTTACCAAGCAGCTGCACCTCTCCCATTAAAATTAATTTTCATTGTCTCCTTAATGTTATTCCCATATATACATTTTTAAATATAGCCAAGCACACTGCTGTGGGGAAAGTGTGGAATCAGATTTGGGAGGGGAGATGGTCATGATGGGGAGGAAGATCATAATCTTAAAAAGTGGTCTACAACATGAAAAAGTTCAAGGAGCACTACACTGGTATAATTCAAGCTGTAACTCTGTAGAGTCTGCTTTGTTTTGTATAGCATCAACCAGACTTTGAGTTACTTAGGAGTGAATACATTTCAGTGGTACTGCCTGCATATGTATGGAAAGCCCTTTGGTAACTATCAGGACGAAAAGTATTATAAAATGTATATTATTAGACACTTAACTCAAGTCACTGTTATTGTCTGTCTCTACCGTACACAGCAAAAAGCAGAGCATAGGGACCCACATTTGGCAGAAAGTAAAGGATTGACATTTAGGTTATCACCTCTAAAATAAAAGGTTTTAGAGAACCCAGTTACAGTAGTGTTTGGCCACCTGCTGTGGATGAGTGTGAATCAGTTTTTAACTGGGTAATGGAATCATGCTGTCACTGGACATCATAGGCCATATCACGATGTAGTAACAGATAAACAGAGGTTGGTCTTATTATGCTAATGTATTATAAACGGGTCAATCACTGTTGCAGTTTATTTAGACAGAACTCTCATCTGAACTCAAATCTTCCACTTCCTAAGTCCGTAAGGCTGTCTATACTGGACTTGGAACCAAGTTCACAATTCATAGATTCCAAGGCCAGAAGAGACCATTGTTATCATCTAGTTTGACCTCCTGTGTAACACAGGCCATAGAACTTACCCCCAAATTATTTCTAGAGTATATCTTTCATAAAAACATCCGGTCTTCATTTGAAAATGGTCAGTAATGTAGAATCCATCATGAGCCCCTTGGTAAGTTGTTCCAATGGTTAATTACTCTCACTGTTAGACATTTACACCTTACTTCCATTCTGATCTTGTCTAACTTCAACTACCAGCCATTGGATTCTGTTGCATCTTTCTCTGCTAGACTAAAAAAAAACATTATTAAATATTTGTTCCCCACAGTTACTTATAGACTGTAATCAAGTTACCCCCTAATCTTCTCTTTGTTAAACTAAACAGATTGAGCTCCTTAAGTCTGTCACTATAAGGCATGTTGTCTAATCCTTTAATCATTCTCGTGGCTTTTCTCTGAACCCTCTCCAATTTATCAATATCCTTCTTGAACTGTGAGCACCAGACCTGGACACAGCATTCCAGCAGTGGTGGAACTATGTTTAACACAGTGCCTGAAAACTGGTTTGTAAGTCTGGCCCCTAGCTGTTTGGTGTCACCCTGCTCTCTTCATAACCATCCCAGCGGGTCTTTACGTAAGCTTTTTGGGGCATGAAATATATATTTGTGTATTGGACATTGTGGGTGCAAAGCAAATAATGTCAGCACAGGTTGGCCAGTCAGTGCTTGATCTGAATTGAATAATCTAAGAGTCTTTGAAATCCTATGCCATAGCTGTGCAGAAGGTGAAAAAAAGTTGCTTTAAGATGACAGCTGCAGCATTCCTTTCCTTCCCCTCTCCATTAATTGTGTTGTCAGTTGTTGTATCATGTGTCCTTTTAGACTGAAAGCTCTTTGAACTTGTCTTTCCTGTGCTCTGTGATGCACCTAGAACAGTTTTGAATACTGGATAAGTAATAAATAATAAAGTTTATAAGATGAAGAAAGAGGAGGCAGAAATTAGATTGGCATCCTCCATTGAAGGGTTATGGCCTCATATGGTGCAATGAGAATGGCTACTAGTTTCTCTTTTTTCAGGTTGTTTAGGAACTTGAGCAGTAGAGGCATAGAGGGATAAATGTATAATATAGCATAATGACTAGGGCCTCTCCCATTGAGTTGCGGTCACAGCACATTCCTTGAGCAGAATTATCTGGGCTTTGCATTGGATGACGTGGCAAAGAGATTTATCTGTGGATGGCTATAGGTAAGATGCATCTCTCAGAATACCCCATTGGTTTTTCTCCCATTCGTGGTTGATGCTGAAATGTCTGCTGAGAGACTTCACCACTGTAGTCCGTAGTCCTGGTAGATAAACCACTGAGATGTGTATGCAGTGAGATATATGCCAGTTGCACTGTGTTATGGATTTGGCACATAAGGATTGGGATCTTGCTCCTCCTTGCTAATTGATATAATACATTGCTGCTTTGCTGCCCAGCATTATTCTGATTGGGTGGCCCTTGATGTGTGGTAGGAACTGTTGGCAAGCGTCACAAACTGCTCTCAGCTCCAATATGTTGATATGAAGGATCACCTCCAGAGGGGTCCATTTACTGTGAAGTTCTGGAAGTGCGCAACCCACCCATCAAGGATATTGGTGCACCCAAACCCATCAGTGGTGATAATTTTTGAGAGACAAGACTGTAGAAAGGGAACGCTCTTACACACTTTTTGTGGGTCCCTCTACCAGATCCTAGAGAAGTCAGGATCTTCCGACAACTACTTGGATAGATTGTCTCTGTTGGGGGTGTAGACAGGTCTCAACCATGTTTGACGACACAGAGTGAAATCTTGCTAAAAGAGCCATGAACGTAAAGGCTGCTATATGGCCCAGAAGTTGTAGGCACACCCTTTCAGTGGTTTGTGTGCTCTGTTGAATTGTTGAGATAAGTTTGCACATTGTAGTTAATCTGTCCTCGGATATGTAGGCTGTGGTGGAAGAAGAATTCAGAGTGAGCCCAAAGAACTTTGTACATTACGTGGGTGTTAGAATAGACTTTTCCATGCTGAGGTGGTGGCCTAGAGAATAGAACAGAGACAGGGTCTTGCTGGTTGCTGTCTGAGCTTTGAGAAGTGAGTAGCCCTTCAGGAGCCACTTGTCCAGGGAGGTGAAGATGATTATGCCCATTTGGCTGACAGAACCTTGGTAGAGACCCTTGGGCTAAGGATTGTGATGGGATCCCTGGGGTACAACCTGGATCTGTGGGACCACTGTGCCCCCTTAGCTCTCTAGCCTGAGCTATCTCAGACCATGCTTATGCCAGTGACAAGGAGCAACACCCCTCCAGCCACTGTGATCACTCAGCCATCAACATGCGGAGCCACACACCCCGCTAAACTGCATGAGTACTCCCTGAGCCACTCATGAATCATAAAGAGAGCAGCACCAGCAAAGCACCCCAGCTCTCAGCCTTCCACCCCAGAAATATACTGTCTGATGTTGTTCAAGGTTCCCTTGGACAGTGTAAGCTCATTAATAAATTTGCCACTTCTTCATAGGAAAGTGGACTTACACCAGCCTTTGTAATCTGAGCTGAGATTCCCCAAGCACTTCAACCAAAACCACACTGTTTAGGTAAAATATAAAACAGATTTATTAGCTACAGAAAGATGGATTTTAAGTACGGCTGTCAAACGATTAAAAATTGCGATTAATCGTGAGATTAAAAAAAATAATCGCAATTAATCGCAGTTTTAATCACACTCTTAAACTATAATAGAATACGACCTATTTAAATATTTTGGGTGTTTTGGGGGGGGGGCGGTGTTTGTATGTTGGGGGAGCATGTCTCTAAGCAGAGCACCTGAACGCTTTTTCAGCTGTCAGCACTATTCACTCCAGAGCCAGCAGCAGTAGCAGACAGGCTTCTTCTGTTCCCCAACCCCAGCTCAGCAGTAACCAGGTACACAGGCAGGGCGAGGAGGACACCCCAAACTCAACTCCCCCTCCCACTGCTGATTCACCGTCTCTATTCTGCTAGCAGCTCTGCAGTGTCTCAGTCATATTCCAGACTGGTTGTACAATTCTTATCATTTACAAATAGCCATGTTGAATAATCTTTGTGTCTTGTTTTTTTGTTCAAACTCAAAAGCTGCAAATTAACTGGTAATATAGTACCAAATGAGGTTAACCAATGCTTAAAGTACTATCACAAGTTTTGAAACTTAACATCCTCAGTGATTTGAACATGCATTCATCTCCATTTTAGAACTGAAATATGGACATGGGTTTATTAATTTGCACACATGCCAGTAGGTACGGTGTACTCCTACATGCACAGCTTTGGGATCATCATGGCAACACCACTGATGTAAGGTGGTTTTACATTTGCCTGTGGTTTAGATCAGTGGCTTCATCAACTGGCAGTAGAGTTGCTTTAGTTATGTTATATATAATTTAAAGTAACTACTTCTGTTCTCTCCACTAAGCTTAGCAATGCAAGTTTTGTCTGCTACTATATTGACTTCCATGATCACCATGTTTTCGTTTTTAGCTAGGGCACGTGTGCAAATACATATTACACACACAGCTTAGGAGACTGTCGAGAGTCATTATACAGGTAATTGTGGCATGCAGGCCACATCGGAAGGGCCAGTAAGGGCCCTGAATGACAGCCACATACAGAATTCCATAAGTAGGGTTCCTTGCGTTTTACCATAAAACATCTGTTTCTGGCTGGCATGAGGAGAATAGTATGCTGAACTAAAAGGACCATTGGTCAGCAGTTCCTATACTCGTATGTAGCATTTCCACCACTCCACTTCCTACCATAGAAATGACTCTCCTTTCTGTCTATTTTTGGACTCCTGCACAGATTTTTTTAATGGATCTAGGGTTCCCAATTTTGGTTGATGTATTAATCTTCAATTCCTGGAGACTCCTGGACAATCCTGGAGGGTTGGCAGCCCTAAATGGATCCTAGTTCTTAGTTGGGGATTTTAGACATAAAAAGATGGTTCTCCTCCTCCCCACAATCTAGATGAAGTCATGCTATAACAAGGAAAGAAAACAGAAAGGAGAGGGCAGTGGGAGTAAGGTACAGATGGCTCCTATAAAAGGTTGTTTATTTGAATATCTATGCATATTTTAAAGTGACAGTAAATTAATAAAAATGTTTAATTAAACATTTTAATAGACTATCTTTTAAATAGTATGACCTGAAATTAAAAAAAATCATCCTGTACTTTTAAAGAATATATTTTGTCGTCCCTCTTCTCCCCCTCCCCCCGGCCCTCCATTGTGGTCAAAAAGGATTTTTGGTTAAGACAGAACAACCTATGATCCTGTCCACCCTTCCTCCCCATTTCACTTAACACCTGCTTACAGGGGCTGGTGAAAGATAGGAAGTGGTTTTTTATATGTTGAAATACTTTACATACAGTGAAGTATGTGGGCTTCTGCCTTTTTACTTGATCACGGCGGACCATTCTTTTCTTGTCCTTCCTACTATGTTGAGATGCTGTTGTTCATCAGGGTGCTGTGCTGTAAGATGGGAGGAGAAGAGATGATGTATAAAATCTATTCCCTTAGATTTCTCATTTCCCCTTGTCTGGTGAGGTGGGAAGGTTCTGATGAGTTGTCACTGTTTTGACTGCCATGTACTTCCTTAAAATTATTTTTTGAATGACAAGATGCACTGAGTTTAACAGCTCTTTTTAATTGTTTTTTCCTCCATGGGTTCCCAGCTTGTTAAATTTGCATCAGTAACCATGATTAAGGATATGATTTGGTCACAGATTCAGTGACTTTCCAGGGCCTCCGTGACTTCTGGGGCAGGGCTGGAGCAGTTGTCATCCCCAAGGCCACTGCTGAACAGCTGATTGGCTGGCCAGCCCCATGCGCTCAACTGCTGATCGGTAGTCAGCCTGCTGGCGCAGCTGCAAGCCCCAGCACCTCTGTTTTCCCCTCTCCCCCAGGGAATTTTTAGTAAAAGTCAGGGACAGGTCGGCTTCTCTGAATTTTTGTTTATTGCCTGCGACCTGATTTTTACTAAAAATTCCCTGGGGGAGAATCTGAACCTTAACCATGATAAAAAAAATCCTTTTAGTACAGCCAGCAAAGATCTTGAGAGGCTTCCATCTCTGGGCTTGATAGGAAATGAAACCATGGGAAGGGAGGAAGAGGAATCAGAAAGTACCTGCAAGAACAAGGTTTAGCCAGGCTGGGGCTAGTGGGGAAAGCCTCAGGTCTAGGCACCCTTGAGCTCTGGAAAGGGTGGATAGCTGCTGAGATGTTGGGCTGGCTACAGCAAAGATTGGCTAGCAGAACTCATTCCTTCTATGAAGGTGAGGCAAAACTGGGCCACTCGGGGCAGTAGGCCACTCAGAGGCCACAATTGCATTATTTGCATGGGAGGCAGAAGTGGCCAGAGACCATAGGAGGCCAAAGGAGGGAGCAGCCGAAGATGCCAAGGAGCAGTGCCAATGTGGAGGACCCTCCAGAGGAAGGATGTGGGTGTGGAGGAGCAGATTGCCTAAGAAGGGAGGAGGTGGCAGTAGAAATACCTTCCCAAATGGGACTTAATCAGACCTGTGGCTGGCTGGGAGATCCCAGGGGCAGCAGCTCCTGGAACTTGTGTACACTGAGAAGCTGCTGCAGACAGGGTATGCTGTGGAGTGGAGCTGCAAGATGAGGTAGGGTGTGCGTACTGGTCAGGAAGGTGAGCAGCATTTGAGGTCTATGGATGCCACCATCAGGGGAGCCTTCTCCCTTTTTGGAGGTGGCACAAAGAGTGAGACATCCTAGAATCCCTGAGAGAGATAGACTATTATGTTTAATTGAATGGCTGGACTTCACTGAGACTCCCCACAAAGGTAAGGGCCGTCTACCCTCTTCCCCTGGCCTGAAGTAGATTCCTCAAGCTTCTTCCTTATGTGACCTTGCTCATTTCTTTCCTTTTTCTTGTCTGCTCTTTCTCTTTGATGTCTCTACAAGCCAAAAAGAAAGGGTGAGGCTCAGTCAGAGAAGGGAGAGAATTTGGGCAAAGCTGCCTCCATGCTTCTGAGATGAGAAGGAAAAGAAAACTGTCAGGCATTTGTCTGTCTGAGGTTATATAATTAGGAAAAGTTTAGCACTCTGCATTCTTGCTTCCTATCTAGGTGCTTGGCACCTAGAGATCTCAAAACATTTGAGCATAGTTAAGTCCCAGAAAACTCCTGGAAGGCAGATAATATTAAACCTGTTTTAGAGATAGGTAAATGGAGGTGTGGAGAGAATAACTAATTTGCACATCACAAACCAAATTGGTGAGCGCTAGGGACAAAATTCTGGATTCCTGGCTTCCAGTTTCCTGTTCTACCCACCAAATGACCCACACATTTCTAAAATTCAGCAAAAATGCCTACTAGAGAGTTTTACAAAAGTAGTTTGTTTAATCTTTCTACTATTTTGTAAATTCATTTTCAAAATACAGAGCAAGTTAGACCATGTTGTGTACTAGTCACCTATATTTTACGGACATTTTTGTTTTAGTTTTCTGACAAAAAAATGCCAAGTGAAACGTTCTTTAAGCCTCAGACTGAAATATTATTTTTAAAAGCAAATCCCTTTTGCCAATCAATATCTGTTTCCATGGAAATAGCAAACAGCTAATATCTTTTGTAAATTTCAGCTGTCACTTCCAACTGAGTAGTTCAAGAGAATTTTCCAAACGGTACATACAGAATGTAGGGCACAAAAGGCTCTTAAAATCTGAAATATTTTACTTTGAAAATAAAAATAGGATAGAAGTCATCCTAGACACATTAACCTTACTTTTTAAATAGGTATTTTGATTTGAGGAGAGTAAACTGGTTAGGAAGTTTCCATGTGTGCAACACTTTCAGTGAGCCCCTGAGGCAGCCAGCTATGACTCTTGACGATGCCTGTGTAATGCCAGATAAAATTAGGTTTCTCCCCAACCTCTCCCTGAGGTGTAATTTTCATAGTAGTGAGAGATGCAAAAGTCCAAAGTAGAGATCCTCCTTTAAAGTAAGGATATAATCCTCCTTCCAGCAACCCACTATAATGAATTGACAAACAAACCATTATTGGCTTTAATTATTAAATTTCAGTCACTAAACAGTATTTACCTTTAAAAATGTAATTTATGACAATTTACTTGGAGACTAATCAAAGGAACAGAATTGACACTAAGAGCAAATATGGGGTGCGGGTTGAGTGGGCAAGAAGAGTTTACTACTACTACTACAATTGGAAGTTTTAAAATGCTGCAGAACTGAGCAGAACAGGGAACTGAGCAAAGTGAGAAAGTTGCAACAGGTTAACATGAATACCAGTTTGAAATGGATTATGAATAAATGCAACAAGTGGTAAATTTCTAATACACCATAGTAATGTGGAATACCAGGCTAGTTTATTTGTTTTATTTTCAGATTTTTGAATGATTTGTTATGTAGCAGAATAAACCAATCTGAAATTTTGCCATGTTAGGATTAAAATGAACAAAAATATTTAGCTAACGTTTCAACAACAAAGTAGTAAAGTTTAATAGTCATTTTAAAGTCCGAATTAGGAAACTGACCCAAAAGAAGAAAACAATACACAACACATTTACCACTTGGCACTAAATGTCAGAATATTTGAGATGCTAGTACTAAAAGAAAAAAATATTTTCAAAGGTGTTCAGAACCTGCAGCTTCAGTTGACCTCAGTGGGAGGTATAGTTTTACAATATTTCTGAAAATCAGACCCTGCATGATTTTCTTTACTGTTCTTAAGAATGTCTTAAGATAAAACTCAGTGAGGAAAAGTTCTCTTTTTAATCTCATGTTGGAAAGTGTTATAGTTTATATTTGCTTTCTCCCCGCCCAAAGAAAAAATTTGTTTCTTAAAAATCTTTTGGTGATAACACCAGTTTAGGGGTTATTTGCCCTTGGATAAATATGTAATGCCCACTAATATTGTTTGGACTCATGTAAACATGCTGAATAGAGCGCATATGCCTTTATTTTTTAAAATCATAATGTTCTGAATGCAAGCACATTTTATTGAAAAGAGTTTGTAAACAGGTACATCTCCTCTTGCTGTGGACCTTCACAACCATGTCTCTGTGAAGCACAGGCCACTGGAAGATCTCAGTATGTGTCTCAGTATGCCAAAACGATCATGTGATTCAGTTAAGGAAATGTCATACTCAGCAGCATATGCTAATATGATGAGCCAAATTTATTTTGTGTGTAGGTGAGTATCAGGTGTTGTTTGTGTAATTAAATGGTTTGTCTGAGGTTTCAGATAAGTAATGTAGAGGAAAAGGGATACAGCTTCCTATGAAGAAGAGAGAAAAAGAAAAGCAGAAAATGGAGGAGAAAGGTAATCCATGCTACATTTAAACTGTGGTTTTTCTGAGCCAACCCGATAGTTAAAAAGTTGGGTTGCAGATATGGAAGGCATATCTCTATATGTAGAGTACTTGTGATTTGGCATCATTGAAAGGGGTGACATCCAAAAGACTTAAGAGGCCACAGTTTGAAAGTATACGCCCTATATTTTTTGATGTGCCTCTATCGCCTGTTTTACACATGTACGTTTGTCTGTCCCTTGTAAAAACAGTTTTGACAGGAAGGTGACTGCATGCTTGAGGAAGAGGATGAACCTGACACACACTACTTCCCAGAATCTTTAAAAACCATCATGTGTAGATTGAGACAACAGCATCAGCAGCACTATGCCCAATAGTGGCAGAGGGTAGACTCTTATGTCAGCCCTGCATTGATTAGTTTTAATGCCTAACTCTGAAAAATATATTAAGGATGACAAAAATTAATCTCTAGCCATCACAGCTGAAATGCTGTAACACCAGCTGATGTGCTTCCACTACTCAATTGCATGCTCAGAAAAAACACAAGAACAAAGTTGATTTTAGGCTGTGCTGTGATATAGTTTTTCCATAATACAAATAAACAGACCATTACATAGAAATAACAAACACTGCAGAACCACTTAGAAAAACAAGTTTTCTATTTATTTAAAAATAAGTTTGTAGTTACTACATTGCAGTGACAGTAATTCTTACACATACATTCTAGTTTGTATAAAAGGATTCAAAGTATTATGCATCAAAACTAACATAGAAAGTGTCCACATAACAGTAAAGAAAGTTCCAATCAATATGTACAAAAAGAAAGGGCACTGTTATCCTGGTCTGATACTGCAGGTTATAACATGATAATCCAGATTTCTGGAAGAAAAAGACTTCGATAAAGCTAAAGAATTATTGTTTTCAAACTGTTTGTTATTCATTACGTACAACAGATTTGTGTTTTACATAATTCTGTACAAAATAAGCATAATTTTTTATCTGAAAATGTGTCAGTTTCAAAATTAACCCTTCCAGGTCACTTCCTTAAAATTGAGCTACATTCTACACGTCTAAACATTATAAATGACAGGGTTTAATTAATTCACTCAAGATCTTTTAACAAGTTACCTGTCATGGTTTTGCACAGTTTTAATATGGTCCAAAAATGTAACTTTGCATTTTTTTCTCAATATATCTGTAAATCAGCATGCACAACCTTATGTTTAAAATAGGATGTGTGCCTTATGTGCATGTGTACATCGTAGGTGCTGATAGTATACTATTCCTTTCTACTCCCAATTTCTGGAGCTTCTTTTTTTACGTGTAGAAAGTTATAGTAAAATATTACCTCCACTCTCACCATGTATTGTTTATATCATATTAAGTGAATTTCCTGATGTATTTATCTGCATTTAAAAGAGTTCTAAAGACCTTCTGTCCCCCTCCCCCATATAATTTCACCCAAATAGCTTATCATAGCTAGTTCCTAAAAATTATCTTTATTTTATTGTAGCATAGTTTCTCTGGAGCGCCTTGATGCTGTTGTAGTCTTCAAAACAAAAAGTGTATCCCTCTTCGGCAGTATTCTTTGTAAGTAGAACAAATTATAAAAATCTAACCTTTCTGGAGCTTCCCCCCTCAAATGTACTGTAAAATAAATAACAAAAATGATTCCCATACTAGTTAGCACAAACAGATGAGACATGTATAGGTTAATTTTAATTTAAAAGCTACATTAATTGTCTACCAAGTATAATAGAAAGTAAGAGCCATGTTCTTGTTTAAAAATTATGTAAAGTTAAAACAAGTGTTGGATTTGCTATCAGAAATAAATTTTCAGACTTGGCCAATTTATATGAAATTTAATACACTATTTTTTCTGTATATAAACAAACACATTTATATACAATAATGTACAGCAGAAAAGTAACAGCCCTTTTGTTAGTTGAATATCTAGGTGCCCCTGGAAACCAATCAGTTACAAGAACTTCGGGGAAAATAGACAAAAATAGATTATCAAATAATTTTACATTTAACATTTTTGCTTTCATTAGGTAGTAAAAGGTAACAGAGAAAATGAGCTTTTGTTTTGTTGTGAGGTTAAGGCCCTCTTTCCTCTCAGCCTTCCCCAGCATAACAGAATTTAAACTCCTTTTGAAAACAGAATAACAGTGTTTAGCTGGAAAAAAACCACTTTGACCAGCTAGTGTGGAAAGTGTGCAAGAACAAGGATAAAATATGGTTAATTGGCCAGCAATATGTCAAACAATGTTCTCTAGATTCCTGCTCAAAATGAGTTCACAGGATCACTAAAGATGGGCTAAAAACAGTCTCCTGTATATGAGGCCTAAGGACCCCATCCAGTTAAGTATGTAATTTCTATAGGACCAGCAAACAGTTTAACACGTGCTTAACATTAAGTATGTGGTAAAGTGCTTGCTTGATCCGGGCCTAAAAGTAAATGTGAGCAAGAGAGATTTAACAGTGTGGTGTATGAATTGTAGCAAACTTCCAGTTGTTAAACAGATGTACTGATTTAGTCTGCATAGTATTTTAATATATGGCAAAAGCCTCTGGAACAGAAGGCCAGAGTTGATACTTGAGAAATACGAGGTACAGCAATATAGCCCAGGAGCTGTCTGCTATACCATGTAAAGGTGAGTTTATTTTTATAGATGATAAAGGACCCACATGCACCATGTCAGATATATTACAATTAATATTTTACAAATATGAAATAACAATTCAACCAACTTAATCTTACAAGTCTAACAACAATTTAATCACAAATGAACACACTATAAATAAATGGGTGCAAGTATATATCACAGCAGTCTAATCATGAGAGAGATTTTCTGTAAAGTAGTGATCACTGATTATATCATAATGACAAGAACCTTTGATGAATATTGACACAATACAGAACAATACTGTACTGAAGTTCTTCAGGTTCAATTCTTGGATAACAAAATAACAACGGAAACAAACTGGATAAACATTTGTTCAGTATGTAGCCAAAGATACACTGAGGGTTGTTAAAGTAAACATTTAGAATATAATAGTATCTGAAAAACAGCAGTTATTTCCTAGTCTAAAGATAGAAAATACTCTGGTATTAGATACCACTCAGCGGTAATTGACTTTAACAGCCACCCACAGAGAAAACCATTGAATATTCCCATATCAGAAGTCAAATATCAATGGATTTGAATGAATTAAGTTGTTGTGTTCATTGCTGCCAGACTTGTAAGTTTACAGTATGATTGTATATCAATAAAACACATTTATATAATATTTACAATCTAGATGTGAAACAAACACACGTTATTTCAATATTCCATTTTTTTGAATTATTTGTTAGATACTTGAGATAACGTTATCACAGCTTATTGCTCACATTTAAAAACGTCCGTTACCAAAAGCTCTTTTTCTTTGTTGGTACAATAAGTAAGTTGCAAATATCTCAAATACATTCTTCCAAACAAAAAAGGACATACAGCATGATGGTGATTTAAGTCTCATAAATAAACTTTTCCAACCTAAAGAAGCTAAATTATAAAAATATATATTTTTAATAAATCTGGTATTACTTCTCATAATTGTTAAAGTGTTGTTTCTATAAAAAACTGACCCAAATAATTCACAATCTATTTAAAAAGAAAACAATGTCAATGTTTCTAAATGTGAATTAAAAAAACCCCCCGTAGCTTAATGTCACAGATCTCTGTGAAAAGGGAACAATATATCTATGTTCTGCAGATAAGGCCTTCTATTCTTGTGGTTTTTTAAGGTGTACAGTTTCATACAATGTAACGGGAAAGTGTGCTATTCCATTCTCCAACATTACATACAGTATTTTCTGTGTATAAATATATACATAATCATGCCATATAAAACATTACAAATAGTGTAAATACAGAAGTTGAATTTTAGATATACTCTAATTTATTATATTACAATGCAGATAATATCAGGAAATTACACATCTGAAACTGATTGCCTTCATCACCAGTGAGATCCTTAAAATTAACAACTGCTAATTCTCATACTAAAATGAATTAGTTTAGAACTGGGTAACACACTATTTTTAACTGTACAACCATAATTTTCTACCTTACCATATGTTAAGGTACTGTATTTTAATAGTTAAGAAAATTTGTTAGAAAAAATAAATAAGACAAATGAAAATCAAATTAATCAAATCCATGCCCCCCAAATTCAGAGTCAAAGTAATCCAGTCAGGCTCTTGAAAATAGTTTACTTAATTTCATATAAAGATGTGTAATGAAGATAGTTACATAAATCTATACTAAAAATGCCAAATACATGGGTTACTACTGATTTTTAGCAATTATAGGTAAATTATAGCTAATACTTACTCTTCTTGGATCAACTCCTGATTTCCTTGCTCAGGCATTTCTTAAACAGACTGTGTTGTAACAGAATAACTAGTGCAGGATTTGGCACAGAATAAGTAAAGAGAATCTGTGCAAGTTTAAAGATCCTATTCCTGCAAATTCTTACTTCAACAGTTGCACTCAAGTCCATCAGACTTGTCTTGTAAAGGAAGCATTGTATGAGTAACGGTTTTCAGATTGGGCTCTACTTTTTAATATTTAATTTTCAATTTTTGTTCTTCTAAATCAGGATCACGACACACTGTCTCGCATTATCCCAAAATAATGTATCTGAACATTTTGGTTACATTTTTGTACCATATCAGATCTAGAAAATACTACTGTTTCTATACTGTTTTTTTAAACTGGACAATACCTTTTAAGCAATAGAAAATGGTATTAAAGTTTGTTTTTAAGGTATAAAATAACTAAATGTACCATAAACAAATAAATAACTGCTTTTTTTTTTCCACAGCAGTATATATAGTAATACATTCCCCTAAGTCATATAGTTATCATTTACAATAGACAACTTAATTTTACTAAGGATGCAAGAAATAATAGAATACAAGGCACAATCATTAAATGTAATTTTTCTTTAGGGTGTATATTGACTTATGTCAGCGTGATAAGTATACCGTAAAAAGTGCAGAAAAAACACAATGTGCAATGAGACCACTGTATAAAACATGATTGCATAAAAAGTGATTTGGCCGTTTTTAACCTTTAATAATTGAAAATAACCAATTTTCCCCTTAAAATTAAACTATAAAGTATCACGTTTAAAATTTTCTTTTTTCTTTTCTTTTTCTTTTTTTTTTTTTAAATTCTAATGCTATCTAAAAAATCCTGAAAAAAAAGAATTTATACCTGGGTAATATTGTATGTGTGTGTTTGTGTATATATCAATCTACACATACACACGTCTTTGTAAGTCCTTTTTAGCCTACTAAACACATCAAAAGTTGTAGAAAACAATTCAGATCAGAAAGTAAACATCATAATCCCATACTTTTTCCTGTATTTTCCTTGAATCCTTTAACCAATTATACATTTTGTCTAAAACATCTCTGTCAAAGGACCCCACCAGTGCATTGTTTTCTACCGTAAGTACCAAAAGAGGATACATCTCAGCACAATTTATAACAACTAGCTATACAGAACAACAGTCTTTTTTATCTTTGAAAAGTGTATGTGGTACTGACACTCAAAAAAAGAAAAGAAAAAAGAAAAAAAAGTCTTTCCACTGCACTGATTCTCAGTCTTTGGCACAATAAACAGAGATTTAGTGATTGATACAAGAATCAAGGTCTGAAAAATTAGACATATTAGTCAAACTTTTTCCAATGTGGATATATATATATATATATTTATATATTGTGATTACATTTTCTCTGTTTGGCAGAACTTGGATAAACCAACAGCCTATGCTAGGCTTCTTTTGCAGTTGAATGTTCTATCACTACTCAAATTAAACATTTTCAGATTAGCAAAACTGGGTAATTTTGCATTTGTCGTTAATGGAAATGTAATTCTTAATTTACTGCCACTCTTTGTCAACACCTGGCTTCCTGGGAGACGACTTCTGCAATCAATAAAAATGTACCTTGCTTGGTCAAAAATAGACTTCTGTTCTCAGTTTGTGGCATTAAAAATTCTATCAACTTGTTTAATCACAGAAATACTCTACACTGCTCAGGAGTACAGTAGTTCTCACTTCCAAAATGTCGCAAATTGCTTATTTATAGGTCTTCAATTATTCTTAACTATGACCAAAATGACTGTTGAAATGCATAACCTATCTGGAGGGCAATAAATAGCAAAAGTTTAAAATATATATTTCTTTCAAAGAAGTGTTCTTTCAGGTATTTTTTGCTAATTTTTTCAAATCACAACATATTCTTCTAATCCATAATAGCAGCAGAGGAGCAGAAGTCTTTGTTCTGCCCACTCCTTAACTGTACCTGCTTCATAGCATTCTAAGGAAAATGTTTGGTAACAGTTACCAACCAATCAAATTAGCCTTTGCTTTTTCAGTCAACTTTCGGACTCTGCCTCTGCTAGACGTTCCAAAAGTTAAAGAGGTGTCTTCAAACAATAGCTGCCTTTGCTCTTCTTCAGAATCATCTTCATTGTAAAAGGCTGTCCTCCTACCCTGGTTTCTAGTTCTCATGTGAGGTTCAGAATCTTTCAGTTCCTCAGACCCTCCTTCTTCTTCTACAGGCTCATCTGTTTTTTTCCTCCTGCTTCTTGTCTGCATCTTAACATCTGCAGGGACTAAAAGGTCTGAGTCTGACTGATGTGTCTTTGTCTTTCTTTTTGGCTTTCTGCCTCCACGGCCTTTTTTTTGTAATACGGCTTCCTTCACACTATTTTCAGACAGAGAATTGCATGCATTAGAAACTGAGGGTTCTTCTATTACCATGTCCCTGGTGGTCTGGATTGAATTCTGCTCTGCATTCATCTGTTCAGCAACGTGTAACTTTTTTGGTTTTCTACCTCTTTTCTTGTGCACAACTTCACAGGTACTGCTATTAGCCTCTATCTTCGGTTTCCGTGCAGGCCCTCTTTTAACTGGAGGTTTTGAAGGTTGCTCTCCATGTCCATTTACCTGAATGCTTCCTGATGCCAAAGCATTATTTTTGCTGTCTGCTGTAAAAATATAACAGAGTAATAATATGTAAGGAAAATCTATATTCTTTATTTGCCCAATAGCTCCTGATAAAACTACTACACTCCCTATTAGTGAAATACTGTTTGAGTGGATGACATACAGTAACTGCCTTCATCTGTGAAGGCCCAAAAATGGAGATAAATCAATTATTTGTGCCAGAAATGTAAAATGCTATCAGACTCATTGCTTTAGTGTAAATAAGATTTCTGTCATTATGACTCTTTATTTCTGATGTAAATAGTTTTCACCAGAGTTTGGATGCCAAATTTGTGTGAAATGCAGGAAACTTTGGGACTAAAAGAAGTGATATGCTGGCAGTGAGGAACATTTAAGAGGTGTGATATTCATATTTGATTTCCACATCACCAATTATGGGATTTCCTCTTACTTCAGCTGTGTGACTGAAAAACTTTTTCAGTTCAATAACATCTTTCAATTTAAACCAGTTATCATTAATGTCACTTCTGATGCAAAACGGCTACATTTGTCCTTGCCTTTGTTAAATGGAAAATAGATGACTGCAGTGTGCCACCATCTTGAGCATTCCAACATTCAGAAATTTATGCTGTTGCAGAATGTGTCCACCCCTTGCTAAACAGTATATTAGAGTGAGTATGTTTACAAAGTTGACAGAGATCTGCACTGGCTTCTGGGTGTAATTTCACGTTGGACCTATAAAACCCTAAATGGTTTGGGCCCTGGATACCTCAGAATACCTCTCTCACCTTACAATATCACATATTCTTCCACTGTTGTATGCAGTGTTGTTGTAGCTGTGTTGGTCCCAGGATATTAGAGAGAGAAGGTAATATCTCTGGGATATCTATGAGGTAATACCTTTTATCAGACCAACTTCTGTTGGCGAGACAGACAAGCTTTTGAGCTTTTTCTGTGTCAGGTCACAAGTTTATGTCTCTCACCTACAGAAGTTGGTAAAATAAAGATATTACCTCATCAACCTTGTCTCTTTTACTGTATCACAGCAGTTGTGATCAGCAAAGGTGCTAGAGGTAAGTAAGCTCTTTAGGACAAGGACTGTCCCTTTGGTATGTGTTTGTACAGTACCTAGTACAATGAGGTCATGGTCCACGACTGGGGCTCCTAGATACTACCATAATAGAAATAAATAAATAAATGTAAGAACCTAGATTTGCTGAAATTCAGGGTATGCAGCAAAGCTTATCTATTCTCTTCCACTTTTCAATTATGAGTGGGTTGTAGGGATCAGTGAAGAGGCTATAATTTCTGAAGAGTTCTTAACTGCCAAATGGATTATTTTGGAGAATATCAGGCTCTATTGTATCTCTTGATATTTTTCATATATGTAAAGGTGTCTACAGTTTGGATAAATACTTTTAAGAAGTTTAAGGAAATAATATAAATCTAAAAGGAATTACTTCTGGACACAAATGGCACTGAAATGCCCCCACGTGAAACAGTTCAAGGACAAGTAACGAGGCTTTTTTCATTTCAGAGCAGTTTGACAATAGGTTAATGGTAATCAATCTGAAAGTGACTCTCCAGCAATTAAGCATCAGATGACACGGCCATAACCACAATCCTCATATGAGGATAACAACAATCCTCATGTTGTACAGAAAACTTTGACATGCTGATGCAACAAGATATGTGATGTTACATCACTATGATTCAGCATCACCACACATTAACATTGCCACATGGGAAAAAATGTCTCTTCCCCCTGGAAGATATGGGGAAGGAGTTGCTTTTCCTTTTCTCCTCCTCCCTTTTATTAGGCAGGAGAGAGGGGTTTGTGTGCTCTTATTCTCCCCACAACTTCGTACTGGCATCTGCTAGGTGGAAGGTGGTGTGGTACCACTCATTTACTGTGTTCCAAACAACACATTTTCTTTCCTGCTGGTCAGTGACAAGGGAAAAATATTTCAGCAATTTCCACACCACTGATCTCATTTTGCTCAGTGTTCTCTGAGAACAGCAAGTGGAGTTGCTGTTCAGAAGTCTACTTCACAGAGCCACATGTGTAGCATTAGAACCATAGATTTCACCTCATGGTATTACAATATTTCTCCAGATTATGGCACTTTGAGTCAGCAGGTTTCAGATTTTGATTAAGTATATTGCACAAAATGCCACTTCATTAGAAAATACAAAGTAAATTAAGCCAAAGATGAGACTTGAGTGCTGTTCTTCAGGAGTGATCTGTACTTTAAACTATTAGGACTTGTTTACACAGTAACACTCAGGAAAATTCATTTGAATTAAATATGTGAATTTGAAGTGGATTAGTTAAACTGCATTAACTCCTTAATGAACATTTCTATTCAGATTTAATTTGGTTTACCTTAATTCACAAAATGAATTATAATTCTGAATAAGAGTGTTCATGCAGGGGTCTACTGCAGTTTAACTAATCTACTTTACAAATTAATTTGGATTAACTTTCTTTAGTATCCCAGTTCAGAGAAGTCATTATTCTTCTCTGGCAAAAGTGAGTGAATAAATTTCTTCAGATTTCAAGATTTTTTTTTAACATTTATAACATAGCTTATATTAAATCATTACGTTATACTTTATAATATACTGAAATCACATCACAGTTATGCAACCCAATATATGCAATTACAATTAATTAATATAAACAGAACATTGACTCTCTGATGATGTAATTACAGTATAAATACTATGTTAATATACCTGGATTCTAAAAACACTTATATTAACTATGAAATCAAAGGGTTATTTAATGGAGTAATCCAGTCATGTAGTTAACCTTCTGATTGTAATAACTACCATTAATTCACATAAACAGCAACAGTGAATTTAGACTAATTGCAGTGCAACTACACCCACTGTGTTATATGAAATGTAACAAACTATTATTTTGAAAAACCCTTACCTTGCTGATTAATAGTGGATGATTTCACTTTACGTTTGATTTGTTTATCTTTCTCCGCATTTTCTCTTGAAGCGTTATTCCTAGTGTTGTGACTGTAACTGGATTGGCTAGGAATTGATAGAATATTCTGGTTCTTAGAATGTTTGGTGGAATTCTCCAGTACTAAAAAGAGACAAACATTGTATAAACAAATCTGAATCATTAATTATAATGGTTTATATTGTTTTTGTAAATGTTATCTGGCTCAGCAGGAAGGTAATGACTTTCAGTCACTACTGACCTATGCCATATTTGAACCAGTTAGCTCAAAGGAAAGTCTCCATTTTCTATTACCAAAATCTTGAGCTTTTCAGTCTCCCTCTTTGAGCTTTCCTGAGATTAACTTGAATACACAGTACCCATTCTTAATGTAGATTGCAGTGCTAAGAAACAGCTATGCATGTACTAGGGTGTAAGAAACAGTAAACTTTTAATGTAAAAAGCTGCAAAAATTATTAATGCTTTTAAAACCTACTTGTTTTCCCTGACACTGTAGTAGTATTAGGTTTTGTAATTAAAGGTTTTCCTCCTGAAGAAGTGGATGGTTGTTCTGTAGCAACTGTATCTGTAATCCCCCTATTACTTCTAGTCCGCACCAAAGAGGAAGATTCAGCTGCTTTTCCATTCATCTGAGCAGCAATGTGTCTCAGTGCTGTTGAACGTACAGGAACTGAAGATGAAGAGGTGGCAGAGGTTTCTGCCTTCAGCTGAGGTTTTATTAACCTTCTCTTCCTTTCAGGGCTGTAAACAAAAGTAAGATTTGTAATCTAGGTGACCATATTTAGTATTCTACAGGGATAAATAAAACAATATGCTAGGCAGTGTCACAGACTGTGGGAGTAAAACAGTTGTTTCCATATGAAAATATGTTAAAATATGTTAAAATATGACATTTACAGTGGACTTTCATGTAGTTGTGAGCCTTTGAAAAGCGAATCTTTAGTGAAGAATCACTGTAAATGCTAGACAAAGCATGAGGCCATAACTATCCAACAATGCTGTTTTACTGTATGTTTAGCAGTTATTTGAATTTTAATCACTTACACTAAGATAGCTTTAGTTAAAGTATAAAAATCTTCCACATCATAGGGACTTGCATGTCAAAAATATCATTCTGCAATACAGGGAATAGTAAAGGACGTATTTAAAAAACCACCACATCAAGTTCTTCTACTTAGATATGTCAAACCTATATATCATTTCAAATTCTTTTACGTAAATTAATGTACCTTGATGCAACACTACTGGAAACAGAGCTGCTTCTTCTTCTTTTCTTCCTTCGTTTCTTTATTGTGTTTCGTTTATGAAAGCGCAGAGCAGATTTATAATCTGATAAAACAGAACTTATATGTTCCTCAAAGAAAGCAGAAAGGCGCAAACTCATGCTGTAAATCTATTAAAAAAAGAAGCCAATGTATGGAATAAGAAAACAATACAAAGAAATCTTAAAATTTACAATTTTAGCAGTAGTATTTGTTTTTATTGAATATCTATAACGATACCTGTTTAGAAGACTACACACAATATAGAGATGTTTTAACGTCTAAGTAACAATGAAAGAAACTTTATAGTAGACTCCACAGATCTGTAATCTATGCTTGCACTATCTAAGTAGTTTACACAAGTGGGCCATAATCCTGTGAAAATACACAGATTAGCACAAAGCCAGAGGTTAGAAAGAGGTGCATGGCCTCTCACTGAGTTTCTGACTGCCTTTCCAGACTACAGTCTCTGATGAAAAAGGGAATGAGTATCAATGTGTGATGGGAATACATTTTGAGAACCAGGTAATCCAGTGCTAAATAACTGAATTCTCTCCCACATTAAGTTGTGTCTATATATCCCCATATCAGGACATAACTCAACAGTAGCAATCCATCCCAGGAGGAGAGAGAAGGTGGGTTGCAAGCACTGCCACAGCTCTAGTTAAATGGACTAAAACTACCTGGGTACCTTAGATTTTTCTCTTAGTCTTTACCCTTAATCCTACACAGGGTTTGGGTGATTCATGGAGAGATCTGGTCCTAGCCAGCTAACAAATGGGAATTTGTTTCATATCCAGTTAATGGAGTACAGTTGTCATAGCTCTGGGAAATAACACCTCCTCTCTCCCCCTCCCTCCCCCCCCCCCCCCAGCCCACCAACAAAAAAAAACCAGAAATGGACTGGCTAGAGTACTTTTTGGGGAGTGAAGGAGGGGCAAAGCTCCTGGAAAATGACAAATGAAGGCAGCCATAACAGCTAAGAGCTCACTAAACGCACCAGGCAGCCAGTCCAGCACCTAGATATTCCAGTAGTAGGTGTGACAGTATCTAACAAGTGAAGGAATCTCTTAAAACTCTGTGGTACAAACGGATAAAAAAGATTGATGCCTGACCTGTTAGGACAACGGTCCCCAAACCTTTTTGGTCATGCCCCCCTTATCTCTGCGTGCCCCCTGCTACACCAGTTGGAGTCAGGAGTGGGGCAGCCGCGGCTGTAACTGGGAATGGGACCCTCGTGGCCAAGCCAGGAACTGTGGCTGGGGGCTGGAGCCAGGAGCCGAGGCTGGAGCCATGGCTGGGGGACAGGGCGGAAGCAGAGCTTGGGGCAGAGCAGCATTCCCTCCCCACCCCCCAAGGGGGCTGGCCCAGGCCCTGCTGCACTCCCCAACATTCCTCCACACCTCCCTGCAGGGTGTACCCAACAGCTTGAGGACCTCTGTGCTAGGAGATAAGACATACGCAACTATCAGGTGTACTTTCAGAGAAAAGTATAATTCAAAAGGAGAGGCATTAAATAGGACTGAAATACCAATGAATGGCTGGAACCAGACTGAAAGTCACTTCCACTGCAATGTATATAGCTTGTGTGTGGAGAAAACACCGAGCTCCACAAGCACCTGGTAACCTTATCTGATAACCTTAACATTACAGAAGCTAAAAGTTTACAATTTGAATTTCTAAATAAACTGATGAGAGGTATGGACATAACAGCACTTCAGTTCCAGTGGATGACATAAGTAGCTAGGACTGAGGTTGTCTGCTAAGAAATTTTTCTCCTGTATTAGGACAACAGCAAATGAGAAGACATGGAGGAGAATGCACCAGTCAAATTTGTGCATAAACCCTCAAGCATAGCATACTTGACTGCACTCCTCTAAAGTCTCAGAATTAGTTGTTAGTACCTGGTCATTGATGACCAGAAGAAAGGCCAGTAGTAGCATACTGTAGTCTGAATCACCAATACACTTATGTGCTGCATATGCTTCCATAGGATTCCTCAAATCAGAAGTCTAAGTCCCTAAAGTGAAGGACATTTTAAAAAAAAAGAAAATGTAGAGCTAATATCTCAGTGATCAGCAGTTCTAAAATCAACTGACAAGTGGAAAAAACGGGCCTCTTTACAATGTCAGTGCACACCACTGAACAGTGTAGAATGTCATTTTCCTCTCCTAGGCTAACTAAAATTCTGAGATTTGTGTAACTCCATGCATGGGGATTTCTGGAGGCAATTTTAATTGTGGAGAATCAAATACTATCCTCTCACAAATATCAATGAAATATTTACTGTCACTGTGTCCAATCATATCACATTTTTCACACATCACTCCCTCCACACAATTTATCACTTTTTCAATCTTGTCTCAAATAGTTATTCATTTAAACCTCATCCCAAAGGTGATGGTTGAAAATCCAAGGAAGTAGTAGAACAGGACTTTCAAGCCTTTAATAACCAAAACACATTCATCTTATTTATACCATAGCTTGCTGAACATTTTTTTGTTTTGTCACATAATAGGAATAATATTTATACTGGAAGATCATACTAAGCATTTAAACTTTTTTGAGTTAAGAAATATCCCAGTTTTGTTTTAGCATTTAATCTCTGACAAAAACATTTACTATTTTGTGTGTTTCTGAGATACATCTACTTCCCTTAAATTAATACATATCAAGAATTTGGGTGAGTAAACTGTAAATCCTTACCCTTGATCTTTTGCTTGGTGTGTAAGATTTAGAGTTGCTGAAAATAAGTCTCACATCTTTACATAACTCCATTGGAGACTCATAATTGCCAGCTTCCAGAGTTTCTCTAACTGTAGCAAAATCCATCGGTGTGTCAATAATATCTCTGTAATCCTATAAAAAATTATTAGCAAATCAACATGTATCAGAAATTGTTTTTGTTGGTTCCAGTATCTCACTCAGAAGGACAAAATTACTTGTCAATTATAATGGCTTTGCCAAATTCTATGTTAACTTTAAAAGTCTGCATGAAAGATCACAAAAGCATCTTTCAACTTCTATTCTAAGGAAGAGCTGCCACCTGACCTGAAAAAGGCAATGTTGCTCCTGGCAGAGTTAACCTTAAACTTGAGCATTTAAGCAACACTGATACAAAATCAAATCCATTTGGTAAATGAACAACTTCAGCAATGAGAAAATTCAGAGCTCTATTTTAGTAAAATTCAGACAGCCCCCTAACCTGAAGCAAATACTCACTAGCAACCGTACACTATACAACAAGAATACTAACCCAGGAACCTATCCCTGCAACAAACCCCGTTGCCAGCTCTACTCACATATAAACTCTAGTGACACCATCACGGATCCTAACCACATCAGCCACACCATAAGGAGCTCATTCACCTGCACATCTACTAATGTAATATATGCCATCATGTGCAAGCAATGCCCCTCTGTCATGTACATTGGCAAAACCGGATTGTCACTACGCCAAAGCACAATTAGAGTTGCAGCTAGCAAGGGACGTGAAGGGGAACAAGAAGGGTTTCTACAGGTATGTTACCAACAAGAGGAAGAGTAGGGAAAGTGTGGGCCCCTTACAGAATGGGGGAGGCAACCTAGTGACAGAGGATGTGGAGAAAGCTGAGGTACTCAGTGCCTTTTTTGCCTCTGTCTTCACAGACAAGGTCAGCTCCCAGACTACTGCACTGGGTGGCACAGAATGGGAAGGAGGTGAACATCCCGCAGTGCTGAAGGAACAGGTCCAAGATTATTTAGAAATATTGGACCTACACAAGTCCATGGAGCCAAATGCAATGGACCCGAGGGTGCTGAGGGAGTTGGCTGATGTGATTTCAGAGCCATTGGCTATTATCTTTGAAAGCTCGTGGCAGTTGGGGGAGGTCCCTGATGACTGGAAAAAAGCAAATATAGTGCCCATCTTCAAGAAAGGCAGGAAAGAGGATCCAGGGAACTACATATCAGTCAGCCTCACCTTAATCCCTGGAAAAATCATGGAGCAGGTCTTCAAGGAATCCATTTTAAGGCACTTGGAAGAGAGGAAGGTGATCAGTAACAGTTAACACGGATTCACCAAGGGAAAGTCATGCCTGACCAACCTGATTGCTTTCTATGAAGAGGTGACGGGCTCTGTGGATGTGGGGAAAGTGGTGGACATGATATACCTTGACTTTAGCAAAGCTTTTGATACGGTCTCTCACGGTATTCTTATCAGCAAGTTAAAGAAGTATGGGTTGGATGAATGGACTATAAAATGGATAGAGAATTGGCTAGAGCATAGGGCTCAACGAGTAGTAATCAATGGCTCCATGCCTAGCTGGCAGCCGGTCACAAGCAGAGTGCCCCAGGGATTGATCTTGTTCAACATCTTCATTAATGATCTGGAGGATGGGGTAGATTGCATCCTCAGCAAGTTTGCAGATGACACTAAGCTAGGGGGAGTGGTAGATACCCTGGAAGGTAGGGACAGGATACAGAAGGGCCTAAACAAACTGGAGGATTGCGCCAAAAGAAATCTGATGAGATTCAACAAGGACAAGTGCAGAGTCTTGCACTTTGGACGGAAGAATCCCATACATAGCTACAGACTGGGGACCGATGAGCTAGGCAGCAGTTCTGCAGAAAAGGACCTGAGTGTAACAGTGGATAAGAAGCTGGATATGAGTCAGCAGTGTGCCCTGGTTGCCAAGAAGGCTAATAGCATATTGGGCTGCATTAGTAGGACCACTGCCAGCAGATCGCAGTAAGTGATTATTCCCCTCTATTTGGCATTGGTGAGGCCGCATTAGGAGTATGGTGTCCAGTTTTGGGCCCCTCACTTCAAAAAGGATGTGGAGAAGTTCGAGAGAGTCCAGCAAAGGGCAACAAAAATGATTAGGGGGCTGGAGCACAAGACTTATGAGGAGAGGCTGAGGGTACTAGGCTTGTTTAGTCTGCAGAAGAGAAGAATGAGGGGGGATTTGACTACCTGAAAGGGTGTTCCAGGGAGGATGGAGCTAGGCTGTTCTCAGTGGTGGCAGATGACAGAACAAGGAGCAACGGTCTCAAGTTGCAGTGGGGGAGGTCTAGGTTGGACATTAGGAAAAAGTTTTTCACTAGAAGGGTGGTGAAGCACTGGAATGGGTTACCTAGGGAGATGGTGGAATCTCGATCTTTAGAGGTTTTTAAGCTGCGGCTTGACAAAACCCTCGCTGGGATTATTTAGCTGAAGTTAGTCCTGCTTTGAGCAGGGGGTTGGACTAGATGACCTCCTGAGGTCCCTTCCAACTCTATGATTCTATAAAAGAATAAATGGACACAAATGAGACATAAAAAATGGTAATATCCATAAACCAGTCGGAGAGCACTTCTGTAGCTAACTTGAAAGTTGCCATACTTATACAAAAAAACTTCAAAAACAGACTTCAGCAAGAAACTGCAGAGCCTGAACTCATATGCAAACTTGACACAATCAAACTGGGTCTGAACAGGGACTTGGAATGGTTATCTCATTACAAGAAGTAATTGTCACATTCTCACCTTCTAATCAATAGTTGTGAATACACCTCATCTACTCTAACTGAATGGACTTTGCTAACACCTACCCTCCCCATTGTTGTTCCTTACCCTTGGATGTATATATACCCCCTATCTGATTTCTATTTCTTGCATCTGATGAAGTGGGTTGCAGCCCACAAAAGCTTATGCCTGCAGAAATTAAATTTGTTAGTCTTTAAAGTACTACAGGACTCTCGTTGTTTTTGCTGTATACAGACTAACACGGCTACCCCTCTGGAACTAAGACATAGATGTGTCTCCCTCCGCCTCATTGAAAGCAGGAAGGCAGTAGAAAGAATAATTTCAATTCTAATTTAAAGCAGTTAGGCACTTGTGAACAAAAGGTGGGCATTTATATCTCTTCCCCTAATATTTTTCCCTGGATGGCTCAACAACTCCTAAAGCTTAAGAAAAATACCTATAATTTCAGCACAGTTCCTTTTTAAAAAAATGAATTTGAATAAAAAATAATTTGGATGAGGGTGCTTAGCCTACAGAATATCCTTGAATAAGTATCATTTGCCTCCAAATTCAAGCCCACACAAATTTAGGAAACTGATAGCAAAATATTGTTTAACCCTTGCTGAAAACAAAACCAAAACCTAGGATATTTATAGGTATAACAGACAGTTCATTAAACCAATAATTTCTTCCGCGTGACAAGAAGTGAATGAACTCCTACATTACAAGGTCTTGAAGACCCAGACACTCTCATCAGAGGATTAAGTTCATGCATCAGATCATCAGAGCCACATCTTGAGATTAATATGGAGGACACACACGTATATGCATGTAGGGGGAAGTATCAAAATTCTTGAGGATAAGTCTTGTTTTATTATTACTATGGTCTACCTTGTTGCAAGATCTAAACTAAAGAAGTCTGCTCCTTGTTGGCTGATGTCAAGAGTTTAGGTTACCTCAAAGGCTATTATTAAGGATATGATTCTGTCACAGAGGTCATGGATTCCATGACTTTCCAGTACCTCTGTGACATCTTCTGGGGCAGGGCTAGAGCAGCTGTCAGCCCTGGGGCACCACCAAACAGCTGATGGGCGGCCTCCTCCCGCCCCGCCGAACAGCTGATCCTGGGCCGGCTCCCCCATTGGGGCTCCAGTTGTCATTCCTTCCCCCCAATCCTGCTTCCCTCCCCGGTTATTTTTAGTAAAGCCACAGACAGGTCACAGGCTCTGTGAATTTTTGTTTATTGCCTGTGACCTGTCTGTGACTTTTACTAAAAATAACTGTGACAAAATCTTTAGCATAGCTATTATGCATGATGGTTGGAGACTTGGCAAGAAAGACTCTATCAATGTCTCCCCAACAGAGAAGCACTTACTTTCCTTTTAATAATTTTAAATACCTTACTTTAAGTGACAGACCTAATCAATACTGAAAAAAAATCTAAGCTAGGGAAAATTCTGGAAGCAAGAGTATGCTAACGACTAGCTCTCCATCCTGTTAAAAACAGAACAAAGCTAGGAAGTCAACCAGCGTTCCAAGGCAACCAGATTTGGCACTCAAAAATTCTGCAGTTACAACAACAGCTCATTCCTGTTTAAATGTAGTATAAGTGAAAAATCATCTAAGTAGAGAGTGACCTTGGGAAAATTATCATGGCTAAGGTGAGTATTTGAAAAACTTTCTGTCGCTGAACTCAGGTCCAGATGAAATAATTTGGAAATTAACCCCCAAAAGATTATGTTGTATCAAAATTATATTTGTTTTTTTTAAACACAGTAAGTCTTGTATAGTATTTTTATGTAAGTTACAGCTAAATATTATATGCACTTCAAAAAGATGCAAGTTGAAGCAAAACTCAATGGTTCACATGAAAGAAGACAGCAACAAAGAAAACCGCATAGAAGCATGGTAGTATACAACTAATTCACTGAAAGCAGGGGGTAATCAGGAACAATTAAATATATTTTAAAACAATTATATATAAAGGAAAAATACAGCAATGCTATCAAGACATGCACATAAACATTAATAAACATATAATATTAAAAACTGTATACAGACTAACACGGCTACCCCTCTGGAACATATAATATTACTATAACTAGAGCTGGTTGCAAGTTTTCAAAACCTTTGAAATATTGTGGGAAAACAAGCAAAGGAAGTTAAAAAAAGTCATCAGTGGGACTACTTCTGGAGTAAAGTATTACTCACTGAGAGGAAGGCAGAACATGCCCCCCTAGGTAGCTGTATGCTGATGTCACATAATTATGTGCTTGCACTATGTCAGTGAGGCAGGGAAAGCAGCTTTTCTGGGACTGCTTCTTCCCTTCTAATATAAGGCAGGCAGCCACACAGAATAGGCAGCGCCTCAACTCTGCTACTCAGTGCACCAGCTAACGCAGTTCAGTCAAGGATAAAAGCAAATAAATGGAGTTTACCCATTTCTCATTTGGAGAACACAGAGTTTAGTATAGGTTAGTTTACCCATTCCTTTTTTTTTTTTTTTACCACTATATCACTGGTTCAACCAAGCAGAGAGGGCAAGAATCTAACTGGTCTACCAAATGGCAGGTGACTTTCCTACTGCAGCAAGTGGGAGGGGTGGAGGATGAGCTAAAGAAGGAATTTTGATTCTTTGCTTCTGGGGTAGTTTGGCTTTATGTTGATTCTTGCTGTGGGGCTAGAGTAAAGCTCCTAATCTGTGTTTAAAATCAAGATCCATGTTTTACTACTTTCCTGTCCTAACAGTTTAAATAGTCAATGAGAATACACCTCTCTGTTTGCATGTGAGTTCTATAGGGGGCCATAACCCAGCTTTTAATGCAATGATCCCCAAACTGTGGAATGTGAGGGGGGTGAGGGGGAGCGCCATGCGTCCAGCCCTGCTCTGCCCCCAGCCTCACTCTTCCCCCAACCCTATTCAGCCCCCAATCCTGCTCTGCCTCCAGGCTCAGCTTCGCCTCCAGGTCAGATCCATCCCCAGTCCCACTCCATCCCCAACCCTGCTCTGCCCCCAGCTCCACTTTGACCCCAGCCCAGCACCACTCTCATTCCCTCTTCATCCCCAAATCAGCTCCTCCCCATCCTGTTCCATCTCCAGCTCCACTGCTGAGAAAGCCTTGGCTGTGCAGTAATGGAGGGGGGGAGCAGACAGATTCTGTTACTGGCAGCGGGGTGGAGAGGGGTTTCACTGTTCTTACTGCCCCCAGCTTCCATCCTCTAAGCCTGCATCTGTCTGTCTCAAAGGATCCATCCTTCCTGCCCAATTGCATTGAGCAAGTCAGGCTGCTTTCTCCTCCTCCACCACATTTCCTGTGCTTCAGCAGTGGATGAACAGAGAGCACAGGAGACAGAGTCTCTGCTCTGAATTCTGGTGCCAGGCAGGCATCACAGTGGCCTCCAACAGTCAGGATGAGAAGTTGTAGGAAAAGTCCTGCTCATCCACCTGCCTTCTCAGCAGTACTGGGATTAAGCATGTTTAATCACTTTGCAGGGATAGTGCATGCACAATCTGTTTGGCATGTGGAAGCCATATGGGGATCCCAGCACCCTCAGTGCAGACAATATCTTTAGAAAATAATACTACCAGTCTCTAACAAGCCTCTACTGAGTATGTGCAAACTGCAATTTTCAGAGGCTTATAGTACAGCCAAATTTGGGTGGTTTTCACAAGGACAACACAAAGCACATCCTTGACACTAGGATTATTACCTGCCAAATTTTGTATTTTTTCCATAACTTTTTCTCAGAAATAACCAATTTTTTTTTGCTGAAACTTTCAAAAGTAATTTAGCTTAAGGTAGACAACTGGTATGGAAATTCCAGTCCCAACAGTTAGAGTTTGGCTAGGCTATAAGCTACTGAAAACAGGGTCTCTCAAACACAACTACCAAGTCTGCTTATAATTACAGTACTGACATGTAAAATGCCCATAAACAACCATTTTGCTTTGGTAAAAAATTAACTACATAATGATCTCAGAAGCATGTGCGCATGATCATGTGCTACCTTCAAATTATTAAGTTTATCCTCATTACTGGGGCTGACCAAAAGATCAGGAATTCAGTCAGGTTGCCTAGATGAGAGTGACACCACTACAGCAATTTTGATAAACAGTGCTGAAAAAGAAAGCTGCAACTCCTTCTTACATGGGCCATTATCATCCCAAGTATGCAAACTGTGACCAGCCTTGCCCCCACTAAAATACTCACTGGATATTCAAGGAGATCCACTGGTTGGCGAAAAGGTTCAGAGTCCTCACACTGAAAAATAAGATTTAACAACTCCTGGCATTGTCTCTTCCATGCCTGAACATCATATGACTGAGCTCTGTTGCGCAGCCTCCGCTTGGGTTGATGATCCTGAAATGGCAATAGTGACTACAGTATATTAATAAGCCTAGCTGTTTTCACAAATTAAAAAGTAAAGTGATTTAATGAAAACAATAAAGTTGTGAATCATCAAATAGCTGTAATGTTAAAAACATTTCTAATAAAGAAAATTACTACTATTGAAGTTGACGCATGGAGGAAGATACACAATATTTCAAGGAGTGGATTATGCCATCCTAAAGCATTTCAGTTTTTCATGTTTCTTGTATAAACCTTTTTTGGAGCTTTTTACAGTGGTATAAATCACTGAAGCAAAGTAAGGGAAAATATTACCTTCCTTTTTCTAGTGGATGTCCCTGGCACATTTGTATCTTTCTCTTCTTCCTTTGAGCAAGAAAATGTGAATTGTACAATGTTAAAATATAAACATGTTTGAGAAATTGTTTCCTTACATACTGTATTTATATTTTCAGTTCTTGGTAGTTCCCTCCCTGTCCCTTTGGAAGGTGGCTCCACATAACAGCCCTGAGACAGCCCTTCCTGGTTTTTTTCATCACGTTTTCCTTCCTAACCCTCCAATTTCTGCAACATGACAACCACCTTATTTATTTATTTATCAGTTTAGGACTTCTCTGAATTTGTAAAAATTCACCCCTGTACAGACAGTCTGCACAAAGTTTATGTACCACATAAGCCCTCTGGATTGGGAGGGGGAGGAAGGGAATTTCACTCACTGTTCCTCAACTGGCTAGAAGGAAGGCAATTAGGTGGTGCTCTATCTTCTCACACTGGGCTCAATGTTCTGCTTTGCAGAAGAAGCTGCGACAGGTAGTAAAACCCCATTTCTCTTGAACAGCAGTGCAGAGTATTAAGGCATCATACTGTGGTTACTCTTAGCTATTTCCACACATTAAACAATTATTTTTTAAACCGAATAAATAAAATTAAAGTGGAATTTTGACATGCGGGTGCTACTTAGTTAACTTACCTCTTCAGAGTCAGACAAGACTTTCTTCTTCATTGTATTATATAATGGAATTATATCATAGCAAGTCTGGTCTCTGTACAGCAAGAAATATTGTATGTTAACAGGTGCATACTTGCATATCATCATCAACTTGTTTTTAGAGGTGGAATTACATTTTTTAAGTCATATATAATCATGACTATATTAAAAAAAAAAAGATTAATGCCACAGGAATTCCAACCAAGAATATAGCAATAAGAAAGTTAGTCTATTACACTGAAATTTGTAAGGAACCTCCAAAAATCTCATTACCTAAATTTCTTAAAATATATGAAAAATTAACAGATTATTTTTAGGGTTGGCATAATTTGATTTTTTTTAAAAATTGATGGCTAATATCAGTGTTTAATAGTAAGCATTTTTTTCTATTTTTATCAATTTAAATTTTCACAGTTACAGGAAATTATGGGGTGATCAGACAATAATTATTCAATTACAGTAGATGTTGAGATTCAAAGAGTTAAAACATTATAACTGTCGAAACTCATGTTGTTAATATCACATCAGAATACACAAAGTAACTATCCTTAAATCAGAATTAATAATTTATCAAGCAACATTTTTCTTACTTTGCCTAGTTGTGAATTTTGATTATCATTGATGGAAATATTTTTTCATCAGCTTTTGTGCGTGTATGGTGAAACTGACATTTACCGATAAAAATCTAATTCTTCCAACACTAATTATTTTACAACAAATATTTTTAAATGAAAAATGTCACTACTTCAGCATAAAAAGTTATAAAAATTCTAGACTTTATATAAAATAAATTATTTTGAGATTTAACCTCTTAGAATACAAAATCTTTGAGTACAATCTAAAACTATATTTAAAAATAAAAAAGTTTAAAGTATATTAGTTCCCGTAATGTGAGACATTATTTATAAGTAAACAACATAATGTTTATTTTTCTAACATTACTGTTTGAAGTGTGTTGTACTAATTGTTATTGTTTAGTACATTGTACAATTTAGTTCAACCATAATTAATTGTTGGTTTTGGGTCCTGAATAATTTGGCAAGGTACTGTAAGCAGTTACCTTAAATGAGAGGAAATTTCCACCAAAATATTGACTGTGTTACTATGTAACACCACAAACTGTCATCCACAGGGGTGTATACTAAGCAATTCTGCATTAGAGACACATCTGACCAATTCCTAAGATGCTGTTGACTACAGCAGTGGAAATTCATAGAAAAAACCAGAAGGGACCATTGTTATCAACTAGTCTGATCTCCTGTATAATACAAGCCTTAGGACTTCCCTGATTCAATTTCTGTTTGAACTAGAGCATACCTTGTACCAAAACAAACAATCTTGATTTAAACATTGTCACTGATGGAGACTCCATCAAGACCCTTGGTAAGTTGTTCCAATAGTTAATAACCCTCATTGCTACATTTGTGCCTTATTTCTAGTTGGAATTTGTTTAGCTTCAACTTCCAGTCATAGGATCTTGATATACCTTTGTCTGCTAGATTAAAGAGTGCATTATCAAATATTTGTTCCCTATGTAGGTACCTACAGACTATGATCTGTTTGTTAAGATACATAGATTGAGCTTCTTTAGTCTACCACTATAAGGAATGTTTTCTAATCCTTTAATCATTCTTGTGGCTCTTCTTTGAACCCTCTCCAATACTTCAACTTCCTTCTTGAATTGTGGACAGCAGAAGTGGACACAGAATTCCAGCAGCAATCACTCCAGTGCCAAATACAAATATAACCTCCCTACTCCTACTCAAGATTCTCTTGTTTATGCATCCATTCTCTTGTTTATGCATTAGCCCTTTTGGCCAGAGCACCGCACTGAGAGCTCATGCTCAGCTGATGTCACATGACATTCAAGTCTTTTTTCAGAATCACTGCTTCCCAGGATAGAGTCCCCCATCCTATAGCTATGCCCTTCATTCTTTGTTTCTAGATGTATACATTTACACTTAGCAGCATTAAAATACACATTGTTCATTTGCACTCAGTTTACCAAGCGACTCAAATTGCTTTGTATCAGTGACCTGTCCTTTTCATTATTTACCTCTCCCCCAATCTGTGTGTGATCTGCAAACTTTATCGGCAATGATTTTATGTTTTCTTACATATCACTGATAAAAAATGTTAATGGCACAGGGCCAAGAGTAGTAAAGGACAACCTCAACATCTGTAAGATGTTCTGCTTTTTCAAGTCATTGATTATAGATTTTACAGACTTAGACCTAGTCTACAAAGATGTTGCAATGGTTAAATTAAATGTGTGTTTTAATGGGCACAAACGAAAACAATACAAGCTATTATTAAACCAAAATAAGAATGTCCACATGATGCTTTGCACTAGCTTACCTAAATCAATTTTAAAAAAAAGACACCAGGGCAACTTTTGTGTTTAGATCACACCTTAGTCAACAAAAAAGCACGTAAAATTAAAAAAATAAGAAATACATGAAATACTACTAAAAAAACTTCCAAACCCTAAAAACACACAGATTTACTGTTTTTGGATATTTTATTGCTTCTTTATTATGTAGCTTAAAACACTGATTTATAAACTGGAATTAATTTACACATTGCCTTTACTATTTTGAAAACAAACAAAAAAATGTTGATGTTTCTAGTGTGATATGGCACCCTTTCAGTCCTGCCGGGTAAGGGCTGCCCCCACTGGCAAAAGAGGCCTTGGGTAAATCTGCCCCACCCTGGTCAAGTCTTTTAGTCTCTCTCTCCTGAACACTTCCTGCTTAGAGCGTTTGGAGTGGGCTTTGAGGTGGCCCACAGAATTCCCTTCCATCCCCAAAAGGGAAAGGGGAGGTATGAGTCTGTCAGTCTCTATCACCCAGACCCCAAGGAGTACCATTCCCTGGTTCCTCCACTGGAGCTGTAGACCTGGTGGTGTCGGCCTGGAGTGGGGGCAGGGTCAGGGCTCCAGGTCAGTATCAGCCTTTCCCCCAAGCTGGTGCCAGGGCTTCTTTTCCCTCCTGCTGCTCCCCTCCCAGGGAGAAGCACTATCTCCTATTTTTGGGGAAGTCTCTCTTCCAGCTGCCACAAACCGCCTGGTAGCTTGTGTCCCCACCCAGAAGAGGTGGGGTTTTAATAGGCTTGGACTAGCCTTTGATTGGGCTCCGGTGTTTCTAATTAACCTGCAATAACCTCTTCCCTGCCTGCAGGGAAAAGGGCCTTTAACATTCTAGGGCTGATGTGCCTGCCCTCCAGTACCCCTTTCTAGCCCTCCGGCCCGACTTTATCACACTAGTCAAGTTGCTACATATATGCAATAACTTTAAAATATTTGAGGCTCTTCACTACAAAGCATACACTGTGCATCAAAGTCACAAATGTTAAATTTCAGTGGCTTCAGTAAGTACATATACATTGAGGCAGTATTACAAAATGCATATCATGGACATACACTAGGCCGTCTCCTTAGGAGCCATTATGGCTTACTAGTTAAATAAATCTGTAGATGTTTTATTTTCCAATTATTTAAGTATATATTTGTTAATAAACATTCTGTGATATATCTCAAAATATTATTTGCCCACTCTCAGATAACTAATACAACTTTGAACACGTATAATGACTTTGTCTAACAAATATAGGACTGCTGCAACTTTTCTGAACTTTCCTGGAAACAATTCTGCTTTGAAGTTCAACAGGAAGAGTAACATTGAGAAGAAAAATGGTCATACTAGAACCTTCTGTTCTAATGATTTTAATATGATAACTTATGCTTATGAAAAGTAAGACTAGATCCTTATCTAATGAAAGACCTTAACTTGTTTATTCTTTCCCAAAGAATTATGGAGGAGCAGTAGTGATGCTATTGTGAACTGTATTCTATATTGCATTTAAAGCTGGAATTCAACCTTTATTGTGTATGTAAAGCACAATGTGTCTGCCCTAAAGTTTCAGCACATAATCTGAGTAAAGCTTCAATTTTCTGGGGATTTTCAAGTAAATCTGTTAATTATTTTGAGTTCTACCAGTTGAAAATTGGCTTTAAAACATTTCACATTCTGAGTCTCATTTTTTTTGGCCTCTCTAGTTTAAACAATATACTGTTCAAAGTCAGAAATGAAATACACACTGAAAGTCTAAGGGTCCAGCTGAGGTTATGCAATTATTTTGTTAATAAAAGAAAAAAATAATTATGTTATTCATCATAACCAAATCCGTATGCCCTGCAGTTAAAAGATGGAGAACATGGAGTATATTTGCTACCTCCATTCTCTGATGAGGTATGTGTAAGCCTTTTTGAACACCTTAAGAAAGGAATATAACACTCCCTTTTATCAGACATCTCCAGTAATGTTCCCTGCATCTGCAAATGAGGGCTCACATGGTACATGGGGAACTGGTTTTGCTAATGCTGGAGCATTTGTGTTGTATTGGAAAAGAGGATCTTTGACAAAGACCAGTAATTTTATCAAAGACCAGGATTCTTTATGAAACCATTCAGTCTTGAACCAGCTTGCATGTCAGCTTTCCTATACTACCTTCCTCAAACATGAGTTTATGGGACTCTCCAGAACTGTGCAGAAAGGATAGGTGGAGGAGAGGGAAAAGAGAGAACTCTGGTTGTGGGGAAAGCGGTGGACGTGATATACTTTGACTTTAGCAAAGCTTTTGATACGGTCTCTCACGGTATTCTTATCAGCAAGTTAAAGAAGTATGGGTTGGATGAATGGACTATAATACGGATAGAGAACTGGCTAGAGCATAGGGCTCAACGAGTAGTGATCAATGGCTCCATGTCTAGCTGGCAGCCGGTCACAAGCAGAGTGCCCCAGTGGTCGGTCCTGGGCCGGTTTTGTTCAACATCTTCATTAATGATCTGGAGGATGGGGTAGATTGCACCCTCAGCAAGTTTGCAGATGACACTAAGATAGGGGGAGTGGTAGATACCCTGGAAGGTAGGGATAGGATACAGAAGGACCTAAACAAACTGGAGGATTGGGCCAAAAGAAATCTGATAAGGTTCAACAAGGACAAGTGCAGAGTCTTGCACTTTGGATGGAAGAATCCCATACATAGCTACAGACTGGGGACCGATGAGCTAGGCAGCAGTTCTGCAGAAAAGGACCTGAGGGTAACAGTGGATAAGAAGCTGGATATGAGTCAGCAGTGTGCCCTGGTTGCCAAAAAGGCTAATAGCATATTGGGCTGCATTAGTAGGACCACTGCCAGCAGATCGCAGTAAGTGATTATTCCCCTCTATTTGGCATTGGTGAGGCCGCATTTGGAGTATGGTGTCCAGTTTTGGGCCCCTCACTACAAAAAGGATGTGGAGAAGTTTGAGAGAGTCTAGCGAAGGGCAATAAAAATGATTAGGGGGCTGGAGCACAAGACTTATGAGGAGAGGCTGAGGGAACTAGGCTTGTTTAGTCTGCAGAAGAGAAGAATGAGGGGGGATTTGACTACTTGAAAGGGGGTTCCAGGGAGGATGGAGCTAGGCTGTTCTCAGTGGTGGCAGATGACAGAACAAGGAGCAATGGTCTCAAGTTGCAGTGGGGGAGGTCTAGGTTGGACATTAGGAAAATGTTTTTCACTAGGAGGGTGGTAAAGCACTGGAATGGGTTACCTAGGGAGGTGGTGGAATCTCGATCTTTAGAGGTTTTTAAGTTGTGGCTTAACAAAACCCTCGCTGGGATTATTTAGCTGAAGTTAGTCCTGCTTTGAGCAGGGGATTGGACTAGATGACCTCCTGAGGTCCCTTCCAACTCTATGATTCTGATTCTATGGTTCATTTCTGGTGGGAATGGCAGAGAGTTTGGAAGGCTGACATTCCTAGTCAGGCAGAGGTTAAGTTTGTGTAGTGGTTATTCTTGTGATGAGGGATGATCTCTCTCTGGGTGGAGGAGTAGAGGATATATACATACTGCTGATGTCTTAAAACAATTTCCTTGCTTTTGTGTTAGGAATATTTTCTACAGATTGACTTTAACTGGCACACAATGGAGAATGTGTGTGTATTAATAAGTCTGGTGTCAGGGAGAAGAGATGCAGAGGCTTTGGGTGGTGGTGGGGCCTCAGCACCCACAGCATCTCAATTTTGTGTGACAGAGATACCCTCCTCCCTGTCAGGCAGCAGAGAAGATTCTCCAGCCCAGGATACAGGGGATCTTACTCCCCCTCACTGGTACCACAGGATTTATCTTGCTAAGCTCCCATGGCTGAACTCACTGCCCCAACCCCAATCCCCTCCTTTTGGCTATGGGGAGCCTGGCATGGGTAAGGTGGGAAGACTCTGTGCTGTTATTGGAGAAGTGGCAGCTACTCTTCCAAATGGAGGCAGTTATCAGCCTAGCACTGGGCGGGAGTGAGGAGCCCCTACAGTTACAGAGGCCTGGAAAGCAGACTTAGTAGCAGAGAGCAAATAGCGAGTGAGCAACTATATGAAACAGAATGAAGAAGGGACTGAGCGGGACCAATCCTAGAAAGAAAATAAAAGAACTCTACCAGAACAAGACATGCCACTACACATGCTTCTCTACCAGGGGAGAAGACGAGAGAACAAACAACATGTGACAGATGTGTAGTCACTTTGCTTAATGTACTACTGAAAGGCGCTCAGATACTGTGGTGATAAGCATGGCATAAGAACCTATCCAAAACAGAATACGGGATGGTTATTATATGATATCAAGCTGAAAGATTTGGGCATGTGCCTCTCTCCCCCAAGATACTGTTTTGGAGTCAGCTGCATTTACTTCTATTGCCATTGCTGGCTAAATCAAAATTGCAGACTTTGCACCTCTGCAGGACTCCCCTCATGAAGAGTAGAATATCTTCTACTGAAATTTTTACAGGATCTTGTACTTCAATTCCTGCTTTGTTACTTTTGTGGGAGGGGCTTATGGCAGATGTTTTACCTAATGGACTCCTTGATTCACCAGTGCTATCAGGCACCCGCCTTGCCCCCAATTTGAGCTCCTTGGTTGAGTATGGGTATGTCTACATTGCAGCTGAAAACCTGCGGCTGGTCTGAGTCAACTGACTTGGGCTCGGACTAAGGGCTGTCTAACTGGAGTGTAGACATATACCTTGTGTGGCTCCTGATAACGAACAAGAACTGGGTAATGCTTTCTGTGACCAGACAGCTCTTACATAATGAGTCTAAGGGCTTGTCCACACAAGAGAAGATTACTCATCCTGTGCAATAATTGAGGTTCTTTAAGATGATGAGCACTGCTCTATGGCATAGGACTGTGTGAACATATGGGCTGATGCCCAGGTTGCTGCTTTGCAGATATCCATAATAGCCACATTGTTGAGGAAGGCTATCTGCTTTGGGGGAGCATGTGCGGGTCCCTGATGGGGGTTCTATTTGTTGATGGTGATTGTAGAAGTCAATGCAGCCGGATATCTATTTTCACAGACTTAGTTTGGATATGGCATCTCCCTTAGATTGTTCTGTGAAGGAAAGAAATAACTTTGGTGTAAATGACTTTCTGCTGTTTAAAAGAATGTCCTTGCCTCATCTAAACAGATCATTTAATTGTTTTGGAACCATGGAGCAGCCATGCCTTCAGGTGGAGTCTTGCTAGGTATGGATGGTAGACCTGGCCCACATCCCAAGACAGGAGATGAGGTAGAAGTGGAAGAGTTTATGGTGGGCACACAGCCATCTTCAGAAGTAAGGAAAAACAAGGTTACTTACCAGTAACTGTTGCTCTTCGAGATGTGTTGCTCATGTCCATTCCAATATAGGTGAGTGCACGCCAGCGTGCACGGTTCCCGAAACCTTTTTTCCCCTTGGCAGACCCCGTAGGATTGGCTCTGGTGCCCCGCGCGCATGCCGCGGTATATGAGGCACTGCCGACCCTACGGCCCCTCAGTCCCTTCTTTCTGCCAACTCCGACAGCGGGGACGGAGGGTGGGTGTGGAATGGACATGAGCAACACATCTTGAAGAACAACAGTTACTGGTAGGTAACCTTGTTTTCTCCTTCGAGTAATTGCTCATGTTCATTCCAATATAGGTGATTAAAAAGCAGTACCTTGGAGGTGAGTAGGAGTTACCAGTGAGCTGCCCTCAGCTCGGCTCTGCCGAAATCCGCATCCTCTCTCGCCTTCTGAACGATAGCGTAGTGGGACATGAAGGTATGCACCGACGACCAGGTGGCGGCCTTTCAGATGTCCTTCAAGGGCACTCCCTCCAGGAAGGCCGCAGAGGAGACCTGAGTTCTGGTTGAGTGCGCTGTGATGACACCCGGAAGCGGCACATTCGCCTGCTCTTAGACGACTTGATGCAGGATGTAATCCATGCAGAGATGCTCTGGGTGGAGACAGGTGATCCTTTCATCCGGTCTGCCACTGTGACGAAGAGCTGTATAGATTTCCGGAGCGGCTATGTACGCTTGATGTAGAAGGCCAGGGCTCGTCTCACGTCCAGCGAATGCCATCTCCTCTCCCTCTCCGACTTGTGCAGTTTGGGAGAAACATGGGGAGAAAATTATCTTGGTTACAATGAAACTGGGAAACCCCCTTGGGCAGGAGGGCTGGATGCGGCCTCAACTGCACCTTATCCTTTCAGAATACTGTATAAGGGGGCTCTAAGGTTAAGGTCCTAATTTCGGAGACCCTCCTGTTCTAGGTAATGGCCACCAGGAAGGCTACCTTCCATGAAAGCATGAGCAGAAGGCATGAAGCCCTGGGTTCAAAGGGGGACCCCGTGAATCTCGAGAGGACCAGGTTGAGATCCCAGAAAGGCACCGGATCGTGGACCTGTGGATACAGCCTCTCCACCTCCTTGAGGAACCTGACCGACATGGGATGGGAGAACAGGGATCTCCCCTCTAGCAGCTGATGGAAGACTGAAATGGCCTCCAAGTGAACCTTCAACGAGGTTAGCGCCCGATTCTGGCGCCTTAACTGGAGTAGGTATTCCAGGATCGCCTGGAGAGGCGAGAGGCTGGGCAGAATGCCCCGGTACTCCGCTGAAGAGGTAAACCGTCTCCACTTAGTCCAATACACAACCTGTTGTGTCAAGGCTAGATCTGATGGCTACAAGAGAGTAGTGGAGGGTATGTATATTAGCCCCAGGATCAACAAATCCCTATTCCCTGGGTGATCCACCTGGGGCTACTCCAGGGCAATTAGGCCAATTAGGCCAGCTGAGGCCAATCAAGGAGCTTGCCCCAGCAGTTAAAAGCCTCCTTGTCAGGCAGATGGGGGCAGCTGGAATGGAGTTAAGAGGAGGAGCAGAGCAGAGCAGAGCAGCTACAGGGCTTGGAGCAAACACTGTTGCTACCACAATCCCAAAAGGTACCAGAGACAAGGGGAGTGCTTGTCTAGGCACGGCCAGGGATCCAAGGCACACAGGCCTGAGGGAGAACCCCTCCCCCACCTGGTTCCAGGAAGCGGACCATGAGCAGTGGGGCCAAGGACAGGTGACCCAGGGAAGGGAGTAAGTCACGACTGAGCAGTTTTGAGACTACTTCACACAGAGTCCCTGGGTCGGGGGCGGGACCGGGCCCCCTCCCTGCTCCCATTCAGGCATATCGCCGGCATAGCCGAAGAGGGCGAAGGACCCACAAAAGGGCAGAACAGGCCGCCCCCGCCACACTGTGTAGAAGGTTTCCTGCTGCCCAGCAGGACTGATTGGATCTGCACCGAGCAGGCTCTCTCTCCCTCCGTCAGCCACAGGGCCTCCAGGCCGTGAGGTGCAGGGAGTCCAGGTCCGGGTGCAACAGGCAACCATGGTCCTGGGAGAGAAGGTCGTGCCACCTAGGGAGCTCCATGGGCGGGGCGATCGAGAGGTCCAGCAGCATGCTGAACCAGTGCTGTCTCTGCCAGGCCAGAGCGATGAGTATGACATCCGCCCTGTCCCTCTTTATTTCCAGTAGGACCTTGCGCAGGAGTGGAATGGGTGCAAGCGCGTACATGAGGGTCCCCACCCAGTCGATGAGGAATGCGTCGGAAATCGACCTGGTCTCGTGAGCCCGGAGCAAGCAGAACCTCGGGCACTTCGTGTTCCAGTTGGGGAACACACCACTTTTGGCGGATTGTAGACACCACCTCCGGGAGCCGCGACCAGTCATGGTGGCGTAGAAATGACCTGCTGAGGCGATCCACCTCGTTGTTCCTCACTCCCGAGAGGTGAGAGGCAGTCAAGTGGAAGTTGTGCCTCATGGCAAAGTCTCACAAACGAGTAGCTTCCTCGCAGGGAGCCGAGGAGCGCGCCCCTCCCTGCCTGTTTATATAAAACATAGCTGCGGTGTTGTCCGTGAGCACCTGCACCACTCTATCTGTCAGGAATCGGAGGAACACCTGCATGCTAGGCGAATAGCCCTCAGCTCCTTCACATTGATGTGCAGGCGCCTGTCCTCCCCCGACCAGAGCCACTTAGTGCTCAGGTTGGTGCCGATGTGGGCTCCCCATCCCACATCTGAGGCGTTGGAGATTAGGGTGACCAACGGGACAAGTTCCCTGAATGGAACGTCCTTCAACACTGCCCTGGGAGATCTGCACCAGTCTCGGGAGATTAGGACAGGCAGGGGGAACTGTGACTACCCAATTCAGTGGGTGTCTGCTCGGCATGTACATCGAAGCCAACCACTACGTGCAGGCCACCATATGGCCTAACAGCTCTAGGCAGTGCCTGGCTGTTGTCGTGAGGCATCGGTGTAGCTGGGAGATGATAGAGACCATAGCCTCGAAACATGGCTGAGGCCGGAAGGCTGTGGCCTGGGAAGCGTCCAGGGTGACCCCAATAGATTCTATGCATAGCACTGGGGTTAGTGCAGACTTCAGTTCTAGTTCCAGCAACCATCACGGGCAGAAAGAAGGAACTGAGGGGTCGTAGGGTCCGCAGTGCCTCATATACCGCTGCATGCGTGCGGGGATCCAGGGGGCACCAGAGCCAATCCTATGGGGTCTGCTAAGGGGGAAAAAAGTTCCAGGAACCATGCACGCCAGTGTGCACTCACCTATATTGGAATGGACACGAGCAATCACTCGAAGGAGAACCATGTTTATCTGGGCCATATGGGGGCTATCAAGATGACTCTGATCATCTTGAAGAGGAGTAGAAGGAAAAAATGTACAGTAGATATGCATCCCATTTAAGGAGAAAAGCATCACGAAGAGAATGGGGTCCCAGTGATGCTCTGGAGCAGAAGTATGGGCACTTGGCGTTCTGGTTTGTCACAAAAGGGTCTGAACCTGCAGTTTCTGAGTATGTTCCGCAGTATCCTGGTATTCATTTCCCACTTATGGTCCTGGGAAAATTTTTTGCTCAGTGCATCTGCCATAACATTTTGGCATCCTGGTAGATACAAGTCTGAGATGTCGATGTTGTGGCGGATTACCAATTCCATAATCGCATCGCTTCTGTGAATAGGGAGTGTGACCATGCCCCTCCTTGGCCATTTATATAAAACATACAAGCGACGTTGTCCATCATGACCTTTATGACCTTGTCCCTGATCTCGGATAGGAAGTATGAACATGCTTTGTGGACTGCCCCATAGCTCCAGTAGGTTTATGTGTAACGTTGCTTCAAATGGAGATCAACAGCCTTGGATTACATGGCTGCACAAGTGTGCCCCCCAACCTAGCAGAGAGGCATCCGTTGTATCATCGATGGAGTGATCTGTGCAAAGGGAATTCCTGTTCAAACGTTCTGTGGTTGAGTTTACAAATGTAGGGAATTTTTTACTTTGCTTGGCATTGTAAAACACTTGTTTGTACTGTGTCTGTGTGGAATATATAAAAGACAGGTATCACATGTGCAGTCTGGTGTGATTAATGTCAAACGTTGTTGCTGACATATAGCCTAATAGTTAAGAGGCAGGTCCTGGCCAATGTCTGTGAGCTGGCTTGCATTATAGTGATTAGGTTAACTACAGTAGTAAATCTGTGCTGGGGCAGAGAGCCTGTAGCTTCCAGAATTGAGATGGGTGCCAATGAACTCCAGTCGCTGCACAGGTGTGAAGGTTGATTTTTGTTCTTTTATCTGTGGACCCAGCTATGTGAAGAGAGATACTGTCTTTTAGGTAGCTTCTAGGGCCTCTTCGCGAGTCGAGGCTTTGAGTAAGTAATCGTCCAGATAAGGGAATATTATGATCCCATATCTGCAGAAGTGAGCCGCCATCACCACGAGGACTTTTGAGAATGCTGGTGGTACTATAGAAAAGCTGAAAAGAAGTACTTTGTATTGGTAATGATCTGTGCCCAGAACAAATCTGAAAAACGTCCTATGCGAAGGGTATATCATTATGTGGAAATATGCATCCTGGAAGTCAAGGGCTGAGAATTATTGTTACTAGTGTGACCATCCTGACTTGCTGCGTCTTCATGAATTTGTTGAGTCTTCTCAAGTCGAGAATGGGCCTCCATCCGCCTCTTTTTTTTTCCTGGGCTAGAAAATAATGGGAGTAGGAACCCTTCCCTTTGTGTTGTGTTATACTGCGTTCAGGTGTATGAGATGGTTTACCTCCTTGTCGTAGTAGATGTTCATGAGAAGGGTCCCTGAAGAGGAACGGGGAAGGAGGGTGGGTAGTGGGGATGGAGGTAAATTGGATGGAATAGCCAGTCTTGATGATTTCAACACCCATTTGTCTAATGTAAACTTTCGCCACGCTGAGTGGAATGGAGTCAGACAGTCTCTGGATGGATGGTGTCAGATGATTCCAGCAATAGAAGATGTAGGACATGTGTCTGGTCCTTGATCAAACTCTCAAAACTGTTGTTTAGAAGGAGGTTTTGGGGACATTGATGATTGAGAAGGGAGTGATTTCCATCTAGTGGGTCTCTGCCTCTGCAGGTCATATTGCCTCTGAGGTTGGGTGTAGAGTGCAGATCCTATTTTTTGCACCAAGTAATACTTCCCCTGTTTTTTCTTTTCAGGAGGTGTGGAAATGCCCAAGGATCTGAGAGTTGTCTTTTAATCTGGAGTTCTTTAATATGTGAAGTGACTCATCCGTCTTGGCTGCAAACAGCTTTGGGTCCTCAAACAGGAGGCCCTTGATGGTAGATTATACCTCTTTGGGAAACGCAGAGAGATGTAGCCAGAAAGCTCGTTGCATGACTATGGCTGTGTCAATGGAACGTGCTACCATGTCTGCTGAGCCCAGTGAGTCTTGTAAGGCTTTTCAAGCAAGAAGGTGGCCCTTCCAGATGGTTGCTTTGAATTGCTCTTTTTTGTCCTCAAGGAGATAATCAATATATTCAGACAATTTTTAACAATTTGTGTAATTGTATTTGGCCATCAATGCTTCATAACTGGTGATCCTGAATGTATGGTTGCTGACGAATAGGCCTTACGCCCAAAGAGGTCTAACCGCTTCCAGTCCCTATCATGCAGAATGGTTCTGGAGTGATGTTGTCTGCTCTTTTCATAACCTCTACCATCAGAAAGAGTTTGGTGTGGAATGTGAAAAAAATATTCCATTACTTTGGAGAGGAGATAATATTTTTTGTCCGCTCTTTTACAAGTGGGTGGAATTGTTGCCAAGGTCTGCTGGATGATCGTGGCTGGGTTCATGGGAGCCTCATTTATTGGGAGGGCAATCTTGGAAGAGGTTGAAGTCTGGAGGATGTCCAACAATTTATGTTAGGACTCCGCAACTTCTTCCAACAGAATCTCTAATGAATCTGCAATCCTCTTAAAACAGTTAATGGAACTGTTTAAAGACATCCCCCGTCATGGATAGTGAGAGCATGATAGCTTCATCCGAGAGGAGGATGAAAAATCGGTAGCTGGGGTGACTTCTTCATCTGAAGTCTCCTCCACTTCCTCAACTGCCTCTTTTGGAGGTTCAGAGGCTCCAGGTACAGAGGGTGATGGGGGAATGCCTCACCCTCTCCATGTGTGAACTGGAAGCTTAGGGAAAGTGTTGGTGGTACGTTGCCCATGGGTCCCAGTAAGGCCACTGTGGTGGGAATGGCATTGGTGGCTGCATCTGTCCCATCCTTGAGTTTCAGATCTAGGGTGGTACTCCTGTTGCTCTAGTGAACCTGATCTGGTGTGGATAGGTGAGAAGTGGTGGGAGGAGTAGATTTCCCCTTCATCATCATCATCATCAACATCATCATCATCGTCGTCATCGTCACTGGATAAAGGAGGAGCTGATCTCAGTGGCGTGGTATGTTGGTATGACACTGGGCATGCTGGAGTAAGATTGGTACTGAGGAGTGGAGATCCCAGTGCTGAAGAGACTAAAGGACCCTTATGCCCAAGGAACTGCTATGGTACTGAGAGCATCAGTACTGAGGAGGGTGTTAGTGGTACTGGCATCTTTATCGCAGTTGTTGGTGCTGAGGGTCGTGCGCTATGGGGGTAGGAAGTGACACCATAGATAGTAGCAGTGCCGAGCTGCTCAGTGCCACATGTTTGATCGGTTCTGGCAATACCCAGGCAAGGATGGTAGTGTGAACCATCTGTGCCTAGGATAGCCCACCTGAAAATGCCAAGGTCAGGGCAGGCTGCAAAGAGGAGAGTAGATGCTCCCAAACTGGACACTGCAGTTAGATTCCCCCAACCAGTTACAAACAGTGCTCCTGATTGCCCACACTGGTTATCAAGAAGCTAAAACAAAATAGCCCCCTTTACTGCATTTCAGACTCTGGCTCCCAGTCAGCAACTAGGTCCAGTAAAGAGATAAGTTATTTAAAACTCTATTCCCTTTGCCAAAATGTTCTCCTGACCACAAAGGGTCAGCCACATTATCAGATCAATATGAGTTTGGATCTTACCCAAAATACCACACTATCTGCCAATCCTTAGTAACTAAAACTGAAGGTTTATTAAAGAAGGAAATAAATAAATGAGAAGAGGAATGTTAAATCGGCAAAGCAATCAGATACATACAAATGACTTCAAAGTCCATATATATATATCAGGTTCTCAGTAGAACTGTGGCGTTTGCAGGCTTGTACAGTTCCTCTGGAATACATCCAGTACTTGGATGGATCTCAGTCCTTTATTTCACAGCTTCAGTTGCAGATGAGTTAATCCAGAGGTAGGAAGCAGGAATGAAGACAAGAAGTGGATGGTTTTCAGGGCCTGATATACCTTCTGCCCTGTGGGTGGATGCTCCTTGTTTTAGATAAACTTGTGGAAAATCACAGAAACAAGATGGAGTCCAGGGTCACCTGGGCAAATTCTGATGACTCATAAGGTGCAGCCACTGGGTTCACTGTACTTTTGAGTTCCCTTAATGGGCCATTAAGCAGGCTTATTGCTGCTGCCATTCTGTCCGGGGTGTCCCAGAAACATAGGACAAGTTGAGATACAGATATATCAAACATACCCAACACTTACAATACAAATATGACACATACACATAAACAATATCATATTTACCAAATTAAAACATTTCTAAAGGTATCTGACATGGGCTATCCTGTACGAATTGTTGTAGTTTTGCAATATTGATATTAAATCATACTCTAAAAGGTCACCCTAATCTAGACAGCATCACAGGTAGATTTCCCTTTTTTGCCTTCTTCCAAGCCAGCTTGCTTAAGGTCTTTTGCTCACATGGTACCCAAGGTACCCAGAGGTCCCGCTATCTGAGAGGTGGATGGTCTTGGGTGTGGTCGGTACTGATGTGGTCTGAGGGTTGGGGTCTCTTTTTGGTGGGTTCCCAAGACGTGGAGGTTGCAGCCCGTTTCTTTGTCACCTTTTTGGGGGAGTGCTCCTTCCTCTGAGAAGGTGGTGTGGAACCTCTTTCAAATGCCGACGTTGGAGACCGGTGCCTAGGAGGGGTCTGTGATCCAGGATCGGACGCTGGGTGCAAAGACTTCTCCATCATGACGTGTTTTAGCTGTAGGTCTTGCCTTCTTGGCACAAACTTTCAAACTGTTGCAGTGGGAGGACTTTTGTGGAACATGTGTCTCGCCAAGGCAGCAGACACACTGTGAATGTCTGTCAGAGACCGGGATTGACGACCAGCAAGTGAGGCAACGTTTAAAACCCAGGGAGCTGGGCATGCCCCTTAGAATAGGGTTTCTCCTGTGAGGCAGAGTAACTATACTACACTAAGAGGTATACTAATAACAATGTCCTAAAGTAAGATTTTTTTTTTTAAGAAAAGAAAAATAAACGGGGAAGAGATAGGGAGTAAATTATTGAACTAACTAACTAACCAACCAGCTTAGGAACTGGTACTCCAAAGTTAAAACTAGACTAAAAATAAAGCTTGGAGGCACTTCCAAGTGCTCTGTCTCAAGCTGAGAGTGGTAGAGAAGGAAGTGGCACTTGCTTGCTGTGTACTAAGTGTCTGTGTGGACCCTGGTGCCACCCACTAACAGTCCCATAGTGCTCTTTGATCTACTCCCTCAATAGAATGAGGTAGAATGGGCCTGATGGAGATTGCATGGTATATTAATACAAATTGTTAAACAAAATTCTGATAAATAAAGACTGTTAGTCCTATTCTCTACTGAATTTTAGCATGCTATTGGGAGGGCCCATCTGGTCTTCTGCGCTACAGAAAAACCACTCCCTTACTTTTTTGTTTTAAACTTTCCATTTACCTTTTTTCCACTGGAGAAAGGAATGGAGGGGAAGAAAATAAATTGAAAGTAGGTTTTTACATTAAAAATTTTCAAAATATTGTAGTTAGCATTTTAATCAAAAATGAAAATTTTTGCAAACCACTCATATTTTTTAATTTTTTTTTTAAACACAATTACCATTTTCCGATTAGCTCTAGTTACATCAAATGTGAAGGTTTTAGAATGAAATTCCTACAACTATTTTGTTATTAGCTCCATGTTTTAATACCGTGTTAAAGAGATTATTTTTGTATCTATGCCCTCTATTGCACTCCAAAAACCACTAAATCTATCACTTGAGAAAGCTCATGTAGGAAATGAAAAATCAGACTATGTATCATAATTAATTCAGTACTGAAATTTCCCTTTCAAGAGTAGTTGGTACACTTCTGCTTTTAGAAGGTTTCAAATATTTCTTGGTACTCTACATAAATACCTCCTGAAAAAAAATGCTTTAGGACTTTAGTGACCAGATTCAATTTCTAAGCAATACAATTCATTACTACTAATAATTTATTATTCAATTCCTTGTTTCTGAAATATAAATTTCCTAAATTATTTGTTTTATAAACTCTAATGCATTAAACTTAATCCTACTTTGCAGTAATTGATGTAATGTTTTTACATTGCCTTTGAGTTTTCCCCTCTCCCCTTCTAAACAGAAATGTTGTACACTTCTGACCTTCAGTAGAGTAGATGGCAGGTTCACATTAACATGCAAAATTATCTACTATTTTATCTATTGCTAGAACACAGAACAAAAATATTAGATTTGTTCATCAACTCACTTTATGAAGTATAGCAGAAGATCTGTGACGAATTTGGCAGATTTAACAATAGGGCTTCCTGGTTCATTGAACGTGCGTGTATTATGTTCTATGTATCGAACTTCCCACATAAGTGAAGAAAGCCGCCTTTGTGGAGAAGGAAAAAAAACAAACATAGAAGACTTTGAATAGTTACATATTTTAATATCAGGGTTAAATTTTTTAAAAAGTCTCCCATATCTCCTTTTAAGCAATTTTAAAAGGAATAACAGCAAAAATTATATTTCTTGGTTAGAGCAAGAAATCATATACTCTTATATAGCGCTCTACCTGGCCAACAACAGGCAGCTTTCTCTTGTTTCTAGCTTCTACATGTGTGTCTGGTGTATGTGGCTATATATGTGGCTGGTGAGTGAAAGGGGTGGAGAATTTTGAGGCCCTTATTGCTAGTCAATCTGGAGATGGGTAGGAGGAATGTACTTCTCATGTTTCCCAGACAGTTCATCTTGCTACCTATAGCTCCTCTCTGTTGCCCAGTCCTGGTCCCTGCCCTCCTAAAGCTGATTGTTAAGGGAGAAAGCCCTAGTGCAATAACTAGAATTCTCTCCCGTAGCCCTCAGTGTACTGCTCCCCAATTACACAACAGCAGTCCCTGCCTGCAATCCTCAAAAAAGGAGATACAATCTATACAAAAACAGTTGTGTGATTTTCAAAAATGAGCACATCCCCCCATTTCAAACTAAATTCATTCTTAAAAGTGAAATGGAAATTGAAAGTAGGCCCAAACTTCCATTTATTTTGCACTTGCAAAGCACAATGGAAGAAATTTCTAACAAACCTTTTGGATTTTTTCCTAATAGTTAAGAAACCAGACAGTGAGTTGGAAAACCAATTAATATGTTCCATTGTGTGCATATGCACACAAAGAAGAATGATTAAATGTGCTTTGTGTGAAAGTGGTACTCAATTCTATAATGTGCTAAAAATAAAGTGAAGGAAGGTAGGATCTTCCTTACATAGTGGTAATATGCTAGGCTTAAATTTAAGTCTCTTGTTTCCAAAGGCTAATGACGTGTCACAAGGAAAATCTCAGGGCAAATTACCAGATATTTCACAAGGGGAGATGCAGTTAACATGCGCAACTACTGTAAAGGAAAGGAAAACTAAAACTTATCAGAAAGCAAAATACAAAGAAAATGAAGGTTACTTACCTGTAACTGGAAGCATTTCTTGTGCTGACCATAGCATATAATATGGTTTGGCACAGGGGCCTTTTGGTGAAACTGTCTAGAACTATGCCAAGTTGCTTATTATATGCAATGGCTCTGTTTTTGAGAAATTGCTATTTCCAGGTGCATATTGGTGATAATACAAGAGCTTGGAGGTACCATAAGAATGGCCTCCTGCCAGGATCAGTATTATATCCAACATTATTCAACTTATATTCAAATCACCTACCATAGGTCACGCAGGTTTGTTTATGCAGATGACATATGACTCGGCGCTCAGTCACACTCTTTTGACATACACCTAATACAGTAATTGATGTTCTTTGAGATGTGTGTCCCTGTGGGCGCTCCACTTAAGGTTCTGTCGCGTCTTGCGCCCTTGATCGGAGGTCTTTTAGCAGTACTTGTCCAGGTTGTGCATGCGCAGATTCCATCTTGTGTCACCTTCAGTACCTCTTTGGTTCACGCACGACCCGACACCCTCAGTTCCTTCTCTACCATAGAGTCCCCAATCAAACTCCGAAGTAGAGGGGAGGAGGTTGGGTAGGGGAGCACCCACAGGGTCACACATCTCGAACAACATCAGTTATTGCACTAGGTGAGTAACCATTCCTTCTTCTTCGAGTGATCTCCCTGTGGGTGCTCCACTTTAGGTGACTATGTAGCAGTGACCATCAATTGGTGGAGGAACTTGGGTGTATGGATGAAAGTACGGACAGGCCCATTGTGGCATTGCTGGTGGATGCCTGTTCTATTGCGTAATGTCTGGTAAACGTGTGGACTGAAGTCCATGTGGCTGCCTTGCATATGTCTGTGAGAGGGATATTATTTAGGAATGCCGTGGTAGTGGAAATTGCTCTGGTCAAGTGAGCTCTTGTACTTGATGGAGTCTGTAGGTCTTTTTTTTGGTAACATGTATGGATACATTTTTTATCCACTTGGATAGCCTTTGGCTGGATAAGGCCTTGCCCTTTGTACGTTCAGCCAATGAAATAAACAGTTTATTCAATTTCCTGATGTTTTTGTTCTTTCTAGGTAGAACGATAAAGCCCATCTGACATTCAGTGTGTGGAGTGTGGCTTCCTGTGGATTCACATGTGGTCTGGGGTAGAAGGTAGGTAAATGAATGGGTTGGTTAATATGGAATCTGAGACTCTCTTTGGCAGAAACTTTGGATGGGGTCTAAGTGTGACCTTATCTTTACGAAATATCATGTAAGGGGCATTTGTCATGAGTGCACTGATCTCCCCTACATCTCTGGCTAATGTGATAGCAACCAAGAATGAGACTTTCATGGACATATACAATGAGCATGTTGCCAGCGGTTCAAATGGTGCTCTCATCATAGCCCTTAATACCAAATTTAAGTTCCATGGTGTTATTGGGGAATGTATAACAGGGAAGGTTCTCTGTAACCCCGCTAAGAACCGTTTTACCATGGGGTGAGTGAAGACCGTAGCTTGATTGATATGATCATGTAATACTAAAATTGATGCCAAGTGAACCTTTAAAGAACTAATTGATAACTCCAATTATTTTAGTTCTAGAATGTAGTCTAGGATGATCGGTACAGATGAGGATGTCACCTTGATCTGTCTTTCTGTACACCAGGAATGAAATCTGTACCATTTTTGAAGGTAAGTCTTCCTAGTTGTAGGTTTTCTACTATTTAACAGTATCTGTCTAACATATTTGGAGCATTCCAACTCCTCTGATTGGAACCAATTAGGAACCATGCTGTAAAGTGTAATTTGTGTATTTCTGGGTGATAAATTCGACCATCGTCTTGTGAGAGGAGATCTTTCCTTGGGGGAAGTGTGATCGGTCTGTGTGCTGATAGACTGAGTAGATCTGAGAACCATGTCTGCCTGGGCCATGCTGGTGATATCACGATGACCTTTGCTTTGTCGGTCTTGATTTTGTGGATAGTCTCAGGTATCGTTGGGGTGGGTGGGAAGTTGAGCAAGAATGCATCACCCATGAATGGAATAGAATCGGTGACATTTTTTATTTTGTTTTGTGGCAAATAGGTCGATTGTGGGAAGACCCCACTGTTGAAAAATATTGTATAGGACCTCGTTGTTCATCTGCCATTCGTGATTCTGTGGGAAGTGCCTGCTTAGGCTGTCTGCAGTAATTTTGTCTTCCTGGTAGGTATGCCGCTGATATTTAGATGTCGTGCTGCATGCACCAGTTTCATAATCTTATTGATTTGGTATATAGGGAGCGTGAACTTGCTTCTGCCTGGAGATTAATATAGAACATGCATGCTATATTGTCCATCATTATTCTTACTGATTTGTTTCTTATGAAGGGTAGAAAGTGTCGACAAGCATTGCGGACTGCCCTAAGCTCTAGCACATTTATGTGAAGAGCGGTTTCTGGTTTTGACCACCTGCCTTGTATCGTGTTGTGGTGTAAATGTGCTCCCCAGCCTATAAGGGAGGCATCTGTCATAATCATAAGTGTTGGTTGAGGCCATGCAAATTGAATTCCAGACATCATGTTGCTTTCATGTGTCCACCATGATCGAGAGTCTTTGATGTTCTTTGGCACTGTCAGCTGTTTGTTGAGGCCATGTTTGTTTGGTCTGTAAACCATTGCTAGCCAGGACTGAAAGGCTCACATATGTAACCTGGAATGTTGGACCACAAATGTCATGGCTACCATGTGCCCCAAAAGCTATAGAGCAAGACATGCTGTAATTCTTGATATGATCCTCATTCGTGATATTAGGTCTATGATGGCCTGAAACCTGGGCTTTGGTAATGATGCTCTGGCTGTTATCGAATTGAGCTGTGCCCCAATAAATTCCAGTTCTTGTGTTGGGTTCAAAGTGGACTTTTTGGTATTTATCTTGAGTCCTAACTGGTGGAATACTGTTACGGTTTGTGCAGTGGCATGTCTTGCTATAGTTTCATTGATTATCCTTATTAAACAGTTGTCCAGATATAGGAAGATTGTAACACCTTGTCTCCTTAGGTGAGCAGTGACGACTGCAAACACTTTGGAAAAACCCCTCTGTGCCGTAGAAAGGCCAAATGGCAGCACCTTGTATTGGTAGTGATTACCTGACACTATAAATTTCAGGAAGCATCTGTGGCTCAGGGTGGATCGTAACATGAAAATAAGCATCTTGGAGGTTAAGGGCTGAGAACCAGTCCCCTTGTTGCAGTGTTGGTATTATCGCAGATAATATGACCATCTCGAACGTCTGTCGTCTCACGAATTTGTTTAGTGCCCTCACGTCTAGAATGAGTCTCCATCCTCCATTCTTTTTCTGTACTATAAAGTAGTGGGAATAAAATTCCTTGCCTCTGTGTTGAGGCAGGACGTATTCTATGGCCCCTATTTGTAGAGATGGTGGTTTATGTCTTGGTGCAAAACTTGCACATGAGCTGAGTCCCTGAAAAGGGACAGGGAAGGGTTGTGGGTGGGGGGGATGGATATAAATGGGATTGTTTATCCCAAGTTGATGAGCTCTGTTACCCATTTGTCCGTTGTAATCATTGACCAATTTAGATGGAATTGTCTGAGGTGAATTTTGAAATTTGTTATGGATGGTTCTGGTACTGCATGCTGAATGGGATTTCTCAGACCATCGACCAAGGACTCAGAACTGCTGTTTGGATGGCGCAGATTGAGTTCCTGAAGATGTTTGTTGAGGTTGTCTATGACCTCTCTGTTTTCCTCTCTGTGACTCATATTACCTATACTGGTGGTGGGGCTGATACCTGTGGGTATAAGGTTGGAATCTATACTGCTTCTTTTTGCTGTAGGTGTATAAATTCCTAGGGTCTGTAGTGTGGCTTTAGAATCTTTCATCGAGTGTAACACGTCATCTGTTTTTTTTTTAAAGAATGCTGGGTCTTATCAAACGGGAGATCCTCTATTTTTGTTTGTAGATCTCTGGGAAGAGCAGCTGCGTGATACCAAGAGGCTCTGCACATCACTATGGCTGTGGCCATGGTTCTAGCCGTCATATCTGCTACATCCAACGAGGCTTGTAGTGAAGTCCTGGCTATGAGCTGTCCATCGGTGAGTAGAGATTTGAATTGTTCCCTTTTATTATCAGGTATTTCATTTGTGATTTGGGCTAGTTTCTCATAGATAGTATGGTCATAATTTGAGAGTAGTGCTGAATAATTTGATACTCTCATCAGCAGGGTAGAAAATGAGTATACTTTCCTTCCTAAGAGGTCAAGCCTCTTCCAGTCCTTGTCCTGCAGTGTTGACTTATAGTTTGTTTGTTTTCCCCTCTGGTTTGCGGCACCTGTGACCAATGAGTTTGCAGGTGGGTGTGTGAATAGAAATTCCATCGCCTTGGCTGGGATATAGTATTTTCTATCATTCCTCTTGTTAATGAGGGGAATTGTAGCTGGCATCTGCCATATGATGTTGGCTGGCTCCATTAACGTCTCATCCATAGGGAGTGAGATTTTTAAAGATGTCATGGTATGCAGGATTTTCAGTAGTTTATGATGAGACTCTATGACCTCTTCCAGTGGAATCTCTAGCTCTTGTGCAACCCTCTTGAATAAGTGATTAAACTGCTTGGGGTGGTCCACAGGAGTGGATGTAATTGGAATGACTGCTTCATTCGGTGATGAAAATGAGTCATGCGGTGACCTGGCTCTACCTGTGTGGGAGCTGGTAGGTCTATCGTATGCTCTAGAGCAGCGGTTCTCACCGGTGGTACTTACCGGAAGGCTGGATGGTACGCGCGCTGCCGAATCCGCCGCCGCTGGAAGGGCCCTCCCACCCGCCCGTATGAAACTCTGCCGCGGAAAATGGGGAAACGGCGGAAGGGTTTCGGCGGCGGGTATTGTTTCCGCCGCGAAACCCCGCCGCCCGTCTCTCCCCGCCGCCGCGAAACCCTGCCGCAAGTCCCCTCCCTTTTTTTTCCCGAGTGGTACTCGGGTCGGGTACAGTCAGGTCAAGTGGTACTTGACCCGACTGTACCTGCCCCGAGTGGTACTCGGGAAAAAAAGGTTGAGAACCGCTGCTCTAGAGTATGTGGAGCAGATTTCCCAATTGTGACATCGCATTTGGTATGGCATATGGGGAGGAAACCATGGTGGTCCGTACCCTGGACATGGCATGTTACCCCTTTGGGGCATATATCCCCGTGACTCCACCAATGCCTGGGGGGTGCAGAGTGTTCTGAGGAAAACTGGGCTTTCTCTAGGTCATAGTTTCTCAACCTGTGGTATGCGTATCCCAAGGGGTATGCGAGACACAGGCAGGGGGTATGCAGCAAAAAACCCAGTGAACAGAGGTGAGCGGCAGCTGCCGACTTCTGGGGAAGCCAAGTGGCAGCCGCCTGCTTCCTGCTTGATCCCAGCTCCTAGCTGGGAGGTAGACAGCAGCTGCCCCAATCCTGGGAAGCTGGGTGGCAGCCACCGACTTTTTGGGAAGCTGGGCAGCAGCTGCCCATGTCCTGCCCAGCCCAGCCTAAGCTGCCAGGTGGGAGCCCGGCGGCAGCCTCCTAGCACTGGTAGCATATTTAGTCCAGATGGATTAGCAGTTCTCTTCCTCTGGAACCTATGCTTTATCCTAGAGAGTGAAGTGGGTCTCTGGAATTCATGGGCAGTTTGAAATCTATTACATTTTTTTTTTCACAAGAGTATAAATTCCCAGAGATCACAGTGTGGCTCTGGAGCCTTTCAAAGTATGAAGGAACTCATCTGTGTTCTCCAAAAACAACTTCAGACCATCAAAGGGGAGGTCCTCCACAGTGCTCTGGAGAATCCGGACAAGCTGGAGTCAGAACGCCTGCATGTAACTACTGCTCTAGAGATAAAATGGGCTGCAGTATCTGCCATATCAAGAGGTACTTGAAGAGACGCCCTGGCAAGTAACTGTCCCTCAGCAGTGATGGCCTGAAATTGCTCCCTTTGATTCAGGAGGAGGAGGTCAATAAAAGCAGTAAATTTCATGTAGTTTGTGTAGTTATATTTTACCATGAGCATCTGATAATTCACAATCCAGAATCGCAGGCTCCCCGATTAATAGGACTTCCATTAAAAAAGATCCAGGTACTTTTGATCCCTGTCATATGGGATCAACTTAGTGTAATATTGTTTTCCCTGCACACTCACCGCATCAACCACCAGAGTACTAGGTGGGGGATAGAGGAATAAAAATAGGAGTCCTTGGTGGTGTCCTAATACTTGCAATCAGCCCATTTGCAAGTTGGTAGTACTTTTGCTGAGGTCTGCCAAACAGTTTTCACAGGATCCAAAAGTGCCAGGTTGATGGGGAGCATGACTGGTTGGTGTTGCTGACTGCAGAATGTCCAGCAACTTGTGTTGCAATTACTTGACCTCAAGTGGTAACTGCAGAAGTTAGACTCCAGTTTTATGAGGTCCTGGAATTGCCTGAATTCATCAGCCATAGACGGTAGTAGAGGCATTACTGCCTCATCTCGTGAGGGAGTTGGTAGTTTCAGGGATAGCTACATATCTGCGCTAACCTCCTGCTCCTTGAATGTCTCCTCCTACTAAGGAATGGTCTGTGATGAAGGAGATTGTATGCCCCTATTGTTCCAGTTGGTGAGGCTCAAGGCCCTGGAAAACTGCTATCGGTAAGCAGCCCAGGGATCCCATTATGACCACAATGGGGAACCATATGGGGAAGGTGTGGTATCTAAGGTTGTTCTCACTGCCTGTGATGTCTTCCCCAAAATTCTGCTTTCTCTGTGGGTATCAAAGGATTGGCCTCATATGATTGGGTGGGAGATCCTGTCACTGAGACTGACAGGAGGCCCCATCATCATCTTCATTGTCCAGTGGAGGAACCTAAGCTGAAAACAGTGGTGAATCAGGTAGTACCACAGACAGATGAGAGTCTGGTGACCAAGTGGGTCTTGGTACCAAGAACTGTTCAGTCCCCTTTAGCAGTTGAGACTCTGGTTCATCTGCCACAGACAATCTTTCAAGTACTTAAATTCTTGGGGTACCAAGTGGAGTGGAGGCAATGGTCTGCTTGTCTCTAGAAGTTAGAATGACCGGTTCCCAATTTTGTAGGGACAGTCCCAATAATCGGGGCTTTGTTTTACACAGGCGCTTATTACTGCTCACCCCCGTCCAGGTTTTTCACACTGGCTATCTGGTCACCCTACTAGAATTAGATAGTACTGAAGATTTAGAATGCTTCAAGGTGAGCACTGATGGAAATGGACATTAAGCCTTGTGTTGTTCCGAGGAACCCATTAGCAAAGTACCGAGGGTAGAGCTATGTCCGATGTTACTGGTCTGAAAAAATGTCTTTCTTAGCCAATGTCTTATCTTGTCTGGAGAGCACCGAAGCTCGCTCGGAGCTATGTTTGCTCTAGGAAAAGCTTTGGGGTTTTCCAGCCACACAGGTACCATAGGAGCCCTTTACCTCTACAGTACCAGGCAGAGAGGTTGAAGTTTCTGAAATGGTTAACCTACTGGGAGACCAAGATCTTTTTGGGACAGACTCCTTAAGAGAGGAGTCAGAGCTCCTCTTCCTGGGACCTTTTAAGATCCCTGGAGTCTTCTCCTTTCTGGAGGAGTGTTGAGTTGAAGTTGAAGGAGTGCAGGATCTGCCCTGTGGCTGCTGTATAGGGGGATTCTCTTCACCTGGCTCTGGAGCAGAGCAAAGGGAATACTCTATTGTAAATAGCCTCAACTTGTTCTCCCAGTTCTTCCTTAAGCCCTGGATTTAAGGGTAGACATACATTACACTTCCTGCAACTTTCCTAGGCAACAAATGTACTTGGAATGGCAGTTGCTAATTCCTGGCAAGTGAGGCAGCATTTAAACCCTCGTGAGCTGGCCATACCATCCCAAGAAGGCAACCCTCCTCAGAAGGAGGGGAGAGGAACAAACTTATCCTCTCAACCACTATAGTAATCTAATTTAACTAACAAACTAGACTGAACTGAACTAGCAATTAGGAAAAAATTCTTTTAGCTGCAGCACACTCGAGGCAGACATGCTCAAGGTCCCGCTCAGACCAAGGCAGTTGAGAAGGAACCGAGGATGGCTTTTCTACGCAGATCTATATAGCCTTAACGTGGGAGCACCAGGAGGTCTGGGACCCATGCACAGGACTAAGAGACACTGCTATCGAAGGTCTCCGATCAAAGGCACATGGGGTGCACGTGCACCTGAAGAGGAGCATACAATAGGGACACTACTTGAAGAAGAACCAAATCTTCAGTTTGCATAAAATTCCTTGGGCAGATAAATATTGTCGTATGATTCATACTATTTTTTAAAACTTAGACATACATCTTGGAACATATTATCTTAAAACAGAACAGTGGAGGGAGAGAGGGAAGGAGAGGGGGTGGTGGTGAAGAATTCTCAAAGCAAATATCTTCTATAAATCAAGCGAAGTAGTCTGCCACAAAGTATTTTAATAGAACAATACTTCATCTCAGATAATTAAATACTGAATGTAAAAGAAAATTTGCTGAACACAGCAGACATTTAGGAAAAGAGATGAAAACTGTACTAACAAGTTAAAACAAAAGACACAAAATAATTTCTGCAAGTACAGTGAAATGGTGTCCTAATTCAATAAGATTTTTATAAAGAGACTTAAATTGCCAAGCCAATAGTTTCTTTTAATAGTATGTTTTATGTGCAGATTCTTACTGTAAACTGCTAATAAATAAATTAAAATGGTGTAACAAGTGATTTAGTAAGGTATATTCTGCCTATTTTTTCACTTTATCTTTTTAAATAATAAACTAAATATTTTCAGTTTGTTTAATTTTAAAAGAATAAATGCAATTACTTTGATTTGAAAATCTCTTTATAGATATGTACCCTAATCCTGCAGTTGGATCCACACACATGCAGCCAACTGCAGGACTGGGCACTTAAACAATTCATATTCTAAAATTCACATCCCTAATTTAACACTTTATAAAATGAAAACCTAAATCCAGGACAGATGCTAATTACATGGTAAGACAGATGGAAACAGTCAACCTATTTCATCTCTTTGTTAGATATTATCCTATAAAAAGACAAGCAAAAAGATCTGTTTGGCACTACTTTAAAAAAGTAACAGAGACTTGGATCTAACCTGTAAAATCTGCTTTCCAGTCTTTGTTTAATGGTACTGAGATCTGTGGGATATGCCACAACAGTGCAATACATTGGATAAGCTTGGAGATCCACAGGTGCCACAAATGCAGAAGCAATATCTAAATACAAATGAAAAGGTTATATCACATAAAGCCAGACTTTTAGTAGTCTGTTTCAGATCTTTTTTATTTTCAACACACCCACATAACCCTTGAAACTTACAATACAAACAGTAAGAAAAGTGACAGAAACAAACAAGAAAAGCCAACATTAGACATTTTAAAATATTAATGAAATTTTATACGCACAAGCATGTGCTGTAGTATATGCCATAAGCATGATTACTTTAGTGATTAATCAGAGCCATCCCTCTGCGCCTGAAAAACTGCACTCTGAGAAGCATGATGGGTGCATTCAAAATATAAAGAGAATTATTTTTTGCTACAGATACAAATCTGTAAGTTATATAATTAAAAATATGCAATTCCAAAATATTAATTGGTGCACTTCTGACTCACTCTGCTTTGGAAAAATACCACTTTATTTATCTTTACATTACCACTCCCTCAGCTTCAAAGTTCTCAAATCTTAATGTGTAAAGCAATTCTTTAGACTGTTACTATAAAAGCTTAGAGGAATTTACAAGGAATTTAGGACAAAGACAAATATGATACAAGCAGAAAAACAATATCCCAGAAAATAAGGGAATTCAACCGAGTGAAGGCTTCACGGCTTTATTTTTATTGATTTATGGTTCTTAAAATACCTGATTTTATAGGGGAGGGGATGAAAAAAATTAATATAAAAAATTTTAAATTCTAAAATATATTTAAAATATGTTATTAAAAACAAGAAGAATTGACAAAAATTAGCAACGAGATGAGCTGGTCTTTTAAGAAAACGGTGAAGCAGAATGTTCTATTGAAGTAAAAAACTGGCTAATCTACTCTTAAGATTGATACAGTAAATTGAACTTTTACACAAAACAAGGAACAAGAACAGTACAGTTAAAAAACAAAACTTCAAACATACTCAAACAGAGTACAGTAGTGGAAACCTTAATTACAACCTCATACTCCTCCAGAAGCAATTAACACACCGAACATATCACCGCTGGTTTTTGCTAACATTACTCCTGTCGTAATTAATGTTTTGTATTATTCTGAGAGAGATTAATGAGTTACATGTAGTATGTTTCTTTATTTGTTGGGGGCAGAAGGATGTTTCTTGTGAAGACATAGTGTGTCCCTACCAAAGGAAACATGCTGCATAGGCAGTCAGGTACTGCTAAGGTTTCCCGCAACCTGGCATTTGCTTGCTTTTTTGCATTAGGGGGTGTCAAATTTAACCAATCTTAATCCCTGTTAAACCAAATTTTTATTTATAATAATTTGCACATTTGTTTAAGGATCATACTGACACACGAAAATTAACCTCGCACATTTCAACAACCATCTTACCACAAGACACACAAAGTGATTCAACATATACATAACTGATATATGCATACTTCTGACTATGTTAATGACAGAATTAGTGATGTGTATGTAGAAAGAATTTATAATGTTGCACTTTTCAGAAGCTGCCTATATATACCAGCACTTGTTCCCACAAGTGGTAAACTCATGATGCACCATTTGCTAATCAATAAATTACACATTCATTCTCCTTAATATTTTGCTGATACAGAAGTTTTTTCTTTCATTGGCCACAACCCAAAGAAAAGAAAAATGATGGCTGAGTACACATCAGCTTAGTTAAGAAAAATTCCATGTACAGGTATTCATCATAAACATTCTCTAGGAAAACAAAACAAGTACATACTTTTGCTATCTGTTCAAAATAAAGTTCCAGAGGGGTAGCTGTGTTAGTCTGTATACAGCAAAAACAAAGAGAGCCCTGTAGCAACTTAAAGACTAACAAATTTCTGCAGGCATAAGCTTTCTTGGGCTGCAACCCACTTCGTCAGATGCAGGATGTAGATGCATCTGACGAAGTGGGTTGCAGCCCACGAAAGCTTATCCCTGCAGAAATTTGTTAGTCTTTAAAGTGCTACAGGACTCTTGTTGTTTTTGTTCAAAATAAAGTTACACTTTTCTATTCAACACAGGGGCCTCCATTATCAACACTAACAAGTGATTTTGGGTGCTCAATTTGAGATATCATAAAGCAGCATTGATTTTCAAAAGGTAAGTGTTCAGTACTTTCTGAAAATCAAGCTCTTCAAGATCTCTCTAGTTACATGTCCAAAAACACTCAAAATCACTCGACACCTTTGAAAGGTCAGATTGTGTATTAAAGGCACCATATAGATTTGTCATGTTGTGAACAAAGTATTTTCTTTTTTTATAAGGTAATAAATTCAAGTAGTGATTTGATGGCTATTGCAGTTGATCAAAGAAGCATTTACTAAACTTGTGTATTGTGGTGTTCTCCTAAAAATGCATATCAACCCTTCCCATGAAAGTTAGCTTGCATACCAAAAGTTTCTTATATTATTCAATCACAAATACTTACCTAGAGTCATGAGCTGGTTTATCCCTGCAATAATTCTGTCACATTCCTCATCTCGGGTTCTGGAACCCCATTCTCCATCCAGAGGTTTGTAGATCAATGTTCGGCATTCAACATCAGTTAAAGGAACACTAGTTCCCAACTCTTCAGGAAACACAGCTGAAATAGTCCATTAAAAAAACCCAGGTGACAATTGGAAAATATTAATCTTTTTATATTTCAAGACAGACATATTTCTATTAAAAACACAAAGCAATTAATATAGACAGTGTATAGAATAACATTGTTTTACTGAATAAAAGTGTAAGGTGTGTAGTTATTTGTTTGCGCAAAAGAAACAGTGCTTTGATACTGTTTTGGGATCTTACATGCTTCATGTGTGTATTGTTACTGGCTAACAAATGTGTTTCCCATAATACAGTTTGCTGAATCCTGCCAGAATTTTGTGGATTTTCAATGTACTAGACTTACAGTCAGTTTGTGGGAGAAGGTATTTTGCGGTAAACAAGGGTAGTTTTGTAGCATGTGACATTATTTAATAAAAAATTATTGATAATTTAACTACATTCTGGGAACTGCAGTGGGTGCTTTATAGTCTTCAGGCAGAGCTTAGAGATATTGGTTTTAACCTATACAGTCCTTGAGACCTGCCTATATTGAAAACGGCCTTTTTCCATTGCTGTGGTAAGTGGAAGTGCTTAAACTGGAGCCCCTGGAACATGAAAGAGCAGCTACCATCTGGGCATTCTCTCAAGGGCATTTGACTTTGGAATTAATATTCCAGTTTGATCAAAATTAGCCAGAATCTGTTCATTTCAGAGCACACGGAAAGGTCCATCTTCTTATTCAGACTTTTAGGCAGGGAAAATGCAATAAGCACAAGTATTTGTAGGTGTAGCAGGAGATTCTTGGGATGTTTGGGTTTGTGGTTGAATGGATATTTTAGATGTTGGTGCTAGAGATGCTGCTGGTTTTATCTTGTGTGTTACTGTACTTTTAATTACATCTAAGAGGTGCAGCAAGAGCCTGGGATAGGTTCTTTATTCTTTAAAACCAAATAATGAGTAAATTGATAAACTTATTGAAATAATAAATAATTGCAAGAGAATATGTATAGTAGGCTGAGCTGAATCAAAGTTATACTTTAAGAGAGAAAGAAAAACAAATAGTTTATGGATAGCAAAGTCATCAATAAGTACAGCAGAAAAATATTCCAAACTGCATTCAGTTTTTACAAAAAAAAAAAAAAAAAAAAAGCAGCAAGTCAGCTCAGAATGTGGCATCCCAGTGATGGACAGAAGAAAGATTGCTAGTGGGCCCACTGGAAAACATGCATTGCAGCTGCCCAAATTCCTTGGACAGTTGGATCAGATGGGGAGTAAGTCCCTTTCACCAATTGGTCCCCAAATACTTTGTGTGTATAAAATTAGAGAGTGCATTGCAGACACAACAGGTCTCTCTAGCACGCAATTTCCACTGAACCTAGCAGGGGAGCAGGCTCATTGGTTCCCTCTAGCTTGTATGTGGGCCAGGCAAAATGCCATCTGTTGAATTCTTGAGTGATTTTGGTCTGTTTCCACTGGGAAAAATAATACCAAAACATTACTTTCTTGCATGGAGAACAGTGAAATTACATAATCCTATGAATTTCCAGTGGGTCTACTCATTAGCAAACTCTTAGGTGTTTTTCTATTACTGATATCGACATGATTACATATCCAGTTACTCCAGTCCACAGGTCAGGCTTATTTTAATAGATGTGTATTTGTAATTTAGTGATTAAAGCATGCATTTATATTGCAATTGCTTTATGATTCTTATTTAGATTGTTTCTTTTTTCTGGCATTTTACAGTGAAATGTGTTCGGTTTCTTTAATTTTAAAAAAATGATTTGCATAAGATATGCTGCCTCCTTTCTAAACTTTTAAATCAAGGTAACACGTGTACAGACTTACACACCATTATTTGGTATGAGCTCCATATCCCAAGGACTCATCTTCTCAGTGTCACCATTGTCCCAGCTTAAAGAAAAAAATAACCCAATTTAAATTATAGTAATTAGTACCATTAAATAGTTAAAAATATATTATACTTACATGTAATGTTTATTTTATAACATAATGAATGCACTTTAAAAACAATAATAAAACTTATTATAAAGGAGTCAAATCACCTAAGTCAGTGCTTGCTATGCAAGATTAAAACTTTACATTAAAATGACTTATTAAAAGCTGAAGTAAGGACAAATTTGCTAACCAGACATTGTAGCACTGAAATAAACTGTCAGGATATTCAGGTTGAAGAGGTTCCTGGCTTTCAATTGTTCCAAACCACCAGGCATCATCTATTACTGACCTGAAACGATCACCTGGACAATACAAAACAATCTCATTAATAAAAAGTACTTTGTTGTCATAGTCCTGTTCTTTTACCAATTTCTACACCACATTTGCCTAGTCCTCATGGTAGTCATTCTTTGGAGATGGCTGTGTCAGTGCACAAATGTAAAAAGTATTCATACTGATACACCTTTAAAACAACAGTAAAGGTTGCTCTTCAGGAAGAACTTATATTAAGTTGTGTAGGACATCAGCAAAAAATATAGGTAATGAGCATATAAAAATTTGCAATCAATATAATTTACATTTATATTAGAACATGTTACAACATTTTCAAGCTTATCACAATAGAATACAGTTTAATTTTTCAATATCTTTAATTCCAATATATATAAAACTTACATATGTAATACATAATTTTCTCAAGAGGATTTCTTACTTTAGAGAGTTCCTATGTTTCCTCCTCTTGAGTACAAACTCCCTCAAAGTCCAGCAAACACTAAACTTCGTATACCAACTTTTTTCTCTTCTCTGAGGGCTTCTGTGCATTCCCACTTGTGGGGAGATTAGAAAGCAGTCTATCCAAGTGGAAGGTAGAGTTCTCAACAAAATATAGACTGTAGCACAGTTTTCCCAAATTGAGTATTAGAGCACAATGCCAATTCTATACAGTAGTGCTAGATGAAAGTTTACACTGAATTTCCAGTGCCTGTTACACAAATCTCCATGTTTAAGTACCCGCCTAAAACATGCCACAAAAGCTACACAGGACTGGTGGAATAAGTTTTAGTCCAGGGAGTACTAGCACACTAGCTAAACTGTAGCAAAGCTCAATCAATACATGCCCTAATCCAGAGTGACTGGAAATGGGGCAATGGACAGATCAAAGGGAAATACTTTGTACTGGTAATGTCTCTGTCCCATATAGAACCTCAGGTAGTAGCAGTGTGTCAACCTGATGGTTACATGGAATAAGTGTCCTTTAAATCAAGAGCCATGTGTGAAGAACATGTAGTTGATCTGTAATAATTTATGGCTAATGTATCCTGACCCGGTATCATGTTGTTTACTGTATACATAAACTGAGGTAATTCTCTAGCAGGTTTGTCAAGATATGCAGCCAGTAGAGGGATGGACACTGATTTCACAGCAAACACCTAAAGGCAGCAAACACCTAAAGGGCTATGACACAATGCAGAAACAACCACTTTGAAGTCTATATATGATCCCCAGCTGAGCTGTCCAAACCAGTTTAACCATGCTCAAGAGACAGATGAGTGAACAAAGGACTTTGGCCGGATTTAAAGAGAGACACTCCCTGAAAGAGACAAACTTGGTTTTGAACTAAGGTGAAGCCAATCTCCAGAGGCAAGAGTATCTGGGTTAAGATAGGTCTGGGTTAAGGTTAAGATCTGGGTCTGGGTTAAGATAGGCAAGAGTATCTGGGTTAAGATAGGTCTAACTAGGACTACAGTGCTGCATACAGACCTGTTACTGTGTTTAAATCCTTTTTCTCTTATGCTTTGTTCCTGCTGTTAATATTAAACAACACTTTGTTTTGAAAAGGCTGTGTCTGGTCACCAGTGTTAACCACTGGCCAAACTCCCAAAGGGAAAATTTACAGGAACTGAACTCTATTGAATTTGCTGAGAAATCATGGTTGGTACACAGGATGCTGCAGCCCATGAATGCAATCTAAGAGAGGGAGAATCACAATCTTCCACCAGAAGAGAGGTGAAGGTGCAGGGTCTGAGACCTGATGGTGTACACTCAGAGACTCCAGAGGGGTCAGAAGTGCTATGTACCTATCTCCTTCTGATAGGGTAAGATTACTCCCAATATAATCATCCTGTATTCTTAAGATTTTATGGTACTTGTTTAGCCTCCTGAGGTCCAGACAGGTCTAAAACCATCCATTCTTGGGAATGAGAAAATACAGAGAATAGAAGCCCTTCCCCTGATATTTTGGAATTATTTTCTCTAAGGCTCCTTTTGTGATGAGGGAATCCTTTTCTTCTAGAAGGATTTTCTTGTGAAGTGTGTCTGTGAAGAGACATGTGTGTGTGACAGTATATTCATCATGGATGGTCTCCCGTACCCCGTGACTGGAAATAACCATGCATCGGGCATCATGGGGAAAAAAAAAGAAATAAATACTAAAATTAAAAGATTAAAATTATAATTATGTACAATTTGGGCTAGCTAAACCAAATGTGGTTAGGAAACAACAGATACAGCAGAGAGTCCTTTCTGCTCACTTTGTCAATGGCGAAGGAACTGAAATAGTTGTGGGTGGGGTGCACTCCCTTTATGTAATCTTGAATGCTCAACTTTCAATGAGATGTGTGCACATCCTCCAAATGACTACTACGAAGAGAGTCCTACAAACTTACTGCCAGGGAGTGCCATTTCACAAATAGGAACAGAAGTTCTCAACGGAGGAAAGATCAGGAATAGCTTTTTTTCATGCTTTAAAAACCAAACCAAACCAAAACAGTACAAGTAGCAGATTTTGTCTTCCCCATTTTTCTTGAAGGATTCTTTAAAAGACTAGTGGAACTATGACATCACAAGAGCCTGAAAGCAATTGAGGTGGGAGGGTTTTTTTTCTATATACTTTTAAAAAGTCTGATTTTATTAATAGCTATTTAATTCAAACTTCTAAGAAAAATTCTCTTTGTGAAAGCCAACATTTCAATTAAGAGGAGAGTGCTCCATCTTAGGTCTTTTGTCCTGTAAAGGGTTTTTGAGCAAGTAAGGGAAGACAAAATCTGATATTCCTGATATTTATAAGTTAAAATAAAAACATACATTTTTTGAGAGGAAGAATTAAAAACACCCTACACAGACCTTCTTTGTACTCAAGAGGCTAAAAAAGGAAACCATTTTATCTTCCTTTGCAGGTCACCTTTAATCTCTTATTTTTTCCTCACATGTAATTGTGTTCAATCGCAAAGTTTAATTCTGCAGGAGCTATGGTACTGCTGAGCGAGCAGTAAGCATGGCATCTGTCTGAAAATCAGTAGATCTTGCTCTCCAATTCCAGCATAATATTTTATCTTTGCCTAAAGAAATAAGGCAACATGAATGAAACCAGATGCATTTACGGAACTTTTTACAAAACTCTCCACCTACCTATATTCCATCGTCTATGTTTAGCATCATCAAACTGCTGCCGCAAGACTAGGAAATCTATAACATCTGGCATATCATGGTACCTAGTTACAATCAAAATGGCACAAGAATGATTAAGGTGAAAAACCAGCAATAGAATATAGAGAACATTGTTAGATATCAAAATGCATTTAATGAATCTGAATTCAATGTAAATATCTTAAATTTATGTCACAGAAAATTTCTGTTTAAAAATAAAATTTATCTTTAAGATTTAGTAAATTTAAAATTTTCAATATTACAAAAAAGAGTTCTGCTATTGGAACAGAAATAATGCTTCCCTTACTTCATTGTGAATGATCCTCCAGTCAGTTTACCAGTATCTGGATCAAGAAAAGCAAGTTTAAGACAGCAGAGAGTAGGTAATCCCACTTCATATTTAATCCCAACTATTTTCATCAGCTCTTGTTCCTGAAGTAAATAAAACAACATTCTTATTTAAGGTTGTTGAATATAAGACGACTGTAAAAGAAATATGAAATGGAAAAAATGGATGTACTTCTGTTGAACAACAGATTTCAGTGGTGAACTATGCAAATAAGATTATTAGGTCAAATACAGACCTTTCAAATTTACTCCCTGAGATCAAAAATCTGCAATTCCCCAATATGACCACTTTGTATTGAATTGTTTGGAAACTTAAAAGTGTGTTGCAGTGAACAATTAACAAGGGTTAAAAAAAATAAATCACATTGATACATGAACATCAATTAGATCAAGGGAAATGTACAGTTTTAACAAACAGGTTAAGGAATGTCTGTCATCCTTCTCAGTAATCAATTAAGCTATTACAACCATGACATTTAAATATTTATTTACTCGTTTAAAACTTCTGGGACAACCTTTACATTTTTTAATCTTAATAAAATGTTTAAAACACAAAGTTAAAAATATCTGAATTAAAAAGATTCTGTCAGCAAAACTATAGATACTTTATGTCAAATATCATGTATACAAAAGTTCTTTTCTATTACTTATTTTAAAGACACCAAAAAAATTGAAAAAGCAAAAAATATTGTACCCGTAGTTCCATTTTATGCCACGGCTGTTTTTTTGGATTAATGCTATATATTTTGTTCTTTTTTGCCATTACAACGTATGCTTCATGACCTTGTCGGAAATAGTAAACCTAAGAATGAAACACAAAAATTAATTAAGCAACATTTTAAAATGCCAAAATGTTAGCACACTGCTGATACACAATGTGTTCCAAATCAGGATGGTACAAGTATATGCAAATAAGGCATTTCAAAGTATCTACAAACGATTATTTTTTTAAGCAATGATAAGCTACAGTAGTCGGAGTAGGAACTCCCAAGTTATCAAGATAATGCACTACCCAATGGGTACACTCAATACTGTAGTGGATCCAAGTATGGTTCAATTGTTCGTAGTAGGAATAAATTGTTAGTCTGCATAAAAGAGACTAATGAAACGCAAAAGGTTCACAAACTATAGCTACTACTCCATTTTACAGCACATGGAATCTGCTACTTTTAAGTTAGAAGAAATAATACTAACATGCTTGTGTATTAGGTGAAACTGGAGAATTACTTTATGGAGAAATACAAGTTCTATACTACTATTCTGAGAAAATAAATTCCTTCTCTCTTAAAGGCATATGGCCTTGTGGATCGAGTGCTCGTATGGCTTCTCTCAGCATGGCATGAATGCATTTTAGCACAATCATTTCTGAAAATAAGGGAGAACTAAAATAAGTATATACTGTCTCTTACCTTATTTTTCCCATGAAATAATTTTGATGGGTGTTTATAAACTTACTAGCAATGTTTATTCTGGAAATCGTAATAATTGCATTTTCAGGCACTGGTGTATGATTTATATAATCTACTTTTACTCTCCAGTGGAATAGTATTTGTTTTATGCAATAGTATCTTTATGATGCATTTAGATGCTATAGAAATCTGTTATCCATCATAGTAACCAAATAAACAGCCAAATATACAAAATTACGATGAGCGCAGTAACTACTACACTGAACATTAAATCACTTTAACACTGTCAAAAGACAGCTAATTCAAAGTTCAAGCAGACACTTTCTGCTTAATTTATGCTATAGGAAAGGGGAAAGTGGAAAAAGGCAAAGGGCAGGATTTTCAAAAGCACGTAAATGATTTAGAAGCACAAATCCCACTGTAAGTAATTTATGGTACATTATGCCCCTGCAAGGTCAAAATAACTTCAATGGATTTTAAAAATTGCATGCTGTCCACACAATAGTTTAGAACAATTCTATGTGGCAACAAATTTCACTGGCCCTCAGTCAGCATACCACTGCACAGAATGTCACAGGGATTAACCATTTATTTATGTTGCTAATTATTTTTCTTTAAGTCACACAAATGCCATTGAGCAAATTAAACCATTAGATGTGGGATGGACAAGATCTAAGTAGAATCTTGGATATGACTGAATAAATTAATAAACATAGACCATTTTAAAAATATTTAGGTAAATTTGTAATAGCCAATTTTTTTTATTAAAAGAATATTTCCTTCCACTGACATCCTGTATGACAAGGTTAAGATTAGAGCAAATTTGTACACCTGGGGTTTGAACTCCTTAACACAGACCTTTCTGTGGGAGTACTAAAATTTTTACTATCAACTGATGAACACTGCTGGCATAATGATGAAACAAACTCACTGGAAACTGTGAATGTGCTATGCGGATATGTAATAAAATAAAAAATGAATCCCTTCAAGCTAATTAGAACACAAGGCTTGAAGAAACAACAAAAACATGCTGTACACATGTGTATCAATTTTAAAAGAATAATTTTCTTTATGAAATTACCTAAACCAGCAATCTGGGGCTCTGTGCAAATTCAGATGAAAGAACAACAGTTTACATCAAAAACATTTTACTATCCATTCCCAATATAACACATGGAAAGTTAGGTATGGAACTCCCAGGGTTTCTTTGTATTTTAGAAAATTTAAAAAACTCACAAACCAACAAACACACAGTCACAGTGAAGCCTTTGCCATTTGATACAAAAACTTATAGGCAATTAATGCCATATTACAGAAGATTTAATTTAATTTAGGTCATAGAATGAAACAACCTGTAACTAACCATTCAGAAAAAATGATTACTATCTTTTCATAACTGTTGTTCGAGAGGTGTTGCTCATGTCATGTTAGGTTTGCTTGCTGCGCATACAGTTGCCAGAGATTTTTCTCCTAGTGGTATCTGTAGGGCAGGTTCTAGCATCCTCTGGAGCTGTGCGTGTATGTGCTGGTATAAGGGGCTTTGCCAGACCCCACCCATTTCTGTTTCTTCTTGCCGGCGACTCTGACAGAGGGGTAGGAGGGTGGGTCATGGAATGGACATGAGCAACACATCTCGAAGAACAGTTATGAAAGGTTAGTAACTGTTTTTCTTCTTCGAGTGCTTGCTCATGTCCATTCCATGTTAGGTGACTCAAGCAGTACCTTAAGATATGGGCTCAGAGTTTATGGTCATGCTGACTGCAACACTTCTCTCCCAAAACTAGCATTTTTCCTGGCCTATTGGGTGATAACAAAATGGGATGCAAAGGTATGAACCAATGACCACGTTGTAGCTCTGCAGATGTCCTGGATTACCACCTGGGCAAGGAAAACTGCTAAGGAAGCTTGAGGTCTTGTGGAATGAGCTGTCACAATGGCTGGAGGAGTGACATTTGTCTGCTCATACCAAACCTTGTTGCAGGTGGTTATCCAGATTTCTCTGCCCATTTGGGTGAGGGGCCAGAGAAAGAGGGAGTCTGCCAGACGGCCTTAACAGGGCTTATTACTGCCATTGATTGGCAGGGCAACTTGACCGGGGCAGTAGCAGCCAATATGTCAATGAGGGTGTATAAGGCTTCCCAAAGTTCCTCCGCTTCCAGGCGCAAGTTTGAAGTGACCCTCTTCAGTCAGTCCCAAGGAGCCTTAAAGTCGTCCTGTGGCAAGAGATAACTAGGTCCTGCCAGGGCTTCATATGGGGAGGATGATAAGGAAGCTTGTACTTGGGGAGGGGCTCCTTCCTTCTCTTCCACGTCCACTATCTCCCATAGGTCAATTTCTGGACATCGGTGCCAGGATCAGTACCCAAGTCTGAGTCTGGTGCCCCATCTGTCTGACGCTGCTGAGCCCAAGTAATGTGAAGAGGGATCATGAACAGGGGAAACCTCCCCAACACCACCATACCCCCAGAAGATTCCAATAAGGCCACTGCATTGCCCATTGGCTAGCCAGCCAACCGTTCACTGGAGGCCCAATACTGTAGCCCGCAATGGGGTAGGCTGGGTGCCCTCAATGTCCCTTTGGTGCATTGAGTTCCTCCTCTGAGGTGGAGTCTTCCCATTGTGACCAAAGCGGATCGGGGCCCGCTTCTGTGTCTACCGGTCGCCAGGGGTGTGGGGAGTGATGTCACACTGCAGATCACCACTGTGCTGGGGATTTGTGCCATGCCAGGGACTGGTAACATGCCAGAGAGCAGGGCACTGACATAATCTGTGACTTGCCCCTGAATGGTGCCCTGTCTCCTGCCATCAGAAAGGTGCCAGTAGCTTCCTGTTCATTTCTGCCTGCAGGGGCCATTTGCACTGTGTCCCGATGGAGTGCGGGGGACCGGTGGGGACAACAGCCCTTGAAGCTTGAAAGGCTTCAGGCATGGATGGGACCACCAGACCTCTGGCATTGCCTGGAGCGGGCAGTGGGTCTTGGACCAGACTCAATGCCCTCTGCGTAGTTGATGGTGCCGATGTTGGTCCTGGGGAAGTGGAGCAGCCCGACAAGGGTCTTGCTCCCTCTACCCGCTTGTCCTTTACTTGTGCCCTCTGTCGGTATGCTATTTTTTATGTTTCTTCCTTAGCACTGGCGATGGTGAGTGGTGCCAAGAAGTGCCCGGTGCTGGAGACACACTTTGCACTGATGCCAACATACTCAGTGTGGCATTGGAGCAGTTAGGCCAGAGGTCCCAAAACTGTGGGGCACACCCCCCCTAGGAATGTTGGGGGGGGGCACTGCAGTGCCAGGCCACCCCCCATGGGGAGCAGGGAGGAAGTGCAACCCGGCCCTGCTTTGCCCCCGCCCACCAACCATGGCCCCCTGTCGCAGCATGCAGTTCCCAGCTTCTGCACCCAGTCACAGCCCCCGGTTATGGCCTCCGGCCTCCAGGCCCAATTCCCAGCCTCGGCCCTCAGACCCACTCCTAGCCACAGCCCCTGGCCCCGATCGTGGCCCCCGTTTCAACCCAGATCCAGTTGGGGGGGGGGGGGTGGGAAACACGGTAAAAAGTTTGGGGACCACTGCCTGAGGACAGCTTCCATCAGGATAGCTTTCACTCTAATGTCCCATTCCTTTCTTGTGTGGGGTTTGAAGCCCTGACAGATCTGGCAATTCTCTCTTCAGTGGGACTCATTTAGGCACTTGAGACAGTCAGCTTGCGGGTCGCTCACAGGCAAATGCTTCCCACAGGAGGCACAAGGGAAACCCAGGGACCAGGGCATGATGGTCCCTGGGTGAGGAGTCCCTAGACAGGGGAACCTATCAACTATATACACTAATATATACACACTATTATTTACAGTAACTATATACGCTAAAACAATCAAGTATGAATGAATCACTAAACCACTAAGGATAGAAGCCTTGCTGGAACAAGAGAAGACGTTCCAGCAACCGTCATGGGCAGTAAGAAAGAACTGAAGAGGTGGGGGACTGGTGATGCCCCTTATACTGGAGCACACACGTTCAGATCCAGGGGGCACTAGAGCCGGCCCTATGGATACCACTAGGGGAAAAATCTCTTGCAACTGTGCACACAGTACGTACATAGCTAAAGTCTTTAAAGTGCCACAGAACTCTCGTTGTCTTTGCTGTATACAGACTAACATGGCTACCCCTCTGGAAAAATACCTAACACAGAATGGACATGAGCAAGCAGTTGAAGAAGAATATTATATGTATTAAAGACGTGGCCCTTAAATCATCATTCTGCATATGCAATCTTTGAAGTTACACAATTGGGCGTGAGTCATGGAATTTTGGCAGAAATTGTGATCTAATTTGTAGGAAGAGCAGCAGAGTTTACTAAATGCTGGAGCTAAGCTACAATTCTGAATTATTTAAATTTAGTGACAACCATTTATTACAGCACTATATTTTTGCAACAGAAACCAAATCCTAATTACTGGAACAAACTACAAATAATTTGTTCTTTACTTGCCATTCACTTCTACCAACCTTCTCTATATAAATTAAACCATTTATACACACCAATAAAATATTTTAATTTTAATTTTACAAATAAGGAAAACCTCATCAAAAGCACAGTAACATTAGAAAAAACAGCATGCCTAGTCACAGAAAAATATATCTTAGTCTTTTAATAAATTCCACAGATTCTACAAATTCTGGATGGTATCTCCACCATATTACTGATACCATGCTAAAGAACATTCAAGCAGTCTAAAGTGCAGAATGTTCTCTTCAGACAGATAAATAGGTAGTCCTTGGTTGCATTTCCTTAAAATATGTAACAAAATTTGCAAGTAGTGCTAACAGGAAATGAAGCTAAGTGCTATTTATATGGTTAGCTTAACTAAAGATGAAATTGACCAGATTTAGGAGAACAAGCCACAAAAATAAACAAACAAACCTATTTGGATTTATCAACCTCCTGGCAAATGCTGTAAACTATGTTAATACTCCACTCCCCGCACCTCCCCCCAAAATTCAAATTAGCATTAAGTATCTCCTCTCAAAATGTATCTCCAGCTACACAAATAGTTTTACTCTGTAAGTCTTAACATGGTGTTTTTGGTTTTTTTGCATGTAATAAAGATTATCAAGATTGCAAAGCCAAACGCTCAGGAGTTATGAAATCACAGAATTTATAGAGTCCTGCATATCTGCGGATATCTGCTTTATAAACACATATGTGGACCATTTTTGTGGATCGTGGATCAGATGTGGATACAAATTTTGTATCTGCATAGGGCTCTAAGAATTAGGGTTGCCTGTTTAACCTTAATTCAGCCTCCTTGTGTGTATGTATTCTGATACGGTCTTTAATTACATGATCACATACTATTATTTCCACAAGACCTTGCGTCATTCTACATGTAGAATGGACAATGCTCACTTAATGAACAGCTATTCTATATTTGGTTTTCTCCTCATTGTTCGAAGTGTGGTTCCATGCCTTATTTACCACACAATATCCAAACCCTGCTGTGAAGACAGAACTATTAATCTCCTCATAGGCTTTTTCTATGGGGCTCAGCACTATGAAAGTCTTAACAATCATTAATGAATTTATTTTCACAACCCTCCTCCCCCTCCGTGAAATATGTAGGTTCTATCCCCTTTTATTTCAGATGCCAAAGTGAGGCAGAGATTAAGGTGAAAAGTATCCTCTCATTTTGGGCGCCCAATTTGAGACACTCAGGGCCTGATATTTCAGCATTATAGCACTTAATATGTTTAGAGCACAGCTCCCACTGACTTCAGTTGCAGTTCTGAGTACTCAGCACTTTTGCAAATCAGATGCCAGGGTCTCAAGTTTAACATCCAGAAAATATGGAACATGTGACTGCATGTGACACATCTGGTGTATGAGAGTTACTTAGCATCACAAAGAAACTCTGTGGCAGGCGCAGGTATAGAATCCAATTACTCAGAGTGGCATTCAAATACTTTAACTATAAGACCATCCTCTCTTTCCTGCAAACATCTGCCTCGCTCATCACACACCTTCCAACTTATGCAACTAATGAGGCAGGAGTCCTATGGATTCCAGCCTTCCTCAGTATACAACTTTGATTCATTTCCAAAACATTGTATTGTAATGCTTACATACAAAGGAGCTGAATTAAGGTTGCCTGTGCATTTCCTCACTTTTGAGTGCTTGAATTTGCAATTTTAATATTATTTTAGTGTGTAATTCCTTTTTTTTTTTTTTTTTTTTTAAAGCAAACAGAGAAAACCAAGTTCCATAATGTGGTATTGTGTTGGCATCCAGATGGGCTACCTGCAGGGTTGGAATCTTTAGATACATGCACATACCTCTACCACTTGAGCTAATGGGATAACTGACAGGAATAAAATTTGTTATCCTTTATGTGGACCAGAACTAGATGTGATGAAACACTCTGCCAATGGGTTTTACTAGCGCTGGTTGAAACTTGGAATTGTTGTTTAACGGGAAATTTCCACTAACCAAATATTTTTGAAATTTCCCATGAAACAAAACCAAAAAAATTCAGCTTTGAAAATTTTTATTTTATTTAAAAATTTTATTTCAAGTATTTTTGAACTAGGTACAGCAGTACTCATCTTATTTTCTAAATCAAATTACAACAAAAATAGAAGACAGTTTGCTCTAGAAAATAAGGCAAGAGGTTAGTCCTGCTTTGAGCAGGGGGTTGGACTAGATGACCTCCTGAGGTCCCTTCCAACTCTAATATTCTATGATTCTACATTTCAATCAGTATTAAAGAGCATCTAACCTTAATGATTTTAAAAATAAAATACAATTTTGAAACAATATGGGAATTTTCCAATATAAAATTCTTCGGAAAAAAAATTAATTTAAAACTCTCTGTGATAATTTTTTTTAAACCAGTATGATTTCTCTCACATAAAATCAGTTTAATCAAAACTGCTTTTTCTGACGGAAAACTATTTTGATAAACATTTTCTGATCAGCTCTGGGTTTCAGATACTGGCTGACAGCAGAGGAATGGTGAAATCTAAGGATCTTTGGCCATTACAGGCTTTGGAGAGGAGAGTACTCTACTGGGCACAAACTCCTCTGCACACAGACTCTTCTGCTGCTTCAGCTCCCCCCAAGCTGGACCCTTTCTGCCCCATTCTCTCAACCTGTCCCTGCCAGTCCAGTCTCTACATCACCACTAGCTTGCTCCTCAACCCCAGTCCCATTCTACTCATCTAGCCAGTCCCAGTTTCACTCCTCAGGCTTCTGATCCCAGTCCCAATCGCCTTTCCAAGGAAGTTCTAACGTCACCTCTTTAGACTCCCCATTCCAGTACCAGTCTCCCTGACTCGCAGCCACTCCTAATCTTCCCCACCCTCTCGATCTCAGTCTCTTTGCCTAGCCAATACCAGTATCCTCTCCAATCTCTCCCCCTTGCCACTTGACTTCCTGTTCCCCCCTTCCCCTTACCCCACTGGCTCCCATTCCCAGTTTTCCTTCCTGACTTCTCACTCAACCTCAGTACCCTCACTTCCCTCAGCTCCTTGTCACAGGCTCTTTGCTCAGCCAGTCCCATTCTCCCCCTGCAAACTGTTCCTTGTAAAATCTCCCCCACATCCTTTCCCCTGCCCTGCTGCCAGACTCCAGTCCCAGTCTCTGCCCCCAGTCTACTCCCCCAGCCCTCCCTCACAATGCTCTAGGTCCAACTCCTGTGACCTCTGCATTTGAATCAGACTACTTGCTCCCCCATGTTGCCTGGGTGCCAGTAGGGACTCATTGTGAGCACAGGAGAGACAGGCTCTTTGTTTCAGTGCCCAGCCCCACCTCTACCAGGGGCAGCTATTACAGGGAAAGTCCAGCTTCACTACTGTAGACTTGGGCTGCAGCATGTTCAGTCACTTCATGGGGACAGTGCACATGCAGTCTACTCAGTGCTAGGAGCTGGGGAGGCTCCTGTATGTTCAGGGAGGATGGAATCTTCAGAGAGATTTTAGCTGTTAAGATCTAGCAAGTCTGTACTGAGCATGTGCAAAATGCAATTTTTCAAAGGCTTTTTACTTGGCCAACTTTGGGTAGATTTTCAGAGATAGCAAAAGGCACATCCCTGATACTAGTTCCCACCTTCTTGTCAAATTTCACGTTCCTGCTCTAAAGCAACCAAAGCCAGAAACATGAAGGAGCCCCTATCTGAAGAGCTCCTCTTGCTTGGGCTTTCACTCATGTTTCAGGAAACAGGGAGAACATCCATGAGATGCTGGTGGACATTCTGGTGGCATTTTCTGACCTACCGAAGGCACCTGTCAGAGGATGAGGATGACAATACAGACATGGAAAACTCAGATTCGCTGATGCTGCTTACAACTCTCAAAATAACCACTGATGCCCCCATGTGGCTTCTGGAGCAGGGCCACAAGAACAGACTGGTGGGATCATATTGTCATATGGATATGGGATGACCAGCAATGAATCCAAAACTGGCACATGAAGAAAGCTACTTCTCTAGAGTTTTGTAAGCAGATTGCCTCAACCCTCCAATGTTAGGATACATGCATGTGGGTTGCCATACTGGTCAAGAAGGAGGTTCTAGAACCATCTGAAGTTGGCTACCGTGGACTGTTACAGGTCCATAGCTAGCCAGTTTGGCACTGGAAAGTCAACTGTGGATAAGGTGATGGCGGAGGTTTTTCAGGCAACCAGGCACATGGTTTACCCAAAAGTAGTGGGCATACAATATCCCTGAAGTAACTACTGGTTTTGAGGGAATGGGGTTCCAAACTGTGCTGGGTCACTGCTGGGACTCATGTGCCCATAGTCGGCCCTCCTCAAAGAGCATGAGAACAAACAGCAAAGGGTACTACTCCACTATTATGCAGGCCCTTGTGGCCCACAGAGGCCGATTTATGGATGGCAACATGGGCTGCACTAGGAAAGTTCATGACACCAGGGTTTTCCAACTATTAGTAATCTACAGTCATGGACAAGATGCAACAATTTTGCAACCAAATGACTATCGCAAATGGAGTTACTGTCCCCACTGTGATTTTGGAGGACCCTGCATAATAGGGGACTCCTTTCGCCTTGCCTTATGGAGCCATACTCTCACCTCAGAAAACCTGGTAAAAGAATATTTAATCTCACTGTCAGCAGGTGCAGAATGGTTGAAGATGGGTTTGGCAGATAGAAATTCAGCTGGTGCTGTCTGCCGACCTGTTAGGATTCCAGTGTCTTCAATGCTGTTTGCATTACTATGGCTTGCTGTGCTCTTCACAATCTTTGTGAAGCCAAAGGTGAGCCATGTGCCCCTGAAAGGACCTATGACAATAATGGATTGCTGAACCAGTACACTAAACCGGAAAATGTGCCTATCATAGCTGGGGCAGGATGCACTTGGGCAACACAAATAAGGGATGCTCTGTGCTCCCACATTATGGGCTTACATGGGCCAATAGAAGAGGGAGAATAGTATGTTTATGCATGTGCTTGTACAATATTTACAGTAAATGAGATACTGTTACATCATTCAATGAAGGGGGGGAGCATTGATTGCCATGTGTTGTACTTACAGGTGACATGACTGATTATGAACTGGGGATAAGCATGTGTGGCAAGAACTGTGGATTTACAATATTGATTCACACAGAGAAAAGTACTGAGTACTTGTGTTTGAATACAACTTCCCAGCTGTCCCCTATCATGCATTTATCTTTATTATTTAAAATACACATTAGATGATGTGATGCAGTGATGGTAATAGACATTCTTAATAAAATAAAACCTTTATTTGTGAACATGGATGCAAACAAAAAATATATTAAATCACTGCCAGCAGAGCAGGTACTACTGACATAACACCACACCAATAATAAACCAACACCAAAACTATTAATAAAACAAAGTGCATAAATCAAACATTAAACGCAGTGGCAACAAAGAAATCTCCTAAGGTTGTGTCCCTGCTAGCTTCCTATTCTCCTTTCCCTTTCTCTCATGTTTAGTATGCACTTGGCACCGCTGCACAGGGGTGGGACGCCTGCAAGGTGGATGGCTCAGCACTGGGTTAGGGTATTGCACATGGTAGATTTGCCTTGTCCAGCTGCTGTTAAGTCTTGGTTGCATGGGCCACCCAAACCATGGAATTGTCCAAACTGTTCCTGCTCTGCAGCACATGGTCCCGCGAAGAGGACTCAGGCCATGGTGCAGGCGCAGCAGGAGCCTGTACTCTTGGGGCTATAAGCATAAGTAACCTCTCAAACAGGTTTTTCTTCTATGCTCTATCTTCTTCTCTTAGCTGATGTTCTTCTTCTAGAAACTGCACTGCAATTCTGTCCTCTCACTCTGCAGCCTGTCTGTGCCTTTCCACTTGTTGTGAATCCTTCTCCCTCTGGTATTGCACCTGCTTGTTGTCCCTGTCCAGAATGTCCACCATATGTTCATCACAGAAACACTTCTGCTTGGACTGGTCTATGACAGTTCTGCATCCCAGGGACCTGCTTGACTGTGCCCACACAGTGGAAAGGCCTAAAAGTAGACATCAAACAGTGCATTATTGTTTTACTCCTTTAAAATGGGTTTCTGCAGACAAAAATGGCTCGTGGAATCTGAAGGCCCAGAAATGATACTTCGTAAAACTGAACTTCAACATATTCTGAGAGGAAGATTTCAGTTCCCAAAAGCTGTGTGAACACAACTGAATGAATCACAGTGAAACGAGTGCAGAAACAATAGTAAATTAAAATTTAAAATTTCTTTCTGTTTAAAAATTGCAGACCAGCTTGGTTTGTGGGCAGGGAGATGGCAGCTTACTAACTAAGCCTTCTCCAGAAAGGTTCCAGAATGGCAAAGGGACATTTTATTTCAAGTTGCCAAGTGGCAAGCCAACTGTGTATGCCACAGAGGTTTTCAACTTATGGTGACTGAATGCACATCTATGAGTGGAGTGGACTGGCGCTCTACAGAGCTCGGACTGGAAAGTACCGTATTTCCCCATGTATAAGACGCTCCCATGTATAAGATGCACCTTAATTTTGGGGCCCGAAATTTGAAAATAAATGTATTACGGTAAATCACCGGTAAGTACCACTGTATAAGACGCACCCAATTTTTAGACCCCAAATTTTTCGAAAAAAGGTGCGTCTTATACATGGGGAAATACGGTATTCATTTTCCCAAAATCTATCTATCTTGAATTTCCTACTATGGGAAAAGTTTGCAGCTATCAGCATCAGGATTGGGCCAAAATTTATGGGGGAATCAATAGGATGCTGTGTTAGCAGCCACATGGATTGCTTCCTCCCTATGGCTGCCGATGCATGCTGGTCTGAGAACTACTACCCAGTGATCACATGCAAACACGCACAACAATAAAAATGCTCAACGAACTACACAGCCACTCCCTCTACCCCCTGGCACATTTCTGGAGTACAAACAAACCCCCAGCCGTACTGTGGACATTGATTCCATCACCCCTCGACTACATTTAACCTCCCCCCAGACAGTTTACCATTTAAAGGCAGCTTATTACATTGTGGCAAGGCCAATTTGTACAGCATGGCAAACTAAAAGGGAAGGCAATATATAGTTCTTACTTTTAACACTCTGGCACATTTTTGTAAGAATGTGCAAGTTTCTAGTAAAAATTAAATTTTAAATCCTTGTTTTATTGTTGTTTGTGCTTCCCAGTTTCCATATTGAATTCCACATGGTGGTGGTGCTATTGCTATGGCACTGGCATCCAGTGTGCCATTGGCAGATACACACTGCTGCCAGTAGTTTGTAATAAATTTTGCATTGGGTCATAAATCAGAAATCCTTCCTATCTATATGACAACAACAACCATCAACGTGGAGCCAGAAACTTACCAGGTTGAGAGGCTAATTCTGCTTCTTGCGTTTCTGCTGCCGGTCCTGCAACGGACTGCTCCCCCGCAGAATCATCAAAAAAGTCTTCTGATTAGAGATCCAAGATGTGCTGCAGCTACTCCAGCAGCAAAGAATCCTTGGAGACTGAAGTCTTCACACAAGAGTCATTTCAGCAGCCTGACTGTGTGTTTGCCTGCTCCCCTCAGGTGCCATTCTAGATTCTAGGGTCACTGTCCCTGCTGACCAGGCTGTCATGAAGCGCTGGTGGCTCAGTGCTTGGTGCCATTCCCAGCACCTGGTCAAACTCCTCATAAAAAAGACACGGTGATGGTGAGTTCCAAGAGGTGTGATTTTCATCCCTGACTTTCCATAGTTGTTCTCGGGTTGCTTAATCCACTCCTTGCACTAGTACGATGAATCCCCAAAGCTGGCAGCTTCTTCACTATTTCCTTGTATGCAGTGTCATTTCTGGAACTCTTGCTGAAGTCAAACTGTTTTCTCACCTCACACCAGAGATTAACTAAAATCTTATTGTGCTCTGATGACCAGGAGTTGCTTGGCAAAGGACTTCTTCTTAGTGACCATTATAAATACAAGAGAAGGTTCACTCTGCTTACAGCTGAGCAGTCAGAATAAAATGGAAGGGTTAAACACCAAGCAGCTGTACTTGAACCAGAGGGGCTGTTTCCATTTCTTGGAAATCAATTGGCAAGAAATGGGGAAAGGACACCATCAAATGGGATTGTGAGATAGGATTGTGGACTTTCAGGACCCCAGTCTGGGGAGCTGTGGGCCAGAACTGCATCCATGCTACAAAATTTTGGATCTACATCCCTGAAGGACTCAGGTTTAAATCCCTCCCCCACCCATGGGGTCCTGGGGCCTGCGCCTCGAGGGCTTGCTGGCCTGAGTCAGACAGAATTGTGTGTAAGCAGGAGGAGGTTATGAGCCTGAGCTTGCATTGCAGTGTAGACATACCCTAAATTGTTCTGACTGAAATTTTCCAAAAAATTCAGCCCAAGACAGACACTCAGTATGGAAAATTTCAGCCCAAATTCTTAAAGTTTTTCAAAGTCACAAGCAACACAAAACAGGGTGTTAGGGAAGTGCTGAATATTCTTAATAATAGGTGATGTTACCAGCCCTGCCTATAATAAAGCAATTATCATTCTGTGGACTTTCTTGCACCCTCTCTTGAACACATATGGGAACGACCATTGTCAGAGGTATTATTCGGGACTAAAGGGATCACTGGTACATCTCTTTTGGTGCAATAATTCCTACAATTCTACGTACAGACTAAGTGGAATTTGGCAAGTTTATTGATATCAAGCTCTTTTTTTTTTTTGAACAACAGACGGACGAGAGCATGCCTAAGTATTTCTTGTATACAGTGCAACATCTGCTTTGCTTGGCCAACTGTAGGATTTTGGTAAAACATGATGATACTAGTAGGGTGCTAAAGGCTCTTGCGAGCATGGTACAGACAGATCCCTGACAATTCTACAATACCTAGGTGGTACCAGTGACTAGATTTGTTCATCTTGGATTTGATTCTCTGAGGGCGATGATCTATGTGGGAACCCAGTTCAGCACTCTGGGGGCATAAAATCTCCCTAGAAATGCTTAGCTCCTTGAAGAATCAGGCCCGTGCAGATTATAATGTAAGGCCCAACAATTTCCTCTGGCTTTTTCCTGAGGGCTGATTTAGTGTGTCATTGATTGTGGAAGATAGCGTAAACAAAATCTTGTTTTTGACTTTGATTTTCAAGTCATACATTATATTAAGTATCATTCATGCACCCAACACATCATACTACTTAGGCACTTTTTATAAATTAAAAAACCAATTGTTTTATGTAACTGTCATTTTTGGTACTGAACTATTGAAGTAATTATTGAATAAGGTATTTTTTGCATATAGTATCTTATATCATAATTAAGGTTCCTAATCTCTTAGTTTAAACCACATATACCGTGAAGACAGCTGATAAGTATAATTTCCATGCAAAATCTATAAAAAATGTGCAGATTCTGTGAAATCTACAAGTATGTGTGTGTATATATATATATATATATATATTTTTTTTTTTTTTACAGCACATTAACTCTTACTGTTTCCCCACACTAAGGGAACTAACTGAAATGTAAAATAACTGAGGTTCTCCTCCGCATATATCAAGTTAACTAAAAAAATGGATAACTCTCATAGTTGCAAAAGAGATGTGCAATTTAAGGATAATTCAAACATTTTTACTAAAAATCCCAAAAACTCAGAAGTTTTAATCCCAATATTAAATCTGCAAACTCTTGCTAATTTTCTATGAAAGATTATCTGAAACACTATGTTCTAGTTGTAATTTATACATAGCTCTAATATAGTTTGGCTTACAATTTATATACATTTTAATATATTGACTCTACAAAATGTGACATTCTGCAAGAGGTAGAATGTACCAAACAATTTACAGAATCATAGCACTGGAGGGGAGCTTGAGAGGTCTTCTAGTCCAGTCCCCTGAACTCAAGCCAGGACTAAGTATTATCTAGACCATCCCTGAGAGGCATTTGTCTAACCTGCTCTTCAAACTCTCCAAGGACAGAGATTCCACAACTTCCCTAGGCAATTTATTCCAGAGCTCAACTACCCTGACAGTTAGGAAGTTTTTCCTAATACCCAACCTAAACCACCCTTGCTGCAATTTAAACCCATTGCTTCTTGTCCTATTCTCAGATGTTAACGAGAACAATTTTTCTCCCTCCTTCTCGTGACAATTTTTTGGACTTGAAAACTTATCACATCCCCCCCTTAGTCTTCTCTTCTCCAGACTACACAAACCCAATTTTTTCAGTATGCCTTCATAGGTCATGTTTTCTAGACCTTTATTCATTTGTTACTCTTCTCTGGACTCTCTCCAATTTGTACACATCTTTCCTGAAATGTGGCGCCCAGAATTGGACACAATATTCCAGTTGAGGCCTAATCAGCACAGAGCAGAGCAGAAGAATTACTTCTTGTGTCTTGCTACCAACACACCTGCTAATATATCCCAGAATTATATTTGATTTTTTTGCAACAGTGTTACACTGTTGATTCATATTTAGCTTATGATCCATTCTAACCCCCAGATCCCTTTCCACAGTATTCCTTCCTAGGCAGTCATTCTTCATTTTGTATGCGTGCATGTCAGTGTTCCTTCCTAAGTGGAGTACTTTATATTTGTCCTTACTGAATTTCATCCTATTTATGTCAGACCATTTCTCCAGTTTGTCCAGATAATTTTGAATTTTAATCCTGTCCTCCAAATTTCTTGTAACCCCTCCCTGCTTGGTATCGTCATCAAACTTTATGTGTACTCTCTATGCCATTATCTAATCACTGATGAAGATATTGAACAGAACCAGACCCGGAACTGATCCCTGAAAGACTCCCACTTGATACGCCCTTCCAGCTTGACTGTGAACCACTGATAACTACTTTCTGGAAATGGTTTTCCAACCAGTTATGCACCCACCTTATAATAGCTCCATCTAGGTTGTATTTACCTAGTTTGTTTATGATAAGGTCATAAAAGACAGTATCAAAAACCTTACTAAAGTGAAGATATACCACATCTACCACTTCCCCCTATCCACAAGGCTTGTTACCTTGTCAAAGAAAGCTATTAGTTGGTTTGACACAATTTGTTCTTGACAAATCTTGACAAACTGTTACTTATCACCTTATTATCTTCTAGTTGTTTGCAAATTGATTGCTTTGTTATTTGCTCCATGTATCTTTCTGAGTACTGAAGCTAAATAGACTGGTCTGTAATTCCCTGGGTTGTCCTTATTTCCCCCCCCCCCCCCCTTTTTTTTTTTTTTTTTAAGATGGGCACTATATACGCCCTCTTCCAGTCCTCTGGAATCTCTCCCGTCTTTCATGACTTTTCGAAGATAATCGCGAATGGCTCAGATATCTCCTCAGTTAGTTTCTTGAGTATTCTAGAGTGTATTTCATCAGGCCCAGGGGATTTGAAGACATCTAGCTTGTCTAAGTAATTTTTAGCTTGCTCTTCCCCTATTTTAGCCTCTGATTCTACCTAATTGTCACTGGCTTGTATTATGTTAGATGTCCAATCGCTACTAAATTTTTAGGTGAAAAATGAAACAAGGAAGTCATTTAGCACTTCTGCCATTTTCACATTTTCTGTTACTCTTTCCCCCCTCATTGAGTAACGAGCCTACGCTGTCCTTAGTCTTCCTCTTCCTTCTAATGTATTTGTAGAATGTTTTCTTCTTACTCTTTATGTCTCTAGCTACTTTAATCTCGTTTTGTGCTCTGGCCTTTCTAATTTTGTCCCTACATACTTGTGTTATTTGTTTATATTCATCCTTTGTAATTTTTCACTTTTTGTAAGACTCTTTTTTTTGAGTTTCAGATCACTGAAGATCTCTTGGTTAAGCTAGGATGGTCTCTTGTCATACTTCCTATCTTTCCTATGCAGTGGGATAGTTTGCTCTTGTGCCCTTAATAATGTTTCTTTGAAATGTCCCTTAGACTTGCTTTTCATAGGATCTTACATATCAGCTTCCCTGAATGTAATTACTAACATCTGCCTTCTTTATTGGGCTTTTTTCCCCTCTGACCATTCCTTAGAATCATGAACTCTATCATTTTATGATCACTTTCACCAAAACTACCTTCAAACTTTCAAATTCTCAACAGTTCCTCCCTATTTGTCAAAATTAAATCTAGAACAGCTTCTCCCCTACTAGCTTTCTCCACCTTCTGCAATAAAAAATTGTCTCCAATACATTCCAAGAACTTGTTGCATAATCTGTGCCCTGCTGTGTTATTTTCTCAAGAGATGTCTGGGTAGTTGAAGTCCCACAGCACCAATAAGTCCTGTGCTTTGGATGATTTTGTTAGTTGTTTAAAAAAAGCCTCATCCACCTCTTGATCCTAGTTAGGTGGTCTGTAGTAGATCCCTACCATGACATCACCCTTTTTTTTACCCCTTTTATCTTTACCCAGAGACTTTCAACAAATCTGTCTCCTATTTCCGTCTCAACCTCAATCCAAGTGTATACATTTTTAATATATAAGGCAATACCTCTTCCCTTTTTCCCCTACCTGTCCTTCCTGAGCAAGCTGTATCCTTCTACACTAATATTCCAGTCACATGTATTATACCATCAAGCCTCTGTGATGCCAACTATGTCATAGTTGTGTTTATTAACTAGCATAGCTAGTTCTTCCTGCTTATTCCCCGTTCTTCCGAGACGTATACCCCATTGAAGCAACACAGGTGAGGAAAGGCACAGGAGAAATACAGTGCAATAAAAAAAACCCCCACCATAACAGTGTGGAAAAAAAAAAAAGATAGCCCAAATATAATATGGCATTTAGAAGACTTTGAATGGTACACAGGCAGCATAGAATGTGCTGACAGAGACACTTTCATTCTCAAAGAAAGCAGTTTTGGCTTGATTAAAATAAAGCTTTAAGAAGGGTTTTTAATCAATCCAAAATGTTCTGAAAAATAATGATGAAAAATAATTACTTAAGTTTCTAAAAAAGTTAGGTAAAAAGTTGAAAAATTGGAATGAGAAGTAAGATTCTTGAGAAAAAAAAAATACCTCATCACCCATTTGTGGCACAAACGGACATCGACGAGGAATAGTATCTGTAATCCATGCTGAAGGCAGCCATTCTTCCAACGTCAAGCCATTTTCTGCCAACACTCCTACAGCCAACCTCTAAAGAAAATGTACAAAATAAAATATTAATAAGAATAATTCACCCTTTACCAAAACTCACAATTTGTCCACAAAAGATATTGTTTTGTCAAAGACAACTGGAATTTTGTGAAAATGATTTTTATCATAAAGGAAAATACATGGCATGACCAAATGAGAAATGCTATTGAAAAGTTTATGGTAATTTTATAGTGCATTAGCGAAATGAGACCTTTTATACTGAAAACAATAGAACTTGAATTTAGTACTTTCTTTTACCTAAACAACGCCTGATTAATGTACACAAAGTATGAATTTATTGCAATCCAGGCATGTGACAAATTTTGAAGGTTGAGAGAAAAGCAATAGAAATTCCCCAAATTCTATACTCTACTGCACACAAAAAACTATGTTAAAAGAACATTATTAAAGATCCAGTGCTGACTGATCTTTGGAGATTTTAAATGTAAAGCTCTAGCAAGTCTTTATTAAGCACAGCCAAATTAGAACAAATTTTCATGGGCATGGCAAAAGACACATCCCTGAAATAAATGCCACCCTTCCTGCCTAATTTAAAATGCTTACTTCAAAGTATGCAGGTGCTAGAGCTTCTCAAAGAAAAGTTTGCCAGAATAATAGATGGTGCTACTAGCCCTGCCTATAATATATACACATTAGGAAGTTCAATTACTTACCCTACAGTAACTGTGGTTCTCTGAAATGTTGTAGTCAGTATCGGTCCTACTCTAGGTGAGAATGCGACCCATGCTCATGAGACAGAATTTTTCATTTTTTTTTTTAAACAAGCAGTGTCCTGAGGAGCCACTTAAGCATCCTGTACCTTTTTGTGCTCCCATATTATGGCATAAAGGGTGGAGTGGCTGTGATCCTCCTCTCAGTTCTCTCAGAATTTAAAACCTACATAGCTGAGGACTCCGAAAAACAAGGATGGGAGGTTGGAGGCCTAGCTTGGCCTCAGTTGCTTGACCACTGGTGATAGTGCTTGATCACTGATTGAGGCCTATTCCTCAGCAGCCTCACTGCTTTTTACATCTGGCAGAGACCAACAGATTGCTGAGTACGCTTGTAGTACCTCAGTTTTTGCATAAATTTTGCATATATTATTTTGCAAATAATAACTAATGTGGGTTTGGCACAATACAGCACATAACTTCTTAGTTTGCAGCTACACATAGATAAAGATGAACAAGGACTAGAGTTTATACATTTTATGTCAAGGGGTGCTCTTTCCCACCGTTTGGAGTGATTTTTTCCACTGTCACTCCCACTGCCAGATGTTGCTTTGCTCCAATTTATCATGGTCAGAACATGAATATTAGTTATTATTAACAATGAAGGATAGAGAAAGTGAAGGACATGAGAACTGATGATGTGTAAAAGAAGAGTACCACCACCCAGGCAAGGGAGCAACACTACATTGCCACATGATTCCACAAGGAGATGCTGCTGGCCTGATCCCCTGGTGGGGCTCTTGAAGACCGACATTCCTGTATATAGCCTCTGGAGTGAACACATAACTCCTCGGATCTAGTGAGTATGGATATGTTGTAGTTAATTTTTGGCTTTGTATTGAACTAACTATCTAAGAAATGCTGGCATATTAAATCTTATTGATCTGTAAATCGGGCATACCGTGCCTCCTTGTTAACTTACACTGATCATAGCAAGTGTCCTGCAACAATTGGTGTCTTTGCTGGGTGAGCCATATCAGGTATGTGAAAGATGGTCTCACAGTCTTTGAACCATGAAGGATTTCTCTCACTACGTTTCGGAATGTTCGCAACCTACTTGAAACAGTTCGTGTAGCTGTGTAAGTGGGCGTTGAGAGGAGGATTTTATGTCCTCTGCAGGAATGAATGAAGCAGGGTGACCGAGAAGTGACAAACCCCCCCCCCCCCCCCCCCCCCCCAGGTTAGAACCAATCTCAGATATGGAAGCTTTTAGAGATGACCTGGGAAAAAACCCCATAGTCAGCTGGAGCGTTTATGGGTAAAACAGCACATATAGAATTACTGCTTCAGTGGGATGACAGTCTGGAAACAAAGCCAATGCCAAATCGTAAGAAAAAGTGCCTGGCTACTCTACATGCACTCCTTGTGGCTTGCAAGTAGTTAAATGAGGAAGTAGGAAAGCATGCCAAAAAGCAGAGCAAGCTGCATACACTTTTGATAGAGAGACAAGGTCAGACACAGTACTGGAAGACGCAGCATGAATCTGCTATAGCGCACCGCTTAACACAGGGTAAGTGATGCAGTGGCAAATTAAAGTTCATATTTAGGAAACAAAGTGCAAAGAGGCACAGGCTGCCATTTGAGTAATCATGGAGGAGAAAAAAGGGGACTCACGTAAGAGTAGGGGCCACGTAAAGCCATGTAGTCTTTTGGCAAAAGTTTTTCCAGTGTACACAGCAGCTTGCTGCCGCTCAGGGAATCATGGCTGCTGTTCGGGGGGGAGGGGGAATTATTTTAATTTGTCTCTCCCTTATTATGAGTATGAGGATGATAGGCAGCTGGAAAGTAAAGAGGTTTGGAACTGCACTTAGTCAGAGAGAAGCTTCCAGCACCCTTCCCCCTTTGCTTCTTTGTTGGTGAAACAACTTAAAGGGGAAACAGCACCTATGGCCCCACTTATCAAAGGGAAGCAAAAGAGGAGGGGGAGGAACAAGAGTTTGTTGATATTACCACCACAGCAAAATAAGGTGTTAGAACCAAAGCAAACACAGGTATTTAAAAAAAAATTATTAGGTGGTATTGCCCCTGAGAATGTAACTGCCAGGCTGACCTAGTTGGTCATGATCCCCAAGTTCTTACTCAAATTGTGTTGCCCTTTTAAGAGATGGTCATCTGATGGATACAGATTTTCTTGCTCAGGGGGCTATGTCCCCAAGTAAAAGTGGCTTTGGACATCCTGACTTTACAGGGCAGATGTGGGAGGCAATGTTGACTAAGGTTAGGCAAACTCATTTGTTAGTAAGCCAAGCATTCCCTGATATGCAAAATGGAAAAATAGCTGTACAGACCGGAGAAAAAGTGGCTAACCAAATCACTTTCCAGAATCAAGGGAAAAAGGAAGGAGATGTAGTCCCAGAGGAGGTTCACAGAAATCAAGGGCGTGGTCAAAGAGCAGATCCACTACGTTGAGTGTTGTGGAATCAAGCCCTCCAATATGCCCCTAAAGCACTAATTGATGGCAAATCAAATGAACAATTGGCTGATCTGATTTGCCAGAAGGAGTCTCACACTGCAGGAAGATATGCTGACAAGGGCCAACTGCTCCCAGCTCCACAGGAGAAACACCTGGAGGCCTACAGAAGCTGGGTGTCCCGACGTCCCCCAATAATTGTGGCACGTTTAATATCTGACAAATGGGGACAACCCACTATCTGGGTAGATTTTGAACAAGAGACGTTCGGACACCATCTGCTTGTAGATACTGGTGCCACTATATCTTTGATTGATGACCACTTAATACCTGCTGCCGTCACTGTAAACAGAAATCAATGGCAAAGATTGAAGGGTTTGAAATCAGAAGTAGAGTTAAGAGACCACCTTAAGAAACACTGCCTTGGGATGGCTGGCAAGGATAGCTGGCACACCTGCTCACTCCAGTGGATGTGGCAGCAACTCCTACTCTCCTCTCAGAGCCAGGATAGGGGTTGGGGGTGTGGGTTTCCAAATGCTCTGGCCTGTTATCCCTGTCTCTGGGCGTCGGCCCCTCTGGTAGTGCCCAGTGAGAGGGGAGATTTGCCATCAATTTGATGTACTACAAGGTTACTCAGCAATCTACTGGTCTCTGCCAAATGTAAAAAGCAGTGAGGCTGCTCAGGCTTAAGCCTCAGAGTGGTGAAGCAATTCAGTCCAAGCTAGGTCTCCAACAATCCCCTTCTTGGTGGCCGTCATGCTAGTAAGACAGGCCAACACAATGACTCTTTTGACACACACCTCCAGCACTGGCTTAAGGCACCACATCAGAGGTTCAAGTGTTTATAGTCTTCTCACCAGCAGGGTATATCACAGACCGTTGTACCACTTGTACTCTGGGATCCTTCAGTCTCTTGAGTTGTGCCAAGGACTTTTTAGTCCACCAGAAGAGTTTCACTGCAGCCGCTCTGGAGATCATTTGCAATACACACACAATTACAATGGGATGTAATGCCAAATTTAAAATCCCTGTTGCAATTGCATTTCCCACCAGCTATGGCTTGTAGCAGCCTTTGCAACGTCCAGGACTTCAACACTACCGCCAGCTCTCCTCACTCCCCCTCTGTCTGGCTGGAGCACCGGTTTTTATCAGGTCTTTAGCTGGGCCTTAATTGGCCTCAGGTGCTCCTAATTAACCTGTAGTAACCCCTGCTCAGTCTTCAGGGAACAAGGCTTTGATCATTCTGGGGCTTATATATCTCCCTTCTGTCACCTTCCTGCTGCCGTCTGACTCTGCAGTCTCATAGTGCATACACAAACACAACATTGTCCAATATACCACTATGGTGGATTAATACTGTTGTTTGTTAACAAAGCATATTGACAATTCCATATTCCTGATTCATCTTTTTTACAAGGGTAGTCAAATTGTATCAATGGTTCTTCACAAATATATTCCAATACTGATCCCAACATAGCTTCATGTATATAGCCTCTGGAGTGAACACATAACTCCTTGGGTCTAGTGAGTATGGGTATGTTGTAGTTAATTTTTGCCTTTGTATTGAACTAACTATCTAAGAAATCCTTGCACATTAAACCTTATTGATCTGCAAATCAGGCGTACTGTGTCTCATTGGTAACTTGCACTGATCATAGCAAGTGCCCTACAACAGGTTATGGGGTCCAAATGGACAACAACATTTTGAAGAAAGAACGATTACTTACCTTGTAACTGTTGTTCTTCGAGATGTGTTGTTTATGCCCAGTCCGAATTTAGATGTGTATGCGTGCCACATGCACTGGTACCAGAAAACTTTTTCCCCTAGTGGTACCCGTAGGAGCCCTCTGCAGCAGCGCACACATGTGCCTGCATACAGGCGCTGCCGGCTCCCCTTCCCTCTCAGTTCCTTCTTGCTGGAACTTTGACTGAGCGGAATGAGGGTGGGTGTGGAATGGACATGAGCAACACATCTCGAAGAACAACAGTTACAAGGTAAGTAACTTTTCTTCTTCGAGTGCTTGCTCAAGTCCATTCCCAATTTAGATGACTCACCAGCAGTGTCTCCAGAGGCAGGCAGGAGTTCATGGATGTGACACTTGAAGCACCACTCTACCAAAGTCAGCATTGTCTCTTGCTGCGTCAAGGCATAGTGGGATGTGAAGGTATGTACCAATGACTAGGTAGCTGCCCTACAGATGGGGACGTGCACCTGGAAGGCCGCAGATGATGCCTGCACTATGGTTGAGTGGGCTGTCAAGGATGCCAGAGGTGCAACCCCAGCCTGCTCATAACAGGCTCGGATGCAGGCCGTGATCCACTTTGAGATACGCTGCGAGGAAACCGGCAGTCCCTTCATCTGGTGTGCAACTGCCACAAAGAGTTGCATCGAACAATGAAAAGGTTTGGTTCTGTCGATGTAAAACACCAGGGCCCGTCTCACATCAAAAGAATTCAGGCACCTCTCTTTGCTGGAGCTGTGAGGTTTGGGACAAAAGACAGGTAAGAAAATGTCCTGGTTAAGGTGAAAATGAGAGACTACCTTAGGCAAAAAGGCCAGGTGCGGGCATAATTGGACCTTGTCCTTATAAAACACCGTGTAGGATAGTTCTGATGTTAATGCCGGGATCACTGAAACTGGCCTGGCAGACATAATAGCCACCAGGAAGCTGACCTTCCAGGACAGGTACGTAAGAGAGCATGAGGCCATGGGTTCGAAGGGTGGCCTGGTGAGCCTGGAGAGGACCAAGTTCAAGTCCCACTGGGGAGAAGTCTCCCTTATTGGTGGGAAAAGCCTTTCTAATCCCTTAAGGAACCTGACTGTCATATCGTGTGAAACGACTGTTCTACCTTCCACCAAAGGGTGAAAAGCAGATATAGCCGCTATATGGACCTTGATAAATGCGAAGGCCAATCCCCCTTGTTTCAGATGGAGCAGATACTCCAAAATTGTTGGGATCGATGCCTCTGTCGGGCACAAGCCACATTCGGTCACCCAGCAGATGAAGCGCTCCCACTTAGCTGTATAGACCGATCTGGTCGATGGCTTCCTGCTTTCCAAGAGTACGCACTGAACTTGGGTAGAGGCACACCAGGGTTCCAGAGAGGAGTGCAGCCATCAGGGGGTCCCATTGGGGGCTTCCCCTTCGACGCCAGTGCCTTCCTTTTCACCTTCTCCATTCAGGGCATAGGCATCAGAGGCAAGGGCAGGGCCATCAAGCCTCTCGCTGCTTGATGTCTCTGGTGTTGACGGCACCATGAGCTGCGGAGGCCCTTTTCCACTCCCGAGTCGGAAGAGGCTCCTTCGGAGGACTTAAGAGTTCTAGGCAGCGAGCTTTGCTCCTGCAGAGTCTGCTTGGCCTGAAGGACCTGTGATGGCCCCACACTCAACCCCGTGTCCTTGGTCTTCTTAGACGCGGCGGAGCGACCCCTCTCTGAGTATTGTTTCTTCTGCTTCTTCTTCAGTGGCAAAGCAGAGGATCGGTGTCGCGGAAGTTCCAGTGCCGGAGGGGCACTCTGCACTTACCGGCACCGAGAGGGAGCAGGACGGCTCCGAGGCTGGTCTTAAGGCAGCGTCCATCAGTAAGGCCTTCAGACGGATTTCTCACTCCTTCTGAGTCCTTGGTCTGAACGTCTTACAGATCCAGCACTTGTCCTGTGCGATTCCCCCAGACACTTCAGGCAACTGTTGTGAGGGTCACTAAGCAGGAAGGGCTTGCCACAAGACTTACAGGGCTTAAAGCATGGAGATCTGGTCATGCCCCAGTGCCGGGTGGCGGTCCCTAAGGGGACTAAACGGTAAGTATTTACAACTGTTCACTAGGAACACACTAACTACTTCAAGTAACACTACTTAAGAACACAACACTAAATGCTAAGAGGCACTTGCGGTAGCAAGCAAGCAACGAACGCCATTCCGGTAACTATCAGTGTAATAAGAGGGGTGGTGTAAAAATATGCCCCTTGGCAATGAAATAGTGTACCCCTAGGTGTTTAAGGATAATTTGTTGTTTTTATTACTGTTATTTATGTGCAGATGCAAGCATACATTATCTGTATTTTGTTTTGTTATGTGCCGTGGTATGCAGAAACTGAGACATCTATAAGGTTATTTAGTAGTCTTATTTATTTTTGCCAAGTGGAAAAACAACTGGAAGAAGTCATGCTACAGGGGTCAGAATAGCCAGGCAAGCAACTGAAGATATGCTAGGCCTCTAGGCAGTGGTCAAGCAACTCAAATTGTACTGGGCCTCCAACATTCCCCTCCTTGGTGGCCGCCATAGCTTAATAGGCCACCACGATGACATTTTGATATATATTTTTGATTATGATTTAAGGCATTTTAGTTGGGGTTTGAACAATCAGTGTTTTTTTGTTGGCAGGGTATATTGCAGAGTGCTGCTTCATTTGTATATGTTTTTTTTTTAGTTTTTTTAGCTGCTTTAGGGATTTTTTAGTTTATTAGAAGAGTTTAATTGCAGCTATTATAGAAATTATTTGTAACATATAAATGAGCACAATGGGATGCAACGCTTGATTTAAAATTTTAGTGGCAGTGGGGGACTACTCTAGTAGGGTTTTTTACTAATTGTATTTTGTGGCAGTTTTTGCAGCATTTAGGATTTTGATTATTTTAGTTTTATTATGTTTGATTATTAAATTTATAGTTTTTAATTGTTTTTGAATGTATGTAAGCAGGGTTATTATGTTTGAATGTGTTAGCATGCATTGTATTAAGTTAGTATTGATTTTTAATATTATAAGTCGGATATATTTTATAATATTAATATTTATTATTAATTGAAATATATTTTGATATTTTATAAATTATATAATTTTAATACAGCAATATTGTAATAACATTTGTTTTGGGCAGGATTAATTTTTTAAAATACATTTTATTAATTATAACTTGGGTACACTGTGTGTATATAAATATAATTTTGTTTAATGTACATATTGGTAAAATTAATGCTATTATTGGGTAATAAATCATATTGATAATTTTATATATTTAATTTATTTTTTTCTGAAGGGTATGTAAATTGTGTTAGTGGTTTTTTATAAATATATTTTAATTTTGATTTTAATATGGTTTTGTGTGTGTAACTTTGTAAATTAATTAATTGAGGTTTTTAAAAAAAATTGTTAGGTGTTTAATAGGTTATAATATTTTAGTTTTTATATTGAGGAATTATTTTGAGTATGTTTATGATGTGAGTAGCAGATATTGTTATTATATATGCTGTAATTATTTGAGTTTGGGTATTTATTGTAAAATTTAATATTTTTTATTAATGATTTATGGGGTTTTTTTGGGTGATGGTATTATTTTAAATTAATTTTTTTATTTTATTAGGTAGGATTTTATTAAGTTTTTGTTGGATGATATTTTGCTTTATTTTTTTAGCTTAAAGTTGTGGCTGTATGCAACTTAAAGCTTTGGAGGTAGTATTTATTACAATTTTTGTGAGGTTCAATAGGCTTAGGCGTGTTTTTTATTGTTTATTTTTAAGGTGTTAATATATTTTAAAGTATTTTTTGTTTATATTTTAAGGTTGAATGTGTGTGTATTATGGGATTTGATAGGGCTTTAAGGTTTCACTTTAGCATGCTATTAATTGTTTATGCAGTTCCTTGGTTTTTTTTGGCTAACTTCCCTAACTCTTCAGTAAGGGGTTTAGATACTAAAACGAGCCTATGTAAAGAAGCCAAGCGTTTTTTTTTTACGATCAGGATTTGTCTCTGTGAATTGTTTTTACTGGAGCATCAAATCTGCATATGCTGTTTTACTCTTAAATGCTCCTCTAGATCATGGTTTTTTTCCTGGCCATCTACAAAAAGCTTCCATATCCGAGACTGGTTCTAGCGAAAGGAGGATGGGAGTGGCAACCCCTCAACTGCCTGACTCACAACACATTCCTGTAGAGGACATAATGCCCGTCTCCTGAAGCCAAATACACAGTTAACTAATACAGTTTCGCAGAGAACGTGCCAGACAGGTTGCTATCCTACTGACACACAATGAGAGAAACCCTTGCATCATACACCTCAAAGATTGTCTCACTCACAGCTAATCAAGCCCACCCAGGGATGCCAATTGTTGATACTGGACACTTTGTAAAATAGTAATCAAGTAACTCAAATTGTACTAAGCCACCAACAGCGGAAAGAAGGAATTGAGGGGGCATAGAGCAGTGCCTAATGTATCGCGGCATGTGTGTGGGACTCCAGGGGGCACCAAAGTCGGCCCTATGGATACTGCTAAGGGGAAAAAAATTCCGGTAACCGTGCACGGGTGTGCACACACATCTACAATGGAATCGACATGAGCAAGCACTCAAAGAAGAACGTTCTGTTTTGGATGAATTTCCACAGTGACCACTTGTGGCTGGTTACCACATTCTTGCCCGGAAAGTCTGTCAGGGATACAGCTATCAGAGTTACTCCTTGCCAATGGCATCATTCTTAGAACGTGATCACCTCCAAGCAAAGGCAGATGATCAAGCACCTCTGTTTGTTTATATAGTGCATTGCCAACATGTCTGTCCAATCTGCACTGTGGTGCTTCAGAGGATGGGAAGGAATGTCAGATAAGCCAGTCTGATGACTCTCAGTTCCAAGCTGTTTATGTGAAGTTTTAGATCATCTTGAGACCTTGAACCTTGCATTTGCAGATGGTTCCAGTGGGCACCCCAGCCTGTCCCTCATGCATCTCTCCAGCATCATAATTGGGGAGGGGAACAAGAAGGGTATCTTACATTCTTACATTCAATGGGTAGTTACCACTTGAGTTCCTGCAGGATATGGGGTGGGCCTATGACTTGTTTGGTCATAAGGTGTGTGGATGGGATGTACACTATCCTCAGCCATCACTGCAAAGGCCGCAGGCAAAGTCTAGCAAGCTGCTTTACACGTATGTGCACAAGGACATATGACCGAAAAGTTCCAAACATGCATACACAGTGATCCACAGGTCACATATCATTGACTGAAGGGACCAGAACCTGTCTTCTGGCATAAAAGCTTTCACCAGAGTTGTGCAGAGCTCCTATGAACTCTATTGTCTGCACTAGTACAAGAGATTATTTCACATAGTTCACTAGGAGTTTTAAGTGGAAGAACAGGGAGAAGACTCAATCCAGAGCTGTTTCTTCTTGGGACCTGCCATTGATCAGCCAGTCATTTTAATATCGGTAGACAAGGATTCCCTGTTTCCTTAGATAAGTCATTACTATGACCAGAAATGTGAACAGTCAGAATCAGAGAGACTCTGAAAAGCAAAGCCCTGTATGGGTAATGGTAAGGTCCTACTGTGAATCTCAGGTATTTCCTGTGGGCTGGAGAGCGATGTGGAAGTATGTATCCAGGAAGCTGAAAGCTGTGAACCAGTTATGAACTTGGAACAACGGGATGACAGAGGCAAGCATTACCCCCTGAACCTGAGACTGTGTACATGTTTCTTGAGTCTCCTTAGGTATAGAATAGGACAAAGAACCCCTTTTTTTCTTCTTCAGAATAAGGAAATAGCAGGAGTAGATGCCTCTTCCTCTTTATTATTATTGTTATTATTATTATTATTATTATTTATCATAGCAATTAGAAGCTCCAGTCATGGACCAGGATCCTACTGTGCTAGGCGCTATATAAGTGCAGAACAAAAAAAGGACAGTCCCTGCCCCAAACAGCTCACAATCTAAGAGACAGCAGACCGATACGAGACTGACAGGTGAGTATGGGGAAACAACAGTATGGGTCAGCACAATAGGCTGTGGTCTCAGTACACCAGCAGCCTAGATGTAGAACTTCCACTATGGCACCTAGACAAAGCAACGAAGTCACTTATATTTGCAACAGGCTCTCATGAGAAGAGTCTCTGTAGAGGGACAAGAAAGGGGAGTGAGTAGGGACAGATGAATAGGATTGCGTACCGTAGCCCTGGGCTATGATCTCCAGCACTCATCTGCTGATGTTATAACAGACCATGTCCAGTGGAGAGGCAAGGCAGCTTTCTAAGGTCATGCTCTGTGGACTGGTTCTTATACAACTCTCGACCATCCTGTCAAATATGCTGACAGGTCATCATGGTAGAGTGTGGAACCGAAGGTGAGGAGAGTTGATGGCCGTTGTTGTAGCATAGGTGTTTCCTCACATGGTACTCCATGTGTCTGTAGCAAGGCACCCATGCAGTCTCTGCTGATGCGATGGTTAAGGACTGGTTCATGTCTTTCAACAGGGTGGGGGAATGTAGATTCTCAGAAAGTATAAGTTGCTTTGGAATCCTTCAGCAAGTGTAAGGAACTATCAGTTTGTTCACTAAACAGCTCCAAATATTAAAATACTAAACCATGGCTTGTAACTGTGAGGGATATCGGAGGCTTGAAGTCATGACACTATCTGCAGGGTCACTTAGGTGGCCATAGACCTACCTGTGCTGTCAGAGGTGTCCATCATCACCTCTAGAGCTATTTTGACCACAAGTTGGCTTGCTATTATAATGTCTTTCAGCTCCTCTCTGCTTTCATAAGGGGGGTTGGCCAGGAAAGGTGTGACCTTCTCCCATGTTACAAAGTTGCATTTGGCCAGCATTGCCTAGCACTTGGCCACCTTCTACTGTAGCAAGGCCAATGAGTATGCATTTCTTCCAAACAGATCTAAGTGTTTGGGACCCTTGTCCATAGGTGTGTTTTAGGTGGATCTCAATTTCTCCTGGACAACCAAAGACCACCAGGAAGCCAGAGTTGGGATGGGTGTTAAAAGTAATTGAATCCTGAGCGGTGTACCTGGTACTGTTTTTCAGCATGCTTTATGGAGCTTATAGTGGCTGGTGTTTGACACAAAAGTCCTTGACAGATCTAGGAGGCCTACATTTAAGGGTAGAACAATCCTGGAGGGACCAATGGCTGACAAAATGTTAAACAGCTTGTGAGTCTTCTCAAAGATGACCAAATTCTCAACACCAAGCTGTCTGTAATCTGCACCGGCAGCTCTTGAAAAGCGCTGAAATTATCTGGTGCTGGTATTGGTGCAGAGACTATTGTCTCATCTGGGGTTGGTTGTTTTCTGCTAGATGATATTAATCAGTTGTTGTGTCCTGGCTGATTCCTATGTATGTTGACCTGCCTTTGATGCTGTTTACCACACAGTGTTGTGAAACCTACCATTGCGAGGGATTGTCTGGCCTTTGGATCTCATTTCTCTCTGTATTTCAGGAACTGTGGTTTTGCTAGTGAAGCTGCAGGAGAGGAGGACCTCCTCCTCTTCTGTGAAGGTTGGGACCAGCTCAGAGGCCTGACAAGGTGGTTCCCGCAACAGCATCAGCAGGTGCCATGGTACCTTCTTGAGCTCCTGCCCCAGTGTTCGGGGTAGCCCTTTTCAGGACCCTGCTTCAATATCAGGACTGTCAATGGCTTCAGCGCCGGGAGTGGCACCAATGCCAATGTCAACACTGGGTCTGGCTTTAGTGACACTTTCTCTGCACAGGTCTTCAAGCTCGGCTCTTCTGGATCAGATGTCACTCTCATAGATTTCTCGAAAAAGTGGAACTTCAGCCTCATATCCCTCAACTTGTGGGTTCTTGCAGAGAAGTAGCAGCAGACGGAGCACTTTTGGGATGCTGGACTCCCAAGCAGAAAAGGCATCTGCTGTGCATGTCTTTTAACTGAATTAGCCCATCACAACACAGGCAAGGTTGAAGCCTGTGGGTTTTGAGTCCACCATGATAAGTACCTGTTCAAGAGAGTCTGATAATGAGGGGGAGCACTGTTTAGAGGAGTCTGCAAGCAGCTTTCAGTGTGACAAGTATTACAACAGACTAGGGTAATAAAAATAAAAGTATTAAATGGTACTGAAGAATCTCAGAAGGTCTGAATAAGATTTTGAGAAATTTCACTGAAGCTACGCTGGGTTGGACACCAGCTAGATTCCATCTTGTTGCCAAGGGCAGCGAGACAAAACTGAGGGAGGGGCATGGATGCCTGTACTTTTTGCCCTCATATGAGAGCAAAAGGCAGCATAAGGTGCATGTGTGGCCCCTATGGATATTGCTATTAAAAAAAAAAAGAAATGAAAAAAATCCAATCTAGCATGCACACCGAACTTACTTGAAGAATTTATAAAGCCCATGCACTTGAAGTTATTTATACTTACAAGTGTATTGGAACAATATTCACATAAAGATCCTTTCAAACTACCATCAACTAAAATAAAAATTTAATCTAGTTCACTGTAACCCACAAAGAGAAAACTTGAGAGAAAATATAGGTCTTGCAGCAGGCCCTGATGATTAACTAAACGACTTTACTCCAGTCTTCATCACCATCCTTTGTTTTACAGAGTCTGGTATTGTTAATGATCAGGGCCTGCTGCAAAACCTATATTTTCTATCAAGTTTTCTCTCTTTGGGTTTGAGTGAACTGGATTAAATTTTTATTTTAGTTGATGGTAGGTTGAAAGAATCCTTATGTGAATGTTGTTCCAATGAATGTGCCCTGCTGTTGGCCACCTCTTGAATAAACTGTCTGCACACAAATACAGATGTTAGTTTCTCAGGGTATATCTACATGGCAAGCAGAAACCTATGGGAGCAAGTCTCAGAGTTTGGGTCTAAAGACTCAGGTTTGTGATGCAGCACTTAAAATAGCTGTGTGGATGTTCAGACTCAGGCTGGAGCTCAGGCTCCAAAGCCTAAAGAGATGGGTTTCTACACAGCTATTTTTGTCCCAAAGCACAAGCCCAAATCTATAGACCTAGTCTTTGAGACTCGCTGTTGTGGATTTCTGTTTGCCATGTAGATGTACCCTCATTGTCTTATTTGGGTCATGTCTTAGCCAAGCTAGTTCTCATCCAAGCACCAAATCTGATCTAGACAGGGTAAGTCACAGCTGCACAACCTGATCTAATAAAAGAGAGACAGAGCTGTGTCTCTTCTGTATATAAAAAAGCACAGTGCACTCCATCTATGGTCTCTACTCACAATGGACAGTGTGTGAGAGAGACAAAGTGAGGCACAATGTATGAGAGAGTTCTTGGATCAGATGTATTAGAGCCACTGAAGCAACTCCATTTACTGGTGCTAGGACTCACAACATGTGGTAAACAGCTTCAAAGGTAGGTCAACATGCCTAAGAATCTGCATGGATGCAGTAACAGATTAATATTATCTAACTATCAGCAAAGATAAAGCAAAACAGTCAGCTATCCTTAAAAAACTTCTCAGTAACCTTTCTCCTCATAAAGGGGAGATTTGAACCAGGAAAATAATTGGAAAGATTGGCCATGCTAGGAGATGGTTTCTTAAAAATGATTCTAACATTAGCTCCTATAAGAGATGGTAGCACTTTCCCCTCCAATGAGACACTGACAATCTCCTCCAACAATGAGCATCATAACCCATTCTACCTTTTGCTAGCCTGCATCAGTCAAGAACTATTGGTCTATAACCTGGGTTTTGGACTCAACATCCCCCACAACCTCACTGAAATACAGTGTCTGAAATTCAAGCAGAGAAGAATAGTTTCTTTTGTACGTTTATCCCCAACTTGATTTGATTCCAATGAAGATTCTGACTGAGCTATCTAAGTGATCATATTTTCTAACTAGAGTGAAAATCCTCATAGTTCAAAATGCTCAACTCTATAACCAACATACCATCACCTGAATTAGCCAGCCTGCTCCCCCCTCTGCAACAATTCCGCTGACCTGCAACTTTAACTTCACAGAAACGACAGTGGAAATGAAAAAATATTTCATCTCCTGAACAACTGTAGTGTAAGATTAGAAATATTTTTATACCACAGTCAAATTCAGAACAATACCAATCACCACTAGTCCTTTACCCTTTTAGTTTGTAACAGATCATCTATACGTCATGGTAACTTGTGAGAATGAAGCCAGAAAAGAGGGTGAGGAAAAGGCCATTGAACAAAAAGCTGAGGACAAAAAAGATCACAGTGTTCCACCAAATCCTCAGTATAGTATTCTGTCTAACTTAGTGTATTCTCCAGTCATAGAGAGCTGAACTTGTTACATTAACATTTAAAAATGACCTATAAAACAGAAGAAATGGAAGAAAAATGTTTAGTCCATGACAAATGTATAACCTTTACTCCTCTGCTTCAATCTCAGTCCAAAAATGAGATCCAAAGGTTGACCAGCCATACATATGCCTGAATCCATTTAAGAGTTCTATAACCATGGAAGCCACGAAATCTTGAACGAACAGAGAAAAGTCATTATTCAGATGAAGACTACTCATCCAGAAAAAAAAAATCCTGACAACTCCATCATCACAGTACAGAGGAACTCAGTCAGCTCAACAAAGAACTCAGAGATGTAGTGGCATAAGCTAGACACCAAAATAAGTCTTATCTTAACTCCATCCAAGAGTCACACACCAGATGGACATACTTTTGGAATGGAAGCCCTCCTGCATCCAGTCAGATTGAATTTATGTGGCTCTCTCTCTCTATCCCTCCTTTGATTCATACTGAACTGAGTACCCAACAGGAAATACCCAGTAAACTGTTATCTAGCCTAGCCTCCCAAATATATGCAAAGTCAAGGGTCTCATCCACAATCATATCATAGATGGTGTTTTTATGCCAAGAAGAGGAGTATGATATAAATATCTAGATAAATCAGAAATAGTAACCAATTTATGCTGATTAATGCAAAATTACTGAAAATAAAGGAGACTGCCACCTAACATCTTGCACTTCCTAGCACAGACTCCTGGTGAGACTGATCGTCAACATCTTATATCTGGATCCATACTTTATAAATACTATTTTCTTACCAGTATCCTTTGTCCACCATAACAGGGAATAAAAGGCCCTTCCTACAAGGCCTCTATAGCTGACAACAAAACTGCTTTATTTTCTTGGGCACCATAAAGTGGTCACAAAGGGGCACAGTCACAGCAGAGATTGTACTCTTGGTTTTAGGGATACCAACATATCCAGGAGGTGAAACACCTCAAATTTAGATTACATTAAAAATAACCATAACAAAAACACTTCAGACAAAGAAAAAGCATTACATGGAGACCTTACAACAGCCAATTACCATTCATGATAATCAATATTTGCATAAATAAAATTTAATATGTTTTCTCAAATTATTAGATGAGTTTGCATAAACTCACTTTCAAATCTACTCATGCCTTTTACTTCCTTTTGTAATACTAGGAATAAAATAATCTATAAAATATACTCAACCTTTTTTTTTCTCTCTTTGGGTTTCCTTTTCTTTGGTGATGTTGTTGGTCCATCTTTATCTTCATTCCCTTTTTTCCTTTCCTTTTTAATTTGTTTCTGTTTCTGTTTTTCAGTCCCCTCTTCATCCTCTGAACTGCTCTCTGCTTTCTTGGTTTTAAGTTTAGGAATTTTTTTTGGTGGCTGCAGATTAATTCCTGCATCTGCGGTCCAGTCCGAGTAATCACTGGAGTATTCACTAAAGTTGAAGGGACAAAGGAAGGAAGGGAATTAAAAATCAAGCAAAAAGCAAATAGCTTCACAAAGCAAATTCAGAGTAAACTGCTTTATACAATATTAACATAAAACTAGAAAAGACTGTTAAGATTGGAGTTAATGTTGTAGAAAACAATTAACACTATTAAAAAGTTGTAGTTAAAAAAGGAATATAAACCCATAATATTTTAAGAGACAGTAAATTAGAACTGCAGTTTAAAAAATTCTAGGATGTTTGGAAATTCTTATTTATGGTCTGCCAACAATTTTAATACTGTCCCTATATTGTTTTTAGCATCTTTTACTAGTGGGACTGCCCCATAAATTCACAGATTTTAAAGTTATAGGGACCACTATAATCATCTAGTTTGACCTTTGCATATAACATGGGGCAAAGACCCTCACTCAATTTCTGCATCAAGCCCATAAGCAAAGTATGAGCAATAGCATATCTTTTAGAAAGATCTCTATTCTTGATTTAAGCACTTCAAGTGACTGATAATCCATTATATCCCTAGGTAAATTATTCCAATGGTTAATTACCTTCACTGTTAAAAATGTGCACCTTGTTTTTAGTCTGAATTTGTCTAGCTTCAGCTTCCAGCCAGTGCATATCATTATGTATTTTTCTGCTAGATTAAAGAGTTGTTTGCTAGCAGAAATCTCCCCCATGTAGGTACTTACAAACCATAATTAAGTCATCTCTTAAACTTCTCATGGATAAACTAAACAGATTGAGCTTCTTAAATCTCACTATTAGTAAAGTTAAAATTTTGTCACGGATATTTTTAGTAAAAGTCACAGACAATGCACAGAAATTCAGGGAAGCCCATGACCTGTCTATGACTATTACTAAAAATAACAGGGTGGCAGCTAGAACCTGCCAAGGGGGGAGGAGTGGGCACTGCAGCTGGGAGCTGGGGGTGGGGACCTGCTGTAACTGGGCGGGAGAGGGGTGCAATGGGTGGGAGCTGCAGGGCCTGCTGCCCACTACAGGCTCCACCGGTGTGGGGGGGAAGGGGGGAGTGCCGCCCGCCACAGCTGCTGGCAGTGTGGTTCCTGTGGCTGGGTGCACCAACAGCGGCTAAGAGCTCTGGGGCTCTCTGCCATCAGCTGCTGAGGGTGGTGGGGACCCTGGAACTCAGAGCGTCCAAGGGCGGCAGAGGGACCCTGGAGCACTGAGCCACCGTGGGCAGTGGAAAGACCCCGAAGCTCTTATGTCCCCCCCCACTGCCCATGCCTCGGAGCTGCGGGGCCCACCGCCTGCATCGGCTCGGGGCTCCAGGCTCTGGGGTCCCCTGCGGTGGCCCAGGGCTGCCAGGTCCTCCCACTGCCCCTCACGGCTCGGGATAGTGGGGTTCCTCTGCAACCCGCAGCAGCTGACAGCTACGGGGTCCCCCTGCTGCAGCTGAGAGCTCTGGGGATCCCCACCATCAGCGGCCAAGGACGGTGGGGACCCCAGAACTCGGAGCTGCCACGGGCGGTGGAGGGACCCGAGTTCAGCACTGCCACGGGCAGCAGAAGAATGCCAGAACTTCAAGGTCTCCCCACTGCCTGTGACTCAGAGCTGCAGGGTCTCTGCTGCCACCGGCAGCTCAAAGCCAGGGTTCCTGCTGCCTGTGGCGGCTTGGAACCACAAGGTCTCTGCTGCCTGCGCTGCCAGGGATCCCCATCACTTGCCCTGAGGAACAGCAGTGGGGCCCCTGCAGCCCATGATGGCTCGGGGCTGGGGGGCTCCACCACGGCTGAGAACAGCTGCCTCCCTTTTTCCCCTTCCCCCAAGATCCAGGAACCTTGCCACCTGTGGCGGCTGAGAGTTCCCATCTCTGCAGCCCCCAGGAGCTGAAAAGAATAATTTCACAGAGATCTCTGGAAGTCACAGAATCCATGACCTCCATGACAAAATCTTATACTTAATTATTAGGCATTTTTTCCAGACATCTAATCATTTCCTAAACTCTTCAATTTTTCAAATTCCTTTCCAAAGACTGGACATCAGAAGTGGACATTGTATTCCAGTAATGGTATCATTAATACCATATACAGAGATAATACCATCTAAATAATCCTACTTGATATTTGCCTGTTTATACATCCAAGGATTGTATTTGCACTTTTAGCTAGATCATCACTCTGGGAGCTCTTATTCAATTGGTTATCTACCATTATTTATTATTATTTTTAGTAGTAGTAGTAGTACAGTAGTGTCTTTGAGCACTAGTCGTGGACGAAGACCGTATTGTGCTAGGTACTGCATTAACACAAAACAAAGAGATGGTCCCTCCCCAAAGCATCTTATAATCTGAGTATAAGAAAAGAGACAACAAATGGATAGATAGACAGACAGAGAAGCCCTCTGATTCTTAAGTCATTTTCAGAGTTACTCCTTTCCAGGATATAGTCTACCATCTTATAAATATGACTTACGTTCTTTGTTCCTAGACCTCTGTGATGGAATGGACTACTGTATTCATACTGTAATAATCTTTGTATAAAATATGCCTTGTAAGGTATCATTTGAAAATTAATAACTTGCTGGTCAATAATATCATGGTGAAATGAATGCAGTAACATTATATATAAAGTTATGAACATAAACTGAAATCATGACTGCAGTGCGCTTATCAGACAAGTCTGGGGAGCTGGTAAACCTGTTTATCAAAGACAAGTGATGCCCCTCTAACCAGGTGTTATCAAAGCTGATGGGCAATCACCTGTCAAGTAGGCATTCTTAAGCAAGAAGGGTAGAAACAAACAGATCTCCATCTTTGTAAACAACAGCAAAACCTCTTTCACCAGGAGATACCTTGTCTATGTCCTCAGCGGGAAGGAACTTTATCTCTGGGTAACCTCAGTAAAATGCATTTAAAGGTGACTGACCTATAAAAGTGAGGGGCAAAAACACCCGAAGTTCTCTCTCCCTATCCATTTCTCTCTTTTTCCTACAAAGAAAAAAGAAACAGCCTTTGTACTTTAGGAGCAGATCCTGGTGTGAGAATTTGGTCAGCAATGTTACTGGAAACCTGCGATAAAGGACTTCACCCTGAACCAAGAACAGTTCCCCCACAGTTACCTGCTGCTCCAGCCCTGCAGCCTGGAGCTGGCTCAGATGGGGCGGCCTCACCCTCATCTGGAGGGGGAGCCGGGTTGGCCCTTCACAACGTGCGGGGGGGCACACAGGAGCAGAAGCAGGAGCAGCTGCCCACCCCTCAGCCTCCTGCGCCCCCCTCCCACACTTAACCACCGCTCCAGCCCCGCAGCCCGGTGCTGGCTCGGATGGGGCGGCCTCAGCCTCCCAGCCCCATCTGAGCCGGCTGCGCTGGGCTGCAGGGCTGAAGCGGCAGGTAAGTGCGCTCCGGGACAGCCCTTCATGAAGGGCGGAGGCGGCTCTGTGCATCATGAAGGGCCTGCCCGGCGCCCCCTCCAAGCTGGTGCCCAGGGCCTGCCCCCCCCCTCCTTTTTCCCCCTCAGTATGCCACTAGGTCAGAATTATTGGAGCAAGGCTGTGGCTATACATACACACTCAGGATGTGACCTGCAGCCATGGGGAGAACTACAGCAATAAAGCACTGTGAGGCATCCCAGGTTGCAGGGCAAGAGTGACACAGCCCCTCACTAGTCTGGATTGCACCCCAGAATGTCATAACCTCACATTTGGCTGTGTTAAAATGCATGTGGTTCAAAGGAGCCCACCTTACTAATCAATGCAGTATAACTGATATATTCCATCATTTTTCACAACCCCACCAATTTGTTTGTCATCTGCAAATTTTACCAGTAGTGGATTTTATTTTTTCTTCCAGATCACTGATAAATTAAAAGCACTGGGCCAAATACAATACTGCCTGGGACCCCACCGGACTCCTCCCATTCACAATTAGGTTTCTTTATAAGCTATGAATTATTCACCTTTTTAAAATTAATTTAATATGTGTTGCACTGATTTTGTAGTTGCTACATTAACTTCTCCCTGTTGTGTATGTGAATTACACAACTTGCTATTTTGTTATATAAATTATATAACCTGAACATATCCTCCTAGCCTGTATCAGGTATAGCAGTACATGCCAGATATCTACTTGTAACCAAAGTTCTTCAAGATGACTCTACATATTCAGAGATTCCAAGGCCAAAAAGGACCACTGTGATCCCACAGTCTGAACTTCTGTATAACACAAGCCATAGAACTTTCCCAAAATAATTTCTGGAGCATATTTTTTTAGAAAAGCATCCAATCTTAAAAACATAAGAACTGCCATGCTGGGTCAGACCAGATTTAGCCCAGTATCTTGTCTCCAAAAGTGGCTATTACAACAGCATCAGGGGAGTATATACAGAACAGGGCAGTTGGAGTGATCAACCCAGTCTTCCCCTCCCACCTCCTGGCAGTTGAGGTTTAGAGTCATCCTGACAATGGGATTGAATCCCCCCTCCATTTTGGCTAATAGCCATTGATGGACCTATCCTCCACAAACTTATCTAGTTCTTTTTTTAACGCAGTTATATTTTTGGCTATCACAGCATCCCATGACAATAAGTTCCACAGGTTAATTGTGCATTGTGTATTAATTTCATCAGGTGACCCCTGATTTTTGTATTGTGGGAAAGGGTAAATAAGACTTCTCTATTCACTTTTTCCATCCCACTCCAACTGAACAGCCTTAATCTTTTTAGTCTCTCTTCATATGGAAGCCATTTCATACTTTTGATCATCTTTGTTGCCTTCTCTGAACTTTTCCAGTCCCACTATATCCTTTTTTAGATGGGATGACCAAAACAGGACACATTATTCAAGATGTGCGTGCACCATGGATTTATATTGTGGCATAATGATAATTTCTGTCAATTTTTCTATCACTTTCCTAATAGTTCCTAACACTGTTAGCTTTTTTGACTGCTGTGGACCATTAAGCTGAAGTTTTCAGAGAATTATTCATGATAAATACTAGATCTATTTCCTGAGTGGTAACAGCTAATTTAGAATCTATCATTATATCTGTGTAGTTGGGATATTTTTTTTCCCAATATGCATTACTTTGCACTTATCAATGCTGAATTTCATCTGCCATTTTGTTACCTAGTCAGCCAGTTTTCTGAGCTCTCCCTATAGCTCTTCAGACTGTCTTGAAAAATTGTGCATTACCTGCAAACTTTGCCTCTTCACTGTTCATTCCTTTTTCCAGATCATTAATGAATATGATGAACAGCACAGGTCCCAGCACAGATCCTTGGGGGATCCTACTGCTCACTTCTTCTCCATTATGAACAATGACCATTTATTCTTGCCCTTTGTTTCCCATCTTTTATCAAGTTATTGATCCCTGAGAGAACCTTCCCTCCTATCACATGACTACTTAGTTTCCTTAAGAGCCTTTGGTGAAGGACCTTATCAAACACATTCTGAAAATCCAAATACACTAAACTGGTTGGCTTATCCTTATTCACATGCTTGCTGATACCCTCAAAGAATTTTAATACATTGATGATTCATGACTTCCCTTTACAAAAGACATGTTTACTCTTCCCCAACATTTTATATTTATCTATATGTCTGATCATTCTGTTCTTTAAATAGTTTCGACTAATCTGCTTGGTACTGAAGTTAGGCTCACTGGTCTGTAACTGACAGGATTGCCTCTAAAGTCCTTTTTAAAAATCAGCATTACATTACCTACCTTCTAGTTAGCTGGTGCAGAGGCTTATTTCAGTGACAGGTTATATACTACAGTTACTAGTTCTGCAATTTCATATTTCAGTTCCTTCAGAACTCTTGGGTGAATATCATTTAGTCCTGGTGACATATTATTCTTTAATTTAGCAATTTGTTCGAAAACCTCTTCTACTAACACATCAATGCAGACAGTATGACATACCAGAACACCATCCAGACTAGTGGAGGGCTGTGTCATCTCTGCCCTGCAACTATGAGTGTCTTATAATGCCTTTCTGTAGTAGCTCCCACTTAGACTGCTCTTAGAAACAGCCTTCCATCATGAAAGCCACACTCTGAGTGTCTGTGGGAAACTGCAAGCTTCCAGTTACACCCGGGCTGTAACCAGCCTTGATTATACAGCAGGGTGACCCAAACACACCCCCAGTTCCTGGATCTTCCCCCAGAAATATATGTCCTGTACTGCCCAGCCCTCTTCTTGACAGTACAAATATATTAAGTCCATTATTCCTTTAAAGGAATAATATGCCCATTTATTGCTTTAAATAGTTACCCAGACGCTTAAAAAACAATGGATTAGATAAAACAGTAAAATAAATGTATTAACTACAAAGAAATATATTTTAATTGAGTATAATAGTCAGAGTCATAAAGTAATGAGGCATAAAAGTTGGAAATGATTACAAGAAAAAAGAAGTATCTACTTAAGAAATGATCTTAGTTGCAAAGCAAACTTTCTGACTGCATGCTCCAGCAGATTACTGATCAAACTGTCAGGTCAGGACCCCTCTAAATCCAATGACTGTTTCCTTCTGTCTTCTTAATTGCAGAGATTGAGATTGGCAGAGGTGGGTGGGTCCCTTGGGGAGTTTGTATGCCTTTTTATAGTTTCAGTCCCCTTCTTGAAAAAACATTTCCAGCTGAGAACCAGGAGACACAGAGTCTATAGGGAAATATATTCCCTGCTGTTTTTTTCACCTGTTTAAATGTCCTTTGTTTTCCCTTCCTGCTTGATGACTCTGTTCACTGCTTAAATACCAATTAAGGCAAGCACATATTCCTTTCTTTGTTCAGGACACACCTGATTTCTGCCTGGGCAGGGCTGTGAGGTTTGGAACATGTGTTAATAACAACATATAGGGGAATCTTATAACTTCACATGCAATGTTGCCACACATATTTTACCAGGATAATACTGGCCAGCAAATTATGGGTTTTCAAATGATATCTTAAAAGGCATACTTTGTACAAAGATTTTACAATAGTGTGAATACAGGAGTATATTCCATCACAGACAGTACTTCATATTTGTCACTCATTTTGATTTAAAAACTGTCAGTGATGAAGAATCCACTACAACGACCCTTGTTAAGTTGTTCCAATGGCTAATTACACTCACTGTTAAAAGTTTACCCCCTATTTCCAATCTGAATTTGTCTAGATTCAACTTTCAGCCATTGTATCATGTTATACCCCTCTCTGCTACATGGAAGAGTCCATTATTAAATATTTGTTTCCCATATAGGCACTTGCAAATTGAAATCAAGTCACCCCTTAACCTTTTCTTTGTTAAGATACATAAATTGAACTCCTTTTGTGTATCACTATAAGGCAGGTTTTCTAATCTTTGAATCACTGTTGTAAGTCCTCTCTGAACCCTCTCCAATTTATCAACTTCCTTTTTGAATTGTGGGCATCAGAACTGGATGCAGTATTCCAGCAGCAGTTGCACCAGTGCCCAATGCAGAAGCAAAATCATCTCTATATTCCTACTCAAGATTCCCTGTTTATGCATTTAAGGATTACATTAGCATTTTTGGCCACAGCATCACACTGGAAGCTCATGTTTATCAGATATCCACCTCCAACCTGTTCCCCCAAATCTTTTTCCAGAGTCATTGCTTCCCAGGATAGAATCCCCCATCCTATATGGCCTACACTCTTTGTTTCTATATGTGTACATTTACATTTAGCCATATTAAAAAGTGTATTTTTTTGCTTGTGCTCAGCTTGCCAATCAATCCAGATCACTCTGCATTAGTGACCTGCCTTCTTCATTTTTTATCACTCTCTCAGTTTTTGTGTCATCTGAAAAATGTAGAAGTGATGATTTTATGTTTTACTCCAAGTCATTCATAAAAATGTTAAATAGAGTAGGGCCAAGAACCAATCACTGCAGGATCCCCCTAGAAACACACCTGCTCAATGATGATTCCCCATTTACAATTCCATTTTGAGAACTATCAGTTAGCCCATTTTTAATCTGTTTAATTTGTCCCATGTTAATTTTATATCATTCTTTTTTTTTAAATCAAAATGTCATGTAGTAACAAGTCAAATATCTTACAAAAATTAAAGTATATTATATCAACACTATTACCCTTATCAACCAAGCTTGTAATCTCATTTAAATAAAAAGAAATCAAGTTAGTTTGACAGGACCTATTTTCCATAAGCCTATGTTAATTTGCATTAATTATATCACCCTCCTTTAATTCCTTATTAATCCAGTCCCATATTAGTCACTCCATTATCTTGTCCGGAATCCACAATATACTGACAGGCCCATAATTTGGGTCATCCCATTTATCCTTTTTAAAAACTGGCACATTATCATTTTTCTTTCAGTCTTCTAGAACTTCCCTAATTCTCCAAGACTTATTGAAAATTAACATTAACAATCCAGTAAGCTCCTCAGCCAGCTCTTTATAAACTCTTGGATAGAAGTTATGTCAATCTGCTGATTTAAAAATGTCTAACTTCAGTAGTTGCTGTTTAACTTCCTCCTGAGATACTAGTGGAATGAAGAGAGTTATCATATGAAACTATATTATCTGTTTTTTTCCCAAATACAGACCAGAAATGTTTATTGAACACTTCTACCTTTTCTGTATTATCATTGATAATTCTACCATTTCCATTCAGTAATGGACCAATACCACTGTCAGGATTCGTTTTGTTCCTAAGATATATACGTTCCTCCTTATTTTCCTTATCTCTGTGGGCAACATATTTCCTCTTTGTGTTTCTTTTCTTCCCCTATCAAATACATATATATAGCTGCCTTCACTTCCCCTCTAAATCAGGTCAGTTTTTTAAGCAATATGACCTTCTTCCTTGATTGTGGCTTTTAGAGCATCTAGTGAAACATTCTTAAATGATTCCCAATGATCACTGACTTTATTCTGGTTACATTCTTCCTCCTGATTTGACTCATAATTGTTTTCAGCTTTGTGAAACTGGCCCTATTAAAGCACCAAGTATATGTGTGTATATATATATATATATCATTGGTCTGGAATTTGTTCTGCTTGCACATTATAAATGTAATCAAGCTGTACTAACTTGTACCTAAATTACCATTAATTTTTGGTTCTGTGGTCAGTCCCTCTTTACCTGCCAAGATGAATTCTAACACAGAATTCCCTTGTGTTTGCTGTAACACTTTTTGAGATAGGATATTGTCACCTGTAATATTTAGAAATTCCAAGGATATTTTAGTATTGGCAGTATGAGACCTCCAGCATATGATACTCAAACTGAAGTCCCCCATATCATGCAGCTTTTTTCTCTATACATTATAGATGGATAGTCATCCTCTTCCCTAGTGAAATTTGGTGGTCTGTAACAGATGCCAGCTAATACCTCATACTGTGCTTTATCTGTTAGGACATTGATTCATGAGCATTCAGGATAACTTCATTTCAAGTTACCAGTAACTTAGAAACAGGTAATGCTATTTTTGACAGACTGTCACTCCCCCTCTCCTGTTGCCCATTTGATTCTTTCTAAATAGGTTATAACCATTGACTAGAACATTTCAATCATGCCATCAGGTTTCAGTTATGCCAAGTAGATCATTACAATTTTTCTTGTTTGTTATCCAGGCTCCTGCATTAGCAATTAAATCATTTCTTCTCATATGAGGAAGTTACTCACCTTATAAAATAACAATGGTTCTTCAAGATGTGTGTACCTATGGGTGCTCCACTGTAGGTGTATATGTGCCCCGGCACCTCTAATCTGAGATTTTAGGTAGCAGTGTCTGTTCAGTGCACACATGCGCTCTCCCTTCCTCGTGGTCTGACTCAATACTACCTAGCACTATATGGGCAAACCCTTCCTTTTCTACCGTAGAAGCCCTTATAGAGAACTCTGAAGCAGAGGGGCGGAAGGCAGGTTGTGGAGCACCTACAGGGATACAAATCTTAAAGAACCATTGTTACAGCATAAGGTGAGCAACTGCCTCTTCTTCAAGTAGTAGCCCTATGGGTGCTCCACTGTAAGTGACTTCACAAAGGTATCCCCCATTGAGGGCTGGGGTATTGGAATGGAGTCTCTTAGTACAGGGAGTACTGTAGAATCAAAGATGGCATCAGCGGCCAAATCTCGAGTGATAGCATAATGTTCCGCAAAAATGTGGGTGGAGGCTCAAGTTGCTGCGCTGCAGATTTCCAAGATAGGGACACCTTTAAGGAATATGACAGGTAGAAATTGACCTCATGGAATGTGCACAGATTCCAGATGGAGGCAACAGGTTGTGCCCTTGGTAACAGTGATTAATGCAACCCGAGACCCATTTGGATAGTCTTTGAGCTGATATCGCAGAGCCTTTGGAACCTTCCATGAATGAATGGGAGTATTTAGGGGACTCCCCGAAAACCTCAGTCCTGTCCATGTAGAATGCTACTTGCTCTTCTAACATCTATTATATGCAGAATCGCCTCCCAGCTGTCAGAATGTGGTTATGGAAAAAAAACCAGGAAGATGCATCTGTTGATTCATTTAGAAAGTGGAGGCAACTTTAGGGAGAAACTTGGAATGCGACCACAGAGTTACTTTGTTTTTAAAAAGACTGTGTATGGTGGGTGTGCCATGAGGGTTACTATTTCTTCTATACACCTAGCTGAGGTAATGGCAATTAGAAATGTCTTCATGGACAGGTGTAAGAGAGAGCAAGTTGTCATGGGCTCAAGAGGGAGGTCTAGTCAAAGATCTGAGATCCCAGGTTGGAGCAGGTGGTCTCACATGTGGGAAAAGATTCTAGATAGCCTTAAGGAATCTACGTATCAACGGGTGAGCGAACACTGAGTATCCATCAACCTGATGCTGGAAAGCCAATATGGCTGCATGATGTACCTTATGGGAGCTGAGTGAGAGTTTTGATCTCTGGAGGTCTAATATGTAGTCTAAAATCAGAGGGAGAGAAGACCAGGTTGGTTTTGTGACACCAACTTGGAATAGTTTCTGTTTTTGTAGATAAGTACATTGAGTGGTTGACTTTCAGTTGTGCAGCAACATGTCTTTCACCTCGTCAGAGCATTCTATCTCTAAGTCTTGGAACCAAGAAGGAGCCAAGCCTGGAGGTGGAGGACCCACAGGTTGGGGTGAAGAATCAGTCTGTCGCTTTAAGAGAGCAGGTGGGAAATGGACAGAAGAGGAATCAGAGGATATATTGCCATATGTGTCATGTAAGGGAACCAGACTTGTCTTGGCCAAAAAGGGGCACGCTGAATAACTCTTGTTTTGTCTCTTCAAATTTTTAACAGAACCTTGGATAGAAGAGGAAACGGAGGAAAGGTATACAAGAGGTTCCTGTTCCATGGGAGGATGAGGACGTGTCCCAGGGAATGTTTCCTCAGGACCGCCGTGGAGCAGTAACAAGGATATTTCTTGTTCTGGTAAATAGCAAAGAGATCTGTAGTCAGGGTTCCCCAAAGGATGAATATGTTTTGAAGCACCTCTGAGCTCAGTTCCATTCGTGGTCGTGAGAAAAGTTCCAAAAACTGTCACATTCTATATCCCTGATAGATAGACAGCTGAGATGAGCATGCTGTGATGCCTACACCCATGCCAAAATCTGAGTACTTCCAGGCAGGGGGAGGGAGATCTGGCACCTCCCTTGGTGATTTATGTAAAATATACAGGTCATATTGTCCGTCATGAGCTGAGAGTAGGTGTTCTTGATGAAAGCAGAAAGTGTGCACAAGTTTTCCTGACAGCCCTTAGTTCCAAAAGATTGATATGGAGGGTCACTTCTGTGGAAGACCATTTGCCTTGAACCTTGCAGTCGTGTAGATGAGCTCCCCAGCCAATTAGGGAGGCATCCTTCGTTAAGAGTCAGCATTGGTGGCACGAATGGAATGCCTGCTTGGACACTGGATGGGTCTTTCCAACAGGCCAGGGAGTGCTTTACTGTGGACGGCAGTGATAGCTATTTGGTTAGTCTGTTCCTGTTTGGGGAATAGACAGAAGTGAGCCACATCTGAAGACACCACAATAACTTCCCAACATTTGGGGGTGACGAAGGTGCATGCTGCCATATGACCAAGCAACTGCAGGCAGTTCCTAGCCAATGTTTAAGGGATGGCCTGGCCTGTCTCTATGAGACTCGTAATGATGGTGAATCTGAGTAGCGGGAGGAATGAACTCACTTGTACTGCATTGAGGTCGTTGCTGACAAACTCCAGTTGCTGTACTGGGATCAGTGTCGATTACTATAAGTTGAGCTGTAGACACAGCTGCGCAAATGTGCGCATGGCCGTCTCGGTGGCTCGTATGGAGTCCTGCAATGAGGGAGCCCTGAAGAGGCAGTCATCTAGGTAACAGTAAATCACAATGTCCAATGTTCGCAGGTGTGCTGCTATGATAGCGAGAAACTTGGAGAACGTCCTGCACGTGGATGAAAGGCCGAATGGGAGCATCATGCCTGAAGGTAAACCATAGGGATCTCCTGTATGATGGTCATATTGAGATGTGGAAGTAGGCATCTTGCAGGTCAAGGGCTAAAAACCAATCTCTCCTAGCTCTAGACCTGGAATAATGGCTAGCTCTAGATGGTCTAGCACAGTGTTTCTTAACCTGGGGTTTTAGAGGGGTCGCAAGTGCAGAGCTGGTATTGGGGGTGGCAAGAAAGGCAATTGCCTGGAGCCACAGGGGCGCCATGAAACTAAGTTACATGCCTCAGCCCCGTGGGGGTGGGACTCAGGCTTCAGGGGTACAGTAGTTTGGAAAGGTTAAGAACCACTGGTTTAGCATGACCACCTTGAACTTCTGCACCTTCATGTATTTGTTTAATTACCTTATATCTAGAAAAGGCCTCCAATCTCCCTTCGCCTCAGTTCTGCTTGGACTGGTTTTATGATCCCTAGGCATAACAGATTATCTATATCCTGGCGAAGTAGGTTCTTGTGAGAAGGTCCCTGAAGAGGAATGGGGGAGGGATGTGAATTGAATGGCGTAACCCTCTGATATAATCTCCAATATCCATCTGTTGGAGGTGAGTCGTGGAAAAGACCAGTGGATTTTCCCTGTAAAGGCTCGAGAAAAAGGACTCCAAGCCCCCAAACTGAGTTGTTTGACTGCCAGAGAGATTCCACAGTGTGGCCACCTTGGTACTGGCACCTCTGAAGGTGCCTCCACCATGAGCTCTGCTGTACCGCCTAAAGATGCCAGGGACTCAGGCTTTAAGGCAGCGGTACCGCCCCGTAATGACAAAGACAAATACCGTACCACCTCTAAAACAGTGACACCGAGAAAACCTTTGGTATCGAGTGCGACAAAGTTCCTGTCTACAGAACATTCTGCACATTCACAACCATCAGTACCAACAATGTACCACAGACACTCCTCCGCGATACTGAATGAACCAACAGTACCGCAAGAGTCCAATAACCTAGAGACCTGACAGTTGGGGAAGAACTGCAATCCTTATTACTCTGTACCAGAGCCTCAGTACCAAGCACATCTGGGTGCCTGGAATCACTCTTGGCACCATACCATGTACCACCAATACTCCGGTCAGCACCACTCTTACCCAGTGATGAGACTGACAGTGACCAGAAGGATTCATTTCCCTGACCTCTCATCATGGTCTGTCGTCTCAATACAAGGGTCCTCCTCAAGTCCATCAAGCCAACCCACGATCATAGTATGGGCCCCCTTGGGTACCTCCACCATCCATGCCTTCCCTCCCCAGCCGTATTGGGATCCTTAGGCAATGTACAGATCCTATACTTCGCAGGCATTTAGTATCTCTCAGAAAGAGTTTGCCAGATGGTCTTCTACAGCACCACTGTCCAGAGACCGCACACCTCAGAGGAGGAGGAAATTTTTAAGAAACAGGAGGAAAGGCTCAAAGGGGAAGCTATCCCTTCAGCAAACTTCCTATCTTTGCGTGGCTGTAATGCCCCGTCCCTTCCATCTCTAGCTGATGATTTCAACAACTTCCAAGACCTTACTAAGAGGGTGGCAGATGAGCTGCAGATTCTCCTACAGGAGGCTGCAGAAACACATCATAAGCTGGTGGATATTCTGCACTCCTTCTCATTGCCTAGAATTGCTCAGCCCATTAATGAGGCGATTCTAGATCCTGCCAAAGTCATCTGGCAGACACCAGCCTCCATCGCACCAACCAGCAAGAGAGTTGACAAAAAATACTACATGCCTCCCAAAGAGGCAGTTGGCTGTCATTCTTGTCAATTACATGGTTCTATGCTAGAGCCGTGAAATTGATAAGAAAGCCTGGTGGCTGGGGGGCTCCGGGCTCCCTGCTGGGCTGCTGCCCATGGCTCCCAGCTCTCTGCCAGGGGGCTCCTGGGCGCTCCCGGGAACCCCACTGGGACCCCGGGTGCTGCCCCATGGCTCTCGGCTTCCTGCTCCCCGGGAAGTGAGTGTTGAGCCTCGGGGAGTGGAGGCAGTCGTGCTCCTGATGGGGAGTGGGGAGGCAGTACCCATGCTCCAGGCAGGGAGGGACAGCCGTACTCCCAGTGGGGAGTGGGGAGCCTTGAGGAAGTGGGAACCCAGGAGCTTCAGGGTCGCACCTTGGCTACTGGTGGGAGCAGGGAGCTGAGAGCCCAGGGGCAGTAGGGGTCCCAGTGGGTAACTGTGCTCAGAGCCGAGAGCCCAGGCTCTCAGCCCCCCACACTGCCCTCTTAAATCAGTGGAAGCGTTCCTGGAGAAGACATGCACCACCATGTGAAGAAGGGCAGTGTGGACATTACTGTGGTGGCTGTAAGTCGACTTAACATAAGTCAACTTAAGTTTTTAGTGTAGACATGCCCTGAAAAAGAGAGGAAGGTGGGCAGGAAATGTAAATATGCAGAGTCATTTTGAAGAACACTGATTATAAGTAAGTAACCTTCATTTCTTCTTTGAATGACTAAGCATCTTCCCACTTATGAGTACCTTGACAAGTAATGTTGTAAACTCAGGAGGCAGGAAGAGTCCTAATTAAACAAAGAATGAAGCGTAGTTCTACTCACCCAGACATGCTGAGTACACATTTCGGCAGCTAGCCCAAGCTGCTGCCTGTGCTACTGCCAGTTACACTGCTGTTTTTAACATGCTAGCTGAAGCAGAACTAGTGCACATCTGTCTACCAAAGCCAGGAGGCATGCTGCTCCCACCTGCAATGTAGACATACCCTCTGAGAGGAATTAGGTAATCCATCCATTCTGAAATACAAGTAACAGAAGCTATAACTGGGGACTCATATTTGCCCTAATCTAGTCCATTTCAAGTGATAACGGTCCTGGTCTGAGTTAAGCAAACCATTTGGAACCAACAAAACAGATTTCTTGATAGCCCAGGCCATCACATGAAAAGACTGAGACTGGGATCCAGATGAAGAATTCTGCCACATTGCTATGACAACAGATCCAGAGATAAGGGAAGTACTTTATACACTCCTTTTAACAGCTGAAGCAGGTCCATATATCACTGCTGTCTTGGCCAAGCTGATATGACCAGAATCAACATCGCCTTGTCCAGTCTTACCTTCACCACCTCCTGAATTAATGGAAAGAGGGGAAAGCATTCAGAAGGCCCTCACTCCAGTGCACTAAGAAAGATCCAAAACGAACGGACTGACCTTTCTTGCTCTTGATAAAAAAGATGACACCTTTTGTTGAACCTGGTTGCAAATAAATCCATGACAGGCTGATCCCAACTAGAGAAAATCTCTTGCATCAACTGGTCCTTTAACATCCACTTGTGCATCTGAGAGTTGTTCCTACTATTTCTGCAATTTGACAACATATTGCCCTTCTCTACCAAATGCAGAGTTATCAGATAGATGTCATGTAATGTGCACCAATTCCATAGACTGATTGCCTCAACACTCAACAGAATGAGATAAGCAACTCCCTATTTGTTGATGTAATACATAGCATTGTATTGTCAATCGCTAGCCACAAAATCTTCTCCCTTATGATTTAAGAGCCAGGCGAATCGTCCTCAATTCTAAAACATTTCTGTGTAGATTCTTTTCCTGATACGTCATGTGACTTCAAATTGTCCAACAGTCCAGACAAGCTCCCCATCCATTCAATCCATCAGAGGTTATTGTGATCAAGGTCAAAGAAGGATTGAACTGAACCCCACTGAAAACACTGGTCTGGTTTGTTCACGACATCAGAGAATCTAAAAGGTCCTGTGGCACAGTGACCAACCTGGGTAGATTGCCTAGATCTGACTTGTAAATTTGATCCAACCAATGCTGCATAGTTATCAGTCTGAAGTGTACAAATAGTGTAATAGATCTAAAAAGAAACTAACTTCCTGGGCTTGATGGCTATGAATTTTTTAAATAGACTGCACTATCTTCAGAAAAGAGGAACTACACAAAAATAAGGTGGCTAGTTAAATGGAATTTAAAAGGAACAGTCAGAAGAATGAAGTAACTGCAAGCTACATTAAAACTTTTTAAAAACATAATACAGATTCAAATTATATGTATACCCCAAACGAAAATAAGCAGTAAGTGGACCAAAAATATGACACCATGGCTAAACAACACCGTAAAAGAGGCAGATAGAGACAAAAGAACATCATTTAAAAATTGGAAGTCAAATCCTCCTGAGGGAAATAGAAAGAAACAAACTTTAATGAGTCAAGTATAAATAGGCAGACCAAAAAAGAATGTGAAGAGCAACTAGCGAAAGACACAAAAACTAAAAGCAAAATTTTTTAAATATATCAGAAGCAGGAACCCTAATAAACAATCAGTGGGGCCACTTGACAATCAAGGTGTTAATGGAGCACTCAAGGAAAACAAGTCCATTGCAGACAATGAATGAATTCTTTGCATCAGTTTTCAGCGCACACCTGAGTCATTCCTTTTAGGTGACAAATCTGAGGAACTGTCCCAGATTAAAGTGTCAACAGAGGAGATTTTGGAACAAATTGATAAATCAAACAGTAATAAGTCACCAGAACCATATGGTATTCACCCAAGAGTTCTGAAGGAACTCAAATATGAAATTGCAGAACTACTAAATGTGGTATGTAACCTAATGCTTAAATCCACCTCTGTAATAGATAACTAGAAGATAGCTAAAGTAATGCTGATATTTAAAAAAAAAAAAAAAGGCTCAAGAGGCAACCCTGGCAATTACAAACCAGTGAGCCTAATTTCAATACCGGGCAAATTAGTTAAAACTATAGAAAAGAACAGAATTATAGATACCTAGACGGACGTGATACACTGAGGAAGAGTCAACTCAGCTCATATAAAGGAAAATCATGCCTCGTCTTTCTATTAAAATTCTTTGTGGGAGTCAACAAGCATATGGACAAGGATGATCCTTTGGATATAGTATTCTTGGACTTTCATAAAGCCTTTGACAAGGTCCCATGCCAAAGGCTCTTAAGCAAAGTAAATAGTCATGGGATAAGATGGAAGATCCTCTCATGGATCAGAAACTGGTTAAAAGACAGGAAACAAAGGGTAGGAAAAAACTGTCAGTTTTCACAGTGGAGAGGTAAATAGTAGGGCCCGCAAGGATATTGTAAGATGTAACTGAACACTGTAATGAACATTGTAAGATGGCAGTTCCTAGGGTTGCATCTGGGACTGGGGATAGTGGCTGGGGTCATTCTGTTGCATAACCCAAAGAGTGGCTGGCTAAAAGCACTCACTCACTGAGCTGGGGGTAACTTACTTGCTGAAGGCTGTGTGTGGACACCCTGGAGTGGGGAACATCTTACCCCTTCACATAATACAAGAACCAGAGGTCAACTCATAGGCAGCAGGTTTAAAACAAACATAAGGAAGTACATCTTCACCCAACAAACAGTCAACTTGTGGAACTGATTGCCAGGGGTGTTGTGAAGGCCAAAAGTATAACTGGATTTGAAAAAGAATGAGATAAGTTCATAGAGGATAGGTCCGTCGATGGCTACTTGCCAAGATAGTCAGGGACACAATCCCATGCTCTGGGTGTCCCTAAACCTTTGAATGCCAGAAGTTGAGACTGGACAACAGAGGATGGATCATTCGATAAATTGCCCTATTCTGTTCATTCCCTCTGAAGAATCTGGTCCTGGCCACTGTCGGAAGACAGGATACTGGGCTAGCTGGACCATTAGCATCACCCAGTATGGCTAGTCTTACTTCTCATCCTTTCCTACTGTTCAATTTAGTATCCAACTATCTACTATCGAATCTAGATCCTATAAAGAGGATTCTGAGTTGGACAGAGATTTGATTTCTTGACATCCAGAATCAATCATAACTCTGTAAGAAGAGAAGATGTCAACTGAATGTGAGTCTACAGAGTCCACATGCAAAGCTGACTTCAGTGATCAGTCGTCTAAATATGGAGAACAAAGATACCGTTTTATGAGATCCGCTCGTGCTTCAGAAAGGCACTTTGCAGAGAATCTTGGTGCTGTAGAAAGGCCACATGGTAGGACCCTGTACTGAAAATGCCTCTGTTCTACCACAAAATGGAGGTAATTATGAATTGGCTAAATGGAAATACAGAAATATGCATCTTTTAAACTGAACATTGCCAACCAATAAGAGTGAGGGAATGAAGGAGGCTAGGGTTAACCAAAGCTTCTAGACAAATGTATTCATATTTGTTTAATCTAAAATTGGATAGAAACTACCATTTTTTTTCTTGCATCAGGAAATATTTTGAATAAAAAAACATGGTTACTTACCAGTAACTGTTGTTCTTCAAGATGTGTTGCTCATATCCATTCCAGTATAGGTGTGTGCGCACCCCGTGCACAGATTCCTGGAACATTTTTCCCTTAGCACTCCCCGTAGGGTCAGCTCAGGTGCCCCCTGGAGTGCCACGCTCATGCCGCAGTTCATAGGGCGCCGCCGACCCTGCAGCCCCTCTGTCCCTTCTTTCTGCTGACTCCGACAGTGGGGACGGAGGGTGGGTGTGGAATGGATATGAGCAACACATCTCGAAGAGCAACAGTTACTGGTAAATAACCATGTTTTCTTTCTTCAAGTGATTGTTCATATCCATTCCAATATAGGTAATTAAATAGCCATACCTTGGAGGCGGGTAGGAGTCAGCGGTGAGTTGCTCTCGAGAGCACAGCTCTGCCGACGCCCGCGTCCTCTCTCGCCTGCTGCACGATGGCGTAGTGGGAAGTGAAGGTGTGGACCGACGACCAGGTGGCTGCTTTGCAGATGTCCTGCAGGGGCACTCATTCCAGGAAGGCCGCGGATGAGGCCTGGGCCCTGGTTGAGTGCGCTGTCACAGCTCCTGGAAGCGGCACCTTCACCCGCTCATAGCAGGTTTTAATACAGGCAGTGATCCATGTGGAGATGCACTCGGTGGAGACAGGTGAGCCTTTCATCCGGTCCGCCACTGCCATGAAAAGCTGTATTGACTTCCGGAACGGCTTGGTCCGTTCGATGTAATAGGCCAGGTCTCGTCTGACATCCAGTGAGTGCCATCTCCGCTCCTCCTCCATCCCGTGTGGTTTCAGAAAGAACACGGGAAGGAAGATATCTTGCTTATAATGAAACTGGGACACCACCGTAGGCAGGAAGGCCGGGTGGGGTCTCAGCTGCACTTTGTCTTTGTACAAGACAGTATAGGGGGGCTCCGAGGTCAAGGCCCTAATCTCAGAGACCCTCCTAGCCAATGTAATGGCCACTAGGAAGACTACCTTCCAAAAGAGGACAAGCAACGGGCATGTAGCCATGGGCTCGAAGGGAGGTCCTGTCAACATGGTGAGGACCAGGTTCAAGTCCCAGGGAGGCACTGGGTCACGGACCTGCAGATATAGCCTCTCTACCCCCTTGAGGAAACTAACTGACATAGGATGGGAGAACAGGGATCTGCCTTCCATCGGCTGGTGGAAGGCCGAGATGGCCGCCAGGTGTACCCTGAGGGAGGCCAGTGCCAGGCCCTGGAGCTTCAGCTGGAGCAGATACTCTAAAATTGCCTGTATGGGTGAACACGTCAGTGGGATACCCCAGGACTCCACCCAACAGGTAAAACGCTTCCACTAGGCCCGGTATACCACCTGAGTGGAAGGTTTCCTGCTACCGAGCAGAACCTGCTGGACCTGTATGGAGCAAGCCCTTTTGTCAGCCAGAGAGTCTCCATGCCATCAGGTGTAGGGATTCCAGGTCCGGGTGCAACAGGTAGCCCTGGTCCTGGGAGAGCAGGTCGTAGCGCCTCAGGAGCGGGATCGGCGTGTCGATGGACAGGTCGAGCAGCATGCTGTACTAGTGCTGTCTCAGCCAAGCTGGCACAATCAGTATGATGTCTGCTCTGTCCCTCTTGATCTTCAAGAGGACTTTGGGCAGCAGAGGAATGGGAGGAAACGCATACGTAAGGGTCCCCTTCCAGTCTAGTAGGAACGCGTCGGAGAGGGAGCCCGGTTCGCAACCCCGGAGCAAGCAGAACCTCGGGCACTTCCTGTTCCAGGACAACATGAATAGGTCCAGTTGGGGAACCCCCCACTTCTGGAAAATGAAAGTCACCACCTCGGGGTGCAGTGACCAGTTGTGGCGGGGTAAGAACGACCTGCTGAGGTGGTCCGCCTTGTCGTTCCCGACCCCCAGGAGGTGAGAGGCGGTTAAATGAAAATCGTGCCTCACCGCTAAATCCCATAGTCGAATGGCCTCCTGGCACAGAGCTGAGGAGCGCGCCCGCCCTTGCCTGTTCACATAGAATATGGCCGTCGTGTTGTCCGTGAGGACCTGAACCATCCTGCCCCTCAGGACACTGAGGAAGACCTTGCAGGCCAGACGGATTGCTCTGAGCTCTCTGACATTGATATGGAGGGCTCTCTCTTCCGGCGACCAGAGCCCCTGAGTGCTCAGGTCCTTGCTGATATGGGCCCCCCACCCCACGTCCGAGGCATCCGTTATCAGCATCACTGAAGGAGCCAGGTCTCTGAAGGGAACCCCTTTCAGAACATCCCTTGGGTCCCGCCACCAGTCCAGGGAGGAGAGTGCCTGGGTGGGGACTGTGACCACCCTGTTTAGTGAGTGTCTGGCAGGTATATATACCGAAGCCAGCCACCCTTGTAGAGGTCTGAGCTTGAGGTGAGCCAGCCTCACCACATATGTACACGCCGCCATATGTCCCAACAGCTGAAGGCAATGCCTGGCTGTCGTCGTGGGGGACCTGTGCAACTCGTTGATTATGGCGCCCCTGGTCTCAAACTGAGGCTGTGGGAGGAAGGCCCTGGCCTGGGTGGCTCCTATAAACTCTATGCGCTGCACCGGGGTGAGCGTGGACTTCTGCTTGTTGATGAGCAGCCTCAGTTTGGTGCATGTGGCGCAGGTGAGAGTCAGGCTGTTCTCCACGTGGGCCCTGGACCTGCCCCGGATCAGCCAATCGTCCAAGTATGGAAATATCTGAACCCCCCTGCAGCGCAGATGGGCCGCTACTACTGCCATACATTTTGTGAAGACCATGGGGGCGAACGAGAGGCCAACAGGCAGGGCTGCAAATTGGTAATGGCATCCCACTACCACAAATCTGAGGAACTTTCTGTGGCCAGGGAGGATAGTAATGAGGAAATATGCATCCTTGAGGTCGAGGGCAGCATACCAGTCCCCTGGATCTAGGGTGGGAATGATGGATATTAGGGAAACCATGTGGAACCTGGTGCGTCTGATAAACCTGTTCAGATGGCGGAGGTCCAAAATACGCCTTAGGCCCCCCTTGGCATTGGGGATTAAGAAGTACCATGAGTAGAATCCCCTCCCCTGTTCCTGTGGAGGAACTTCTTCTATCACTCCGAGCAAGAGCAAAGAGTTGACCTCTTGAATGAGGAGCTGCTCGTGAGCGTGGTCCCTGAAGAGGGGTTGGATAGGGGGAGAGTTCGGGGGACAGGCCGTAAGTTGGAGGGCATAGCCCCTGAGGACTACCCCGAGGACCCAGTGGTCCGTGGTGATAGTTTCCCATTCTGCGTAGTACGGCCCTAGCCTGTGAGCAAACGGCTGGGAAAGATTGAGGGGGAAAAGAGGAGTGCCACCCTCATGCACACCATCAAAATAGTTTATTATTGCCCTTACTTGGGCCTTGCTGAGGCCCCGCCGAGGACCCCTGGCGGTCACGGCGGTTGGAGCCCCTATAACGGTCCCGACCCCTCCTAGGTTGGGTGGGTCTGGGGGGCAGCCTAGGTGGCAGCTGTGGCTGCCTCTGGGCCTGAGGCTGAGACTGGCGCCTCAAGGCCTGTGGGGTGTATAGCCCGAGGGACTTTAGGGTGGCTCGCAAGTCCTTCAGGGCATGCAGCTTCTCATCCGTCCTCTCTGAGAAGAGGCCAGTGCTGTCAAAGGGGAGGTCCTGAATGGCCTGTTGGACCTCCTGCGACAAGCCTGAAGCTTGGAGCCAGGAGCAGTGGCGCATGACGATGGCTGAAGCCATTGCCCTGCTGGCAGTATAAGCTGCATCACTCGCAGATTGCAAGGCCGCATTCGCTACCGCCACGCCTTCCTGGGACAATGTGGCGAAGTCCGCGGCCTGGTCAGAGGATAACCCCGACTGGAACCTCTGCAGCGAGGACCAGAGGTTCAAGTTGTATCTCCTGAGGAGGGCTTGATGGTTTGCAACCCTCAGCTGAAAGGCTGCAGTGGAGTACATCTTGCGGCCGAACAAGCCCAGCTTCTTACTGTCCTTGTCCTTTGGGGTATTACCCGGGCCACCCTGGCGGTCTCGCTGATTAGCGGCCTCCACCACAAGTGTCCCCAGGGCTGGGTGATTGTAAAGAAAGTCAAAGCCTTCCTTGGGAACGTAATATTTTCGTTCCACCCCTTTAGAGTGGGGGCCACTGAAGAAGGGGTTTGCCAGAGGGTTCTGGCAATGTTCATCACCCTCTCATGGACCGGCAAGGCAACTCAAGAGGGACCTGCTGACCCGGATATCCCAAAGAGGGGGTCCTCCTCCTCCGACATATCTCTTTAAGTTCCAGGCTTAAATTTCCTGCCACCCTTATTAGCAGGTCCTGGTGGGCCCGGAAATCAAAAAGGGGGGCCTTACGGTCTCGGGCAGCCGCCTCATCAGGGGACAAGGAGAAGGACTTCGGCAGGGGCCCTGTGGAGAGGCCTTCCTCCGGGTCTGACCCCTCCTCTGAGGGGTGACCCTGTTCCGGGTGGGTTGGTGGTGGGGGCACTGGTTGGGCCACCGAGGAGTGAACAGAGGTGGTCCCCTGGCCCATCTGGGCACCCCAGGGCCCCCAGTATGGCCACTGCCAGGGCCCCTGGGGCCACGCCAGTGCCGGCATCTGCACCTGCTGAATCGTGCCCAGTTGGCGAGTCTGGGACCAGAGCCAGTGGACCGCTGTTTGTGAACGGCCCCGGGACGATGAAGAAGACGACCGTCGGTGCCGAAGTCTCCAGTGCCACCGAGGGGACCGACTACTGGAGGAGCCAAATTACCTCCTCCCGCGCCTCGAACTCTTTCAGTGACGTTTTCCACCTTGGGAGTAGGAGTGGCATCGCCTGTATCTCCTTGACGATGAGTCGGAGCACGATCGCCTCCTCGGTGCCGAGGCATTCGGTGCCGGTTCAGGCAGTGCCGAGGATGTCGGTGCCAGAGTCGGAACCAAAGTAGCCAGTTCTGAAGCAACCGGTGCCGAGGCGCTTGATGGAGTTACCGGCACCGTGATCCGCACCAGTGTTGGGGATTGGTGCCGAGCGAGGCTCTGTGCCGAAGTACCAGAGCTGGAGCTGCGACCCCTGCGTGAGGCGGAGCTGGAACAATGTCGCCTCTCGTGCTTGCCTCTCGACCGCCCTTGGTGCCGCGGTGTCGAGGAGCTCGACGACTCAGAGTCGGAGCTAGGAGGGAGCCCGCACTCTCTACCCTCCTCGACCATCTAGGGGGAGACCTCGACTCCTGTCTCCGCCACCCACCGGGGCAACCCAGCGCGGATTTACCCCGAGACACCGGTCCCGGAACCCTCGGCCGAGGGGGGGATGGAGGCGTGGGCAGGCCCATGAGGGCACGTGCCACCGCAAAAGCCTCCGGCATCGACGGCCCTTGCAGGGGCGCTTCCCCACCCCCAGGTGTCGGGGGAGGCTCCCTGCGAGGAGATGCCAGTGCCGGAGTAACCTCCATGACACGTGGCTGCGGCATCTCCTGTGCTGCTCCCTGCTGTACCGGTCACAGGGAGGAGTCCATATGTGCTGCCTTGGGCCACTTCTTCTTCTTCGGCACCGCAGGTTTCGGTTCTGGTCTCGATGCCGGTGGAGCCGGAGGAGACACTCGGTGCCACCAGCGAACACGATGGCTTGGAGTCCGGGCAGAGCGCGGACTCCATCAGGATGGCCTTTAGCCTGGCGTCCCGTTCTTTCTGGGTCCGCGGCTTGAAGGCCTTACAGATCTTGCATTTCTCACGTCTATGCTGCTCTCCAAGACACCGGAGGCAGCGATCGTGAGGATCACTTACAGCGAAAAGTTTTGAACACACAGTGCAGGCTTTAAAGCCAGTGGAGCCAGGCATGGCTCAACTAAAGCCCCTGAGGGCTGCTAATTAATTACTTAACTTATCTAACTTAACACTAATCTATGGTAATCAACTGTAACAAAGAACACTCTAAGTACTGAGGGAGGCTACTTGTGGTATGCAAGAGGCAAACGTTCCAGCAACCGTCACAGGCAGAAAGAAGGAACTGAGGGGCCGCAGGGTCGGTGGCGCCCTGTGTACCACGGCATGAGCGCGGAAGTCCAGGGGACGCCTGAGCCAACACTACGGGGAGTGCTAAGGGAAAAAAGTTCCGGGAATCTGTGCACAGGGCGCTCACACACCTATATTGGAATGGATATGAGCAATCACTCGAAGAGAGAACCTGACCCCTATAGATCTTTGGGTACTTCCTTCATAGCTCCCATCATAGGCAGTTTTGGAACTTTTGACAGAAGAACCAACGTCATGAGATGGTTCCTAGAAAAGGGAAGAGTTGGGGAAAACTGAAAGGATATAGAGTTTTAAACAATATTGCATAACCGTTGTCTATTATTTCTAGGGTCCATCTGTCTGACGTAAAAAGCTTCCAACTGCTAACAAAATGAGCTATCCTGTCTCCAAATAAAGGGTAAGAAGGAATTTTGCCATTTGATCCACAACTCTGGATTCCCCTCATGCCAAATCTGCAGCCATGTAATTCAGTGAAGAAGAGGATGAAGCAGATTGCTTCGACTTTGGTCTGACCTGAACAACTTCTTCTGCTGAGACTGAAAGTAAGAAGTTGTTTGCTGGTATTGCTGATATCACAAGTCAAAAAGTTTGAAAAAGATTGCAGCTAAAATTATCTCTTGATACAAAAAGGAGTAGGAAGACTCATGTAGCAGTTAAATGTAAGTCAAGTGAATGAGCAGCAGAAGTGGTCTCTTAATTTTTTTCAGAAGCACAGCTGTCCTATTACAGAAAAGACCATCACTCTGAAAAATAAGTTCCTTTAAATCTAGTGTCCAAAGCCAATGGAGAGGATCTGAGCCATGCATGTCTTCTCAAAGTAATACCAGATGTTAGGGCTCTGGCCAATGAATCAGAAGCATCAAAAGAAGCCCTGAGAGCATGTTTCACCTTTTGCCCTACTGTCAGGATAGCAATCGCAAATCTCCTCTGATTGTTCAGTAATTCTTGAACAAACATAGCTATTTTTCCACCACAGATGAAACTAGTAGCAGGAGACCACCACTTGATAATTAGCTACTTTAACACCCAGTGATAAAAAGAAAAAACCCTCTTCCTGGAAGCATCCAATTTCTTCCCTTCTTTACCATCATGAATAGTAGAATGGACATGACCAGACCTACATCAATTACTCAGTGCTGCTATCAAAGATTTTGGCACAGGGGGGGTAAGAAAACATGAGAACCTCTCATGTGGGATTGGATACAGTTTGTCTGTCATCATAGCAATGGGCTGGCAAGCAGCAGGAGCAACCTGAACTGACCATCCAAAATAGGTAAAGACATCCTATTTCTCAAAGGAGGTCCTAGAGTGTCAAACAGTGGATGCAACGTCTCTTCTATAGCTACAGAAAGTAAGTTCAAAGTAGATGTCGTTCAAACTTGGAACTGTAGTGCATTATCTGCTGAAGAAGACGAAGCAGAAATAATGCCCACATTTTCATCACGAGACAAATCTGGCTCCAACTCTGTATCCATCTGGTGCTGCTCCAGGAAAGGAAACAACTCATTGTCTTCTTCACACAGTGTATCAGGTATTATTGTCTGGGCCGCAGACAGATATGGGGCAACTGGATCCAAAGATTTCACTGTGACTGGAATTCATCAGTTGGAGCCTCACTACTCCATCCATCCTGTGAATGATCCAAGAACTCTTGAGGTGGAGCCCAATACTGCAGTCTCTCCAATAGTTAGGGTCAGGAAACATACCCATAGGACATGGAAGTACAAACTGTCTAAAAACCTGTAGAAAACCAATTGGAGGTGGCACAAACCTGGAAGGTTCAGGTCTTCTGAATCTTCCCTGATCCTCTTAATTGTGATTCCAACTTCAGATCTGCAATGGATCTTACTGGGGATAAAAACAGAACCAGAAGATGAAAAGAAATGAAGGGCAAGAAAGATCTGCTAGTGAACATGTAGGAGATGGTTCCAGACAAAAACCTCACATCATCTTTCCTCCTATCTTTAGGAGTAGTTGATTTAGACTTTAGAATTATCACTGTCTTTCTTTTCCTATACCCAAATGATCTCTAACTTGGATCTGAAGAAAGATGAAATGCAGCACAGCAAAATTCTGCTACTATGATAATCATCCTCTTTGGATCCAACACCAGTACTGGGGCTGAGAAAGACCACAGAGCTGACTTTACAGGTTTAGGCATCACTGGATCCAGAGTGTTTTGTCCATAATCCTTGATCATAAAGTAGAATATGGAACCAATTTAGGTCTCACAATTAGAACAGTGGAAGACAGATCCAAGTCGGAAGGACCAATAAAATCTGACCCCATAACAGTGGCCCTCTTCTCCCTCACCTTCTTCATCAGAATTGATGGATTTGACATAGGGTCCTCAGCTGCATTTGGATCAGACGGTGCCTTTGACATCATAGCAGCCTTAACAGAAGGATATGATGAATCAGGATAGGCATGTGGAACTTTAACCAGAACTGATGATGTGATGGATCCCTGAGGCTTCTTAGGCAGGTTAGACTTACTCAACAATGCAGTTGGTGCCAATACAGGTCACTGACCTTGATATCTGAAGGTCTACCAGTGAGAACCTCAAGCAGGACTACTTGCAATGTGTTTGGTCTCTCCTTATGTGATTTAGGAGTGAAAGTCCAACAAATGGGATATCCAGAAGGAGAATAATCTTCCCTGAGACACAAGAATGGTCATCCAATGCCGAGAAGACTGCTGGGCAGGAAGTACATCTTTTGAAGCCAGCTGTCATCTTCAGATCTGCCACCGCACAGAACCAAACATAAAATCTAACTAATCTGAACTGCAAACTACTTAACACACTAAATATACTAACAGCTAACAACAGACCATCTTAAAATGCACTAAGGTAGGAGAAAAAAATCTCCAGAACCTAAGGACTGGAGCAGTTCACTTCAATTTGGTGCTGTGGTTCGAAAGAACTGAGGAGGCAGAGAGTGCATTTGCAAATGCTGAGAGAAAGTTGGAGGGGGCGTGCAAATGCTCTAACAGGCAATGATTAGAGAAAGTTCATCTTTAGGCTGTACCAGTCACAGTGCACTACCCATCAGTTGGAATATGCAAAGCCACTCAAAGAAGAACTAAGACCTGTCATTTGAGGGCATGCAACCTCCAATTTGTCACTGAATATATTGTTTTCAGGCCAGTATGTAGAATTCTTCTTGTGTTGACAGTAACCTGCTGTAGTTAAAATGTTTTGCAGGGGGAGGGGAGAAGGGAGGAAAAGAGGAGATTTGGAGCATCAGGGTAATTGGACAAAGTTACAGTGATGTAGAAGCCTTAATTGAATACTTAATATTTAATTCACAATATGATTTTATAAATTACAAATTTAAGTTCTTGACATTTAAACATTCATTTATAAGAAATTAAAACATTGTAATATTAATTTTAAAGCATTGGGTGTCTATTTCTAATTCTACCTCCAGTTTAATTTTTATTTTACCCCACTAACTCGGTAAGTTTTATTTCTATGTTTTCTTAACACCATTTTAAGTATTCATTTAAAAAAAAAATTAGAATAATAATAAGAGAGTCTTATTCCTCAAATACTCAGGTATAAAACAGCCAGCATATAAACTAACCTCTCTGAATTAGGATAAATTTTATACTGATCCCCCTAAAATATAAAACTGGTAAATGAAGATTCACTGAAGCATCCAAAAGCACAGTAGCAGCCAACAATTATTGTCCCTCCATGATTTGGGATCACTGTATCACGTGGAACTACAGCCATGGCAATAGAGCAACTAAGCAACTTAGGCAAGGATTCTATTACCTCAATTCCTATGGAACTCCTCAGAACACAGCTGGGCTACTTGGCTGTGTTGAAGGACTGATTTGTCCCTAAATGTCAAAATGACGTGCATATAACAACATTCTGAAGTCTTCCTTAGAGAGTAATGGGCTTGCAGTTTACAGAAGCAAATAATTACCCCAAACAGAGGTAACACAAGGATCAGTTGTTCTGTCACAGAACACCACTGGCCATCACCTATAGTCCCCAGTTAAAATCTCTCCAACACATCGTTAAGGATCTACAACCTATCCTAGCAGATGATCCCTCACTCGCTCAAGCAGTGGGAGGCAGACCTATTCTTGCTTACAGACAGCCCCCCAACCTGAAGCAAATACTCACCAGCAACCGTACACCCTACAAGAAGGCCAATCCAGGAACCTATCCCTGCAACAAACCCCGTTGCCACCTCTGCCCACACATCGACTCTAGTGACACCATCACTGGTCCTAACCACATCAGCCACACCACTAAGGGGCTCATTCACCTGCACATCTACTAATGTAATATATGCCATCATGTGCCAGCAATGCCCCTCTGCCATGTACATTGGCCAAACTGGACTGTCACTACACAAAAGAACAAATGGACACAAATCAGACATAAAAAATGGTAACATCCATAAACCAGTCGGAGAGCACTTCAATCTCCCAGGACACTCTGTCACTGACTTGAAAGTTGCCATACTCCTACAAGAAAACTTCAAAAACAGACTTCAGAGAGAAACTGCTGAGCTAGAAATCATCTGCAAACTTGACACAATCAAAATGGGTCTGAATCAGGACTTGGAATGGTTATCTCATTACAAGAAGTAATTGCCACTGATCACACATTCTCACCTCCTAATCAATGGTTGTGAATAGGACTCAACTATTCTAACTGAATGTACTTTGCTTTCATCCACCTTCCCTGGGATGTTACTTCCCTGGGATATGTATATATATGCCTCTTATGTGATTTCTATTCCTTACATCTGATGAAGTGGGTTACAGCCCACAAAAACTTATGCCTGCAGAAATTAAATTTGTTAGTCTTTAAAGTGCTATAGAACTCTCGTTGTTTTTACAAGGATCAGTAATGATACAAACAAACACAAGACTGAAGAGGACATACCATTTACTCCTAATATCAGAACAGCCTGTAGGCAGTTGGTAAGCAGTGATTATAGCACATTACACATACCTATCACTGTTAACTTGTGCTCTCCCATCTTTGTTGTCTTACACTCCTGTCTTACACTTAAGCTGTAAGGTCTATGGGGCAAGAACTGCCTTTGTGTTGTACGTGTTTCTAGTGTCTAGTATTATGGGGCTCCAAACTTTGATTGGGGCCTCCAGGTAATGCCATAATACAACCAACAACTGCAGTACCCATCGTCATCATTACTCTCCAATATACATCCTTGCCAATTACTTTTTGAAAATCTAATTTACTTTATCTAACCTAATGTAACAGCAGTATTTTCAAACTGTAGCATATTAGTTAAGAATGATCTCTCCCATTTGCCACCTAAATATACCCAGCATATCTTAAATCAAAAAAGTATTTCTTGATGTTCACTCTCCAGATCAATTTAGATGGCATTCAAACTGTTTGCCTAGTTTCCAGATGCATTTCCTCCTTTTTTTTTTAATACAGTGGAGGTGTCTTGTTTTGCCCCTTTTCTTTCCAGAAAAATCTTCCTTCAATCTAATATATTTTTTAAAGTAGCTTGGTTGGGCAGAATTTTTGTTATTTTCTTATTTCAATTTTACTTAATAGTAATTTTGAGTATCAGCACTCAAATCCTACATTATTAGACAAACAGTTAAAACTGAATACATTTCCTTAGCACAGTTGTTCCCAGCCTTTTCTGACTGCAGTCCCTTTGTGATGAACTGGCAGATGCATATTGTGTTCATGTCCCAACACAGTTGACATCATATAAATTGTATGCAGTGTAGCTGTAGCCATGTTGGTCCGAGGATATTAGAGAGTTAAGGTGGGTAAGGTAGTGTCTTTAAATGGCTGTCACCTCCCTATACACCACCATCCCTCACAATGATGGCATAGCTACCTGCCTCAAATAATTACAAGACAATGGACAACATTCAGATATCTACCCCAAACACATTGTCAAACTCATCCATTCCATCCTCACCCATAACAATTTTACAATTCAACAACAAACACTTTCTCCAAACTATGGGAACAGCCATGGGTTCTAGAATGGCTCCCCAATATGCCAACCTCTTCATGGGCCATCTTGAAGAAGAATTTCTCAACAAATGCACCATGAAACCAATTATATACCTGAGATACATCAATAATATTTTCATCCTCAGGACAGATGGCTTAAACTCCCTCACAGATTTCCTCCACAATTTCAACAACCAAGACCCATCCATTTAACTCTCTCTGGAATGAAAACAAACAAACAAACAAACAAACACACACACACACCAATTTCCTGAACACCACAATCAGCTTCAACAATGGACCCCTACAGACAACCATATACAAGAAACCCACATATCAACACACCTACCTTCATAGATCCAGTAACCAACTCAAACACACCAAGAAATCAAGTTATCTACAGTCAGGCACTCAGATACCACAGAACAAGTTTGGGATATACACCTTAACACGCTTAAAATCACCTTCACCAAACAAGGACACTCAACCAGAGAAGTAAATCACATCATAGAACTGGCCACCTGAATACTCCAAGAGAACGTGCTTCAATACAGCAATAAACCCCCCTCTGACCGCACACCCCCAGTTGTCACCTACCATCCCACACTGGAACCCATCCTGAAAGAAATCTTTCCTGAACCCCACTTCTGGCCTTCCAACCACCTCTCCAACCTCACATCAGAAGCAAGCTCTCCACAGACCAGGACACATCAACTCAAAGCAGTACCAAACCCTGCCAGAACAACAGATGGAAAACCTGAAGACATATCTCTACTGCTACAATGATCAACACCTCCACAACACACCTTTCAAAATCCATGGATCCTACATATGCTTATCAGAACGTATGATGAGGTATAATCCAGTGCACTAAATGCCCCAATAACAACTATGTGGGTGAAACCAGACAATAATACGGTCTCAAATGAACTCACACAGGAAAATAATAAAATACAAAAAGATCTGATCACCTGGAGGCGAACACTTTTTACAAAGCAATTACTCTATAGTTGACTTATCAATCCTCATCCTCAAAGGAAACCTGCAGAACACTTTCAAAAGATGAGCTTTTGGGATCTTAAATTCATTACTCTGCTAGAAACTAAAAATCATGGACTGAATAGAGACTAAATTTATGGCTTATTTCAACAATCTGTACCCACTAACCCACCTTTTTGTCCAATGACTGCAGAGGTGATAATGGACCACTCAACCTTGAACAGTCCCTTACAATATGTGCTAACTATTTATGCAGAACAATCTGTTCCACCTTGCATTTTGCTGGGACACTGGGAGTACCTTACCAGACCTAAAGAAGAGCTCTGTGTGGGTCAAAAGCTTGTCTCTCTCCCCAAAAGAAGTTGGTCCAATAAAAGATATTAACTCGCCCACCTTGCCTCTCATCAAGTAGTTATATTTTCTCTTGTTATATTCTCCCCTGCTAACTCCTTCATCTTCATTTCCCTAACCACCTAAAAGCTGCCTGCCATAGAACGGAGTGCCCATTTCTAGTTTCATAGTACTAAGTTGTATGGCTGAGCAGAGCATCTTTGACCAGTTGGCTATTGCCTGCACCTGTAAACCTATATATATGAGCTGCTCAAAAGGCTGGCTGCATTATGGGCTACTGCCAGAACAGAGAGAGAAAGCAGGCAGTTTTCAAGGAACTGCCAAAAAGCTTATCTGCAGACTAGGTAGTTTTCTACATCCCTGCAGTTCCTTTTCACCTTTCCATATGCCCAACTACCACCTCAGATTGGTCTAATGCCTCCTGAAATTGTTCCGACCCCCAAACCTCAGAAAGGTTAGAAAAGACCTCCTGAACAATTAAGTTTCACAGGTTCCTCTGAAATTTGAAATACTCAAAAGCTGTGAGACTCTGTTTTCGCATCTTTTAAGTTCTTAGGCAGTTGCTCTCTTCTATGTGCACAACTCTCATTAATGCTATTGAAACATACAAAGAGAAGGACAGAATCTTTAAAAGTTATATTTTACTTAATACTATATTCTGTCACTTACCTAGAACTGCCATCACTGTGCCAGGCTCTCTCTTCATCTTCTGATGTTCCACCACTGGCAACAACTGCTTCTCCTTCCTAACAAGGAAATGATAGATATTTACTTTGTGGTGTTATAATGAAAAAATATAATTATAGTTAATACTTGACAGAACCATTATAATTCAAAGTCTGTGAAGCTCTCTTTCAGAATCCACATCTTTTAGGGGCTTATAAGTCAACCATCAAATAAAAATTTTCGATTTAAACACTTATTTTCTTTAAGGTGGTACAGTTGGATTTCTTTACATGAGAGCAAAAACAACAAACGTATAATGTATGGAAGGCAATAATCTAGTGAATGGAGGACTGGACTGGGACCTAGTAAACCTAGGCATCTTGTTTCTCCTATTGACTTCCTGTGACCTTTGAGAAGTCACTGAGGGCTTGTCTACATTGGAACACTCAGGAAAATTAATCTGAACTAACAAAAGATGTGAAATGAAAGTGGATTAGTTCAAATGCATTAAAACCTTGTGTGAACACACTCATTCAGAATTAAAGTGGCTGAATTCACTGAATTAGCATAAACCAAATTATGGCCACTTTAATTCTGAACGTGAGTGTCCACACAGGGGTTTAATACAAAGTAACTAGTCCAATTTAAATTCACATTTTTCGTTAATTTGGATTAATCTTCCTGAGTGTCCCCATGTAGATAAGCCTTTCTCTGCCTCTGTTTCCTCTCAAACACTTTATCTTGTCTATTTAGATTGTGGGCAAGGACTCTCTCTTACTTTGCATATGTACAGTACATAGCACAATGGAACCCTGATTTCAGTTGGGGCCTCTATGCACAACTGTAATGTTAATATACAATAATAGCAGTATTCTATAATAAAATAATAATAATGATATATTATAGTATAATATCTATAATAGTTATTCTATAATAATAATAATATCTCTTTTGGACAAGAACTATCTCTATCTGTGCATGTACGGTACATAGCACAATGGAACCCTGATCTCAGTTGCAGTCTCTATGCACAACTATAATACTAATATACAATAATAGCATAAATTCTTTCTGTCAAATGTTTTTGTGTTTCTGTAACAAAAATATATGCATGCATTTAGTTTTAGTTTGAACTATGGATCACACTCTCTTGACTTTTTAATTTTTCAAAAAATAAAATATTTCCAGTTAATGGTCTACTGACCTAAGGTAGAAATTAGCTACTTAGCATCCATAGTAACTATTTTTTTAATGCTTAGGTATACATTACAAAACATATATTATATGCACTGCATAAAATTCATACCACATATTGACAGCAAACACTGAATTCCATAGAAATAGTTAAAATATATCTTGTCTACTCACAAGAATAGTGTAGACACTGGAACAGCTCATTTGCCAAAAGGCTTTTTTGGAAGGAAAATACAATTCTATTTAAAAGTTTTTTACAAATACAAGCATGCTGGGGAACTTTAAATTAAATTGGAATATAGGTAAGAGCGGCTAAATTGATGTTCTCTGTTTAAAAGGGACTTAAATTTATTAAAGTGCAAATTTTAGTGCCGTACTATAATTATGTAACTCAAATATTTCAAAGATGAAGAACAAGAAGCTTAAGTGTAAGAAATATACATCGTGTTTTCAGTTTGTTTCTTCTCTGAAGTGGCTAAAATGCACCATGAAGTTCAGGGTTTGCTGCATCAATTTTCAGTTCAAATATGCTGAACTATTTTCTTCTAAAATACTATGCTGAAACCATGCTGAAATATTTTCTTTTAAAATGCCAGATCTGTACATTCCTACACGGTTTGTAAGAAAAGCTGGATACTTTCATTCTGACACAGCAATAAAGATCATGCAAGCCACATTCCATCATACGTTACACCTGTGCAACCTCTTTGTAATCAATGGGATTGCACGGGTGTAAAAGAAGAGATTTAATACCTGCAACTGGAACTTGGTTAATAATTTGAGAAGGAATAAAACCCAGATTTAGGTCCTGTCATTGCACTGAATCTGCAGTAGTAATGAGTCAAAAGCCTTTATTTCTGTCACTGAAGTGAGCTGATATGACTAATATTTACAAGGAGAACAGCTCTGTAAAAAGGTGCCATTGTTACATAGTTAACTTTCAGAGCAGATCATTTGAAAGTGTTTAACAAAAATCAAGGAAAGTCAAAGACAAAAGCGACACTGGCACACTTGGTCACAGCACCAACAAAGAGACACACAATTGAATGGTCATATGTCTATATATCTAGGTTCTTAGAATAGCATCTACCATTGTGATAACTAATCTGCTCTATCTCCAAAAGGGACCCCTCTAGACAAATCAGGGGCATAATGGCAGCACAACACAAGGAAACTTCAAGTGCTTTGTTACATTAGTTCAACTAATCAAAACCCTTGGTTTTGCAACAATTGTTCTCCTTCCCCTTCCACAATACTACTCTTTAAATAATTTATGTTTCATCAGCAAGCAACTTTCTTCTGTGTTGTGTAGTGATCAGCCAAGTTTCCTTAACTACTGATAACGCTGGTCCTTGGCTAACTACCAGAGTATGTTGAAACAATTTTATTATGTCATGTACATTTCACATGCTAATATTGGGATGGTTTGTCTTGAATTTGTGTAAGAGCTTGGTCACATTCTTACCTATAAACACTACAGACCCAGGATTAAATTTAAACACTCAAGCTCAGTATGCATATCTAAACTAGCGATTTCCCCTCAATTCTGCATGCCTTTCTAGACAGTCAGCTTTTTGTGTCATAACCAAGAGACATATTTTTAAAAGTCTCTACAAATTTAAGCTTATGTATATCCAAATCTGGGTTTGAGAGTACAGATAAGGCATGTGAAGAAGTTTGTGTACACTTAAAAATCTGAACATGCATTTTAGAAAATCTGCTTAGGCACAATATTTGTATATGGAAGAGGTTATGCTTACCAAACTGGAGTATAAAAATGTACATACAGTTATGATTTTGAACAGCATACATTTAAATATGCATGTATTTTAATGATTTTTTTCATTTAAGCCTTGCAGTCAGTAAAAATTTCATATTAGAAATTATAGAAATTACATCCTTCTGGTAAAAATAATTAATTCTACACTTATTAAAGCTTTTCCCACTTATGTATTTTATTTCAGACTTCTCTCATTTTATTTTATTATATTAGAAAATTAGTATAATATGATTCCACCTGTATTTTTTGCGGTTTCACTTATAGTTGTAGTCCACAGAAATCTGCTATTCATGCTTCTCTCCCTCCATGTAAATCTTGTTAACCTTGTAAACTAATTAAATTAAAAAAAACCAGTCTTTGATCAGTGTAGACTGAAATGTATGATGAAATGCTTAAAATGTATACCTTTTGTGTCTATGTCAATGTTTTCATCTCTGAGAATTTTTTTAAATACAGATCTTGACCAATTTGATCCACTATAATTTATAGAGAATGAAATACAGGTTACCTTTGAAGCATCATTTGCAGGTGTAATTTTTTCAACTTTCTTCTGAAAATAAGCATTCCAAATATATATGCTAATAGTTCATATAAATTAACACCTTTCCACTTGTGCCAATGCACTTGTTTTTACCTGAACACTTATGAAAAGTTAGCTCAGTATCTAATTTAAACATACAGAGCCATCAACAATAAAATGTTTGCTTCTGAATTTGAGCAGCAACAATATTTATCTGTTTGAAGTTTGAGCATAGCAGACAATGTAAACAATTTATAACATAGCCTACTGATTCACAGTCTTACATCTGAAGAACTGTTTCCATTTTCTAACTCTTCAGCAGGCCTCGCAGTTTCTTCCAATGCATATCTGGTACGGTAATTGTGCTGGTTTGTCTGTTGCTTTCTTGAGTCTCCAGCATCTAATATATGATCATGAGAATGGTTCTATAAGGATATGAAAATTATATTAGAATCAACATATACTTAAACACAAATTATCTTCAGTAAAATCTCAGATTAATGCTCTCTTTATGAATAAAGTTCTAGTACTGCTTAGAATTTCTTTTGCAATTTTGTAGTGGCAAAAATGTATATTTTACAAACAGTTCAAAAATAAGAAAATTGAGAACAAGGGTCTAGAAAGTCAAAAACTAGTAAACTGCAACTTAATGAAAACCCATGCACATGTGTTTAAGGGCTGTAACAGTCATTCAGTACATGCCTGGAGCCACTGAACTTCTCTCACAGACATCACAGGAAAATTTATCTTGACTTACCAAAACTTTCCTCACTCTTAATTACGAGGTCCAATGAATGGCCTCTCAGCCTGCATACATCTATGTGGGCAAAACCAGACCTGTCAACCACTGACAAAAGAGGGTGTCACACTGAAGAGCCCGCCATACCCAGGTTCTATTGCAACAGATAATATTTTTTATGGACTGAAACTTATTAATGAGCTTATATGCACTAAAACAAACTAAATTCCTACTGCACAGCATACCTTTATGAGCCAATTTAAATAAACAAACAGTAATATTTATTCTACTGGCCAATGAAATACTCCAAACAAGAAATGGTGGGACCTGTGGTCCTTGTAATTCAGAGAAAGGAAATGTTTGGAAAGTCAAGAAATGTTGCTATTCTCTTTGGTCTACAAGGATAACCAAATGGGGTTTTATCACAGAGTGTCTTCAGGCTAGCAATCAAGCAAAACTACATACAGGGTTTAAAATTCCTTCTCTACTACTGGACGACCACAGCGTGCGGTACCCCTCTATCAAAGTGAGCATCCATCAATGTCTGAGTATCTAGCTTGTATAATTTTGAGAAGGTATGGATGGACAATCAAGTGGCTGCTCTGCAGATTCCATCATGTGGTGTATAAGATCTCTTAGCCCAGGAAGTTGCTACTATTCTCAGCAAGTGGGCTTTGATGCTATTTTCTGGAGAGAGACTCTGGCTTAATGGATGCACTATCTCAGCCATTTTGAAACAGAATATTTTTATGCCCTCTTTCCTTTAGATGCCAAATAGCAGAGAATATTAGAGCATTGGACTTCTGAATAATCTGTGTGCAAGTGATGTGGATCTTGAAGCCTCTATGAACACACAACATCGGCCAAAGCTCTCTTGGTTCAGATGGTTTTGGACAAAAAGGGAAACACAATTTTTTGGGTTCTGTGAAAATCTGAGTTAATTTTGGGGATAAAGGCCCATCTGTTCGACGAACCACTTTATAACTGTGGACTATGCTCTACTGTATCGCAACAGATAAAACCGCAAGATCCAACACCCTCCAGGCAAAGATAATGGCTACCAGGAAAGCCACCTGGGTGGGGAGGAAATATATAGATTCCTTCCTGAAGGAATCAAAAGGTGCAGAATGAGGGCATAAAGAGCAAAACTGAGTTCCTATGGTTGAGCTTAATTAATCCTTGGAAATGCCTGACATCATAGCATAAAGAGATCCTCTTTCAGTCTGTGGAGAAAAGTATCTTAGGTAATTGCAGCCACTTAATGCTGAAACTGTAAGGCCGTTGATCAGATGCTCCTGTAAGAATCCTAAGATCTGTGATATACATGCCAAGGAGAAGAGAAGTTTCTTGCACCACTATTTAAACTTCCATCTGGCCTAGAATAAAGAATTTATGGAAACTTTTCTAGATGCCAGAAGAGTGGAGATTATACTTTCTGAGTATCCTCTCTCATGGGAGAGTGGTCAGAATCAGGCAAATTAGTCTTAGGGTATGTCTATACTAATGGTGGCAAAGTCGCCGCTGCCAGATCGATTTTTCTGGATTGATTTAGTGGTCAGTGTAGACCCGCTCAATCGATCAGGAAGTCGACTGAGTAAAACCACCCCCTCAAGTAGTGTAGCGCTGCATCGATGGGAGTGCAGTGAAGACAGCGCACAGAAGGGAAGCACAGCAGTCGACGTGAGTTACGCAAGCTACTCTGCATAGTTTGTGTAACTCCCGTCGACTGCCACCGAATCTTCAGGTAAGTGTAGACCAGGGCTCAGATACTCTGACTTGAGTGACAAATTGTCCCTGGGAAGCCAATCTTATTTTGAGGAAGGACAATGGAATTGAGCTGAACTATTCTGAGGAAAATCAGAGAACCAGGGCCAATACAGAGCCACTAATATTACCAAACAAAACCCTCTCCCTCTTTATATTCTGGATAGCTCTGTGTAGCAGGGGGAAAGGCGATACATACAGAAGGCCTACTGAACACTTCTGGGAGAGAGCATTTGTCTGTGGATCCCTCCTCATTGGGAGAAAAAGGAGGGGGACCTTGCCATTTGTGTGTGATGTAAATGATTCCATCAGCAGGACCCCAAATTTCCTCAGCAAGAACTGAAACACTTGTGTGAAGATTCCACTATGCATGATCTAGCTGTTCCCTGCTTAGTCAATTGGCAGCAATGTTTTATTTTTATTTGACTATGTAGAGCTTGGATGGACTAGAGACCAGGACACCAGAAAGTAGATCTCCTTGTGCAGAGATATTGACTGCATTTCACCTTGTTTGTTTGTTTGTTCGTATAGTCCATTTCACTGGTGATGTCTGTCATGATTAGTACCTGGGAGTTCATCAGTGGGAAAAGGACCCTGGAACCACAGTGAATTGCCCTGAGCTCTTATCCAATTTATACCGTGTTTCCTCTCATGTTCTGTTGAAATTCCCTGTGCTGAATTTATCTCTGCGTGAGTTCCCCATCCCTTGAGGCTAATATTGGATATAAGTCATATTCTGTCCATCTTGGCTATTGTAAATCTCTTTAAAACAATAGGTGCAGAGAAAGTTGGGCTTTCCTGATGGGATGAACAAAAGGCATAAGGAGGTAAGGACAGTGGAAGTGACTGGAGAGGTCTCATGTACACTAGGCCTTTTGCAGTGTCCATGACATGAACATCCCCAACAATGTCATTAGGGAGCAAACTAAAATTTCCCAGAGACTACAGGCCATCCTGAACAAAGTAGTTAATTTGTTCTCTCCCTTTCAAGAAATAAAATCTCTGTGACATTGCGTGTTGATTTCAACCCCAAATGAGCTATCCACTGCATGATGTACAGATGGTTCTTTTCCCAGTTTAGAATGGTACAGTGATCCTTGGGGTTCCAGAGTATGTTTATACTACTGTGTCTCCGGATGCAGCCCTTGCCAACTGGTCATCCAGGAGTTGACAAAAGCAAACTCCTCCATGCTTAAGGGCAGCTATCAAGACCTTTGTAAATAACCTTAAGCTGTGGAGAGGCCAAAGGACAATGAGCTGCACTCGAAGTGCTAAGATCCAAAGGCCAAAAACAGATAAATTTGTAGCAAGACTGATGAATGGGGACATGGAGATATGCATCTTTCAAATCTACTGTCACCAAGGAGGACTTTAACATTTCCATCTTGAATCTGAGGTTTTCAGAAACTTGTTGAGATACTTCAGGTCAAGCACTGCCCTGCTGACCTCTACTTTCTTTTTAACCAGGAGCAAAACGGAGGTACATAAACCTTGTTCCCTCTCTAAGAATGTAAAAGGTTAACCGTTTAAACGGTAATCAGCTTTTAAAACATTTTAAACAGCTGATTACCATTTAAACTGAGGGGCGGGGGGGAGAGGCAGCTGGGCTGGCTCCCTGTGAGCGGGGGGTAGGGGGGAAGAAGGGGAGGGGCAGCAGCGGGATGTGGAGCCCAACACTGCGGTATCTGCAGCTGGGCTGGCTCGGGGGGAGAGGAGGAGAGGAAAGAATAGGAGCCCAGCTGCAACTACCCTCCTAGCGTTTAACTGTTGAAACATTCCATTTTTAGAACGTTTAAACGGATTTTTGGTTAAACGGATTTTTACATTTACTACTCCCCCAATTTGCTGGAGATGAAAGATAGCTGACAACATTTCCCCATTCTTCTTAGGGTCCATGGGACTGGGAGAAGGGATAAATATGGAAGGAGGGAGACTGAGCAGATCTTCTCTGGACAATCTCTATAATCCACTTGTCAAAGATGATTTAAGGCCAATGACCTGCAAACAGGAGAAGATGACCATCAATGCTATAGTCAATCCCAGTTCACTTTAGCAGCAAGTCATAAGTTATGTTCAGGAGGATCAGATGGTCATGTGGATATCTCACCCTTGCATTAGCTGCCTCTGTTCTAGACCACTTTTCCCTTGAGTAGCTGGATTTCCTTGTCTATTAAGTCTTCTAGCCTGGAAACCTTGAAAGGATTACTTGGACTTGGAATAGGTCTTAAATTCCCTGCTGGGGAGCTTGGTAGGAGTTTGGGTCTTCGTTGATTTTTAGGCGTTGCCATCACTTTACCCATTGGTTCCCCAAATAATCTTCCTCCTGAATACTTTGATGATGTTTAAGTCACTTTAGCCTGAATATCTGCCATTCATTCATATAGCCACATATGCTGACTTAACTGCATTGCAGCTCATGGCTCTGGCTGAGTCCAAAAGTGCATCCAGAGAAGCATTACAAATTAAAGCTGCTGACAAAGAGCTCTTTCTGAAAGAGACATCTAAAGAATGGCTTTCCTTATATATGAGAGAGGCAGACTCAAAACAGACCATCCATCCACTCAGTACTGCTTATGCAAAGCACGTGGATAGAGCAGAAGTTCTCAGGAGTATGAAGGCAGCCTTAAAGTTTCTTGAGTGTTGCATCCATTCTCCTGTCTGTGGATCTCTTAAGCTTTAAAGGGAATCTCTACACTGCAGTAAAACATCCACAAGCTGGCCCATGTCAGCAGACTCAGGATTGCAGAGCTCAGGATAGCGGAGCTATAAAATTGAGGTGTAGACATATGGGCTTGGGCTGGAGCGTGGGCTCTGGGATCCTCCTCAATCGCAGGGTCTCAGAGACCAGGTTCCAGCCCAAGCCTGAATGTTTTCACTGCAATTTTATAGCCCCACAGCCCTAGCCTGAGTCAGCTGACACAAGCCAGCCATGGCTGTTTTATTGCATTGTAGATATACCCAAAGGCTACATCTGTAGGTATTGCCATGTCTTTAAGACAAGAATGTAAGGGATTTAAAGAATTCTAACTTGAAGAGCTTTTCCTGCTTTTCTATCTCTTGTGGTTCCTATTCTAAATGTGAAAGTTGTCCCTCCTCCCAGGAGGACACCAAGGAACTGCACCTTCAAGATCTTCCTTCTCTTAGATTGGCCCCTTCTTGAAGAACCAGCATCAGAAGACCCTGACACAGATGTAAAGGACTCCTGTGCCTGCATCTGGATGTAGGCACTAGTATTGCAAGCCTTTAATGATTTGGACCTGTAAATGCAGAAGATTATTTGTACTTTTGTCCTGTTAATTCAACAGCATCTCCCACGTAAGGTCATTTTTTTCCCCCTTATAACTTCAAATTATAAGGCCTATATGTTGCCACTTGAAAGCACTCCTATCACTGATGATTTAGCTTTAGTTGGACACACAGATAACACATCTATCTTGTGCAGCTTCAATAGTGTTTAATAGTCAGACATTTCTCTGAAGTACTGAAATTGTATGATCCCCAATAGTTTCATGGATGTTCAGAGAGTCTGAGGTGTGAATAATCCTATGCCCCAATGAATATTTGAACCAGTAAGCTTTAACTAAGAATCTTCCTTGACTTTACTTCTCAAGACAGACATATCCTTGAAAAAATCAATTTGAAGTGCAGTTTGTTTTGAAAAGGGACAAAAATGGCACTATGAGGTTCTCTATTTATTGGGTCATACTGATTCCATAAAAATTTTACTCATTTATAGATAAAAAGGAGGGTTTTCTAACTAATGACTCTTAAACTCATCCTGGGCTCTGCAGGTCAAGCTGGATTCTTTCATTGGCATATTCATTAATAGTATTAAAAATTCTTCAGGTTAAATGCAACTCCATTAGCCTTTGACAGGAATCATGTACATGCATTTCTAGATATTAACCAGATCAAAAGGACGATGCTTTTTTCTAAATTTCATATGGTTATGTCTATTTCATTTCCAGCCAACCTGCAGATTTTGTTGAAGGAAAAAATGTATTATAATGATGCTAGGCCTTTTTTATTAGACCAAAATTCAAAACCGAAGAAAAAACAGATAGGGGTAAGATTTAATGTTCCATCACTTCTGACAAGGAGTTACTATGGAACTCTTCAGGCTTGACTACATGGAGAAATTGACCTGCGTAGCTGTTATAGCTATGCTGGTATAATTTCCCTTTGTGAACACACTATTCTGGAATAATTACTCCACTTTAGAAGTAATTTCTCTATGTACACAAGCCCTATGACTTCATTTTTATTTAAAATTCCTCCTAAAATTCATTATGGCCATTCCCTGTACAAATTTCATTAATGTTTCTTTGTGAAATATTTTATATTATAACCCAAAACTTTAAATACAACCCTACCTAATCCTCTTCTTGAATATCCTCTGAAATATTTGTTGTAAAACAAAATATTTTAAAAACATAAAACTCCTCCTCTTCCTTGTTAGTTTCTTTTTTTTTTAATGCATTTTTATAACATAAATGAGCATTTCAGAGGGGAAGAGAAGAACAAAGGAAAGAAATGTTTTGATCTATAGCTATTTTTGTAATCTTTGTTTTTTCTCGACTAGTTCTAGCCATATATATTTTTCTATTTTATGTCTTCTTAAATATTCATAGTGTATAGATCAAATTGCTTTGTTTAAAGTACAAGTACTCACCACTAGATATTTCCATAGTGTGAGTTTTGGGTGAAAGTGACAGTATCTTCTAGAGATTTATGACATTTAAGTTCCTATATCCGTAAGTTTATTATTTTTCTTGGAAGTTATACTAGTATATGTAAAGTCTCTCTCCCTCTCCACCATCCTCCATACGTTGCTCATCTTCTTACATCACAGGTTCTCTGGACAAGCACTGTAGTCTATCCCTATGTTTACACAGCAGGAGCCCTTATCTTAACTCAGAACACCTCTAAACAATACTGTAATATAAACATTGAATCATAGCATCAAGACACACCATTGTCCACATTTATATGGAGAATAAAAATTTACACACTAACTTCCATATCTTCCTTTCTCCATCTCCTTCAATTACTACCAACGTCTATCGATATATCTTCACTGAAAACTATGTGCATTTTTCCACTGAGATAGCTAACGAACACATTTTCTGTAGTGAAGACACAGTATATTTCCCTTCCTTGAGCTGTATCTAATGCTATTGGGACAAGGGAAAAAGCTAGTACTGACCCGGATCAATGGTGCAAATAAGGTTCAGATTCATAGTATTAATATCTTAGAGATTATTGCTGATAAGATGATAAATAGCTGATAAATATAATAATTTGTTTAAATTAAATATCAGATTCATAGTATTAATATCTTAGAGATTATTGCTGATAAGATGATAAATAGCTGATAAATATAATAATTTGTTTAAATTAAATATCAGATATTACAGCCTATAAACAAACGAATAAGATCCACATATGCAGTGCACGTTATTAGAGAGACAAAGTAGGTGATGTAATATCTTTTACTGGGCCAACTCCTGTTGGTGACAGAGACCTGAAGAAGACCTCTGTGTAAGCTCAAAAGCTTGTCTCTGTCACCTATAGAAGTTGACCCACTAAAAGATATTATCTCACTCACCCTGTTTCTCTAATCAGATCCATGACAGAATGTGGAAACTCATAGCTAGTAACGACTTTTGAAAATGCATACGGTCTCAAATGAATTTCTCTTTGGAAGCTGTTTTGCTTGTCTGATAGCTCACCTGAGACCTAATGATTTCAAAGCCCATCAGTAATTATACCTACCCTTCACTACTCTTGTTACCAGCCTACAGTTTAGTAGGGCTAAGGATAGGTGGAGTTTGAGGGGAAGAGGGCACAAAAAGGATAGCAATTTTCTTCTCAGAGATGCCATAAAACCATGTTATACCTAATTTTTGAGGGTTTTACATAAATCTGGAATGCTGATAGAGACTGGGTCACTTACTTGATGTGAACTTCAGGACCATTAGGGTGATTGCTGTGGATGTTCATAAGTAATCATCATCCCTGTCAGTGGGGACCTTGCCAGCTCACTTCTGGAAATATTTCCCCTGGACAAGGAGAGGCCACATGACCAATCCCTTAGCCTCGTGGTCACTGAGAGATCATAGTTCCCTCAGGTACCACAATGAATCAAGGACAGATATACACCTGCAGTCCACTGTAACAGAGGGACTGCAGAAAGAGCAAAGGTGGATTCCAAAGAGGACTGGACAATTATAAGGATAAAGAAAATATGGACTATGGAGCCTTCTGATTCAAGGTAACCTCTAACTGAGGAAGCTAAGAAAAAACTTTCCTTTTGGAAAGGTTATTCCAAAACTGTCTACTATGAGGTTTCTTTTCCATTTAAGGCTCTAGTACTGACCACTGTCAGACACAGAATACTGGACTACATGGGCTACTGGTCTGCTCTGGAATGGCAATTCCTGTGTTCCAATGTTATTTTGGATGACTGTGGCCTAATCACACCTCTGACATTAACCTGATGTGAACTCAAGGACCAGCAGGAATCCTCTGACTGCTTTCTGAGTTGCTACTCAGCACTCAAGGAGAGGAAAAGGCCCCAGTGTTGTGATAGTTAAATAAATTAAGCTAAGCCAGTAAAAGTGGAACAAAATATTACCCCTCTAGTAAGGAAAGACATTTTGTAAAAACTCTGTTTTTGTGAGGACACTCCACTCTTACCTGCATGGAAAGCAAAAGAGGAGCATTCAAAACTATTAAATCCCTATTTGGAGTTCTGATGAACCACTGATGGGCCTTTTCCTAGTTCTAACTCTCTCCAGTTCCATAAGGAACAGCACTTAACCATATATACAAAATTGCCAGGTATTGAGAGAAAACAAATGATTTCTTCCTTTCAAATACTTGGACAGCAAGAAGGATTAATTTTCTTTATTTAAAATCATACTCTTATTGAAAGGTTTTAATTGGCATGAGTGCCAAAAGGCCTATATAAAGGGAAGTAAAAACTCAAAAGCCATTTTTACTATATATAAATACATAATGTCTGTAAAAACTTGCCTGACTCTAGTGATTTTTTAGTGATTTTTCTCTGCACACAATGCTTCCACATTTATGGGGGGGAAAAGTTATTCACAGAAGTATTATCCTGTAAGTATCTGAAAATTAGAAAATTATCAAGAAAACTACTTCCAATCTCCATCTCCTGCTTGAGAATTGAAATACAGGGTAGGACAGACAGACATTGATCGTGGCATACTGTGATTATTAAAAGCGACATTCAAAGGTTTTGGTTTTTTTAAATGTAGGCTTGTGCTCTCTTTTATTTCTTTATGATATATAAAAGAAAATGAATTTTTTCACGGTAGAATCTGTAAAACAAGGTTACTTACCAGTAACTGTTGTTCTTCGAGATGTGTTGCTCATATCCATTCCAACATAGGTGAGTGCGCGCCCCGTGCACGAGCCTCCGGAAGCATTTCTGCCCCTAGCAACCCCCTGCGGGTCGGCTCCTGCGCCCCCTAGAGTGCCACGCTCATGTCGCGGTATATAGGGACAGTGCCGACCCCGTGGACCCCAGTCCCTTCTTTCTGCCGACTCCGACAGCGGGGACGGAGGGTGGGTTTGGAATGGATATGAGCAACACATCTCGAAGAACAACAGTTACTGGTAAGTAACCTTGTTTTCTCTCTTCAAGTGATTGCTCATATGCATTCCAACATAGGTGATTAAATAGCCATACCTTGGAGGCGGGTAGGAGTCACTGTCGAGTAGCCCTTCTTAGTACGGCTCTGCCGACAACCGCGTCCTCTCTTGCCTGTTGCACGATGGCGTAATGAGATGAGAAGGTATGGACTGATGACCAGGTCGCTGCCCTGCAGATGTCCATCAGTGGCACACGCTCCAGGAAGGCCGCTGACGAGGCCTGGGCTCTGGTCGAGTGTGCCGTCACGGTTCCCGGGAGCGGCACCTTCGCCTGATCGTAACAGGTACGTATGCAGGCGGTGATCCATGCAGAGATGCGTTGTGAAGAGACAGGTAAGCCTTTCATTCTGTCCGCGACTGCGACGAACAGTTGGGTTGACCTCCTGAATGGCCTTGTACGATCGATATAATAGGCCAGGGCCCGCCTGACGTCCAAGGAATGCCATCTCTGCTCTGCCTCCGATCCGTGTGGTTTGGGAAAGAACACGGGGAGGAAAATGTCTTGGTTACAGTGAAACTGAGACACCACCTTAGGTAAGAATGCTGGGTGGGGTCTCAGCCTCACTTTGTCTTTATAAAAGACCGTATAAGGGGGTTCCGAGGTCAAAGCTCTCAACTCGGAGACCCGTCTAGCCGATGTAATGGCTACTAGGAAAGCCACCTTCCAGGAAAGGACTAGCAAAGGGCATGTAGCCATGGGCTCAAAGGGGGGTTCTGTTAATATAGAAAGAACCAAGTTTAAGTCCCAGAGAGGTACCGGGTCACGGACCTGCGGATATAGTCTCTCTATCCCCTTCAGGAACCTACAGGACATAGGGTGAGAGAAGATAGACCTCCCTTCCATTGGCCGGTGAAAGGCCGAGATGGCCGCCAGGTGTACCCTCAGGGAGGCTAATGCAAGGCCCTGCATCTTTAAGTGTAGAAGGTACTCTAGGATTGCCTGGATGGGCGAAGAGTTGGGTAAGATCCCCCGGGACTCCGCCCAAAAGGTAAAACGCTTCCATTTAGCCTTATACAGCACGTGAGTGGAAGGCTTCCTGCTCCCCAGCAGGACCTGCTGAACTTGTGTTGAGCAGGCTCTCTCCCCCTCCGTTAACCACAGAGCCTCCATGCAGTCAGGTGGAGGGCGTCCAGGTCCGGGTGCAGAAGATGACCCCGGTCCTGGGAGAGGAGGTCGTAGCGTCTCGGGAGCGGTATTGGCTCGGCTATGGACATGTCCAACAGCATACTGAACCGGTGTTGCCGGGGCCAGGCTGGTGCAATGAGGATGACATCCGCTCTGTCTCTCTTGATTTTCAAGAGTACCTTGAGGAGTAGTGGGACGGGGGGAAATGCATACATCAGGGGCCCCGTCCAGTCTATTAAGAATGCGTCCGAGAGGGAGTCCTGCTCGCGTCCCCAGAGTGAGCAGAACCTCGGGCACTTCTTGTTCCACGCTGAGGCAAACAGATCTAGTTGGGGAGTACCCCACTTGTGGAAGAGAAAAGTTGCCACCTCCCAGTGGAGTGACCAATCGTGGCGGGGTAAGAACGACCTGCTGAGGCGGTCCGCCTCGTCGTTCCTGACCCCTGGGAGGTGAGAGGCAGATAGGTGAAAATCGTGCCTCACCGCAAGGTCCCATAGTTGTATGGCTTCCTGGCACAGACCCAAGGAGCGTGCTCCCCCTTGCCTGTTTATATAAAACATGGCTGCTGTATTGTCCGTGAGGATATGCACTACTCTGCCCGTTAGGAACTTGAGGAAGACCTTGCAGGCTAGTCGGACAGCCCGGAGCTCTCTGACATTGATGTGGAGGTGTAATTCGTGAGGCGACCATAGACCCTGCGTACTGAGGTCTCGGCCCATGTGGGCTCCCCAGCCCACGTCTGAAGCGTCTGTTATTAGCGTTACAGAGGGGGTCAATTCTGCAAAGGGAACCCCCCGTAGCACCTCCCTCGGGTATGTCCACCAGTTGAGGGACGTTAGTACCTGGGCTGGGATGGTGACCACCTTGGAGAGTGAATGTCTGGATGGGGTGTACACAGAAGTCAGCCAACCTTGGAGAGGCCTGAGTTTGAGGCGAGCTAACCTCACCACGTATGTACATACCGCCATGTGCCCCAACAGCTGAAGGCAACGCCTGGCTGTCGTCGTGGGGGACCTGAATAACTCCGAAATGATGGCGGTCATGGTCTGGAATCGAGCCAGGGGGAGGAAGGCCCTGGCTTGAACTGCATCTAGGGTGGCCCCGATAAAGTCTATGCGCTGCACCGGGGTGAGTGTGGACTTCTGCTCGTTGATGAGCAGACCCAATCTGGTGCATGTCGCGCAGGTTAGGGCCAGGCTGTTCTGTACATGGACCCTGGATCTTCCCCGTATTAACCAATCGTCGAGGTAGGGGAAGATCTGGACGCCTCTGCGCCGGAGGTGGGCAGCTACCACCGCCATGCATTTTGTGAAGACCCTGGGCGCTGAGGAGAGGCCAAAGGGTAGGGCCGAAAATTGGTAGTGGGCACCCGCTACCGTAAAGCGGAGGAAACGCCTGTGCCCAGGGAGGATAGAAATATGGAAGTAGGCATCCTTTAAGTCGAGGGCAGCATACCAATCCCCTGGATCCAGAGCGGGAATAATAGAGGCTAGGGAGAGCATACGGAATTTGAGGCGCCTGATAAACCTGTTCAGACGGCGAAGGTCTAGAATAGGCCTCAGGCCTCCCTTTGCCTTGGGGATAAGGAAATACCGGGAATAGAACCCCCTGCCCCTCTCCGTAGGAGGAACTTCCTCTACCGCCCCTAGATGGAGAAGAGAGTGCACCTCCTGGACGAGGAGTAGCTCGTGGAGATGGGTCCCTGAAGAGGGACGGGGTAGGGGGAGAGTCCGGCGGGAATGTTGAGAGTTGGAGGGCATAACCTCGTTTCACCACGCTGAGCACCCAGTGGTCCGAGGTTATCCTCTGCCACTCTCGGAGGAAGGGATGCAGTCTGTCTGCAAAGGTTAGAGTGGGATCCAATGGGATGGAGAGAGAGCTGCCCTCGAGCGTCCCATCAAAAGGACCGCTTATTGTTCTTCTGCTGGCCTTGCTGGGAGCCCCCTGCAGGGCCTTGGCGGTCTCTGCGGTTCGCCTGCCTAAAGCGGTCTCGGCCCCTCCTTGGCGGGGTGGGTCGAGGAGGCAGTCTAGGGACAGGCTGTTGCTGCCTTTGAGGGCGCTGTTTGCCCTGATGCCTTGTGGCCTGCGGCACATACAGGCCTAACGATTTTAGAATGGCCCTAGAGTCTTTTAAAGCATGGAGCTTAGTGTCTGTTCTGTCTGAAAACAGGCCTACGCCATCAAAGGGCAGATCTTGGATGGCCTGCTGTACTTCTAACGACAGCCCGGAGGATTGTAGCCACGCAGATCGGCGCATGACTATACCAGATGCCATGGCCCTCCCTGCCGCATCAGTGGCATCGCTCGCGGATTGAAGAGCAGCTCCAGCAACGGTCGCTCCCTCCTGGAGAATGGTGTTATAATCCTCCGTCATATCTGGTGGTAGCGCTCGGAGGAACCTCTGGAGGGAAGTCCAGAGATTTAAATTGTACCTGCCAAGGAGCGCTTGGCGGTTCGCTATACGTAATTGTAAAGCTGCAGTCGAATAAACTTTCCTCCCAAAAAGATCTAATTTTTTATTTTCCTTGTTTTTGGGAGTGCTCGACTGGGCCCCTTGTCTGTCTCTTTGGTTTACGGCATCTACAACCAACGACCCCGGGGGGGGGGTGATTGTAAAGATATTCAAAGCCTTGGGAGGAAACATAGTATTTGCACTCGGCCGTTTTAGAGGTGGCCGATACTGATGCCGGAGTCTCCCAGAGGGGCTTGACCATCTTAAGAACCCGGTCATGGACAGGGAGCGCGACCCGGGAGGGTCCCGCTGAGCCTGAGACCCCAAAAAGCGGATCCTCCTCCTCTGAAAGTTCTTTTAAGTCAATCTGTAGGTTATCAGCTAACCTTTTTAATAATTCCTGATGTGTTTTAAAATCAGGAAGGGGGGTTCTTTGGTCCCTGGATGTAGTGTCCGGGGGAGAAGAGGAGGAGGACTGGCGGAGGGGACCCGTGGAAGGACCCTCCATAGGGTCAGACTCTTCATCTGAGGTCTCTGGTTTGTCCTGGCTGGGAGGCGGGGGCGGCGGTTGGACTGCCACTGAGGGAGCTGACACTGTGCCCTGGGTGGTTTGTTGAGGCCACGGGCCCCAATAGGGCCATTGCCAGGGCCCCTGCACCCACGTCGGTACCGGTCCCGTATATGATCCAGGCCCGCGAGGTGCCGGGCTACGCGATCTAGGGCGCTTTGTCCGGTCCCTGTCTCAGTCAGGCAGTGATCTGCTCCGGGATGATCGGGAGCGGCCGCGGTGGTGTCTATGATGACGGCGGGGGGGTGACCGGCTGGAACTGGTGGACGAATGCCCCCGGGGCCTCTTGGTCCTACGGCGATCATCTGCCGGCGACCTGGAGCGGTCCCGCCCGCGACTACGCCCTCTATGATGCGCCGGAGAATCCCTCGGTGCCGAAGCGTGCGGTGCCGAGGGCCGTACCGGGCTGTGTATAGGGCTGGTCTTTGCCGATGTTGAGCGGCGACGGTGAGGCTCAGAAGCAGCTGGACCACAACGGCTGCTAGTAGACCGGGAACGATGTCTGGTTTCCCGGGAATCGGCACGTGCCCGGTCCGGGGATCTAGACCGGTGCCGAGGTGTCTTGGTCGCTTGCGGCACCGGGATTCGCGCCGGGCTGTGCAACGAAGATTGAGAGCGGTGCTCACGCGAACGCGCCGAAGATCTAGGCACCGGTGAACGGCATCGGTGCCGAGAGCGGGATCGGTGCCGGGCATTCCTAGGAGACGGCGACCGGTGCCGGGAGCTGCGCACTGAGGATCGAGAGCGGTGCTCGTGTGTGCGCTCTAAGCGTCTCGGCTCCGTAGGCGAGCCAGATCGGTGCCGAGAACGGGAGCGGTGCCGGGAGTCCTCTGACAATGACCGGTGCCGGGAGCTGCGCACTGAAGGTCGAAGAGGGCATTCAGCCTCCCTCGGTGCCGCATGGCTGGTAGGGCGGTGCTGGGACACCGAGGACCTGTTGCCCGAGGTGGAGCGGCTGCTCTCGGAACCTCTAGACCGCTCCCGGTGCTGCGGTGCTGAGGTGCTCAACGACCTAAGGTCAGAGCGAGGAGGGGGAGTTCCCGCTTCCCCCGTCCTTGACCTTCTGGGGGGAGACGATGATCCGTGTCTCCTCTGCCCACTGGGGTAACCCAGCACGGGTCTACCTCAAGACGCCGTCCCTGACTCCCTCGGCCGAGGGGGGGGACGGAGGCGTGGGCATGTCCATGAGGGCTCGGAAACTGGCCGCCGACAAACGCCTCCGGCGTCGACGGCCCCTGCAGCGGAGGCAGCGAGCCTTTGAGCACTCGGCGCAGGCTTTCCCCCACTAACTACCCGGGGTCGGGAAGGAACTGGGGTCCAGCACTGCTGAGCGCGGCACTCCAGGGGGCGCAGGAGCCGACCCCTGCGCGGAGATGCCGGTGTCGGCTCTATGTTTGCTGTACCCCCTGCTGTACTGGTCGCAGGAGGGAGTCCATAGACACGGCCTCCACTTTGGTTTTCCTGATTTTACTGGAGGATTTGTTGGGGTTTTGAAAGGATGTATATTGTTAACTTTCATCCCTTAATCTAAAGGATTGTTTTGATATTGCCAGATGCATAAGACTTATATTTTAAAAAATACCTCAAAGAACTGCTCGTGAGAAAAGGTACTATTATGGAAAATATTTTGTGTCCCTGTTTATATAGGGGATGTGATTGGAGGCAGTAAAGTTAATCTTGGTATAACTTTTTAACAAGCCCTTCATTGAAAACCCATATGATGTACATGTTAGAAAAAGTTTTTCTTCCACTTGTACAACTTAAGCAACATGCACCCATATTCATCTATGACATCCTCAAACATAATACATGCCTCATGAGCAAGGTGCAAAATTATAGTAATTTCCACTTGACAGGACTCCAGAAACACAACTCTTTGCTTGTTTACAACATTATAGAAGAGTGACCACTATGCTACAGTTAAGACTAGCTTTCTGCTTTAAGTACCTTAAATCTATATATGTTTTCAGATCTCTGAGTTCTGCTGACCTAGGCATTCTGAAAGAGCACCCACAAACACCAGGCAATACTAACTCTTGTTAACAAAGTTATTTGCCATTTAATAATATAATATGAATAGGCAGGTGCTCTCGCAATAGCACTAAATAAATAAAAAACAAAATATACTCCCATTTCCTGTTTTAATTTAAATTGAGGTGAGAAGTTTAGAGAGATCTGTGGGCTCAATAGACCAAAGTAAGTATTACGGCAATTTCCGTAATAAAATATGGATAACTATTTACCTTAGAGAAAGAAGGTATTTTGTTCTCTCTTGGAATATGACTTGTAATGTGCTTCCTTTTCTCTTCTGATCTATAAATCTTTGTTTCTTCTTCTCCCTTTGCTGTTCTCCATTCCTCCTGTCTACTGGAAGAGAGAAATTAAGAAATGTTAATTTTAGAGTTGCCAGGCAAGCAACTACTGTCTCACTCATCTGATGCTTTGCAGATGAATAGACTGATCTGAACCAGACCTGTAAGTACCTCAGGTGAAATCTGGAAAAAGGTATCATATATGTACATGTGGACATATGGCCTAATAGCATAAGGAAGATCCATCTTGGGGTAGGTAAGCCCATGCTCTGGTGGAATCCATCTTAGTGCCTATGAACTCTATCATCTGGGATAGCAGGGGAGATGATTTCTTGTAGTTCACTGCCGGGCAAACAGGAAGATGGCAAAGATGAGGAATGTCAGAGCTTCCTGCTGTGATCTGTCACTGATCAGCCAGTCATCAAGATATGCGTAGACATGAATGCCCTTTGTAACACTGGCAGACCAGTTCTTGCCCAGGTTTTAGACCTCAGCAGAGCACTGACAAATACGTTGCTGGAAACCAGTCTTTCACCTGTGTGTTAATATGGTTAAGATGGGTATTGAACTTATAACAATGTGTTTAGCGCTTAGACTTTATGAAATGCTTGTAAATTGCAGCATTCAGTAATCTCACTTATATCTTTATCACAAGCTATAAGGTAATATTTAAGATTTTGCTTTGTAATGATAAAAATGTTTGCTTTGAAACTGTGAACCCAGTCAGGAAGATCATCTTCTAACCATCAAGAAGGCCTATCAAAATTAAATGGACCATTGTGGTACATCCCAATACAAATATTTTGTTAATTGCCCCTCCACATCCATAAAGAGGCTACAAGCAAAAGGGGTCATCCCATCAGCTTGAATTCTGGAAAACAGAAATAAAAATAGCTGACAAGAAATTTTTCATCTCTCTGTTGCTGTTTGGACACTCACGAGGCCAAAAACTGAGATCCCCAGGGTTAACCTGGGTTACCCTAAAAGGCATTCAGAGCTGACAGATTACTATAACTATCACTTTTAAAACCATAGAATTTAACTCGTTTGTGTACATTTGTCTTCTAGAACCTTATAATAATTCTCTAATTTCTTTTTCCTAGTTAATACTTCTTTAGTTATTTTACTACAGGATTGGATACAAGCATAATCTACGGTGAGAGATCTAAGCTACAAATTGACGTAGGGGAAGTAACTGGTCTCTTAGGGCTTGAAGCAACCTGAATGTTTTGTGATCTTTGGTGTATAGCAGCCAACTATCATTAAGGCCATTTATACACTACAAAATTAAGTTGACCTAACTTACTTCGGTATACAGCCACCATTGTAACTACATCGCTAGTTCGTGTCTACACTTTGCTCCTTGTGTCAGCAGTGTGCGTGCTCACCAGGAGTACTTGTATTGATTGTACTGTCAGTGTGGAGGCACCGAAAATGTGGATGGCTCATGAAAGCTAGTAACAGTCGACATAAGCAATGCAATGTCTACACTGACTCTGCATCAACCTAACTATATCAGCCATGACTTTATGCCTCTTATGCAGGTGGAGTTAGGTAAGTCAGCATAGCAGAACAGTTACATCGACGGGAGTGAAATGTAACTGTAGACATTTCCATAGTTGGTCAATGTAAGCTGCCTTGCATTGATCTAACTCTGTAGTGTAGACCAGATCTAAGTTCAGTTTGCTGAACTAGACTAGACTAGAATGACCAAGGGGACTGTCTGTGACTCCATGGTAAGAATGTTATAGTGCTTCAGGAGTTCACATGTGTTACTGAGTTGGTTCTCTCAGCGTATGTGCAGTGTGCCCAGCCATTTGATAGCATAGTCATCAGCCAGGTGAAGAGCCAGTAGCCAGCCGCTGAAGTGAATCGGTGACAAATCTTGGTCACTTGCCATCTGACTACTGGGTTGGTGAAATCTAACTGTAGAACATACAGCCAGTTTGGGGTCTCTGCCCTGCTTCTTGATAGTCTGCCCTGAGGTTGGCACTCACGGTTGTGAGCCAGACAGCACAACAACCTTCCTCCTTAGATGCCGCATCTTGATAACTAGGTATTTCACAGAGACTCTGAATGCTGTGGAGAGTCTGAAAAGCAGTATTTTGTACTGATACTGATTCGGCCCCACTGTGAATCGCAGGTATTTGCTGTGTGCTGGGTGGACGGCAATGTGGAAGTACATGTTCTGTAAGTCAAAAGCTACAAATCAATCCTGAGCTTGGAGGGATGGAATAATGGAAACAAACAACAATCTTGAATCCGAAGCAGAGTAAGTTATTTGGTTACTCTCCTCAGGTCTTGATAGTATGAAGACCCCCTTTCTTCTTTGGAAGGAAGAAATATCAGGAGTAGACACCTCTTCTCCTGTACCCCTATGGAACTGCTTCTACAGCTCCTAGACAATAAACAAGGCTGCTTCTGACTACAAAAGGCTTTTGTGAGAAGAATCCTTAAAGAAGGAAAGGAAATGAACTGAATTGTGCAGCCATGGGCTGCACATCCATTTGTTGGGGATGTGACTCTCCCCCAAGGAAGAACAAGCATCTGCTGTATCCATCTATAAGGGACATTAAGCCATCACCGGAAGGAGAGGGATTAACCCCAGTGATAACAATTCATGCTAACACCTCACACCACTGCACAGGAAGCTCTCCTCCAAGGAAGAACAAGCATCTGCTGTATCCATCTATAAGGGACATTAAGCCATCACCGGAAGGAGAGGGATTAACCCCAGTGATAACAATTCATGCTAACACCTCACACCACTGTACAGTGAGCTCTCCCCCTGCCTGTCCTAATGGCTTTCATCTTTTGTTTTCTGGGAACCCCCAACAAAAAGTCTTTAAAAAAAAAGGCGCTTATAAAAAGGAGAAGTGAAGGATTCATTACAACAGAGTTCTGAAAAATGAGAAGCTGGCCAAACAGTCCAGGTTCCATCTCGCCACCACAGGCAATAAGAGGAAACTAGGGGAGGGTTGGAGCCACTCTATCCTTTATGCTCTCACTTGGAAGCATGAGGCAGCACAAGGTGTATGCATAACCCCACCAGACACTTCTATTCAAAAGATTCCAAGCTTGCACGCGAGGGGCATGCATACCCAGAAAGAGAGCCACACTTATATATACTGAAAGAACATTAATTTTTCTCTCATTTTAGGGAGAATCTGGCTTCATGAGTGTACTTCCTGATCACAGTCAGGGTTCAAACAGCAGCTACCTGGCATATGTGGCTAGTCTAAAGTATGTTCAGTTCATAAAAAGAGCTTTTATCTGATCTACAAGCACTAAGCCAGTCTCTAGCCCAAGATTTTAATTTTGATTTAAGAGTCACAGATTCTTCACAAGTGCCCACATGGCATCTAAGGCAACTGAATAAAGCATATTTGAAAATAGGTATTTTCAAAATATAATTAGCTGTAAGTTGGCAAATACACTAAAAAAGCTTGTATGTTTCCTCAGGAACTGTGCTTTGGGGCTGAAAGCCGTATAATAACCCTGGCTTAGTGTTTCTAAAGGTTAAAACAATTTTCAGAAAAGCTTTTGTGGATATGAATAAAGGATTTCACTTATTTCTGAAGTTTTATATAGTAGAATTTACTTATAATTTATCAATAAGGTAAAATCCTGAGTAGCTTTATTCTCAACATCTGTTTCTCATGGGAGTTTTACCATTACTACAGACTTTAACATCTTGACCCCTTTTTTGGGAGAGGTGGTTTAACAGTCTATAACCCTATGTTCACCCCTTTTTCAAAACTATGATAAATTTTGCACAAACTATGTCTTGTAAGGTATCATTTGAAAACTCATGATTTGCTGATCATTACTATCCTGGTAAAATTTGTGTGTTATCACTGTATGTAAAATTATAAGATTCTACTGTATGATGTTAATAAGACATATTCCAAATCTGGGGAAGCAGCCACAAACCAGTTTCTCAGAGACAAAATGCAAACTGACACCTCAGTCAGGTGTCAACGAAATCAAATAGATCATCAGTTGGTTAAGTGGCCATTCTTTCGCAGGAAAAAGGGTGTGAATGAGAAATTTACATCTTGGCAAAAAAACACCTGCAAGTTCCTGTCCCCACAGGAACCCCAGCTGGAGATGATTCTCATAGAAGAGGAAATGAGAACGGGGGAAACAGACACCCCAAGTTATTCCTCTCCCTCTCTCTCTCCACAGCAGTCACAGCACTGAGGAACAAAGAAACAGCTTTGGACTGAGGGAGAGATCCTGTTTGAAAGGAATTCAACCAATAAGACTGCAGGAGCATGCGGTGAGAGAGACTTTTGTTTTTAATTCACATCTTGTTAAGTTAGCTATCGGTTGGGTTTTGCCTTTTATTTTTGTGTAACTAATTGTGATTTTCATGCCTCATTACTTGTAATCACTTAAAATCTATCTTTCTGTAGTTAATAAACTTGTTTTGTTGTTTTATCTAAACCAGATTTGGACTGAAGTGTTTGGGAAACGTCATTTGGGATAATAGGATTTGCGCATATCATTTTTTTAATAAATAAAATGGTGGAATTTTTATGAGCCTGTGTTGCCCAAAAGAGGGCTGGACAGTACAAGACACACATTTCTGGGGGAAATTTTGGGACTGGGAATTTGCTGGTGTTGCTCTGTAGTGGCTGGCCATTGCACTCATACAATATAGCTGGGAGTAATTTATATGCTGGTGGCTGTGTGTGAGCAGACCAGAAGTGGTTGTTCTCACAGTGAAGCTATGTAAAAGGCATGCCAGGCTGGAGAATTGAGGGGACACTGACCCACCCCTGCCAAAAAAGGGGTCAAGATGTAAAAATAAGGTGCCATAGCCAAATGATTACTCTTAGCTGCCAGACAATACCAGTAGTGCATAGAGAGTAGGCCAGTGGTTCTCAATCAGGGATACGCGTACTCCTGGGATATGCAGACATCTTCCAGGGGTACATCAACTCATCTATATATTTGCCTAGTTTTACAACAGGAAAAGCACTAGTGAAGTCAGTACAAACTAAATTTTTTTACAAAAAGAGTTGTTTGTACTGCTCTATATACTATACACTGAAATGCAAGTACAATATTTATATTTCAATTAATTTATTTTATAATTATATAGTAAAATGAGAAAATAAGCAATTTTTCAGTAATAATGTGCTGGGACTCTTGTATTTTTATGTTTGATTTTGTAAGCGAGTGTTTTTTAAGTGAGGTGAAACTTGGGGGACACAGGACAAATCAGATCCGTGAAAGAGGTACAACAGTCTGTAAAGGTTGAGAGTCACTAGAGTAGGCTACTAGCAGAATTGATCCTATGCATTTATGTCCTCTCAGCACAGTATGACAAGCTAATCCCCCATTTGCCAAACTACAACTTTCTAATTCAGCTCTTACCTAAATGCCATTTCTTCCACAAGATGCAAAAATTGCAAGTTGCTTTAAAAAAAAGTATAGTTTATATAAATTATAAATGCATCAAGATATACACATACCAAAATTGAGTTACTGGATGATCTTCTGTCAACTACACTAAAATTCAAACCTAACAATTTAACAGAATGAATCAATTAGGTTTCAGAGGAAATTTCTTACCTGGCTACCCCTGGTGACAGCTCAGGTACCACTACCCTTCTACTCCAAGCCACGAGGTCTCGCTCAGTGGCTATTTCACTTCTTGGGGCATTGCTATGCATCTGTCGCACACCCTCAATTTGACCGCTGCGCCTTAATCCTATATTTGGTGGTGAATGTACTTCTGAGGTAGAGCTTACAGAGCCTGAGAAAAAAAATAAAAATTGTATTAATCTAAATTCTAAGAGAAGGCTTGCAAAACAAAGAGTAAGACTAGCTATTTCAGTATATACTTTATTTGATCTATTGCTTCAGAAGAAAATTAAAGCATTAACTGAAAATGTTCAAGTACAGCTGTATGTCCATATTATCCAGAGGCACATTTCTCCTGCACAAGACTCCGACATTCATACGTAACAAGCAGTAAAAGTGTAAAGATCTCAATAACGTAAGACAAGTTGATAAAGCATTACTGTAGGTTCTCTTAATCTATACAGTACACATTCCACTGTTGGTCTTTAAAACCACCTTCTAAAAACATTTGGGAAAGCACTCCAATTGCACGTTAAGGAATATATTTCTTATCTTAAACTAACAGAAATTAAGTAGGCTCCTGCCACCGATATCTGGTTCTAGGTCAGCTTTGGTATAAGTGTTGGATCTCCTATTCCATCTAGTCACTCTTAAGAAATTTGAAAAAGCTAGTACCCTCAAAAACCATATCCATTGTGACATTCACAGAATTTGGGGAGTGATGGAATCCTGGAGATTAGATTTCCAATTCACAAAGGTGGTTTGATGGTATATGAAGGGGAAACAAAACAAATATGCAAAGCAGCAATATACTCCAAACACTCAAATAGGAGATGACATCTTTGGCATCCCCTTCAGGTCATTTCATGCAGGAATTCCCTCACAGTAAGATTTCAATACCTCTATCTTTGGTCTGACAGTTCTGGGTCTTGCTCCTTCTTCAGATATATCGTCACCATTTTAGTCTGTTTTTTATTCTCCTGCAGATTACCAGGAGATTTGCAGCAAGTTAGTTAGATTGGTCCTCATTAAAGCTGCCCCTGAGCCATCCTTTTTCAGGTTTTCTCCTCCTATCTCCCATATCCTTTGAGACACCTATAGTATTTTACCAGTCAGCTAGCCATTTCCAGATTACACAACAGTAATTAAATTAATGCACTTTTCTGAAGTCCATGTGGTTGCAGCACAATTCTTTAAGTCTTGCTCTACAGCAACTATAAGGTTACAATCTACATTCCTTTCAGTTAAGTAATACATTAAATTTTAGAAAAAGGCCAGAAAGCATCATTAATATTTATGCCCAAGATTTTCCTTTCCACCACTCATATATTTCCTCTACCTCACCATAGCCATTAATTTGCCATTTCATATAGTCTTAGAGTTTTGTCTACACTGTAGTTAGACACCCACAGCTGGCCCATACCAGCTGACTTGGGCTTGGGCACAGGGGATTTTTAGCTATGGTGTAGACATTCAGGATCAGGCTGGAGCCTGGGCTCTAGAAACCTGCAAGATGGGAGGGTCCCAGAGCTTGGGCTCTAACCTGAGCCCAAACTTCTAAACTGCAATTAAACAGCCCCTTAAGCCTGAGCCCCACAAGCCCAAGTCATCTGGCATGGGCCAGCTGCAGGTGTCTAAATGCTGTGTAGACATACCCCCACTGTAAATTGTTTGAATGGAAACAAAAAAAAGTTTGTTTACTTCTTCCTATCCGACTAGTATTGCTGGTTCCTGCCTCCCCAGAGCGTCTCTGATCTTGTTCTTGTTGAAGTCTCTGTATCATGCTATCCAATGGACTAACTTCCTGATTTGCTTGTTGACTCAGTACTTGGTTCAGACCTGTGGGGAAAACAAGCAAGAAACAAAACCACATTTTTGACATAAGCCAAGTATTCTAAACTATTTAAGGCCTGGTCTACACTACAGAGTTTTGTCGACAAAAGTCAGCTTTTGTTGACAAAGCACTGCTGGTGTACACACCACAACCACCTCCCAGCCAACAAAACTGCCCTGTTTTTTCAACAAAATAAAACCACCTCAATGAGAGGTGTAGTGCTTTTGTCAGCATAGCTAGGGAGACGCAGTCTCAGTGTAGACACTGCATCACTTTTCAGCAGTGGAGGAGCTGTCATTTTTGTCAATTTCACCGCTCCAGGTGAAACTGACAAGAAAGCCATTGCAGCTGGTTCCCACTCCCAGCTAGTAAAGGGGGAGAAGCTCCAGCTGCTGCAAGCCCGGGGCGGCTGCTTTCCGGCTCCTGGCTGCAAGCCAGGACCGTGAGGGCCACGGACGTCTGCAAGCCCGGCTCTCAACTGTGAGCCAGGACCAAGAAAGCCTTGGGAAGCTGCAAGCCCGGCTCCTGGAAGTGAGTCAGGATCAGGCAAGTCACGGGCTCCTGGAGTCCATCTCCCGGCTGCAAGTGGCTACAGCCCAACTCCCGGCTGCAAGCTGAGCAGCTGTTTCCCGGTTCCGCTGGGAGCTGTGGCCAGAAGTCGGGGAGTTTCTCTACCTGCTCCCAGGCAGCCATGTCAATTACACAGCTGAGCCGTAAAATCGACATGGCTGCCCTTCTGGCAGACAGCGAGGAACAGCTTCCCCCAGCTCCCGGAGGGGAGAAGTCCCCGCATGGCTTCCCCCAGCTTCCGGAGGGAAGAAGTCCCCTGCTTATCCCAGGATCCAGGCTGGGACCAAGGAGGGGAGAAGCTGAGACCATTTGGGGGGGGGGGGAGGAGGAGGGAGGGGAGGACACGGACGGAGACGACCAGCCCAAAGAAAACCCAGGAGCTGAGAGGGGGCTCACAGCTCCCCACACTGCCCCTTAAGTCAATAGAAGTGCTCCTGGTGAGGACACTCTCCACCAACCAAAGGGGAACAATGTGGACACCAACCACTGCTGTAATTATAGCGGTGGATGTAAGTTAACGAAACATATGTTCACTTATTTTTTTAGTGCAGACAAGGTCTAAGTTGTACCTGAAAAATTTGCAAGTGCAATGTAAGTTATTGCATGTCTTGTAAGTGTTAGCATAGACATTCTAATTTTAAAAAGCTAGATTTCTTGCTACTGATTAGACCATCAATTCATGGGGCAGGAGCCATATACTCAAATTTGTATGAGTGCCATAGCAAATAATACAAAATAATCTTGGGCAGTTCTTGGAGAAGTAAATGTCTTCAGTTATAGGACTATTATCAGCAAAGCATAACATTTTGCAATCTAACTGCATACAATTTCAGTAGTTTCTGCCTGTGTTGGAATTTACTTATGTGTTTGATTAAGGCCACAACCTAATCAATAATAAACATTTCTTGAACAAACTCAAAAAGAATACTTACCCTACAGTAACTATGGTTCTTCAGTATGTGCTGTCCACACAGATTCCACTTGTGGCACACATGCAAACTTAATCAGATCATTTTTGACTTATAGCCTATGTCCTGGGACGTCTGGAGCCCCCCAAGCCTCCTCAACTGAAGATATAAAGGATGGAGTGGGCTTATCCACCAATACAAAAAGCCACAGGAACAGGACTGTGAATTACTGGATAATGGAGGATAGGTTGTGGAATCTATGTGGACAACATATCTTAAAGAACCAGTTACTAGAGGGAAAGAAATCATTATTTCTTCAAGTGATTGTCCACACAGATTTCACTCTTAGTGTCTAACAAACAATTGTTTAATTGCTGGGAAATGGGTAAAAGGAGTCCTACTTAAATTATGATAGCAGAATAGCCCTACTGAAAATTAGCATCTGACCTGGAAGCCTACACCACAGAATAGTGAGTGATAAATGTGTGGACTGAGATCAAGGTAGCTGCTTTACATATCTCAGATGGAATATTAGCCAAACAGGCAATAAATGATGCTTGAGCCATGGTGGAATAAGATCTTTCAAACATCATTTATTGCCTTTTGGTGTGTAGACAGGCCTGCTAAGGAGACTGTAGCCCCCGGAATTTTCAGTTGCTCAAGATGCATCACCACAAACCTTGATTGAAGGTATCTTTTACCAGAGCCTTTGTAAGTAAAGGCATGGAGGAACGAACTCTGTTGCCCACCTGAAATGGTTCTACCTGTTAGTATATAGAATATAGATATTCAGGCCTGCCTGTAAAGGCCCATGTTTTGTAAGTATATCCTTATCATTTAGCTGGTTATAGGGGTATAAAACAAAGAATCAAAACCACAGGCCTTCTCTCACTGTGACCGTCTGAGACCTTGTACTTTGGTTCAGATGCAGGAGTGGCGGCCATAAGCTGGGAAGCATGCAGTCATATATGCACATCCCAACGTAATATCTAATACCAGGCTGTAAAGATGGTGATCCAGTCTAACACCTCCAGATAAAGAAAAGATCCTAGAATGTTTAAAGGAAACCTGGTTTGAGAGCATTCTGTTTGGTAAAAGAATTACTTACCAACAGTTGTGGTTGTAAAATCTACACTCTTTTTTTTTTTTTTTTTCCTTTGTCTTTATGGTACCCAGTTCTTTATTATCTATTTGAATGATTTCTGTCTGGTTCTTTGATTGTTTCTGTCTGTCGCATAACTAAATGTGATCAGTTAAGGTGGTAGGATATGATTGGTTAAATAATTATGTTACACTATATTAGGATTGGTTAAAGAATCATCTTGTAATACTGTGAAAGAAATGATTGGTTACGATACATTATAAAAACTGAGGTAAAACAGGAAATGGGGGGAAGATTTATTGGTAAAAAGGATTGGAGGGTCCTAATGGATGCTTGCTTGAAAAGATCCCAATAAACCTGTCATATTGCCCGCTGCTGGACTCTGGATTTCTACTTCTGTCAGCAAACTAAGAACTGAAAGGACTGGGGGGGGGTCCTAACATTACCCATCAGTTTAACAAGGAGAGGATTTCCTGTAGGAATGTGATCACCTATGCTGTGCCTGTTCAGTATTTATACTGGTTTCATCCACCTTTGGCACCTTAAAGGTGAAGTCTGGCATACTGTGTAATGTAAGTGCATGCAGCCGTATGTCCCATGAGCCTGAGACACATCCTCACCAGTGTTCTTGGGTGGCCTTGAAGTTGAATGAGGAGGTCCATTATTGTCCAAAATTTCTACTGAGGAAGATATGCCCTCACTGTCCTGGACTCTAACACTGCTTCTATGAATTCTATGGTCTGAGCTGAAGTCAATATGGATGATGAGTCTTAGTGAAGCAAATAATTTTAGAATCACATGAAGTGAACTAGTCACTTGCTGTGGAGATCTTCCTCGAATTAGCCAGTTATCTAGATAGGGATCTACCTGAATTCTGTCTCCTTAAGATTAGCTGCCACTACAGCCAGAACTTGGGTAAAGACCCACGTAATCGTGGAGTGGTTGTAGAGTAGGACTCTAAATTGGGACTGTGATGTTCCAACCAGGAATCTCAGGTACTTTATGTCTACCGGATGTATCAAAATGTGAAAACGTGTGTTTTGCAGATCAAGATCAGTGACCAAGTTCACAGGATCAAAAAGAGTGATTACAGAAGCCATGGTCAATATGAAGAATTGGAAACAATGGGTGAAGGTGTTGAGACGTCAAAGATTGAGGATGGGTCTCCAACTCCATTTCTGCTTTGGAATTAAGTAGTAGTGGGAATAAAAGTCCCTTGACCCTGAATTCTAAGGGAAATTCCTCCACTGCTCCAGATCAAACTTCTTGAAAATAAAACAAGTGGTTACCAAATAGGTGGGAGGGACAAGTTGAACACAAAAAGTCTTGTGGTGGAACAATCAGGATGTCAATGGCATTGAATTTGTTATGTATTTGGAGCTCTGGACTGCGAGGCATTTGAGGAGGAGGCAGAGTCACCTCTGGTGAAATCTCTTCCTCTTCCTTGGAGGCTCCAATGATGAGGATAATATTGGGATGGAGACCATTGCCTGTAGTGACGCCATGATCTCTGTTGCTGCTCTCTTCAGAAAGAAGACAGAATCCCAAGGAATGCAAGGTTGCCTTGGAATCTTTCAGGGTATGTAATGCTGAGTTGGTGATCAGTGAAGTATCTAGTGCTGTAGCCTTTGATGTTGGTAGCTGATATTACTGCATCAATTAAATGCTCTCTCTTGAGACTCAGAGTACCAAGCTCAATGCCAAGTTTCTGTACTGAGGGCAAAGCAGTCCTTAGATTCTGGAGGAATCGGTGCTGCCTTAGTGTACAATATCAATGTATCAGAACTGGACTCAGTTGTATGGCCCTTCAGAGAAGAAGCCCAAGAAGAAATGTGTCCAGGCCCTTGTCTCCTGCTTGGTGTCAGTGAAGGTGACCTATACCTAATTTCTTCTCTGGAGAGATATACCTTCCTGGCCCTGCATTGACACCAATTTGGTAGCCAAATGAGACACGTGAGAAGCAGCTGCACAGGAGCATGGAGTGGAATCATGATTCAGCAGGGCACTAGCAGTAACAGACTGACCTGCCTGCTGAGGCTTCTCTGATCTCCCAGAGTCTGAGTAGGCTTGTATAGGCCTCCTTCGCCTTCTGGGTGTGCTTCAAGAAAAAATGGCCCATGGAATAATGTTCCAAAATGTGTGTCTAACAGAGACTCAGGAGGCACTGAGAACACCCATCATTAATAGGCATAGTCATGTCACATAAGGAACAGGTCTTAAACCCTGGTGATTTTGTGTCTGTCATATTCCTAGTATTCCTGTACAGCTGTGCAAGTGTTGGGGGCAATGTAGAAGAAAGGAAACAGCTGACTAAAATATGAAGAAGGGGATACTTTTGTTTGCTTATTTGTTTAAAGCCACCAGGCAAGGAAACATAATGAAACTAGCTAACACTGAACTACATTAAATACCACTAATTGTATACCTAAATATCTAACTTGGACAATGCCAGGGATGTGAACACGGCAAAGGTCTCCATATCAGTCACAGATGGTAAGAAGGAAGTGAGTGGCAGTTTAGCCTACTCCACACCTTTTATACCATCAAATTTATTTGGGGGGGGGGAAGGGAGGAGGGGGGAGGAAAGCACGCTGCAAGGGATCCCAAGGCACAGTTGTGACTCTACTGGACACTCCTAGTCAAAAAGAATCATATGCATGGAAACAACAGTAGAATCTGTGTAGACAATCACTCAGTGAAAAAAGATTGAATTCTAATGGGGCTCCTACTAAGTTGTACAAGATCAGCACTGCCAATAACCTTTTTAACTGCTAGAAACATACATTTAAATTATGGCATTAACAGTTATGCTAGATCAAAATTAGTTTTATTGAATGTCTAAGCTGGTGTCTTCTGGCTTCCAGCTGATGCTTTCCTAAGCAAGCCAAATCCCTAATCTCAGCTGATATTTCTTTCCGCAACTGAATACAAGTTTAGACATTCAGCTCCTAGGATCAGTACCCCTCACAACCGAAACCATATCTTCACTCATAACTGCTGCTCCTGTTGTTAGCTGCCAATTAGGATAAAGATATATTACACACAAAAAAGGCTTTTTTCTTAATTCATCTGATAAACACAGTTGCAATATTCTAAGGAGTCCTATTAATTCCAACTGTATTAAACCACACATGAACCACTGCACTATAATTTCCACATGATGAATTAAATACTCAAGGCACATATACACTACAGCATACCAAATGTAAGTTCTACGTACCTGAGGAAGTCACTCCCATCTGTGGAATAAGCTGCTCATCCCTGCAGTTCTCACGACCTGGAACTAATCTCTGGTATCTTGATGGATGAGGGTTGCCATCAACATCAACCAAAAATGGGGGAGGCATTAGATGTGGAGCCTGCTGTGTCTGTTCATCTAAGACAAAGTTGTTGGCATCACGGATAAGAGGCCGATAATCACTATGAAAGAACATCTGATCTGCTATCTGTAACAAAGTCAATTTATGATTTATTAGAAGCAACTAAACTGATTAAAAACAAACATTCAAAGAAAGATGTCAACAGTAAGTATTCAATGTCTTTTCCTAGCAAGTAAGAGATTTGTATTGATGGGCACTTCTGTAAAAAATAAAGGGGTAATAGATGAGTTACTTTACCTTCTTTCCAGAGGAGTATATAATGTGCTCATGTTTTCCCATCTAATGGTCATTTTTATACTGTACTGCACTGAGGAATAAAACCTATAACTATTCTCTAAAAACACAATTGCTTGGCAGAAAGCAGCATAAAATTGTGTTAAGTAGTTTACAAACTCTGATGTATTATACATCTGACAACTACAGTTTATGTTATTACATTTTTAGGAGCTATGAGGTGGACTGGAGGTAAGCAGGAAATTATTTACATCACTTTAGTATTCATATTTTGTCAGCAGTGTGTTTTAATACACAACTAAATTTTAAAAATCTTTATCTATTATAGCAGATACTTCATAAAGTCTGTTATGAAAGTAATTAAACAAACACTGATCTAAACAACATTAGAGGCAAGTTTTAATGCCAATACAACATTACTGGGAGCTTGTAAAAGCATAAGGAAGCATCTAGGATAGCCAAAATTAACCTACTGTACTTAAAATTACATTAATATAACATACAGTACATTCACAGCAGTGGTACGCAAACTTTTCCAATTGCACCTGCGCTTACCAGTAAGAGAATCTGTCCACACACCCCCACCCTCCATTGCTGCACAGCCAAGGCTTCCTCAGCAGCAGAGCTTAGGCTGAAGGCGGAACTGAGGATAAGGGAGGAGCTGGAGCTAAAGGCAGAGATGGTCTAGGGATGGAGAGGGAATGAGGATAGATCTGGGCTAGGGATAGAGCAGGGGGCAGAGTGGAACTGGACGGGAGATGGATTTGGCCTGGAGGCAGAGCAGGACTAGGGGTTGAACAGAATTGGGGATGAACCAGGTCAGGGGCAGAGCAGGGCTTAAAGCCTGGCTCTCACTCCTCGCCCCCCATGGGGGCTGGCCTCGGTCTGGAGGCAGAGCTGGACTAGGGGCTGAATGGGGTTGGGTGAGGAATGAGGCTGGGGGAGGAGCTGGTCTGGGGGCAGAACAAGGATGGAAGCGTGGCACTTCCTCCCTGCTCCTCTTGGGGACTGGCCCAGACCCTGCTGCATGCCCCCCCCAAAATGTTCCTTTGCACCCCCTAAAGGAAAGCGACCCACTGTTTGGGGACCACTGATTTACGGTATGAATTTCTCTCCAAAGAACTTCAGGATGAGCCATAAATGTCATAATACAAAAATAACTTCCAAAAATATCTTTTAAAAAGATCAATTTCAATTAATTAGAATTAATCAGGAACCAGCAAAATTATGTCTGAAAGCTACAGTTAAATCTAGAATAAATTTCATTGTAGTATATTAATACAACTGCTTAAACTGCTATGCATTTCAATCCATTTTTATTATTGGAGGTAATTCTATTACTTTTGTTTTAAGCAGGAAACCTTATTGCAGCTAACTAGGAGGTAGAAAGTGACAGTGAGCTATAGAAGCATATCATATCGTATGAGCTGGAAAGAAAAGAAAGGGGAAGAGAATGGAATCCAACAATACAAATATAAAAGCTATACCTTAAATATGATTGAAAAAGACAAAATGCTTTTAAATCTTTTAAATAAATTTTTGACAACCAAATTTTTTTCCCAACAAAAAGCACACATGCTTTTACTTAAACAGTGAAAAAGATATTTTGATGTATGTCTTGCACTGTACCTTGTCATATTTGCTACTGGAGCCAAAGCCAAATATCAGAAGGTGACCGTGAGAGTCTGTACATGCAAAATGCTGACCATCAGGAGAGCACTTGCAGTCAAAAACTGCCCCATGTCCTTGTCCTTCAATCTGAAATACATTAAGGCAAAACACCCCAAAACAAACAAAAAACTGATCATCAAAAACTACAGAGATATATTATAATCTCAAAATTGTGATGCTGATGTTGAAATGTACATAAAATATCCAGACAGTATACTGTTAGACAACAGCCCTAGTATGTCATTTACTTTTTAGCCATTTAACTTGTCAGTGAATTTTGTTGTAGTATTCATAAAAGATGCCAGATTAATAGCAGTAGAAAATGACAGATTTTAACCACAGAGCAGGCACAGTACAGGAGGAGACAACAAAACCTTCCTCCTTGATGTCCTGATGATAAGTAAACAAAGAGCTGGGTCCAGTTCAGGGTTTCAGTTGCTACACTGACTTTATCCTCTGCTTGGTAAACTTGTCAATCAGCATCAACTGCAATGGTATTTTGTGAAGTCACCACTTAGCCACTAGGATATTCACTGAATAAATCAACCCATATTACAGAGATAAGCTGCCTATTTTAAAATTCCTACCCATATTTTTTTCCAGAGAATTTAATTTGCATGATCTTAACTCCAGTTTTTAAAAGGAGAACAGCAAAGATTTTAAAAAAGGAATTTTTACCTGATACTCATTTTCTGTTCTCCAGTTCCATTAAGCCAGAACAAATGGGTTTTTGTTTTTCCCTGTAACCTGTCAATCAAGCAGAGGTGACCAATCACCATGCTGAGTTTTCATGTTTTCAGCACCTCTTCAGATAGTCCCTTTCTACACTCCCCAATCAAGAACTTTTTCCGTTGTCTTTTAAAGAGACAAAAAAAACCCACCATCTTTCCTTAACTATGACAGGCCTGTAAACTTACAAAAAATAAAGGAATTCAGTCTACACAACAATCCTATGCAATTCCATAGTACCCTCCAACAGAGGCTATCAAAGTGTTTTACAAACATTACTGAATTAAGCCTCAAAATTCCTATAAGGTAGACACTAATATATCCATATTAGCAATTAGGGAAGATGAGGCACACATATCAGTGGCAAAGCCTCCTCTCTACTCTCAGTCCCTTTAAATCACTATGCTATACTCCCTCTCACGCCAGTGGTTTCCCAGAAAAGTGAGGCAGGTTTCTGTATTAGTAAAATGGAACACAGCAAACAATTATGTAATTATGTTCTCTGTTTTGCCAATTGCTATTCCACAATGAAAGGGTTCTTAGTAGCAGTATCCCACAGAGAAGACTGAAAATAAAACAGATTGGTCCTTCAAGGGAGCCACCCTAACATCACATCAGCTGAGGAAGGCAGAGTTAATTTAGGCTTAGTGAACGTGTAGACGTAAGAAAGCAGTCAGCTTTACTGATATCTTTTGAGGAGGCTCACCTTTTTGTTTGATGAAGAAGTCATGATTCTGATAAGGTAGGCAGGTAACTTCTGCCCAGAAATAAACCGTGCAGAGGTCCTCCGAAAGCCTAAAACATTTAAAGATCTTTTCTTGTTGGAGAAAGGCAATACTGGGCAGAATTATTTCCTGGCTCTGGTGAAATTCAGAGGAAATTTTAGATTAAGGTTTTCCACTCCAGTGGGAAAGATAGCTTGGATGTATTCTTCTTAACACCGAAGATATAGAACAAAATATGCTAGCTGAAGACATTCTCTTTTGGGTGCACCAGGAAAAGACCACTGATCCTATCTTGTAAATGTTCGGCTTCTCCAGTGATGAGTATGTACAAGTGCTTAATCTCTAGATGTGGCCAGATTTGTCTTTAATGAGTTTCCAGGACAGTCTTTGGCCCACATAATTTATTCAGCATGCTTTGCTTACAATCCCTTGCCACTGCCCCTCACTCAAAGAAAATATAATACTCTTTTTTCTGAACTATTGTGACTGACCTGGACCTAAATCAGATTTGGTGAACTGTGAATGTAAAAGTGTATGAGAACCATCACTCAATCTAATTACACCAATTAAACACTATTTCCTGGGCCATTTGTATGTTACTACAGTCATTTGAATTGCTTGCTAGGATCTTAACAAAAGCTGAGGGAAAAAAAAGAGGGCAAAGAGATGAAAGAAATGGGGAAGGAAAATGTAATTGAAAATAAGCTTTTGCTTCCTAGTCGGGATATCTTCTATACTATTTAGGAAAGCTGCAGCTCTCCTCAGAGATGAACAAATCCATAGAAGAAAGGCCTCAGGCTTGGATATGATGTTCTAATGGCAAGATATTCAAACACCTTTTTTGGGGATGTGGCACATCTTCTCAGATAGTCAGTTTAGTCAGCATAAGTTCTTCAAGGGCAGCATTAGCTTTATCTTCGGCCAACTGAGCACTATCACGGCTACCATTAAAAGAGTCTTGTTCATCACGATCCCTTGTCTGTTTCTATAAGCAACAAAGATATGTCTGTCTTTACCCACTTACACAGTTGATTGAGGAGGAACTTTCTGAAACTTAAAACCAGGATAATAGGACCACCCTGCTCTGAACTGATGAAAAATGCAGTTTCTCTTTGAAACCTTTAATCTGAGTCATTCTGCACTTTGAAACCTGCATCCAAAGTCTCAATGGTCCAATGTGATCCAAGACTGCAGAATCCAGTGAAAATTTATTTACTGCGCATCTCACAAAAAAGAGACCCCAACACAGGGAGGAAAGAAACCTTGCATTCTAAAATCCAAGCGTCCGGATAACAAATGGCATATACTCCCATGAAGCTTGGCCTACAGACCATCTCAAATATGACAAAAACAAGCAGCATATAGAATCCCACTGAGATATTCTTGATGGACTCTGACTCATTGCAACCTTTCTTTTAAAAAGGACTTGAATCCCTGTGTCTGATAATGGTTGATGCGTTGCACATGGGCTCAGAATAGTCTTCTCAGAATTTATCACCAATATTGCTAGGCAAAGAGGAAAAGATCCAACTGAACAATACAGTAGAATGGGTAATGGATGGACTTCCCATTAAAAGGTATTCATAATTAACAAAAAGGCATTATATAGAAGTGATGACACTGGAGAAACTGCAGAGTTTATCAGATTACACTGGATGTACTAGAGTGCAATAATAAAAGTCTGGGAATCATGTTGAGAGGACTGGTAAAGGAACTGAGTTTTGCAAAAAAGGTGAAGTTGCCTGGTATACTTCTAGTTTGATGGAAGTACTTTTGGAGATAGATAGAGCAAAACAATACTATGGTAAGGGGATGAAAGAATGCATCTGTGCTCTTCACCTCTCTCTGTTTTCTTTATAGTGATGCAGCAGTGTCCACTTGCAGCTAAGGATAAGGAAAGATTGGAAACCACAACAGATTTCTTGAAGGAGCATGAGAGTGCAGAAATTCTGAATTGCAACTGGCAGCCTCTGCTTGATTGACAATTTGCAGGAAGAAACCCATTTAGTTTGAATTAGTGGATATTTAAATCATCATTTTTAAACAAAGTAATATTTTTAATTGGAATTCATCCAGAGAAAATGATTGAGCAGAACCAGCTTTAACAGAACCATATTTTATCACATTCCAAAAAGGAGAATATCTCCAAGTCAGTTCCCAATCTTTTGTTCTGAATGGTGTAACAATAAAAATGAAGAGGGAGAAAACAGATCCACCCAAAAACCCTGATTCTCCAACTGTATCTGTGCAGGTGGAACCTTACTCCAGTGTAGAGCCCCACTGACTTCAAGTATGGAAGCAGGGATCCACTCAAGTAATTCCAGTTGCATGATCAGGGACAAAATCTGCAAATGTAACTGAAAAATTTTCTGAAATGTAAATATCATGCAGAGATCAAGAAGGCCAAATTCAAGCATTAAAGTTTTCCATAAGATCCTTAGTTTGGCCACATTTTGCAGATTTCCAGTTACTGTTTATGCTGTTAATTAATGACTAATATATATCTAATGTGTTCAACCAAGTTCACAAAATTCTGAGAAAATTTTTGAATTTCTTCACGTGTATGTTTAAATTCTTAACCTGGTCTATAGGGGGGTTTGTGCAAAGATTTTTTCTGACTCTAAATATTAAAAAACGGGAATAGGAGCGGAGGACATGGAGAATGATACAAACTGAAACTTAATACTGCACTAAAATCATCACATAACCTATGAAAGTAAATGGTGTCTGATAAAGTGCACATATCCTCTACGTGCTGGTGCATGCATTTAGGGGCACTGAACAGATATTAAGCTGAGCACTCCTAATTACCTCCGTTCAAAATATCAGACCAAAAGGACAACCTATGAGATAGAAAGAACTCTAATTTAAGTAACAATTTTTTAAAAAATGTATAAAAACGGCTCCATTTACTTAACCACGCTGTCTGGAATTTTTCCCTCCTATTGTTACATTATATTACTATAATTGAACATGCATTTTTTCCAGTTTGTTTTATTTTTTTTACCCAAATTCATTTTTTCGCTATTGAAACGTCACCATACTTGCTCCTGATTACGTGGATTTTTAACAAAACAAAAGGGGAGAGAAATGCCTTTAAAAAAATACACAGGTATTTTAGGCCTTCAAAAATTCACTGGGATGCTCAAGGACAGGAGTAGTATTTTAACTACTCATCTCATTTTTCTCACTCTCTTGATTAGATATTTTATTGACAGTGTCCCTTTAATCATCAGGGTATGGCGAATTGTATTACAGCATGACAGTCTCAAATGGATTTAAATTTCAGATACCACCTTCTCAAAATATTGTATAAAATTTCTTTAAATTCATGTACAAATTTTAATACAAAAGATTAGCCTTGTTCATCACTGATTTGATCCATACACTTCTAATTGAAGTGCATGTAAATTTAAAACTGACTTTCTATTAGCAAACAAAAATCTGTTTCTAGATACTAAATATTTAAACTGTTTTATACACCAATTGTTTATTATAACAAGATGTATTAAAATACAACTGATCCTAGCATATTTATTGAAATTATTTTATATTATGTGATTTTATATATATATATATATATATATATATATATTATTGCAAAATAAATTAACATATTACACACACACCGGCCCCAAAATCCACATTATACCTACAACAATTGGTTTAAGTATGATCTATTTACTTTGTATAACAAATATTTTCACGGAGATGACATTAATCTCTACGAAGATGCTACGTGTGCAAGGCTGTAGAAAAAGCTGAATAATGTATTTTTATTTTAGAAGTAATATGTGAGCACACAAAGGCTAACATAGAGCTAAGTATATGGGGAAAAAAACAAGGTTACTTACCAGTAACTGATGTTCTTCGAGATGTGTTGTTCATGTCCATTCCACTATAGGTGAGTGCATGCCACCGTGCACAGTACCCGGAATGTTTTTCCCCTTAGCAGACCCTGTAGGGCTGGCTCTGGTGCCCCCTGGAGTCCCACACACATGCCACGGTATATGAGGCACTGCTGGCCCTACATCCCCTCTGTCCCTTCTTTCTGCCAACTCCGGCAGTGGGGACAGGGGGTGGGTTGTGGAATGCACATGAGCAACACATCTTGAAGAACATCAGTTACTGGTAAGTAACCTTGTTTTCTTCGAGTCATTGCTCATGTCCATTCCACTATAGGTGACTAAAAAGCAATACCTTGGAGGTGGGTAGGCGTTACTGGTGAGCTGCCCTCAGCACGGCTCTGCCGAATCCCACGTTCTCTCTCGCCTGCTGGACGATGGCGTAGTGGTACGTGAAGGTATGCACCGACGACCAGATGGTGGCTTTGCAGTTGTCCAGCAGGGGAACTCTTTCCAGGAAGGCTGTAGATGAGGCTTGAGCTCTGGTTGAGTCCTCTGTGATGGTTCCCAGAAGCGGCATTCTCGCCTGCTCGTAGCAGTACTTGATACATGATGTAATCCACGAGGAGATGTGCTGGGTAGGGACAGGTGAGCTTTTCATCCGGTCAGCCACTGCAACGAAGAGCTGCGTCGATTTCCAGAACAGCTTTGTACGCTCCACGTAGAAGGCCAAGGCTCATCTCACGTCCAGCAAATGCCATCTCCTCTCCTCCTCCGAACCGTGCAGTTTGGGGAAAAACATGGAGAGAAAAATATCTTGGTTACAATGAAATTGGGAAACCACCTTGGGCAGGAAGGCTGGGTGTGGCCTCAACTGCACCTTATCCTTATAGAATACTGTATAAGGGGGCTCCAACGTCAAGGCCCTAATTTCGGAGACCCTCCTAGCTGAGGTAATGGCCACCAGGAAAGCTATCTTCTGTGAAAGCATGAGCAGAAGGCATGAAGCCCTGGGTTCAAAGGGGGGTCCCGTGAGTCTCGAGGTTGAGATCCCAGGGAGGCACCAGGTCACGGACCTGCGGATACAGCCTCTCCACCCCCTTGAAGAACCAGACCGACATGGGATGGGAGAACAGGGATCTCACCTCTAGCTGCTGATGGAAGGGAGAAATGACTGCCAAGTGAACCTTCAATGAGGCCAGCGCCAGCCAGACCCTGGTGCTTTAGCTGGAGCAGGTACTCCAAGATCACCGGCAGAGGCGAAAGACTAGGCAGAATGCCCCGGGACTCCACCCAAGAGATAAACTGTCTCCACTTAGCCCGATACACGACCTGTGTAGAAGGTTTCCTGTTGCCCAGCAGGACTTGTTAGATCTGCACCGAGCAGGCTCTCTCTCCCTCCGTCAGCCACAGGGCCTCCAGGCCATGAGGTGCAGGAAGTCCACGTCCAGGTGCAACAGGCAACCATGGTCCTGGGAGAGAAGGTCGCGCCGCCTAGGGAGCTCCATGTGCGGGGCGATCAAGAGGTCCAGCAGCATGCTGAACCAGTGCTGTCTCGGCCAGGCCGGAGCAATGAGTATCATGTTCGCCCTGTCTCTCTTTATTTCCAATAGGACCTTGGGCAGGAGTGGAATGGGCGGGAACGCGTACATGAGGGTCCCCAGCCAGTCGATGAGGAACGCATCGGAAATTGACCCAGTCTCTCGACCCCAGAGCGAGCAGAACCTCGGGTACTTCATGTTCCAGGCCGACAGGAATAGGTCCAGTTGGGGAATACCCCACTTTTGGAAGATCGTAGTCATTACCTCCAGGTGCAGCGACCAGTCTTGGCGGGGTAGAAATGACCTGCTGAGGCGATCCACCTCGTCGTTCCTCATTCCCGGGAGGTGAGAGGCAGTCAAGTGGAAGTCGGAAAAGTCCCAAAGACGGGTAGCTTACTTGCAGAGAGCCGAGGAGCGTGCCCCTCCCTGCCTGTTTATATAAAACATAGCTGCAGTGTTGTCCGTCAGCACCTGCACCACTCTGCCTATCAGGAATCGGAGAAACACCCTGCACGCTAAGTGAATAGCCCTCAGCTCCTTCACGTTGATGTGCAGGCACCTCTCCTCCCCCAACCAGAGCCCCTGAGTGTTCAGGTTGGCGCTGATGTGGGCTTGCCATCCCACATCCGAGGCGTCGGAGATTAGGGTAACCAAAGGAACCAGTTCCCTAAATGGAACACCCTTCAACACTGCCCTGGGAGACCTCCGCCAGTCTAGGGAGGCTAGGATGGGCGGGGGAACTGTGACCACCCAATTCAGGGGGTGTCTGCTCGGCACATATGCCAAAGCCAACCACGCCTGAAGCAGCCGGGACTTCAGGCGAGCTAGTCTCACTACGTTAATGCAGGCCGCCATGTGGTGTAACAGCAGTAGGCAGTGCTTGACTGTTGTCGTGGGGCATCAGTGCAGCTGGGTGATGATAGAGACCATCGCCTCGGAACGTGGCTGAGGCAGGAAGGCTCTGGCCTTGGAAGCGTCCAGGGTGGCCCCAATGAATTCTATGCATTGCAGGGTGGCCCCAATGAATTCTATGCATTGGGGTTAGTGTGGACTTCTGCTCGTTTATGAGCAGTCCCAGCCTGCTGCACATGGAGCAAGTGAGGGTCACGCTCTCCTGCACTTGGGACCTGGACGTGCCCGATCAGCCAATCGTCAAGGTAAGGGAAGATTTGCACACCCTTTCGCCTCAGGTGGGCCGCCACTACCACCATGCATTTGGTGAACACCCTTGGAGCCAAAGATAGGCCAAAGGGCAGGGCTATAAATTGGTAGTGGGAGCCAGCCACAGTGAAGCGGCGGAAGCGCCTGTGACTGGGGAGGATGGACACGTGAAAGTATGCGTCCTTGAGGTCGAGGGAAGTATACTAGTCTCCTGGATCCAAGGAAGGGATTATGGAGGCTAGGGAAACCATGCAAAACCTGAGTCATTTGACATATTTGTTTGACTAGGCAGGTCTAATATGGGTTTCAGACCCCCCTTTGCCTTGGGGATCAGGAAGTACCTCGAATAGAACCCCTTCCCCCTTGTGCCTTGAAGAACCATAACCACCACTCCTATGTTGAGGAGGGTGTCCACCTCCTGCAAGAAGAGTTGCTCATGAGAGGAGTCCCTGAAGAGGGACGGAGGACGAGGTTGTTGGGGGGGGAGGGGGTAGAGGTAAACTGTATGGCGTAGCCACCAAAGACTATCCCGAGGACCCAACGGTCCGATGTAATCTTTGCTCATTCGGGATAGAAGGGCCGTAACCTGTTCAGGAAGGGGCGGGGCGGATCCAGGAGAGCAGTAGGGGCGCCACCCTCAGGCGCACGATTAAAAACTACCTCCTACGATTGCACGACCCCCTGAGGGGCCCCTGCTAGGGGGCTGAGGACGAGCTGGGGGGCTGATTCCGTCTTCTACCTACCCTATTTCTGTCCCTATTTCTGTAGGGTTGAAAGGGCCTAGGCGGAGGCCTTGGTTTGCTGCTGCACCTGGGGCAGTGACTGCCGCCTGGAAGCCTGGGGCATGTACAGACCCAGGGAGTGAAGCGTGGCCCTGGAGTCCTTCAGACCGTGCAGCTTCACATCCGTCTGATCGGAGAAGAGGGCCGACCCATCGAAGGGGAGGTCCTGGATTGATTGCTGCACCTCCTGGGACAGGCCTGAGCATTGTAGCCACGAGCACCTCCTCATGGAAATGGCGGAGGCTATGGCCCTACCCGCCGAGTCAGCAGCATCACTGGATGTTTGGAGCGCTGCCCTACCCACTATGATTCCTTCATCCAGGGTGGTGGTGAAGTCTGCTGCCTGGTACTGGGGTAGGGCCTCAGCAAACCGCCTCAGGGAGTCCCACAAATTAAAATTATATCTCCCCAGGAGGGCCTGATGGTTGGCAATCCTGAACTGCAAGGCTGCCGTGGAATAAATTTCTCCCAAACAAATCCAACTTTTTGTTGTCTTTGTTCTAGGGAGTGGAACCAGGCTGACCTTGCCTGTCCCACTGATTGGCTGCGTCCACCACTAGGGTTCCTGGGGCTGGGTGAGTGAACAGATACTCAAACCCTTCGGCTGGGACATAATACTTTTTCTCAGCCACCTTTGATGTAAGGGCGATCGAGGAAGGGGTTTGCCACAGGGCCTTAGCAATCTTGAGGACCCTATCATGGACTGGTAGGGCCACTCTTGCTGGGGCAGCCACCGCCAGCACATTGAAGAGGGTATCGACGGCCTCCACTAACTCCTTGACCTCCAGCCCCAAGTTAGAGGCCACTCTCTTGAGGAGCTCCTAGTGCGTCATGAAATCCTACAGTGGCGCCACGTGGTCCCGGGAGATTGCCTCATCTGGGGAGGAGGAAGTGGCCTGCCAAGGTCCCTCCATGGGGTCCGACTCCTCGTCCAAGGAGCGGTGTCTATGGGCCTTCTCCTGTGCCGGGGGCACGGACTGGACTCCCGCTGACAGGATGGATTGGGGCCTCGGTCCCATCTGGATGCCCCATTGGACCCAATAACGCCATTGTTACGACCATTGTCCCTGGGGCCAAACCGGACTGACTGTGCCACCTGCTGTGACACCTTGTGAGGGTGCCGGCTGTCCCGACGACTGTCCCCCCTGTGGAACCCCGAGCCACAAGACCGGCAGTGGCATGTCCGTCCTCGGTCCCAGGTGTCATGACGTGCCAGGGACCATCCTCTCGACGCCTCCGACGTGGAGGACTACGAGGACTGCCTCTATCGCTGTGAGCAGTGCCAACGGATGGAGGCACGCTCCAAAGAGCTCTCGGTACCGGAGTGTTGTCTCGGTACCGAGGACTTGCGGTGCCACTTGCCACTTGTCGATCAAGACCGGTGCCGCTCCGAACTCTGCGGTGCCGAACCTGACTCCAGCGACTGGGTTCCGCGTCCGGGACTATGCTGTGCGGGGTCTTCGTATGGCAACCAGGTTCCGCACCGCCTCAGTGTGAGTGCAGCCCTCGGTGCCAAGTCCTCCGACGGTGACCTGGTTCTGCGCCACCTCGGTGCGGGCAAACTCCTCGGTACCGGGGATCTGGAGCAGGAGATGTCTGAGCGCCACCTGGCGGACCTCGACCGGTGCTGCCTCTTGGTCTGCGCTGACTCCGGTGCCGAGGACTGACATCGGCACCGAGAGGAAGACTCCGTATTCTGAATCAAAGCAGGCTGGCTCAACGATGCCAACCTGGAGCGACTGCTGGGGGAGTGTCCTCGCTCTACCCCCGGTAGCCATCTGGCGGAAGATCTTCCTCCCCGTACCGGGGATCTCCACCACTCTTCAAGGGGACCCAATGCAGGCTTGTACCGAGACACCAGCCCCTTTTCCCTCGGTGGGGGGGGCTGTAGGTGGTGTAGGTAAGGCCAACAAGGCTCTTGCCGCCTGAAACGCCTCTGGTGTCGACGGAGTTGGCAGGGGCACTCTCCCACTTCCAGGAGTCGGGGGAGGCTCCCTGCTCATAGATGAAGGCACTAGAGAAGACTCGACGGGCCATGGCCAGTGCATCTCCGCACTCAACCCTGCCCATACCGACGGTGCAGGGGAGTGTCCGCGCGCAGCTCGGTGACGCTCGGTCCCAAGGTGGAGTGGGACGGCTCGGATGCCAGGCAAAGCACTGTCTCCATAAGCAGGGCTTTTAACAGGACATCTCAGTCCTTCTGAGTTCGCAGTTTAAAAGCCCTGCAGATCTTACATTTATCCTTCCTGTGCTCTTCCCCCAGGCACTTAAGGCACCGACTGTGGAAGTCGCTGAGCAGGAAAGCCTTCCCGCAGGAGGCACACGGTTTAAATCCAGGCAACTGGGGCATGGCATGGCCGCTCTAAGTCCCTCAGGGACTTCTTATCTAACTACACTTAACACTACGTAACAACTACTTAAAACTAACTTTGAATAACAAAGAGTTCAAACAAGGTGAATAGTACTTGCAGAGAGCAAGGCTAATTCCAGCAACCATCATGGGTGGAAAGAAGGAACTGAGGGGGCGTAGGGCTGGCAGTGCCTCATATACCATGGCATGTGCGCGGGACTCCAGGGGGCACCAGAGCTGGCCCTACGGGGTCTGCTAAAAGGAAAAAAGTTCCGGGAACCGTGCACGGTGGCATGCACTCATCTATAGTGGAATGGACATGAGCAATCACTCGAAGAACTGAAGGTTGTGTGTTTACCCTTGACTATTACAAGTAACATTTTCAAAAATGGATGCCTAATTATATATTTGGCTTGCGGTATGTCTACACTGACGGCAGCAAAGTCACCGCCATCAGATCGACCTGTCTGGAGTGATTGAGCGGTCAGTGAAGACCCACTCAATCGATCTAGAAGTCGACACTGGTAAACCAACCCCTCAAGTGGCATAGCTCTGCGTCAATGGCAACGCGGTTCCCGTCGCCGCAGTGCAGTGAAGACGCTACACAGAAGGGAAGCACAGCTATCGATGGGAGTTATGGAAGCCACTCTGTGTAGTTTGTGTAACTCCCATCAACTGCTGCCAAATTGCCAGGTAAGTGTAGACCAGAGCTTGATTTTCAAAAATGCTGTGTACCCATAGGCATGTGCACAGGGTGTGCCCAGGTATACCCTAATACAGGGATGTCAAACATACAGCCCCTTAAGATGGGTCCCATGGCGCCATCTGCCGCCGAAAGAGCAGAGGGCGCACGATTCTTCGGAGGATGGCAAGACAGGAGGAAGAAGGAGCTGCAAGATTTTGCTGCGATCTGCCACCGAAATATCGTTCCTCGTGGTATTTCGCGGCGGAGACTAGAATGCGGCGAGAATTCCGCCGGCAGGTAATTCAAATGTGGTCCGCCAGTGGAATTCAGTTTGCAATGAAATTCTCTGGGTGCACACCCTAATGAAAATGTGCACAGCCTAATGAAATGTGCTGCGCACGCCTATGTGTGTACCAGGCAACTACTTTGACTTCTTTGGGCGCTCAATACCTTCAAGAATCAAGTCACATATTTAGTTGCCTAAATATGGATTTAGGAGCCAAACTTTGCACATCCACTTTTGAAAATCTTACTCTGCATTTTCCAACTTTGAGTGTTTGGCCTGGCCTAACATTAACTTAATATCATTTTTGTATGGAATTGGACGTAAAAAACAGGGTTACTTACCAGTAACTATGGTTCTTCGAGATGTATTGCTCATATCCATTCCAATATAAGTGAGTGCAAGCCAGTATGCGCGGCTCCCGGAATCCTCCTCCCCACAGCAGACCCCACAGGACCGGCACCAGTGCCCCCTGGAACACCGCGCGCACACCGCAGCACATGAGGCACCACTGGCCCCACGCCCCTTCAATCCCTTCTTTCTGCCAACTCCAACAGTGGGGACGGGGGTGGGTGTGGAATGGATATAAGCAACACATCTCGAAGAACAACAGTTACTGATAAGTATCCCTGTTTTCTAGTTCGGGTGATTGCTCATATCCATTCCAATATAGGTGATTAAATAGCCATACCTTGGAGGTGGGTAGGAGTTACCGGTGAGCTGCCCTCAGCATAGCTCTGCCGAATCCCGCATCCTCTCTCGCCTGTTGAACGATGGCGTAGTGGGACGTGAAGGTGTGGCCCGACAACCAGGCGGCAGCTTTGCAGATGTCCTGCAGGGGCACTCTCTCCAGGAGGGCCGCAGAAGAAGCCTTAGTTCTGGTTGAATGCGCAGTGATGACACCTAGGAGCGGCACAGTTGCCTGTTCGATGCAGGATGTGATTCACGCGAAGATGTGCTGGGTGGAGACCGGTGATCCTTTCATCCGGTCCCCCCCGCGGCGAGGAGCTACGCAGATTTCCAGAATGGCCGCGTCTTCGATGTAGCAGGCCAGGGCTCGTCTTGCGTCTAGCGAATGCCATCTCCGCTCCTCCTCCAAACCGTGCGGTTTGGGGAAAAATACAGGGAGAGATTTATCATGGTTACCACGAAATTGTGAAACCATCCCAGGCGGGGAGGCTGGGCGCAGCCTCCACTGTACCTTATCCTTATAGAATAGTGTATAAGGAAGCTCCAAGGTCAAGGCCCTAATTTTGGAGATCCCTCAATCTGAGGTAATGGCCGCCCGGAAGGTTACCCTCCATGAAGCATGGCAGATGGCATGAAGCCATGGGTTCCAAGGGGGAGGGCCCTATGAATCTCGAGAGGACCAGGCTGATATCCCAGGGAGGCACCGGGTTGCGGACCTGGGGATACCACCTCTCCACCCCCTTGATTACCCTGACCAACATGGGATGGGAGAACGGGGATCTCCCCGCTAGCGGGTGATAGAAGGCTAAAATAGCTGCCAAGTTGACTGGCAACTAGACCAGCACCAGACCCCGGAGTACTCCAGGGTCGCCTGCAGAGGCAAGAGGCTGGCAGAATGCCCCGGGACTCCGCCCAAGAGATAAACCATGTCCACTTAGCCTGATACACGACCTGTGTAGAAGGTCCCTGCTATCCAGCAGGACTTGTTGGACCTGCATCAAGCAGGCTCCTTTTACCCCTGACAGCCACAGAGCCTTCAGGCCATGGGCTGCAGGGAGTCCAGGTCCGGGTGTAACAGGCAACCGTGGTCTTGGGAGAGACGGTCGTGCCGCCTCGGGAGCCCCATGGGCAGGGCGAATGAAAGGTCCAGCAGCATGCTGAGCCAGCACTGGCTCAGTCAGGCCTGAGCAGTGAATATGACATCCGCCTTATCTGTTTATGTTCAGTAGGACCTTGGGCAGGAATGGAATGGGCGGGAACGCATACCTGAGGGTCCCCGTCCCGTTACTGAGGGACATATCTGAAACTGAGCCAGTCTCATGTCCCAGCGCAAGCCGAGCCTTAGCACTGCACATTCCAAACAATGCGAATAGATCCCGTTGGGGGACACCCCACTTTCGGATAATCGCAGTCACTACCTCTGGGTGCAGCGACCAGTTGTGGCGGGGTAGAAACGACCTGTTGAGGCGATTTGCCTCATCACTTCTCACATCCCTTGAGGTGAGAGACAGTCCACATAGGAGCTGTCGGAGATTAAGGTGACCAACAGGACCAGTTCCATGAAGGGAACGCCCTTCAACACTGCCCTTGGGAATCTCCACCAGTCTAGGGAGACTAGGGCGGGCAGGGAAGTGGACCACCCAATTCAGTGGGTGTCTGCTCGGCACGTATACCAAGGCCAACCAGGCCTGAAGGGGCCTGTGCCTCAGGCGAGCTAGCCTCACTATGTACTTGCAGGCCGCCATGTGGCCTAACAGCAGTAGGCAGTGCCTGGCTGTTGTCGTGGGCATCGGTGCAGCTGGGAGATGATAGAGACCATCACCTCAAAACACTGCTGAGGCAGGAAGGTTCTGGCCTAGGTTCAGTGGACTTCTGTTCGTTTATGAGTTCTGGCCTGGGGTTTATGAGCTCTGGCCTGGGGTCAGTGGACTTCTGTTCGTTTATGAGTAGTCCCAGCCTGCTGCACGTGGAGCAGCGTGAGTCACGCTCTCCTGCACTTGGAACCTGGACCTACCCCCTATCAGCCAGTCGTCCAGGTAGGGGAAGATTTGCACACCCTTTCGCCTCAGGTGGGTCACCATTACCGCCACGCATGTGGTGAATACCCTTGGAGCCGAAGATATGCCAAGGAGCAGGATGTAAATTGATAGTGGGAGCCAGCCACTGTTGGCTCCGGAGGATTGATCCATGAAAGTATGCAGCCTTGTAGGACGAGAGCAGCATACTAGTCTCCTGGATCCAGACAGGGATTATGGAGGCTAGGGAGACCCTGCGAAACCTGAGTCTTCGATATATTTGTTCAGACGACGCAGTTGTAGTATGGGTCTCAGACCCCTGGGGGCGCCCCTTCAGGATAGAAGGGCCTTAACCTGTCCCTATTTCCGTAGGGTTGAAAAGGGCCTATGAGGTCCTGGTCGCTGCTGCGCCTGGGCCGCAACTGCCGCCTGGAAGCCTGGGGCGTGTACAAGCCCAGGGAGCAAAGCGTGGCCCTGGGGTCCTTTGGGTCATGCAACTTCTCATTGGTCTGACTGGAGAGGAGGGCCGATCTATGAACGGGAAGGTTCTGGATAAACTGCTGCACCTCCTGGACAGGCCTGATAGTAGCAGCCATGAGCACTTCCTCATGGAACTGGCGGAGGCTATGGCCCTACCCGCCGCGGAAGCAGCGTCATTGGACGTTTGGAGCGCTGCCCTAGCCTCCATGATTCCTCCATGCAGGATGGGGAATCCAACATCAAGGTAGGGGCCCCCCTCTTGAGCAAGTCCTGGTGCACCCTGAAATCTTCCAGAGGTGCCATGTGAACCGCAGACTGCCTCGTCCAGGAAGGAGGAAGAAGACTGCCGAGGCAAGTCTTGCGGGTGCTCCCCTTGCCGAAGGGAAGCACCCGTAGAGGGTGCCTCCATGGGGTCCGACTCCTCAGCCGAGGAGGGGTGTTTGTGGGCCTCAGACTGTGCCAGGGCACGGACTGTACCCCTGCTAAGAGTAGATAGGACCCTGGTCCCATCTGGGTGTCTCATGGGACCCAGTAATGCCCTTGGCCCCAGGGCCCAACTGGGGCTGACTTTTTGCCACCTGCTTGGACACCTTGTGGGAGTGTCGGCTGTCCCAACAACTATCTCCCCGTGGGACTCGAGCTGCTACACAGGCAGCCGTGCTTGGTCCTGGGTGCCGTGCCCATGCCAGGGACAGTGTTTTCGCAGCTGAGGGGCAGCTCCAAAGAGCCCTCGGCCTCGTGGAGAGCTGCGGCACTGCGTGGAGTCCCGGTGTCACATGGGTCCCGGTGTCACATGGAGCTGCAGTGCAGTGTGGAGCCGCAGTACTGCTGCGAGCTCCGGTCCCCCTTGGGGCTGCAGCGCCGCTGCAAGTACCGTGTGGACCCCCGGCACTTCCCCGGGGGGGCTCAGTACCGGGGTGAATTTGCAGCGCCGCCGACCTGCTGGGGGAGCATCCTCACTCTACCCCTGGTGGCTGTCTGGCGAGAGATCGTTCTCCCCGTACCGGGGGATCTCCACCGCCCTTCAGGGGGACCCCACACGGGCTTGCCCCGGGACCCCGGCCCCTTCTCCCTCGACTGGGGGTGGAGGAGGGGTGGATAGAGGTGGCATAGGCAGGCCAACAAGGCTCTTGCTGCCTGAAACCCTCCACATTGGCAGAGGCACTCTCCCACTCCGAGGAGTCGGGGGTGGCTCCCTGCTCAGAGATGCAGATCCGGAGAGGACTCGATGGGCCGTGGCTGGTGCATCTCTGTACTCGACCCTGCCCGTAACCCCGGCACAGGGGAGTGTCCGCGCTCCACGCGCTCTCCTGGTCGTCGGCACCAGGAATGCTGCTCCGTGCCGAGTCGAATCCGGTGCTGAAGGTGCGCTCCGCACCGAGGTGACGCATGGTGCCGAGGGGGGGCAGCAGACACAGAGCAGAGCGCTGTGATAACCTGATCTCTCCATCTGGGCTCACTGTTTAAAAGCCTTGCATATCTCACTCTTGTCTTCCCTGTTTGCTCTCCCCCCAGGCACTTAAGGTACCGAGCGGGGGGGTTTAAAACCAGGCGGCCGGAACATAGCCCAGCCACCTTAAGTCCGTCAGGGACTTCTTACTAAACTACACTACTTAACAACTACTAAAACTAACTAGGGTACTTCGACTAACAAAGAGTTCAAAGAAGGGGAATGGCACTTGCAGAGGGCAAGTGCTAGTTCCATGCGACCGCCACGGGCGGAAAGAATAGATTGAGGGGGTGTGGGGCCTGCGGTGCCTCATGTGCAGCAGCATGCGCGCGGCGCTCCAGGGGACGCCGGTGCCGGCCCTGTGGGGTCTGCTGGGGGGAGGAGGGTTCCAAGAGCCGCGCACGCTGGCGTGCACTCACCTATATTGGAATGGATATGAGCAATCACTCAAAGTAGAATAGTAATTAGCATTAACACGTTTATAAAAACTAGCAAGCATTCAGCTCATTAAACAGCTGGTTTCAAATGATTTTCCACATTTTCCACGTAATGAAGATAAATCAAAATTGAAAAGAAAGCTGCAAATCTGTTTTTTGTGTTTGCTTCTCCTTGCCCTGAAAAGTATTCTCAACTTTTGAGTCTGATAACAGAATTTATTCTGGGAAAAGTAAACTAAGAACCAAAAGAATTCAGACTTTTTCTTTACCACACCACATTCACAAAAGCTGAAATCTAACCTTTTCGAGGCTGACCAGGAAAGCAGATAAATTAAAACATAATGATTTACATAACCAAATTTGAGTCTGTCAATTACATAACATAAATGTAATTATGTTTTTCACTCTACAGATACATTCTAAAAAAAAACCTACCTCCACCAGCATTCTAGATGGGAAATAAGTTAGAGTCAGAGGCCTGGTCTACACTTACCTTTAAATTCGGCGGCAGTCGACAGGAGTTACTCAAGCTATGCAGAGTAGCTTGTGTAACTCCCGTCGACTTCGTAACTCCTCTTCTACCCAGTGTCTTCACTGCGCTGCGCCACTTGAAGGGGTGGTTTTAATGCGTCGACTTCCAGATCGATTGAGCGGGTCTTCACTGACCGCTCAATCGATCCAGATAGATCCATCTGATGGTGGCGAATTTGCTGCCATCAATGAAGACGTACCCAGAGTCAGCGTCACCCTCCAGTCCCTAATGTTGGTGCCCTCTTCACTACACTAAGACCCTTCCACTGCCTTTACTTTAATCTGACCTCTTTAGAGGGAACTTACTCACTATACGTCAGACTGCATTCTTCACAGAAGAGTGAAAATGAATGTTGAAGAACCTTTCCACTTTTTCAGAAGAGGGGCCCCTCCTACTGCAGTATATCTTTCCTTTACTCTCATATGGTACTTAAGGAATACCCAGACAGCACTACCACAGCAATACAGTAACTTATGTCTAAACCTTTTATTGGTGTGTCCTAACTTTACCTGCTCGAAATGTAGTTACTGTCATTAGAATATGACTTTTAAAAGAAGATTTGGAATACATTATAAAATATTGCAGTCGTTTCTGTAAAAGAAGAGCAGTAATTGGGGAAAGAGGGTATATTAGCTATAATGTGTAGCTAAAAGTTGTGTGAACAAACTACTGTCACTTTTTATATTCTCTAATTTGCAAATATACAAGTGACTGTTTTTCAGTTCTGTTTAGGAGTAAAAAATCTTCAATATAGCTGTGTTAGTTTAATTTTACATTTCAGCTAAACAGATAATTGTTGCCTCAAAATTGAGTCCATAGTTAAAAAGATGCCAGTCCATAATTAGTATTAGCCTTTCTGCTATTTTGGAAAGATAGTAAAAATAAAGTGATTAAACACTCAGTACTGTGCAAAAGCAACAGTAACTTTTGTTGATGCCAATAGTGGCTATACTGACTGACATATTCAGCACAGAAAGATTTTCTATTGAAATCTTTAGGCGTCTGCAAAGCTGGATTCCTGTCTGAGGAGCTTACGATCTCTGCAGCATATTCCTTGTTGTAACACCTAACACTGAAAGGCCAAACTGAGATGTTCACAAGCACCACTGGCAAAGGCAGTTATGTTTGCAAATTCTGCAAAGTTTAACAGCTCAAACTCAAAGACTTTGTAAAGCTCCTCAGGACCAAGAGCTCTAGATTTTCTTTTTTCTTCGGAATAAAACAGAAGAATAGAATTGAAAGTTACATTAATATAACATTAATAACAAATACAGGCTTTGATCTTGCAATGATCGGCAAATTAGAGAAGAAACCAATGGGGCTCCATGAGGATACATAAGTCTGAGCCAGCATGAATCTCATTTACAGGATCAGGCCCTTGTAACATCTAAGTGAGGACGTAAGTGTTAAGATTCACAGACTAAAATTAACTCAGTCATGTCCCATGCATTTTGTATTTTCTATTGCTGTTCTTTATAAATGTATCTTTCAACATTTCCATGTTTATGCCATTAAACTTAGACTTAAAAGTTACAGGACTGATATTTCTTTTTTGGGATGTAGAATCAAACATGCTGCATTATTTGATTTATGCAATGTGTCCTATGAAACGATGCTTATTTGTATAATTTCTCCTAAGTTTTAAGAGAAATAAATTCAAATAAAAAATTACAGAATGTGCACCAAGTCTAAATTTTAATCTTACTCTAAGAAGCATAAATTTAACTTTTCACCATTTATATTTGTGACCTTATATTAATATAATTTTTATGGTTTTATTTGACTTCATCTGCAACTGTCTACATAAGGAATTTCCTGTGAGATTTAAAGATGACAGATTTTGTTTTCTTTTTATCTATCAGACTAGACATCCCCTAAGTAAGAGGGCTTAACCTCTTTCAAGGTATGCACAAAATATCAAAAAGTGTGTCCTGCTTCTTGGTACAATACTAGCTTAGGTTTATCTTCTGGTTTTCACCATCAGAAGCTAGCCTAATAACTACTGTTTAGGACACATGCAGTTCACTGGGAGATTGCCCAAGTAGTGGGCAGAATCACTGTTTACTCACTCTATAAATCACAGAAAGTACTCACAAACAATGTATTGGATACTTAAATATGTATTTTCATAGAGCCTAGAAAATTAAAGAAGTTACTTACCTTACAGTAACTGAGGTTCTTCAAGATATTGTAGTCAGTGTGGATCCCATTGTAGGTGCACAGGCACCTCACATGTGCAAGGTTAGAGTCTTCTGAATAGCAGCACCTGTCAGGGCTGCCCATGCAGCCTTTGCCTCCTCTTGCCCCTGTACGATGACATAAAAGCAGGGCAGCTGTGATCCTCTGTCAGTTCCCTCACAATTTAAATCCCACTGTAGCTAAGGATGCCAAAAAGTAGGAATGGAGGGTGGCTGGTGGGATCCACACTGATTACAACATCTCAAAGAACTTCAATTACTGGAGGGTAAGTGTTTTCTTTAAGTATGTGTCAGTGCTGATCTCACTCTAGATGACTATCAAGCAGTGTCTACTCTGGAGAGCAGAAAAGAGGAGCATCAGCTCTATCAGCAAAATAGAGATTAAAGTACAACTTACCCAAACTTGTCATACAACTCTCCCAAACCAGCTGCCATGTTAAGGATGTACTGTTTTACCAATGTCTTTGCACTGGCTCCATGCTGCAGCTTTACAGAGACCATTAAGGAATCTGGATACTATCAGTTGTGAAAAGACCAAGTATGATTGTAGTGGAGCATGGCTCACTGAAACAGCTGCATGGTGAACCTTGAGAGAACTAAGAGCCAACCCAGTCTGTTTCAAATGCAGTATATAGTCAAGGATCATTGGCATCAGGGCCTCATTTGGGCCCAGAAAATGCTGGACTGTCCATAAAGAGAACTGTTTCCATTTGGAGGAATAGCCAGATCATTCTAGGAGAGAATTTCCTGTTTTGTATGAGGATTTCTTGAATCTGTTGAGAACAGTCTCTGACAGCAGCATTAGACCACACAAAATTCAAACTGTCAGGTGCAACGACGGAATCTGGCTGCAATATCTGACCACGATACAAAAATATCAAGTCCAACCAGACCAGGGGATGGGAAGTTGAATGGACATGAACAATTGGTCTGACAGCCAGAAGTGTCTCAGCCAGTTGGAATCAATGTGGCCTTGTCCCATCTGACTTTGGAGATCACTCCAGGGAACAGGAAAATCAGAAGAAAGGCATACAGAAGGCCTGGAGATCACTACAGCAGGAAGGGGTCTGGTAAAGAACTCAGGCACAGCCCCCCACTGGAGCAAAAGTTCAGGCACTTAGTGTTGTCCACTGTAACAAACAGATCTACTGGGGGAGTCCCTCACTAGCAAAATATCAGCTCTATGACATGTCTGCAGCAACCACTTGTGGTGCGTTACAGTGCACCTGCCTAAGTTTGTCAGGTTGTTGCTAGTTCCTCGAAGATGTAGACAATGGGATTGTCCCCATGGTGATGACTGCAAGTCCAGAAGAAGAGGGGATGACCAAGCATTTCCTTGCTTGCTTATATAGTGCATTGTGTACATGTTGTCCATCAAGATCTGCACTGTGGAATTCCACAGGACAGCATGAATGCTATATAAGCCAGACAGGTGACCCTGAGCTCTAAGATTTCATAGGCAATTTCAGATCATCGTGGAACCAGGTCCCTTGCATGTGCAAATGGTTCAGGAGGGAAACCCTAACCTGACCCTGAGGCATCTGTGATGAGCATCACTAATGGGGAGGAGAGCAAGAAAGGGGCCTTGCTTTCTCCTGGTCCAGCCACAGAGCTCTTGTAGAACCTGGGGCAAGACTGTGACTTGGCCACATAATGACTGAAAGGGGAATACAAGGACCTTAGCCACAGTTAGGACTGCATGTGATGTCTGGAAAGAAGCATCATGCTGTCATGTGGGAGCTTCAGTAGAAAGGGAATCACCCTGTCCCAGGTTAAAAAGTCATCTTTGGCCAGTAGGGTCTGGCAATTTGCCACTCACAGTTGCAAGGAGGCAAAGGAGTACAATTTTTTCCGAAATAGTTTTAGACTTTTGGGATCACTGCCTTTAGAGCTATTCTTCTTGGATTCAGATTTTTTCTATACTGCCATTGCAAGCAAGGAGCCCAGGCAATGGTAGGTGAAAAATATTCAAACTCTGTTTGAGGGACCCAGTACTGCTTCCCTACCTGTTTCATCCTCTCTCTTTGATTTTGACTCCTGGCTCTCTCTCTTCCTCAACTCACAAATAACCTCCTATGCTTAGCTAACGCTCAAAACCAGTAACTCCATCCTCATTTTCGTCACCTGTCAGCTGCCTTCAACACAGTTGGCTACACTTTCCTTATTCAAATCTTGTCTTCCGTGACTCTGTCCTCTCATGGTTCTCCTCCTATCTCTCTGTTTGTTTCTTCAATGTGCCCTTCAAAGAATACTCCTTATCCCTCCTCCAACTTTTTGTGAGGGTTCCACAGGGCTTGGTCCTCTTCTCTTCTCCCTCTACACCTTATCTCTGGGTAATCACATCCACAAACACAAATTCAACCACCATCTCTATGCGGACAATTTGCAGATCTCTCTACTCCTGACCTGTCTCCTCCTCTCCAAACTAAAATCTCAACCTGTTTTTCTCTGATATCTCCTTGTGGATGTACAGCCATCAATTCAAACTTAACACATAAAAAACGGTCATACTGGGTCAGACCAATGATCCACGTAGCCCAGTATTTTTTCTTCTGAACTGTGGCCAGGACCAGATATTTTCAGAGGAAATAAACAGAATATGGCAACTGTTGAGTAACCCACCCCCTATCATCCAGTCCCAGTTTCCAACAGTCAGAGGCTATGGGACATCCAGAGCATGGATTGTGTCCCTGATTATCTTGGCTAATAGCCATTGATGGACCTATCCTACATAAACTAATCTAATTCTTTTTTGTCCCCCGTTATACTTTTGGCCTTCACAACATCCCCTGGCTATGAGTTCCACAGATGACTGTGTGTTGTGCGAAGAAGTACTTCCCTATGTTTGTTTTAAACCTGCTGCCTAATAATTTCTTTGGGCAACCCCTGGTTCTTGCATGAAATGAATGAATAGGGAAGTGTTATTTACTCTCTTTCTCCATACCATTTATGATTTTACAGACTTCTATCATACCCCATTTTAATCATCTCTTTTCTACGCTGAAACGTCCCAGTCTTTTCAATCTCTCCTCAAATGGAAGCTGTTTCATGCTCCTAATAATTTTAGTTGTCTTTCTCGTACTGTTTCCAATTTTAATATATCTTTTTGAGCTGGGGCAACCAGAACTGCATGCAGGATTCAAGGTGTGGGCATACTGTGTATTTATAGAGTGGAATTGTGATTTTTTTTGGCCTATTATCTATCCTCTTTTTAATGCTTCATAACATTCTGTTATATTTTTGATTGCCAGTGCATATTGAGCAAATGTTTTCAGAGAACTATTCATGATGGTTCCAAAATATCTTTCTTGTGTGGTAACAGTTAATTTGGATCCCATCAATTTGTATGTGTAGTTGATACTATGTTTTCCAATGTGCATTACTTTGCATTTTTCAACACTGAATTTCATTTGCCATTTTGTTGCCCAGTCACCCAGTTTTACATTAGACTCCACCAGCCCTATGCCCCCTCAGTTCCTTCTTGCCATCAACTCTGACAGCGGGGACAGCGGGTGGGTCATGGAATAGACATGAGTTTAGAGTTCACAGATGAACTGACTGCAACACCACCCTGCTGAAGCTGGTGTCATCCCTTGCCTGCTGAACAATGGTGTAGTGGGACATAAAGGTGTGCACTGATGACCATGTAGCGCTTTGCATATGTCCTGAATAGGCCTCTTCTGCAGTATTTCTGGTGCAAGTGCCTGCGCTCTAGTAGAGTGAGCTGTGATGCTTCCTGGAAGGGGAACTTTCGTCTGCTCGTAACAGAACTTAATGCAGGAAGTTATCCAAAAGGAGATCTGCTGCAAAGAGACAGGTAAGCCCTTCTTCCTGTCAGCCACCGCTACGAACAGCTGCGTGGACTTACAAACCAGTTTCGTCCTCTCGATGTAAAAAGACAGGGCTCTTCACACGTTGAGCATGTGCCACCTCTGTCCTTCCTCTGAGGCATGCAGCTTCAGGAAGAATACAAGCAGGAAGATGTCCTGACTGGCATGGAATTGTGACACCACCTTGGGGAGAAAGACTGGGTGGGGCCTCAGGTGGACCTTGTCCTTATAAAAGACTGCGTAAGGTGGGTCCGAGGTAAGTGTCCTAATCTCCAATACCCTCCTAGCTGAAGTGATGGCCACTAGGAAGGCTATCTTCCACAAGAGCAACAATAGGAAGCAGGTAGCCAAAGGCTCGAACGGTGCTCCCATGAGCCTGTAGAGGACTACGTTCAGGTCCCAGGGGGGTAACGGGTCCCTAGCCTGCGGGTAAAGTCTCTCTATACCCTTAAGGAACCTAACAGCCATGGCGTTAGAGAAGACTGACCTCCCTTGAATCAGCGGATGGAAGGCTGATATAGCAGCCAGATGCACCTTTAACGAGGCAGTGGCTAGGCCCTGGAGCTTAAGGTGCAAACGGTAATCCAACATCGTCTGGACTGATGCCTGGTGGGGCATGACCACCTGGGCTGTGGCCCAGCAAGTGAATCTCTTCCACTTGGCTAAACAGGACCCCCTGGTGGAAGGTTTCCTGCTACCCATTAGTATAGCCTGCACGTGAGACGAGCAAGCTCATTCCTCTAGGCTCAGCCACTCTGCCTCCACTCCATCAGATGCAGGGACTCCAGGTCCGGGTGCAGAAGGTGTCCCCTGTCCTGGGAAAGCAGGTTGTGCCAACGCAGAAGTTCTGGGGTGGGGGGGCCAGAGGGGACAACTGACAGCTCCAGGAGCATCATGAACCAGTGCTGCTTGGCCACACGGGTGCTATAAGAATGACATTCGCCTTGTCTCACTTGATTTTCAACAGGAACCTGTGAATCAACGGAATGGGAGGGAAAGCATACAGAAGCCTCCCCGACCATGAGAGCAGGTAGGCATCTGACAGTGCTCCGTCGTCTAGCCCTCAAATGGAGCAAAACTGATTCCATTTCCTGTTGATCTTGGAAGCAAAGAGATCTACATGGGGAAACCGCTACCTCCAGAAAATCATATCGGCTACCGACAGGTGGAGAGAGACCACTCGTGGCAAAGTATGAACATCCTGCTGAGGCGGTCTGCTGTGGTGTTCCTGATACCAGTGAGGTGTGAAGCCACCTATTACTAGGTTCCACAGGCTCCCCGCCTCCTGACAGAGGGCTGGGGAGTGGGCCCCACCTTGCCTATTGATAATAATACATTGCAGCAGTGTTGTCTGTCAGAACCTGGACCACCTTGCCTCTCAGGAAAGGAAGGAATACTCCACATGTCAGACAGATCGCCCTGAGCTCCCTGATATTTATGTGCAGCCCCTGGTCCTTCCTTGACCAGTCCCCTGTGTGTGGCACCCAAGCTGATGTGCGCCCCCCCCCAAATCTGATGCGTCCAATACAAGAATCACCGAGGGGGCTAGGTCAGCAAAGGGGATCCCTTCCATCACTGACCCGGGGTCTACCACCATCCCAAGGAGGTTAGGACTTGTGCTAGCACTGTGACCATTCTCTCTAAGTGGTGCCTGCTTGGGGCATACACCAAGGCCAGCCACAGCTGGAGCGGCCTGAGTCTCAGATGTGCATGACGCAGCATGTAGGTACACACCGCCATATGCCCCAACAACTGCAGGCAAGTCCATGCCGTTGTAAGTGGAGAGGCTCGCAGGCCCCTGATCAGATTCAACATGGTTTCAAATCAAGCCCATGGCAGGAACAGTCTGGCTTGTGTAGAATCAAGGACGGCCCCAATGAACTCTGTGCTGGAATCAGTGGGGATTTTTGTTCATTCACCAGCAGGCCCAGCTGGTGACAAGTGGTCCAAACTAAGTCCAAACTGGCTTGGACCCATGCCCGTGATCTGCCTCTGATGAGTCAGTTGTCTAGATAAATGTAAATCTGAACCCCTTGGCGCCTGAGATAGGCAGCCACCCACCGCCATGCACTTTGTAAAGACCCTTCGGGCAGAGGACAGGCCAAAGGGTAGGGCCGTAAACTGGTAATGGGAATCTCCCACCACAAACCGGAGGAAGCGCCTGTGTCCGGAGAATATCAAGATATGAAAATATGCATCCTTCAGGTCGAGGGCAGCATACCACTCTCCTGGATCCAAAGAGGGGATGATAGAGGCTAGGGAGACCATGTGGAACTTCCAATTTTTTGATGTACCTGTTTAACCCCCGCAGATCCAAGATAGGTCCGAGGTGCCCCCTTTGCCTTGGGGATGAAAAAGTACCAGGAATAGAATCTTTTCCCCCTCATGTCCACCAGTACCTCCTCCACAGTTCCCACTGCGAGAAGGTTCTCCACCTCTTACATAAGGAGTTGCTCGTCAGAAGGGTCCCTGAAGAGGAATGGGGATGGTGGGGTATTCGGGAAGGGGGGAGAAAACTGCAGGGTACAGCCCACTCAACAGTCCGAAGTTATACGTGTCTATGCTGGGAGGAAAGGGGTAAGCCAATTCCGAAACAGCAGGGAAGCAGGATCCTGGTGCGAGACTGGAAGGCCGTCCACAGGCGCACCATCAAAACGACTGGCGCTGGCCACCAGAGCACTGGGACTGGGTCAGCTGATTGACAGGCCACAGAGGAAGGCGGGCCTGATCTGTGCCACCTAAAACGTCTGCCTCTGTCTCTTCTCCGATAGGTCCCGAAGCGCTGGGTCTGATACCTCGGCTGCTGCCACTGCCTCCTTGAGGCCTGCAACATATAAAGGCCCAACGAGCGCAATGTGGCCCTTGAGTCCTTTAACCTGTGGAGCTTGGTGTCGGTCTGCTCCAAAAAGAGTGCAATTCCATTGAATGGCAGATCCTGGATGGATTGCTGCACCTCCTAGGAGAGACCAGATGATTGTAACCTCAAGCACCGGCGCATGGAAATCGCAGAGGCCATCGATCTTGCAGCTGAGTCAGCCGCATCCGACGCCACCTGCAAAGCAGCCCTGGCCACCATCTTGCCCTCCTCCAGGAGGGTGGTAAAGTCTGGTGCCTGCTCCTGGGGCAGGACCTCACCGAAGCACTTCAGGGAGTCCCAGAGGTTATAATTATACCTCCCTAATAGCGCCTGCTGGTTAGCGATCTGGAATTGTAGGCTCGCCGTAGAATCAATTTTTCTCCCGAACAGATCAAGTTTCTTGTGGTCTTTCTTTTTGGGAGTCGTGCCAGGTTACCCGTCTACTCCTCTCATTGGCAGCCGCCATTACCAGGCAGCACGGAGAAGGATACGTGAACAAGTACTTGAACCCATTAGCGGGGACGTAGTACTTCTTCTCCATCCTTTTAGAAGTTGGTGGCAAAGAAGAAGGCGTTTGCCAGAAGGTCTTAACCACCTTGAGAACCCCTTCATGGACTGGCAGGGTGACCCGGGCCGATGCAAATCAAAGAGGTTGTCTGACATTTCTTGGAGCGCCTCCACCTCTAGGCCCAAGTTCGAGGCAACCCTCTTGCGAAGCTCCTGATGGGCACAGAAGTCATCCAGGAGGAATGATGACCTGTGGTGATCACCTCATTCAGGGAGAAGGAAGATGACTGGCCCTGCACAAGGGGTGGTGGCATCTCCCCCCGCTGCTGTGGAACCAACATAGATGTCCCCTCCAGCGGGTCCGACTCCACCTCCAGGACTGAGCTGAGACTCTCGGCTGGGGGTGCCGGGACTGCAGACTATTTCCCCGATGACTGGAGGGAAAAGGGCCCTGTTGCCACAGGGAACCCCCAGGAATTCCAAAAGGGCCATTGGGTTGACCACTGTCCATGAGGCCATCTTAGTGCAGTCAGGCAGGAGCCTTGATCTTGAGCCCTGGTCGACAGAGCTGGCTGGGGGGACGAGCCAAGGACTCGTCCTCCCATGAGAGCCAGACTCGTTCCCTGGTGACCAACACTGGCTGGAGCCTGACCCTCGTCCTGCGAAGCAGTGCCAGGGGACGCAGAGAGAACAGCTCTGAGGCAGGTCTTGAAGCGGTCTCCGTCAGTAAGGCCTTCAGGTGAATCTCTCTCCCCTTCTGCATGTTTGGTCTGAACGCCTTACAGATGCAGCACTTGTCCTTCCTATGCAACTCCTGTTCAGACAACAGTCGTGGGGATCGCTATGCGGGAAGGGCTTGCTGCAAGACTTACAGAGCATGAAGCCCAGGGATCGTAGCATGCCCCACTGCCAGGTGGAGGTCCCTAAGGGGACTAAACCCTAACTACTAAACTATTAACAACTATTTACTACAATACACTAACTACTTCTACTTAACAACTACTTAAGAACACTTGACTAAAAGGCTAAAATGCTAAGAGGCACTTGCAGAAGCAAGCAAGGAACGCAGTCCTAGTAACAGTCAGTGGCGGAAAGAAGGAACTGAGGAGGCGTAGGGCCGGTGACATCTAATACACCGCGGCATGTGCGCGGGACTCTTAGGGGCACCGAAGCCCTATGGGTACTGCTAAGGGGAAAAAAATTACGGTAACCGTGCACGGGGGTGCGCACGCACCTACAGTGGAATCAACATGAGCAAGAACTCGAAGAACTCCACTATTTACCTCTCTCTATTCAGAAAACTGACACTTTGTTTTCTGTCTTTATCCAGTTACAGTTCCATGAGAGGTCTTTCCCTCTTATCCCATGACTGCTTACTTTGCTTAAGAGCATTTGGTGAGAGACCTTTTCAAAGGCTTCTGAAAGTCCAATACACTATATCCATGGGATCATCCTTTTCCACATGCTTAGTGGACCCTTAAAGAATTCTAATAGATTGGTGAGACATTATTTCCCTTTACAAAGCCATGTTGACTCTTCCCAACAAATCATGTTCATTTATATGTCTAATAATTCTGTTCTTTACTACAGTTAACTTCAATCAATTTGTGTGGTATTGTTAGGCTTACCATCCTGTAATTGCCAGGATCGCCACTGGAGTCTTTTTTTAAAAATCAGAGCTACATTAATTATCCTCCAGTCTTCTGATACAGGGGCTGAATTAAGTGATAGGTCAAATGCCACATTTAGTAGTTCTCTGATTTCATATTTGAGTTCCTTCAGAACTCAGTGACTGTCATCTGGTCCTGGTGACTAATTACTGTTTAATTTATCTATTTGTTCCTCCATTGGACTCCTCTGTTGACACTTCAACTTGGGACAGTTCATTGGATTGGTCACCTAAAAAGAATGGCTCAAATGTGGGAATCATCACTTCTTCTGCAGTGAAGATCAAAGCAAGCCCTCACACTGCCTCCTTTTTCACTCACTGTGGACAATCATTCTGCCTGTCTTTCAGGTCCATAACCTAGGCATCATCTTCTATTTGGACCTCTCTCTAGGTCATCACATGCAGGTTATGCTATTATCTTGCAGATTTCTTTCTGCACAACATCCCTAAGACATAGCATGTCCCATCCATCCACACAGCTAAAAAACTCTTTTTCAGGCTCTCATCTCACATTTTGATTACCACAACAGCCTTCTCTCTGACCTTATCAGAAATCTTGTCCTTATCATATCCATTAAGAATGCTGCTGCAAAGATAATTTTCCTAGCTTGCAGCTTTGACCATGTTATCCCTCTTTTTGAATCTCTCTGGTGGCTCCTCCTTCTCTATCGCATCAAACAAACTATTTATCTTTATTTTCAAGGCCGTTCACAGGCTATCCTCTCTCATTCAGTATTAAGATATTGATTCCCACCTTCTGGCCAGTAATGCCAACCTCCAATTGCCCACTTATTAAATCATCAAACAAGCAGCTTCACACTTTCTTCCATGCTACCCCTCACATTTGGGGTAATTCCCCATAAATATCAATAAAACTAACTCATGATCCTCCTTTGAAACCTTCTTTAAAACTCTTTTTTGCTATCATACCTACAAAATGTTGACAGTAGTTAGGCTTTTGGTGTACTGAGAACTCTACTTCTTATGATGACCAATACTATCTCACTGTTTCCTTGTACTCTGTCTATCTGTATCCATCTTTTGTCTTGACTCACACTCAGAGTATAAGCACACTTTGGGGCTCAGACTGTCTTTTTGTTCTATATCTGAACAATGACTAGCATAACAGGGTCCTGGTCTGTGACTAGCACTTCGAGGCACTATGGTAATATTAATTTAATAAGGGTGGTATAGTGGCCAATGTCACAAGACTTTAGCTTGGTCGAGCAGTCCCTCATTTATGAAAAGGGTGATTCTGCCTGGACCAGCACTTGTCAAAATATCTAACAACTGATGAGATTTCTCCAATATTATTGATATTTTGATCTCTGGAACCTTGCAATTCTCATAAGGAGCTCCTGGAATGACTTGAAGTCACCCAGGGCCATTGTTGGTGCCAAAGACACTACTTCACCAGACAATGGCTCAAAGAGGGCTTCTGGTAGTGAAGCAAGATGCTGGAGTTGCTTGGCCTCCATGTCTGGTTCCTCATGGTAATCCTCCCTGTCTGATGTATATGGTCTGGCTAGCAAAGCTGATATGGAAAGAGGTCTCTTCTTCCTCTTTCTCAGGTGTGAAGACCAGCTCCTAGTGGCTTGAGATGGTAGACCCCAATAAGCCCTACAGGACCATGGCAGCTGCCAAGGGATATCACTGGCTTATCTGATATAGCCACTCCAATGCCACACGTGTTGAGATGGTGGTTGGGTCCTGGACAGAGAGCCAGCAAGCTTTTGTGTGATCATGGATCACAGAGAAGGTTCTCTGCTCGAATATGAGGGAGAATGTACTTCAGGTGATAGAGAGGAGAAACAGTCCTCCTTTATGCGCAGTAATGTTGAATTTAGTACTTGGTACCAGGATCTGCATTAGTACCTGCAAGTGTCTTAATGCCAATGACAGTCCTCCTTTTCCAGAGGCTCATCATGTGCGACAGGTGTCAATCCTGCAGGGTACAGTGCCAGATCAAGGTTTGTCCGCTGTCGGTACAGGTGGTTCTGATCATCTGTACTCAATCCGGATGGGTCAAAGATGTTCATGATGGTCATATATCAGAAGAGTTCTGAAGAGTTTGAAAAATTTTGAGAGATTTAGCTGGCACTAAATAATAGTGGGTTGGAAGCTTGTCAGTTTCCATCTCATTGCCATGAATTAGTAAGAGGGAACTGAGGAAAGGTCACGCCATCTTGTCCTTTATGTCCTTATATGGGAGCATGGGAAGTCACAGGGCATATATGCAACACCAACGGACACTGCCAATCAAAATACTCTGATCTTGAGCGCATGAGGCACATGCATACATACAGTGGGATCCACATTGACATACGCAAAGAAAAAACATCAGCTAATGTATTAATTTCAAGCAACTTCATATAAATTATGGGTGAAATCCCAACCCTACTGAAGTCCACAGGAGTTTGGCCATTAATATCAATGGAGCCAGGATTGCACCGTCTTCCCCCCGCCACACACATACACACACACGCATGCACCAAAAATATAATGTACTTCACAGTTGTGCGTGAAGAGCAAATAACCATAGGAAAATTACCATGTTGAAGTAAGACCGAACTTTGACCCCTCTTGCCAAATCCCAAACTATGACATTTCCATCATGGCCAGCAGAGAAGAGAACTCTAGGATCAAACGGGTGAGGCTCAAGTACAAACACTTCATCCTCGTGTCCCTGAAATAAAAATATACATATATATTTTAAAAGAAATGGTAAGAGAGATTACAGAAAAATGTTCGACAAATCCATACAGAAATAGTTACTACTATTACACTGTCTGCACTCTACACATCTGAATAAGTTATAATGATGAGAAACTGTACACATGCCTAATGTACAACAGTAACTTTGGCAACTCTCTCGGCTGGCTTTTCTTAACTCTTCATTGTAACTTTATGTATATGTTTCTCTTTCTCCAGTGACAATTTCAAATAAAAATGTATAACCATCAGCTAAATCACTATCAGCATTTCTGTAATTAATTTAGAAGGCCAGAAATTACATTCTTAAAAACTGTCACTCTTATTTTAGCCATTTTAATCTTTTGCAGAGTTCATTTTACATTATATATGCGACTTCCCAAAAAAAGATCTAGTAAAGATCTAGTTTAGAAATTAGCATAAAGTTTTAGGCTTTGTAAAGAATTAGTACTCTAAAAGCAGAATTCGATTTAACATGCTCCAAGCACTTCCTTTCACTAATGGCATAAATTACATGCAGGAGCTACTTATTTTATAATGAAGTTTTAAAAAAAATCTCTTATTTTAATGTAAAACAGGAAGAGTATAATTAAATATATGCATATTTTTTCATGCCTAAGAAATTCTGAGGTCATGATAAGGACTGATATTTATGTTAAGATATGGGTATTCAGTCTTGGGTTTCATTTTTGGATTTCTATTTTTGGGTTGAGGAGCAGTTGCTGGCTCAATGTTTTACATAACTATTTTTTATTTTATGGCAAATGATGTCTAGAATCCAGAAGCAGGCCGTTTTTGTATATTCTAAATCAAACAGATTATGTTTCATTGCAGAAAAAGATGGAAATTGGTGATTGGTGAACTGCAATACTGCACAAGAAACCCAGGTTCAATTTCTGGGTCCAAGAGTCTCTTTGGACAGCCGAAGCCCCAAGTACTATAGGTGAGAAGAAATAAACTTGTGTTGTTCTTCAAATTCCTTCAGCTGACACAGAAGCACTGACGGTCTCTGTGAATTTGTCTGTACACACACATATACAATACATTTTATATATGTATATAGTTTCCCAAACTGGTCCACTGACCACTTACTGGTGGTGTGTGGACAGCTAGCAAAGGTACTCACACTTCTTATTTTCAGCTACAAAAATGCATTAAAAGACAATTACAAATACACAAAATACTTTCTTAATAGTTTTGCAAGTAGACAATTGCTGTAGTTATCACAGGGACATTATACAAATTTTTATGGAAAAGCATATGGTCCATGAGAGAATCTATTAAAAATGTGGTCAAACAAAAAATTTAAGAATCTCTGCAGTAAAGATCCTAATCTGGATTATTATCCTGAATCTCCTCCAACCAGACTAGGGCAATATCACTGCTCACAAGTCAGATGTATTTTTGAGATTGAAAAACCCACATTAGTTCCTGTATTTTTTTTCCTGTTTACCATTATCCTGTGACTGAAATGCATTAGCACCATTAATTTTAATCTTAAAAATTTATCAATCCACTTCATTCTTCAACCACAAGTGCCCACATAACTGCAGAATTTTCAATCTAAATTCAATAATTATATTTAAAAGATCTTTAAGGTGTTATTGCCATTAAGTAGTATCTATTAAGGATACTGTTTATTCCTCCATCCTTTCCTTTCAAGATATTTGAACCTAAGCTTTCCACTATCAGCAAGTATTTCAAGCATACCCATAGCACAAGATAAGTGTGGAAACCACAGACTTTTCCCCCATGATCACCATCAAGGCTGAAAAGCCTGAAGTGCCACTCCGACTACTTCAGTCAAAAAAAAAATTAAGTTTTTAAAGTGTTGCCATGATTGTGGGTTTTCCCCCACACCTTCAGGAAGACATTTTGGTTAATGCTAATATTCTAATGATCATCCTATCAAAGTTTCAATTATATTCATTTTACTCTATAATTTTGGATTACTTGCAATTTACCTCGATTTTTCTATACAATTTGCATTTGTATATAGACAAAAGTACATTACTATGAAAATGTACTTCATTAATACTTCAGTTATACATTTTCTATTGAAAGAATATCTGGGTCTTCCATCTTATTTTTCAACCTAGAAATGCATGTTTTTTTGGAGGTCAGCAAAAGCTCACCCCATATCTTCCTTCTACTTAAAGACCACCATAACAAGCCTTGACAATTCTGAACAACAACGAAAAAATAAAATGGTGACACCCTGTCTACACAAACTAAAATGTAATCCAAATAGATGCCTGCTGATATTTACCCACAAAAGATTATTTTAAAGACTCTTACCATCCTTGTTTTGGAAACATAACAGTGATTTAAAATTTTAAATTCAGAAACTGCCATTTCAAAAGCAAACAATGTCACTGCAAGGAGGGCAAGTGAAGAACAATTTTGGCTCCATCATCAACAGCTTTACTTTAGGTTGACAGTCACAAGAAATTCAAGTAGCTTTAAATTCTTCTGTATGTAATTATTTCCTTAACTTTCTTCCTCACTATGCAAATCTGTAAGGATCTTTTAAGAATCTATGAGGATATCTGAGTTACCGTAAAACAGCCGTAAAACTGCCACTCTTATTTTTCTTACCATAAGGACGTGAATAAGCTGGCCAGTGAAAGAATTCCAAACCTTCAGAGTCATGTTATTAACTGCGGTTATAACAGAGTTGTCATGGCGGTCCCACGCCACCATAGTTACTTTCAGTTTTGTGATTTTGTCTTCTACTCCTTGTAGACTTTGTCTAAAAGTAAACAGCAAAAAAGAGTTTTCAAAACAATGAGTCTGACTTAGCCAAAATCTTTGGTGTATTAAGAAACTTTTTATCAGACATCAAAGATTTCAAAGATGTTTTGGTTTAACATCAAAAGCAATAATATGTTTCTTCAATAACCTGGGCAAATGACATATTAGAAGTATATAATGGAAATGTTATATACAATAATGCATACTGCATAGGAAAAAAGCATTTTAAGTAAATATTGCTTAAAATAACTATTAAAATGAGATTCTAATAATCAGCAGCAATAGAGATTCCACAGGCCAAACCATAGCCTGCCTGTGCAATTTGTGTCTTCGGATAAAGCCCAGTATCAGAGAGCAAAATCTGAAGGCAAAGTGGTTGCACAGGTGGACAAGAATCTGGCCTGCAGAAGCTTTGTTATTGGTGTTTAGGAACATAGAAAGAACACAGCGTGATCGTCAGAGTTTAGGGTGAGATTGTGGAAACTAGGAAAAGGGCAACTTATTCCAACTGAGCCTATTTGATAAGAAAATCTATGAGATAACGGACATGAAACACTATAACACCATTTTTATAGAGTAATTTTAGGGACAGAATCTCACTTTCAAGGCAATGGGTGAAATCCAAAGTCTTCTGATGTCAGTGGCAAAACACATTTTGACTTTAATGGGGCCAGGATTTCACCCACTGTTTAGAGCCTTTTTGTTGTAACAAGACTCAGAGAGTTTAAGGCTAGAAGGGACCACTAGATCATCTCGTCTGATTTCCTGTATATCACAAGGACATCAAAACCACCATGCACCTGCACACTAAACCCAAGAAACTAAATGAGACCAAAGTACTACATGCTATGATCCAAAATATATTTATTAAGCATTTAGGATTTCAATTTCTATGAATTTCTTAATACTTCAGGTCTGACCAATTTAGAAGACATCACCCTGGATATTTCATCAATGATTTAAGAATATTAGGTTATTACTCCTCAATAAGGAAAAAGTTCTCCCAGACCTTAGTTTTTTTGTTTTTAAAAGACTTGTTTTAAAAGACTTGTTTTAAAAGACTTTGTTTTTAAAAGACAGGCCCAGAAAACCCATGAACTATGGCACTGGAGGACCAACTTGGGAGTAAGCCATGTGATCAAAGTCTGTTGTAGCACTGGAATTTTGATCTCTCTTGACTGAAGGAACTAACAACTCAGCGAATCCATTTGACTGTTGAGTCTTCCTCAAACATATGTTGCAGGTAACGTGTGATCATGTTTATCTAAGCTAAGAAGAAATTTTAGAGCTTTTTGTTGAAGCGTGGAGCTCTTTGGGTACTCCTGATGTCGATATATGCTATTGCAGTTGGTTGTCTCATGCTGCCAGTCTAGAATGTGGGAGTTGAATGGCTTGGCCTGATACTCTCTGTTCCAGATGACTGATGGACAGTCACGCTTCCAGTCTGTTACCGTTTTCCCAACTAGAAATTCTTTACATATATACTCTTCAAACTGAACAAGACTGTGGTTCTCTCACGAACCTGGTTGCTGAACTACCATCCAGGGATTGGCCTAACAAAAGATTATGTTTTTGCAAGCTTGGAAAAACCAAAGTACCAGATTAGGTAGAATTTAGAAAGGATTCCTGCTGACTGGGTGGAATTACCAGGACATACTTGCAGATTTTTCACATGGAGAAAAGATAATTGTGCTGTGTCAGCACAAATTTGTAAGGTAAAAACTGAACCAGATTCACTTAATTGGATCCTGGCATATTTTAAATTTGAAAGCTTTGATCTTCAAGCATCTCTCCCTCTGTTAACAGTTCTATTCCCCAATAGGTCAAAAATTGGGGATCAGAAAATAAAGTTGGCCCTGCTTGGAAGATTAAGGTACATGTTTAATAATTATGAAGTTATACTGTCAAAGAACTCTAAAACTGAGAATATCCTTTGAAGTTTGATGGTAGGATATTTTAAAATCAGCCATTCAGATCAGAGAACAAAAATGGTCTCCAGACCCTAAAAAAGCCACCAGAATAATCTAAGAAAATACTCTGTAGACCAAAAAAAGTGCCAAGTTCTGAAAGTGTTTTTAAGCCAAGCAGTAACAGGAAAGAAATGATTACTTATTGTAACTGTGGTTCTTTGAGATGTGATGCTGATGTATATTCAAAGTAGGGTATGTGTGTGAGCATGCCCCGTGTACCAGAACCAGACTCTGGCCTAGCAGTGCCCGTAGAGGAGCGGCACTCGTGTCTTGTGCCTGTAGTCTCTTCCCTGACTATATGAGAAGGCATCGCCCTGACCCCTCTCAGTTTTTTCACAATGAACATCCAGGGGAAGACTCCAGTTCAGAGGGAATGGACAGTGGGTTGTGGAATGCACGTCTGCATCACATCTCAAAGAACCACAGTTACAGTAAGTAACCGTTTCTTCTTCCTCAAATAGATACAGACATGTTTTCCAAGTAGGTGACTAGCAAGCAGTAACCCCATTCAGAGTCTACCTGAGTAAGGATCGCAGGACCGCTCTTCTGACATTAGTGTCCATTCTGGAAGAAACAGTGATCACATAATAGCATGTAAAAGTATGTATAGATGACTATGTGGCCGCCCTACAAATGTCCATTAGGGAAATGTCATTGAGGAACACCACCGATGTTGCCTGTGCTCCAAATGCATCTGCTGAGGAGGTGTGGCCAACGCTATCTCATAAGCAATCTTAATGCAAGATGTTATCCATCTAAAGAAGGTCTGTGCAGAGACCATTTGTCCCTTCATGCAGTCCGCATATGATACAAAGCATGAAACTCTTCTGTTCTGTTCAGATAGAATCCTAAACAGCATCTAATGTATGGAATGTTGCTCCTCCAGGGGGGGTATGCTGCTTGGGAAAAAATTCAAGCAAATACACAGCCTGTGTCAAATGAAACTGAGAGACCACCCTGAAAACAAACTTCAGATGTGGCTGAAGTGTCACCTTGTTCACGGAGAACTGCATGTAAGGAGGCTCAGCCATCAGGACCTGAAACTCACACAACCTCCCGGCAAAGGTAACGGCAATCAAGTATGCAGTTTCCTGAGACAGAAAGGACCCAAAAGGCTCCACTGGAGGCCCCTTTAGAGCCAATTAATACCATGTACAGGTCCTACAAGGAGACCAGCTTTCAGACTGGAGGATGCAGGCAGACGAGTTATTTCAGAAATCTCATTATCATGGCATTGGAGAAAATAAAATTCCCTTGGATAAGTGGATGAAATGCCAATATCGCTGACAAGTGCACTCTCAGAGAACTGAGTAGCAAGTCTGAGTCTTGAAGGTGTAACGAGTACTCCAGGATGTCCTGTATGGAAGCCTCTGCTGGATGGGCCCCATGGGCCAAGGACCACATAGAAAACCTCTTCCACTTCGCCAAGTAGGACATTCTAGTGGAAGGCTTCCTACTGTTAAATAGGACTTGTTAGACAGCCTCCACGAAACATCCTTCCTCCTCATTAAGCCATGCAGCAGCCACGCTGTGTGGTGCAAGGAGCTGGTTGCCAGATGTAGGGCGCAGCCATGGTCCTGAGTCAGGAGGTTGGGACGTAGAAGAAGCAGTATGGGAGGCTCAACCAACACAGAAAGGCGATTTGAGAATCAGTGCTGTCTCAGCAAAGCCAGGACAAGGAGGATGAGTCTGGCTCAATCCAACTGGAGTCTGGTGATGACCTGGGGAAGGACTGAGTTAGAAGAGAAGGTGTACAAAAGACTCAACTTACAGCTGCAGTGGAAAGCATCGGAGAGGGAGCCCGGGCTGAGCCCCTCCCAAGAGCAGACAAGGTGACACTTCCTGTTTTCCCTTGTCGCAAAGAGGTCAACAGAGGGAATGCCCCATGTTGCGAACACCAACCAAAGGACCTCAGTCTTTAGGGACCATTCGTGGCCTGGAGAGAAAACCCTGCTGAGATGATCTGCGAGATGGTTCTGGACACCCTGGTAAGTGGACAACTATCAGGGTGATGTCCTCTTTGATAAAGAACTGCCACTGGCTGATCACCTCCAACCAGAATGCTCGGGAGTGAGCTTCCCCTTGTTTAGTCACATAGAACATTCCAGTGGTATTGTCAGCAAGTATGTGAACCACTGAATGTCTGATGTGGTCCCTGAAGGCATGACACAGGTTAGGGGTGGCTCAAAGCTCCAACATGTTGATATGGAGTGAGGCCTCTTGTTCCAACCACAGATCCTGCACCTGCAGCAAGTCCAGAAGCACTCTCCAACCCAGACGGGACACATCAGTAATCACTGACTTGGTCAGAGAGGGCAAACGAAGGGGACACTTTAGCACACATTGCATGGGGACTCCCACCAGTACAAGGACTCCAGGACTGATGGGGGAGGCGAACCAATCTATATAGAGAATGCAGGGCAGGATAGTAAACCACATCTGAAGACAACAAAGACATAGCCTGGCAAGATGGACCATCTGGGTACATGTGGAGATATAGCCCAACAGGCTCAGGCACATGCAGACTGTCCTGAACGGTCATGATTGCAAACTGAGGCACAGCTGTTAAATCGCCTATGTGCACCGCAACTCCCAGTCGCCAGAAATTTTTCCCTCAGTGGTACCCACTGGGTCAGTTCTAGTGCCCTCTGGTGTTGCGTGCTCATACACTGAAATAAGGGTTCCGGCCAATCACGGACTTCAGTTCTTTCTTGCCGGCCAACTCCAACAGAAGAATAAGGAGGGTGGCCATGGAATGGACATATGCAACACTTCTCAAATAACAACAATTACAGAAAGGTTAGTAGCATTTTTTCTTCTTCGAGTGCTTGCACATGTCCATTCCACATTAGGTGACTTCTAAGCAGTATCATAGAATCACAGAACTCGAAAGGACCTCAAGAGGTCATCTAATCCAGTTCCCTGAGCTTATGGCAGGACCAAGTACTATCTAGAACATCCCTGACAGGTGTTTGTCTAACCTGCTCTTAAAAATCTCCAATATGGAGATTCCACAACTTCCCCAGACAATTTATCCCATTGCTTAACTACCCTGACAGTTAGGAAGCTTTTCCTAATGTCCAACCTAAACGCCTTTGCTGCAATTTAAGTCCATTGCTTCTTGTCCAATGCTCAGAGATTAAGGAGAACAATTTTTCTCATTCCTCCTTGTAAAAACCATTTATATACTTGAAAACTGTTATGTCCCCTCTCAGTCTTATTTTCTCCTGACTAAACAAACCCAATTTTTCGATCTTCCTTCATCGGTCATGTTTTCTGACTAGACTGTTAAGACCTCCGTTGGAAGTCTCGAGGATTGCAGCCAAGAACATCTCTGCATGACCACTGCAGAAGCCATGGATCTAACCACCAAGACTGCCATGTCCAGGGCGGTCTGCAGGTATAGACTTCCCCTCCTCTGCCAGAGCAGAAAACTATAGCCTGGACTCCTAGGGAAGCAAGTCCTTGAATTTCAACACTGAGTCCCAGACGTTGAAGTCGTACCTCCCCAGCAATTCCTGCTGATTGGACATGCAGAACTGGAGCCCCTCATAGAATAAACCTTTCTGCTAAAAAAGTCTAGTCTCTGAGTCTTGGGGGTTGCTGCTTGTTGCCCTTTTCTATCCCTCCCATTGGCCGCTGAGACCACCAAGCACCTGGGAGGAGAGTGGGAGTACAAGCACTCATATCCTTGAGTGGGAACAAAATACTTTTTTATAAACTCTCGCTTTGAGGTGGGAAATAGGGAGGCTGGGGTTTGCCACAGGCTTTAACTGGTCTTATGATGGCCTCACTGAGAGGGAGAGCCACTTTCAACGGAGTCCCCATAGTCAAAATATCGACCAGGCAGTGGGAGGACTCTTTAAATAGCTCCACTTCCAGACTGAGGTTCGAGGCCATTATTTTCATCAGCTCCTGATGAGCTTGGAAGTCATCGTGGGAAGGTGACACGCCCGCCCCTGACATTGTCTCATCCAGGCAGGAAGACAAGGAGGCCTGCACTGGCAGGGGGTCCCTCTTCTTCTCCTTCTGCACTAATCCAATCCTGAAGGTCTAGGTCCTGAGAATCAGTACCAGAATCTGGGTCGGGTGCTGCTTGGAGGGACGGAGGTGCTCTCCCTCTCCGATACCACTGAGTAAGAGAGGCCGAAAGGGGGCCCTGCCTCAAGGGAAAACCCCACATGTTCCAAAATGACCACTGCATTCTGTATAGGCCACTGCCCACTGTGCCAAGCTCTTGGGGGTACCCCTACACCTGGATCTACAACCAGATAAGGATGACCAGGGGGGATAATGGGAACAGTTCCTCAATTGGAGATGTGATTTCACTTCCAAGTCAGGTGACAAGCCTTCTTCTGGGGACCACAGACAGGCGGTACCACTTGGTGCCAGGGAGCGGTACCAAAATGGAGAGACCTGTGTCAAGGCCAACAGGGACAGTTTCCCTCTTGACAGTACCAAACGGGAGCTCAGGGCAGCATGCTCCCTTCTGCTCACCAGTACAGACATTGCAGACTTTTGTACTGCTGGCAACAGCAGTACTGAAAGCACCAGTAAGTCCCTGGCTGCAACGAATGCCTCTGGGGTAGACAGTACCAGGATGCTGCTGGTGCCACAAAAGCTCTCCACTACTGAAGGCTAATCCAGGACCAGACTCAATGGAACCTGTGTACAGGACAGAATCAACAGCACCGCCCTTGGAGTGGGAGCACAGAAGTGGCCAGACTAAAGTTGCACTCTGCTGTGCTCCCCGTCCTTGGCTTTCTTCAGAGTCAGGGTATGCCCCCACTCAGCCACCTGCTTATGGAATAGTACCAAGAGACTCTCACAGCAGGAGGAGCATGCCACGCTGATGCCAAGGTACTCGGTGACGAGTCCGACCAGCTCAGTTACAACGAGGGTCGGAGTGCCGCCTCCATCAGGAGGGACTTCACCTGGTCTCCTGGTCCTTCTTATTATGGGGTTTGAAGTCCTAGCAGAGATCCCTGATATGAGTCTCTCTCAGGTACTTCAGACAACTGGAGTGGGGGTCACCCAAAGGCACTGGCTTGCCACAGGAGGCACAGGGCTTGAAACCCAGAGACTGAGGCATGTCTGATACTGGGAGCGGATGAAGACTCCACTAACACAGCGAAAATACCAATTAACTATGTACAACCAGTTCACAACTGTCCAAACTAGAAATAAAGAACTGGGATAAAGAAAACAAAAGGAAGGTAGTAAACTAAAACTACAGAGAAAGGTCTTCCACTGAGGAAAGCTTGCTGAAGGAAGAGGAGAGGTTCCAGCAACCATCACAGGCAGAAAGAAGGAAATGAGAGCGAGGGGTCAACCGGATCCCTTATTTCAGCATATGAGCGCATGACACCAGAGGGCGGTAGAGCCAACCTGACAGATATCACTTAATGGAAAAATTTCCAGCAACTGTTCTCATGGTGTGCACACACCTAACGTGAAATGGACATGTGCAAGCACTTGAAGAATCAGTCATTCTGAGACAAAACAGGAATGCTAGCTGATAGAATCACCATGCAGAACCTCACATATCTGATGAGCTTGTGAAATCCGTCGAGGTCAAGAATGGGCTTCACATCCTGCCCCTGGATTTCAGTATCAGGAAACAAGTGGGCATTGAACCTGCAACCGCAGTTTTCTCACAAAACCTTCTCCACCGCTCCCCCAATGCTATCAGAGAGCTGACCTGCTCGAAGAGCAGAATATCATGATAGGGGTCTCTGAAGAGGGATGGACAGGGCGCACAGAAAGGAATTGGATGGTGTAGCCCGATCTCCCAACAGTGTCTAGGAACCAGCTGCTGGACATTAATGAGACATGGGCATTGTAAAAGCAAGTCAGTCTGTCACCAAAGGAATGGGTGGATGACAAGGGAGAAAGAAAAGATGGTTACTTACCTTGTAACTGTTGTTCTTCAAGATGTGTTGCTCATGTCCATTCCATTTTAGGTGTGTGCTAGCCTCCATGCACAGTTATCAGAATTTTTTCCCCCTTTGTAGTACCCATAGGGCCAATTCCAGTGCCCCATGGAGCCCCAAGCACATGTTTCGGTAAATGAGGCGCTGCCAGCCCTATGTCCCTTCAGTTCCTTTTTGCCGTCAACTCCGATAGTGGGAACGGGGGAGGGAGGGGGGAAGGGGAGGTTATGGAATGGACATGAGCAACACATCTGGAAGAACAACAGTTACAAGGCAAGGCAAGTAACCGTCTTTTCTTCTTCAAGTGCTTGCTCATGTCGATTCCATTCTAGGTGACTTACAAGCAATACCTTGGAGGTGGGTTCGATGTTCATCAGTGAGCCATTTGCAGCACCACCTTGCCAAAGCTGGCGTCATCCCATGCCTGTTGAACGATGGCATAGTGGGAGGCAAAAGTGTGCACCGAGAACCAGGTAGCAGCTCTGCATATGTCCTGAATGGGCACCTGTGTCCGAAACATCATTGACAAAGCCTGTGCTCTGGTAGAATGGGCCGTAACGATCCCTGGGAGAGGAATCTTCACCTGCTTGTAGCAGAACTAGATGTAGGAGGTTATCCACGAGGAGATCCGCTGAGCCGAAACAAGTGAGCCTTTCATCCTATCAGTCACTGCCACGAAAAGCTGCGTAGACTTACAAAACGACTTCATCCATTCAATGTAAAATGTTAGGGCCCTTCATACATTGAGCATATGCCATAATCGTTCCTCCTCCAAAGCCCCTGCTTCAGAAAGAAAACGGGCAGGAAAATACCCTGACTAGAATGAAATTGGGACACTACCTTGGGTAAGAAGGCTGGGTGAGGCTGCAATTGGACTTTATCCTTAGAAGCCCTAATCTCAGACCCTTCTAGCCAACGTGATTGCTACCAGGAAGGCCACCTTCAAGGACAGTAACAACAGTGGGCAGGTTGCCAAAGGCTCAAATGACGCCCCCGTGAGCCTGAAGAGAACCAGATTTAGGTCCCAGAGAGGCAATGGATCCCCTAACCTGAGGGTAGAGCCTCTCTATGCCCTTCAGGAACCTAACTGCCATGTCATGGGGAAAAAAACGATTTCCCTTGAATTGAATGGTAAAAGCCAAAGACAGCTGCCAGATGCACCTTCAATGAGGCAATAGCAAGCCCTTGCAGCTTAAGCATAACAGATAGTCCAAAACAGTCTGGATCAAAGCCTGCTGGGCTGAGACCTTCCAGGATGCCACACAGGAGGTAAATCGCTTCCACTTGGCTAGGTCAAATGTTCTAGTGGAGGGTTTCCTGCTATCCATTAGAATTTGTAGCACCTGAAAAGAACAGATTTGTTCCTCTGGGTTTAGTCAATTAGCCTCCACGCCATCAGGTAAAGAAACTCCAGGTCCGGATGCAACAACAGCCCCCGCTCCTGAGAGAGGAGATTGTGCCAACATAGCAACTGTACCGGGGGCAATCGAAAGCTCCAGCAGCGTTGTGAACCAATGCTGCCATAGCCAGGTGGGCGCTATCAGGATGATATCCACCTGCTTCCTCTTGATCTTTAACAGGACTTTGTGAATCAGCGGTATGGGCAGAAAGGCATACATAAGGGTCCCTATCACGGAAGAAGAAGGCATCAGACAGCACCCCTTTGCCGAGTCCGCTAATGGAGCAGAACTGACTGCACCTCTTCTTTAGCTAGGAAGCGAAGAGGTCCACTTGAGGAAACCCCCACTTTTGGAAGAGCATGTCGACCACCTTCAGGTGGAGTGACCATTAGTTGCGGGGTAAGAAGAACCTGTTGAGGCGGTCCATTGTGGCATTCTTGATACCGAGAAGGTGGGAAGCCATCAGGTGTATACTGTGCGTTATTGCGAAATCCCACAGATGCACTGCCTCCTGGCACAGGGCTGGGGAGCAAGCCCTGCCCTGCTTGTTGATGTAATACATCATAGCTGTGTTGTCCATCAACACCTGGACCACCTTGCCCGTCAAAAGGGGGAGGAACACCCCACATGGCAGCCATACCGCCCTGAGCTCCCTGAGATTTGTGTGCAACCTTCGGTCCGTCTTCGACCAGGTCCTTTGGGTACTGTGTTTGGAGCTGATATGTGCACCCCCCACCTCAGGTCTGAAGCATCTGATATCAGGGTGACTGAGGGAACCGGTTCTTCAAAGGGCATCCCTTGCATGACCGCCCAGGTATTTAACCACAACTCAGGGAGGACAGACTTGCAGGGGTATGGTGACCACCCTGTCCAAAGAGTGTCTCCTCGGGGCGTACACTAAGGTCAGCCATGACTGGAGTGGTCTGAGTCTTAGATGCGCAAGGCATACCATGTACGTGTAAGCTGCCATGTGACCCATCAGCTGCAAGCAAGTCCAGGCCATCGTAAGGGGATAGGCGCAAAGGCGCGTGATAAGGCCCAACATGGCTTCGAACTGAGGCTGTGGCAGGAAAGCCCTGGCTTGTGTGGCGTTGAGAATGGCCCCGATTAATTCTATTCTCTGAACTGGTACTAGCATGGATTTCTGCTCATTAACCAGCAGACCTAGGCGATGACAGGCGGCCTGTACCAAATCGATACTGGTCTGAACTTGAGACTGGGAACTGACTTTGATCAGCCAGTCGTCCAGATATGGGTAAATTTGCACGCCTTGTCATCTGGGATATGCAGCTACGACCGCCATGCACTTTGTAAATACCCTGTAATGGCGTCTCTGTGTATACATCCCCGCTAGTCCTCAAATCCTTGAAAGAATAAAAGGCTTCATCAGTCTTGTCCAAAAACAAGGTTTAGCCATTGAAGGGCAAGTTCTCAATTGCTTGCTGGACATCCAGAACAATCCCCAAGTTCTCGGGCCAGGAAGCCCTCCTCATAGTAACTGCAGAGACCATAGTCCTGGCCAAAGTGTACGCCACTTCAAGGGCGGGTTACAACAACTTTTTTGCCACCAAGCAGCCCTCCATGTCAAATGCCTGAAATTCATCCCCGGAGGCCTAGGACAACTGTTCCTCAAACACAGCCGTAGCTGGCCAGTTGAGGAAGTCATATTTAGTCAGCAGGGCTTGCTAGTTCGCAATCCTCACATGAAGTAATGATGAAGTGTACATCTTCCTGCCAAGAAAATCTAGGAGCTTCAAGTCTCCTCCTTTGTGGGAGGTCTTGAATCTGCCCTGCTGGGCACTGTCACTCACCACTATGACCGCCAGTGAGTTTGGGGCCGGGTGGGAATAAAATCCCTCATATCCCTGTACCAACAAAAACAGCACTTCTCCAAGTTCTTAGCATCAGCAGTTACCAAGGCCGGCGTACCCCAAAGAGCCTTCACAGGCTCGAGGAGCACTTCAATCAGGAGGACCACACTCCCAGGGACAGAGGATTGGAGAATGTCCACGAGTTTATGGGTATTCTCCTGGAGAAACACTGCCTGAATACCCAAGGACAAGGCCACCCAACATAACAGGTCCTGGTATGCCCTGAAGTCCCCCCGGAATGGAATGGGAGGACAAACCAGGCAACACCGCATCGTCCGAGGATGAGGCTGTTGGCTGAACCAACAGCGTGATCCTGCTCCTCTGGCAACGTCGCCAGATGAGGAAACTCTGGTGGCTCCACGGGAAAAGGAACTGCATGCATCTGGACTTGGGGCTGGTCGTCAGCCATGGATGGTGCATAAGCAGGGGATCTTGCTTTTGATTTCAATGACAAACGAGACTTCCAGGAGTGAGGAGCTCTCCACTGAGTCCAAGGTAGCCACTGGTATGGGTAAAGCATTGGTGGCCAGTAGGCACCAGGCCAGGGACCTTCATTCTGGTCTCGAGGTGTATGCCAAGCTTGGAAGCCATATTGGTCCACTGGTGGTCCCCGGATTCCCTCAGGTGAAGTGGAGCGGCAGGATGAGGAGTCAGAGTATGAAACAAAGGAGTCTCAGAGAAATAGAGGGGCTACTCCAGAAGGAGCCAACGGGTGACCCGACTCAACCATAGCCCTGAACAAGTTCAGGATTGGCGTCCCATTGTAGTCGGCACCACTGGTGCCACAGGCAAGGTTGGTCCCGATACAAACAATGGTACCGGAGTGCCTGAATGCCTCAACATCATCTGCAGCATCAATTGCGTTAGTGCCGAGGAAGAGCCTGGTACCAAAGAATGTTGTACTGTCTCTGGAACTGTGTCCATACCAACCCCTGGAAGGGATGCTTCATGGTGCAGTGCCGAGACATATGCAGCACACTCCAACTGGAGGTCCACCGCATGCATCAGCCTTGTGAAGTCCTGGACCAGTGGTGAGGACAGAACCAAAAGGTAAAACAGGTCCCCTTCTGCCTGGTGCACAGACATCACTGACACAGTCAGTACTGCCATCATTCTCAACAGTACTGGACCCAATAGATGCATGTAGGCCAGAACCGGAGTCAGTGGTACGAGGTGTCTGTCCTCCCTACCCTGTATCAAGGGAGGATCAGAAACATCAGCAACATCCTGAGCACCAGAGCCAGACTCATGCTAGTTTGCAATCTTCTTAGGAAAGGCAGAAGAGTCACCCCAGAGCCTGGAACACACCCAATCGGTCTTATGCGACCTCTTCTTAGGTGCCAACAATGCAGAATGCCTCCTGCATCTCTTTGAAAGGTCCCTGCCCTGGAACAGGAAGTAGCAGTACTTTCTGACCTGGAGGACAATCTGCAGCCTGAGGAAGGCCTCAGTATCAGGTCAGGCCTAATGGCCTGCTCATGCATGTGCTGCTTAAGATAATGGTCCCATGCTACCCGAATTCTCTTCTTGAACAATCTGCAGATCGAACAGTGTTCCTAAAGGTGGGCTTCACCAGGGCAGAGCAAGGACTGTGTGTGAAAATTACTGTTAAGGATCACCACTTTACATGAAGAGCAATGCTTGAACCCTAGTGAGGCCATCACTAGGAGCACTACCACTCATGCTATACTATACACTATAACTTGTATCTAATAATACTACTAACTAACTAGCTATGAACTATATATAACAAAACTAGGCTAAGATATAAATTTGCGAGGTTGTGAAGCAACAACCGCAAAGTCAAAAGGTGGTGAGAACAAACTGACAGGGGTTTGGGAAAGCGCTGCCTCATATAGTCAGGGGAAGGTCTATAGGCATGAGACGCTAGCACTGACACTCTACAGGTACTGCTAGGCAAAAGTCTCTGGCTCTGGCATGTGGGGTGCACACACACCTACTTGGAATACACGTCTGCATCTAATCAAAGAAGAACTAAAGTGAGAAAGATATATGCTTCTTTGAGATGAATTAAGCATAGAAAAACATCTTGGAGAAATATCCTGAATTAGAAGAGAGTGATTTTCCATCTGAAAATGAAATATTTTGACATGAAGTAGAGGCTAATGACTGCAATTTTATGAGTTTCAATGTACTCAGTCTTGATGTTTGTCACTAAGTGTGAGAAATATAAGTCAAGTGAAAGATGATATAATGATATTCTGGAAGCTGTGACTAAGTGGGGTACAGTCAGATAGAAATCAGGGGACATGGGGGCCCACACTGACAGAAAGGTGCTGGCAAACTCTGACTAACTACTGTGACTTCATGACATGCGCAAATCATATTGTCACAACAAAGGCCCAAAAAGCTGTGACAGGTACTTCATAAACTCTGCAAATTATGTTGTATATGGGCTTGTCCATGGCTGAGGGCAGCTGCATCTATTGATTTAAATCAGACCGAGGCTTTGTAAAACTAATTTGAAAATCTGTGTTATTGCAATTTTATAAAAAGTTATTAACTATCATAAATTATAAATGTTTATAAATGCTTTTGGTTTTTTTCTTAATGCCACTACCAAAGTATCTTTTTCGATTTTTTACAAAACTTCTTTGGAAAACAAAATATTGAAAAATAAAACGTTAGGTGGAATTTTCAAAGCATCTGAATACCTTAGGTGTCTAATGGTACGGTTACACAGGGGAGGAGAAGGGGGAAGAGGAAGAAGGAAGAGAAGACCCGCAACAGTGAGTCTCAGAGTCCAGGTCAAGTGACTTGCACTACAGGGATAAAAATAGCAATATAGACATTTGGGCCTGGGCTGAAGCCTGGACTCTGAAACCTGGCCCGAACATCTATGCTCCTATTTTTAGCTCCATAGTGTAAGCCTGAATTAGTTGAATTAGTTTTGCAAAAAGGTATAGAGGACAAAGATACAGATATTACAACTACATGAACTATCTTTGGGGACTACAGTATTAACTTCATGAATGTTATATGGATCGTTATAGGCAAGTGACTGTATTCTACTCAATGAGGGAGGGTTATCCTATGTTCTCTAATAATTAAAAATAGTGCGGGATAATTACTGCAGTCCATGGGACTATGAACAGCTCCTGAGAAGTACCTCTCATTGGGGTAATTTGGATATACTGGTTCAGGATAGGCTTCAAGAGACACAGGAGACAAAGAAAGAACTTGGGATATAAAGGGCCAGTTTAACTTGAGAGCGGGGTCTTCTTTTTGATTTAACAAATGAACAAGGCCTTCTGTTCAAAGGGGGACACAATCATGCTGAAAGGTCTGGAACCTGCCAGGATCTCCATGGGTCTGATGGGCACTACTGGTCAAGTGTTTAGATCCTTTTACTGTTGTATATGTTTTCTCTATAAGCTTTTCTCCTTAAATATATGTATTCTGCTTTGAAAGAACTGTTTGGTTACTTATAACCATTGGCCATAGTTGGTTCATTCCCTGGTCATAGTACTGGAGAAAAAGCAAAGTGCAGAGACATAGCTGTCAGGGACTTTAGCCACAAAGGCAATCAAAACCTGTCTTTCCTCTCTGTCTCGTAGTACCTTTCCATAACTTCCCTTAAACTTTGGACTTGGTCTACACTACAAAAAGTTTGCCAGTAATAATATACAAGTATTACCATATCAACAAACCCTCCTAGGGTGCTTTTGCCAGTATAGCTTATATCAGTTCCCTGAACAAAGCAAGTTATACTGGCAAAAGCACTTTTTTGCCAGTAAGAATGCATCTATACTAGGGCTTTTGCCTATTGTTTTAAAAAAGGGTTTTTTTAAAGAAAAAGAAAAATCACCCTCCCCAAACTGACATCACTATTCTGGCAGAAGTTTTAATGCAAAACTGGCCCTTTGCCTCTTTTGGTCCAGAAACTTAACTAAGTGCTTTAATCGCCCACATGCTTTCCTAGCTCTATGGCTGGGAGATTTTAGAATCAGTTTTCCTTTGACGTCTTAATGAAGCTGTAGTGCAAACAGGAGTTAAGGTGCATCTGAGGTGAACTAGCTTGAACAGCTGAATATGTAGTCAATTATATTTAAAAAATAAAGTTGAAATCCCTGCTTCAGAACAATATGCTCTACACTTAGGTCCTCTTAAGTGATGAGGTACTATGTCAGGAACTAGCATTAGGGTTGAACACACTTTAAATTTGCACCATTTGATGCAAACCAGTTGATTTTGCTTACTTACCCTGTTGGACGAGTAGCCATATCTAACAAAATGCTCTTCCACTCCCTTCGCTTAAATTGCCATATGCGTGCCGTCCCATCACGGCTTCCACTCACAAACCTACCAGAAAAAATTACTATTCAATATCAATCAGAGATAAGTTGGTTCATATGAAAACTGATTATGGAGAGAAAATGCTATTAATCATTATGATTTTATTCTGTCATATACCACACGAGCGCACCAATATACCTGTTATTTCAAAAACTCTGTACTACTGCTTTTCGGTAAAATGCATTTGAAATACATAGAGAGAAACGTGGTGAAATTTACTTTCCAGCTCCAGCACTGCAGCATCTGGGCTGAAATAACTCCCTAATGTATCAGTTGCATGTGGATCATGTGGCCCGCTCCCATGTTCTACACAGTTACCACTCTTTGCTCTGCTGAATGTGGGACAACAGTGGAGACAACAGGGTAACCCTATACAGATGCTAAGCCAATACCCCCTCCCTTTACACAGTCACAGTGCAGGGTCTAAGTCATGCAAAAGGCCAAGATGCCAGGAAAGCAGAAATTAAAGGTCAATTTAAACAAGCAAAACTTATCCCTCAGGTAATTTGGAACTGCGTATTTTGTCATAGTTGCTATGATAGCTAAATTGAACTTTCTTCTCCCTCATGGCTTGAGTTAGAAAAAATGTGGTGGTAATCTCCCAAGATCAGTTTAGAGTAGTTTATATCATGATAAAATTGCATATTAGAACACTATGTTTCAGGGGGAGAAGTGATTGCTTTCCTAATGAATTTAAAGTTTTTCCTTACCATCTTTTATGTCAAACATCCAGAAGATCTTTACAGATTATTGAGATATTTGAAATAAATAAACAGCTACTCCTCATAAATCTCAAGCCAATCAGACAAACACTCTCCAGAATGCACTTCTTTACCCTCCCTGATTATTTTTGCTGTGAACCCAGTCGCCACTGATTAAAAATCCTATTTAAATAAACTTCTAAGACAATGGATAAAGTATACTAGAAATATTTCCAGAGTCTACCAAAGCACCTTTCATCTCTTCATAACACAAAAAATATTTGGTTAAGTAACTATGTATTAGGCACTTGTAATAAAAGTGATGATAAACAGGAAGCCATATGATTATTTTAAATAAATCTAATGATGACCGTAAAAATGACCAACTATTGTAGATTACCTTTAAAAGTAAAGAAGTGGACAGAATGCTTCAAAACACACAGCAAAATATTTCTAACAAACTCTAGAAAACCACTGACATTTGGAAATTATTTTACAAGGCTGCAAACATTGTTTTGAAATAAAAACATATAAATATTTGTGTGCTTACCTGTTACTAGTGTTAGAAAACTGAATGCTATCAACTTTGTCCTACATAAAGAACACAGAAATTAACAATGAATTCAAGCTATCAACTCATTTTAATCAAATACTTATGTAATTTTTAAATAATATTTACAGTATGAAACTCCAACTCTGATATCTTCTCCGGCTGGCCTGACCCAAAGAAATAAACCCTAATGATGTGATCTGTACTTCCAGTGGCCAGAAACATTCCACCTACAAAAGGTAAGCACAAATAAGCAATAACCATGAGGAAAAAGGCAATGTAATTATTTGAAAGTTGTCAATAACCTTAAATGTATTAAATGTTATTTTTATAAAAAGTTTATAGCAATGTTGACTTATTTTCATTGCCTGTTTATTTAATATTCAAAATTATATGAAAAATCTGAGGCATTGAGCATCTTATGAAATTGTACAACATATACAGAAATGATTAGATATTCCTAATTTTTCTAAAAACAATATTAAGCAATTGTATATTTTTTGTAAAGTAACTTTTCATAAGCAAAACAGATGTAGGAATTTTTTCAAAAGGGCATGGACAGGGGGAGTTGGTTTCCAAACTCAGCAGAAGATTTGAATTTTCTCTGGTCATTGGAAGTAGACTTTTCAAAAGTGCTTAACTGACTTAGAAGCTTAAGTCCAGTTTTCAACTCTATTTGTCCAAGTCCAACATGATGCATGAACAAACCCTTTGATTTTCTCCCTTACCCATAGTACACATTGCACTTGGAGGAAACTAAATCACAAAAATGCATTAACAAGATTTTATACTTAATGATAGCCACGGATTCCTTATATAGCAAACACAAATTATCTATGCACACAATATGAAAATCCATTATTAATAATAATTTTTAGCTCTATATATAGTCTGTTTCTTCAGTAGATCTCATCCAATTAACTAAGTACACACATTATAATAATAGTGCTATCTTTTACTAAACTCCTTAAATGTCTTATTACAAATCCTTATGTTGAAGAGGTAGAAAAGAAAAAAGAAAATCCTTTACCAGCACTAAAAGAAGAACAGATCATTTGGACTCCAGGACGAGGACGTTCCATAAACTTTGTTGGCCTCTGACTACAAATATGAAAATAATTAAACAAAGAAAATAATTTCCTTTGGGGTGTTAACATAATCAGAAACAAGTCTGTATCTCAAAAATAAGCACAGAAAAACAAAATTAAACATGAAATAAGCCATATATAAACAATTGAGTATCACTATGGTTCATGATCTGATCTTGTGGAAATTAGAGAACCATGGACTACAGTCTGCACTTATCAGAGATTTCTAGCAAACTTAAGATGTTGCACTATAATTCTTAAACAAACCATGCCCAAAGTCACTTTCAAGGAAAAGAGGTGCACATCCAGGCCAGGGTCATCCATTACACTGACTTTTAAAATCAATGAATATGTAACCTCAGTTGTTCCATGAACTTCATAGCGCAAAAGCCTTCTTACATTGTACAAGAAAAAGAAAGCTAGAAGTTGTTTAATAAAAATATATGTTGCACAGAGGAACAGGTAATAAAAATAGACTAGCCTTTGCAGAAAATCTATATTCTTTGTAGATAGCCCCAAAATTTCAAAAAGCACCATGATCTCCCATGTAACTTCTATACATTTTTCTACTCTATTTGTTCCCTTTTGGACATTTCAGTGTCTCATATAAGTACTAATAATGTCAACTAGAGCTTTAATGGTCTAATACTGTGGCCAAAAAAAAAACAGAACCCAGAAAATTCATATGTCTGCTTGCAATCCTTACTCTCTGATTTTGCATATATAATGCAGCAGCCTCGAAACAATAGGAGGCTTTGAACAGTATACCATCTGCAATCTGAGACCTCAGTAGAGAGCAGCAGTATTTATACATGCAAATATCCTTGTTGCAGCTGATTTATACTAAACTCTTAATACTTACATTAAAACTATGTAGGCTTTCATTTCATGTAAGAGAATAGGAAACCATATCCATACCTTAACTGAAAATTTCATTTTTTAAGAGTAGTGAGGTCCATAGATCCTTGACACTAGGTTTCTGATCTATGCAGCCTTGGATGCAAACCAGACCTCTCAATCGGTGGCTCCACCTCCAAGAAACATGCCAGCTGCGACACTTCCTCAGCCAAGAAAATTTCTAATCACTATATATTGCTATATATCAACAGTACCAGTCTCCATGCAAAGCAAAGACTGCAATGAAGAAACAGATTTTAAGGGCCCATTAATAATCCCTTATCTTTCCCAAACAGCCCATACAGGGTGGGCTAAATCTATTCATCTGATTATTCTGAAAAAGGAAATCTTCAAGTAAAGCACAGATATGTTTTCCTATTCTTGTTTGTAATGAGGGCCACAGATCCATGACACTGGGATTTTCACAGAAGCATCCACTTAGAGTGGGAGAAATATATATATGCAAAATAGGGTGACCCTTTCTTAATTGTTACTGGAACACTACAACACTACCATTTACCAAAGGTGGTACTGATTATAAGATTGAACGTCTAGTCTACAGAACCTGGAGAAGGCATGCACAGAGGACCAGGTGGCTGCTTTACAGATTTCCTCATTTGATAAGATTCCTCACAGCTTTTCCCATCTTTCCTCCTAAATGAAAATTTTTTAGATAGCCATGTTTATCTATACTCTAAGATGTGGAAACTGCTGAGATATTAACTAACTTCTCCCAATTTATCAAAGCCATGGCTCTTCAGCATCATTCATCTATGGCTCTTCCTCTGGATGGGGCTTGAATAAGTAGGTTATGAAGGAAGGGATAGACATGGAAACTCTCCTGTCTGAGAGCTGCTATTAACACTAGCAACCAACACTTTCATAAACACTTGCAGGGCTGTTGGTAAACCAAAAGACAAGGACCAGTATTAGTAGTGTTGTGCTCCTAGAGCAAAACATAGGAAGCATCTGTGACACTGCTGAATTGGGATAGGGAGCTAGGCATCCTTCAAATTTACTGATATCATCAGATGCCAACCTATCATCAAGCTAGTGTGGATATTAAAAGTCTCCACCTTGAGTTTTAATTTCTTCATGAATCTGCTGAAATATTACAAATAAAGAACTGACTAGTACCCCACTTTGACTAGGAACAAGATGTAGTAAAGACCTAAACTCTTCTCTGGAAAAAGTGACAGGTTCAATCACTACTGTTCATGAGCAATGAAGGATGGCTGTCTGCACGTTCACTCTCTTTTGTGGATCCTTTTTACAAGTGAGATGGGGTAAATTAGTGCCCTGAGCTGGAGGTAAATCTGGAGAGAGACAAAGAATACTACTTTTGAACTCTTTTCAAAGCCCACTTGTACGAGTTCACTAGCAGCCAGTGAGCTGTAAACTGAAGAAGCTGACTGCAAATTTGGGGCTCTACCCTAGATTGGACTGTCTGCGAATCATGAAGTTCTCTTAAAAGAGCCTCAGCTTAAACTGGAGAATTTAACTTTGCCATCATATTCTCCATGGATCTGTTCTATTTTCTTCTGGTGCAGCTGAAGTCTTTTATGTAGGATTTTCTACAGAAGTCGGCATGAAAGGACTGCCAAGATCAGGAATAAGGCCTGTAGTTTCTCATGTATGACTTATTTCAGGCTAAGATCTTCAATTTTTCCATTGAATCTGCTACCACTTTATCTATGTGTTCACCAAACAACTTACATCAAGCATCTTGAAGTAGCCACAGACCTCCCTTCCAGTCCTAGAGCCACATATCAGTGTGCTACTGCAATGTAGCCCATGACCATATCTAAGTATCACAGAGCCTCCAGAGAGGTGTCAGATACAAAGGCAGCAGCTAAGGACATCTTTTTCAAAAATTAGCCTTAAATAAAGGATATTCTGTACTTTAGAAGTAATGTGTCATTTATACTGTCAGCCCATGGCAGATTACTCTGGCAAATTAAGTAGATGCAGTGGAAACTCTAATGACTGTTGACAAAAAATCATAATTTCCTCTTCACTGATAATTCAATCATTCTATCTATGAGGTCCTTTGGTAGTAGGTTCCCCTTTATGGGAATGGCTGTGGCCTTGACTAGAGAGAAAAGAACTGCATAAAGCTTAGGAAGGGAGACCAGAATTTATTTTGACTTGTGGATATTGTAGCATTAGCCATTCTACTCAATCTTTTGGCCTTGCCTGGAAGCTCCCACTCCTCCTGGATAATTTTCTCTGTGTGTGGATTTAAAGATACAAAGACTCTAGCCTGGAACCAAAGGAATAATATTGCTTAGTTTTCTCAATTTCTGTGTTAGACTGGCTTTTCTGTGTAGGAATTTCCTCTGGAAGCAAGTCCACTATAGACACTGCCCTTTTGAACATCATGATAAAATAATCAGTAGGAAACAGTTTGTCCTGAACCTTCTTTTCTTTATGGTTTGAGGTCTGATCTGAGAGCTGACCCTCCTACCAAAAACAGTAGGATTCATCTCACTTATGGGAAGCAGTTTTCACTTTGTACCTTTGATTGTGCTTCTTAGTCTTTTTTGCGTTGACTGGGAACAAGATGTAGTAAAGGCCTCAACTCTTCTCTGGAAAAAGGGACAGGTTCAGTCACTAGCATTCACGGGAAATGAAGGATGGTGTCTGCACATTCATTCTCTTTTGTGGCTCCTTTGACAAGTGAGATGGGGTAAAATCACCAATTCATATTCTCAGAATATGAAGGAGCTTGGGGAGGGCATTTTCCTTCTCCCTAGTGCACTTTCCTTTGTCACAAAGGACATTTTCAGCCTTACTCTTCCCTTTTCTATCCATCTCTGCATGATGACAGGGAAGAAAATATAGGTCCAGAACAGATATGTGCTTCTTGTTGGAATGATTAGAGTGGTCTCAATGGTGAACGTCTGCTTTTTCTTATGCTGACCATGATACTTCTTTTCAAATGGAGAAAGAATTCAGACTGAGTTCCCTGGAAACTGCACTGTGGTGGCTCTTCCATGTAGTTTTTCCCTTGAGAAAGCGATTCAGATTGAATATTTGAGCTGACCTGGGTCCAAAAAGGGACATCCCAGGATATCATACTTCACTGAGGGAAGACTCCTGGACATATATTGATCCCATCCCAAGGGAGACCAGGTTCCAACTCAAGAGACTGGTAGGAAGTCCTTGGCCCATCTGCTGCACTGGAAACAAAGTAGCTCTGAACCCCTGGAAGCCCGGGTTGGGGTGTGGCTGAATGGAGATACAGACTGGGCCTAAGAGGGCTCCGTTTCATTCATAAATTCTAAGGCCAGAAGGGACTGTGCTCATCTAGTCTGACCTCCTGTATAGCACAGGCCACAGAACTTCCCCAAAATAATTCCTAGAGCATATCTTTTAGAAAAATATCCAGTCTTAATTTAAAAACTATCATCTGATGTAGACTCCACCAGTACTGTTGGTAAATTGTTCCAATGGTTAATTACTCTCACTGTTAAAATATTACACCTTATTTCCAGTCTGAATTTGTCTAGCTTCAAGTCCAGCCATAGTACCATATTATACCCTCCTTTGCTAGATTGAAGAGCCCACTATTAAATATTTGCTCTCCATGTAAGTACTTATAGACTGTAATCAAGTCACCCCTTCACCTTTTCTTTGTTAAATTAAATATATCGCACTCGAGTCTATCACTAAAGGGCATGTTTTCTAATCCTTCTTCTGGCAGCTCTTCTCTGAATCTTCTCCAGTTTATCAACATCCTTCTTGAATTGTGGACACCAGAACTGGAAACAGAATTCCACCAGTGGTCACACTAGTGCCAAATATAGAGCTAAAATTATTCTGTTTAGGCATCCCAGGATTGCATTAGTTTTTGGCCACAGCGTCACACTGGGAGCTCATGTTCAGTTGATTATCCACCATGACTCCCAAATCTTTTTCAGAGTCACTGCTCCTCAGGATAGAGTCTCGTAAGTATGGCCTACTTCTTTGTTCCTAAACATATACATTGAGCCATATGAAAATGCATACTGTTTGCTAGCACCCACTTTACCAAGAGATCCAGATTACCCTGAATCGGTGACCTGTCCTCTTTATTATTTATCCCTCTCTCCCACTTTTTGGGTCATCTGCAAACTCTGTCAGTGATGATTTTATGTTTTCTTCCAGGTCACTGATAAAAACGTTAAATAGCATAGGCCCAAGAAATGATCCCTGCAACACATCCCTGGAAACAGATGATGATGCCCCCATATACAGTTACATTTTCAAACAAATCAGCCGGTTTTAAATCTATTTAATGTGTGCCATGTTAATTTTATATTGTTCCAGTTTTTTGTTATCAAAATGTTGAGTGGTACGAAGTCAAACACCTGACAGAAGTCTAAGTATATTATGTTAACACTATTACCTTTATCAACCAAACTTCTAATCTCATCAGAAAAAGATATCAAGTTAATCTGAAAGGATCTGTTTTCCATAAATCCATGCTGATTTGCATTAATTACACTATCCTACTTTAGTTCTTTATTAATCAAGTCACATAGCAGCTGCCCCGTTATCTTGCTTGGGATTAATGTCAGGCTGATAGGCCTACAATTACCTGGGTCATCCCATTTACCCTTTTTTAAAATTGGCATATTAGTTTTTTCCAGTCTTCTAGAATTTCCCTAATACTCCAAGTTTTATTGATAACTAACATTAACAGCCCAGCAAGCTCTTCAGCCCACCCTTGTAGAAATCTTGGATGCAAGTTTTTATCCTGCTGATTTAAAAAATGTCTGACTTCAGTGGCTGCTGTTTAATATGCTCCAGAGATACCAGTAGAATGGAAGGAGTGTTGTCATCACCATATGATAAGAGTATATCATCTGGTTTTTTTCCCAAATACAGAACAGAAATATATGTTGAACACTTCTACCTTTTCTGCATTATTCTGCACCCATTATTTCAGCTAACATTTCCATATAGTAGTAGATCAATACCATTGTCAGGATTCTTTTTGTTCCTGAGATATTTTAAAACTTCTTGCTATCCTCAACTCTGGTGGCCAAGATTTCTTCTTCTCTCTCAGCTTCCCTTATTAATTTTCACCAATCCCTAACTTCTGATTTATATTCATTACTAACAAATTCTCCTTTCTTCCATTTATTTTTCTGTTTTTACAGCTGCCTTCACTTCCCTGCTAAACCAGGTCTTTTTTTAACCAGCACAGAATTCTTCCTTGATAGTGGGATTGTGGCTTTTGGGGGATGTTCTTAAAGGATTCCCAATTATCATTCACATTTTTCTGATCGAATCTTCCTCACAACTGATTTGGATAATAACTGTTTTCAGCTTTGTGAAATTGGCCCTATTAAAGCACCAAGTATGTGTGTGTATATATATATATATATATATATATATATATATATATATATATATATATATATATATATTACTGGTCTGAATTTTATTCTGCTTGCACATTATAAGCATGACTAAGCTACCATTAATCATTAGTTCTGAGATCAGTTCCTCTTTATTGGAAAGGAAAAGGTCTAATATAGAAGTTCCCTTTGTTGGCTGCAACACATAGTGAGTTAGGAAACTATCATCTATTATGTTTAGAAATTCCAAGGATGTTTAGTACTGGCAACATGAGACCTCAAGCATATATATATAACTCAACCTGAAGTCCCCCATGATCATGCAGTATTTTTTCCCTACACATTGCAGGTAGGCACACAAGGAGGTAGTCATTCTGTTCCCTAGTGTAATTTAGTGATCTGTACAGACACCAGCTAAGATCCCATCTGCCCTTTATTTGTTAGGACATGGTTCCGTATGTATTCAAGATCATTTCCTTCCAAGTTGTTAGAGACTTGGAAACAGGTAATGACATTTTTGACGGACTACCACTCCCTGTTCCCTTTTGCCCATGCAGTCTTTCCTAAATAGATTATAACCATTTATTTTAACTTTCCAATTGCACAACTCATTCCAACAGGTTTCAATAATACAAACTAAATCAAATATAAGCTTATAAAAGAACAATTCCAATTCCTCAGGTTTACTCAAGCTCCTAGAACTGATGAATAGGCAATTAAAGAATTTCTTTCCTTCATGTCCTTTGGCTCCTTGATTAACTTTGTTCTGAACATCTCCATTTTGAACTGCTCATGCCATTCCTCTTTTTTCCCTCGACTTTTGCTATTAGTTTAACCCCTTTCTGACTACTCTAGCCAGCCTGCCATCCAGATCCGTCCCTCTTTTACTGAAGTGGAGGCCATCCAAACTATACAGCCCCTCTCCTATAGAAGTTTCCACAAAACCAAAGCCCTCCAACTTACATCATTTAACTAGCAGTGATTTTCTTTCAAAATCTTCTGCCTTCTGTACTCCTTTGCTCAAGGGACAGGAAGGAACACAGAGAAGATGGCTTGGACATTTTTCTTCTTTGGCAAGCTTCTGAGTTCTCTGAAGTCATCTACTACCGTGAGATATCCTGCAACGCAGCGTCATTTGTGCCAATATGAACCATCACCACTGTATCCTTGCCCATTATCTTCAAAAGCCTATCCAATCTTAGAGTGGCGTGTCATACCTTGGCTACAGGAAGGCAGCACGCCATCCTGGTTGTCTGACTGTCTTCTGAAGAATGTTCTTCTGCTTCCTCTGAGTATTGAATCTCCAACAAAGACCATCTCTCTATTTTGGATGGTTGGAGAACTCTTTGCAAGTCAACCTGATCTTCTTAAAAGTTGGGCCAAGCTGACATCTGCACATATGTGCCAGACTGTTTGTTGTCCACGTCAGTGCTGTTCAACTGCAGTAGCAAGATGAGTGGGGTGACATGAGGGGGAAAGGGCTGGGCAGCTAAACAAGAAGTTTCTCTGGCCCTTTAATACTGCACTTCAGCCTCCCTTTGAGGGTTGGAGGGGTGATGGCCATCTGTGCCAGGGCAAGAGGATTTTGCTGCTTCCTGGGAATTCTCCTGCTTGGGGGAGGGAGGCTACGGAAAACCCTGCCCCAATCTGAGCATTTGAGAGACCTGGATCTCCACAGAACCAGAACAGATCTCCAAACTAGGCACTCAATCAATTGGGAGGTACAGGAGACTGCATTTAAGCTTTCCCCTTCTTAGTCTCCTCCATGCTGCACTCTGTGTGGGTGAGCAGGGAGGTAAAGGGAGAGTCCCAGTAATTATGTGGAAAAAGGAATCCCTATGCCAGCGTTTCTCAATTAAATTTCCCTGCGGAACCTTTTAGGCTCCGTGGGGAAATTACACTCATACTCGATGCCCTCTGCCGAAAAATCCGGGACATCTTCCCTTTCTTGGCAGCGCGGAGAACAGCTGCTCTCGGCGGCGCAATGTCACTTTCTCGCGGAACCCTAACAGTGTTCCCGCGGAACACCAATTGAGAAACACTGCCCTATTCTAATAAAGGCAGAGCCCAGGAGCCTGGAAATTTGAAGCCAATTGAAAAAAAAAGTATATATTTGCTCTGTAGCAAGGTGGAGCTGCCTCCTTCTTGAAGCTATAGAGACAGATGCAAAACTGGCAGGTTTTTCAGAGGTGAAGCCACACCTCATCTGTAACCAAATGGTAGTTCTGGTCAGCTTCAAAGACTGCATAGAGCAGAGACATCTGGCTGCCTAGAACAAATATCATGTCTAATGTCATGGATCTGTGGACCTCATTACCAATAATAAGTACAATACAAGTTCCCAGTCTCATGGAAATACATAGTAAAATTTCAGTCAACAATTTAAAAGGTGGAAAAACTTTTGTTTGGAAGACCCTTTGGCCCCATCCAAAATTCACTGACGCCATTACAATTCAAGGGCAATAGTTTTTTAACTTAAAGCTCTTGTGTTGAAAAAAACTGTATTAAGACATTTCTGGGTGCCTAATTGTCTCACTACCCCTATCAATTTATATTATATACTAAGGCTTTTTTAAAAGTACTTGGGGTCCAGAATCTCAGCAATGGCAATTTATGCCAGTCAAGTATCTAGTCCCTTGATGGTTAGAGGGCAACCTTGGCCCATTGCAATAATGTCAACAGATTTCTACAGATTTGTTGTAAGTGCTGAGGCATGGAACATAATAAAAGCAAGACTATAAGGTATAACAATAAGTAAACAAAAATGAGGGGGGGGTATTAAGACTTTTGAGTATACTTTGAATAGTATTAAAGAATTAGCAGCATGGCTGTCTGGAGGAAGAGAACCACAGAGTGGAACATGAGTGAGGGCCCAATATTAAATGCAAACGGTGGAAAAATGGGAACCAAAGATAACTAAGAATATAATGTAATATGTGGGTAACAATACAAATACAAATCAAATCATAAAAGTACAATGATAAATCAGAGTGAAGGGCCTTAATGTCAGATGACATTTTGAACTTGAGATATATCTTGGGTGGAGGTTTACTAACTGCAGACATCTAAAATAGATGAAAAACTGGAACTGAGATTTCATGTAAAAAAATTAAGGACAACTGAATTTTTTTTTTTAAAAAAATCAGACACTTTGTACAGTTCTATGTAGACTGTTACTTATAACAGGCTTGAAAACTTGTTTCTCTCACCAACAGAAGTTGGGCCAACAAAAGATTACCTCACCCACCTTGTCTCGCTTTGAACAGGAGACCAGTAAATTGGTCACTGGTATATCTACACTAGAGCTGGAAGTGTAATTTCCATTTCAGATAGATATAACTATACTAGCTTTGCTTGAGCTAGCATGCTAAAATCAGCAGCATAGTTGTGGCTGCACAGGCAGTGGGATGGACTAGCTGCCCCGAATACATACTTGGGACTAAACACAGAATTGTAGTCAAGGCAACTAGCCCATTCTACCAACTATGGAGCTGCAACTATGTAGCTATTTTTAGCATGCTAGCTCGATCAAAGCAAGCATGGGTATGTCTACTTAAAATTACACCTCCAGCTCCAATGTAGACAAAACCCACGAGAAAATCAAGGCATACACCAGTATTAAATGTGGTATTTGTCAAACCATTATGGATTACATTGTTACGTACACAGAAAATCCCTAGCCATCAACCTCATGTTCACCCACAAGGCCCTATAAACTTATAGAACTTTTGATATAACATTTGTCTTGCAAAGGAATCTTCCCTGCCTTTCTTCCTTCAGTGCAGATTTGCGAGAAAAAAAATGTTTGGAAGATTTAATTAATCTCTCCCTCTTTCCTCTAGCAGAAACAGATTTACATGTAGCAGGACCCTGCCTTTGGTTCTGCAAAATAGTGTGTCCCCCTGCGATGAGGTATACAAATCCCATACTGGGCAACAAGAGATTTAGGAGCTGCTTTAGGCTCAGCCAGCCCTGTGGTGCCACACCTGCAAGAGATGCACAGGCTGGAGGAGGAGTTAAAAGGGAGCAGGACAGCTCATCAGAGAAGGGAGCAGGCCTGCAACCTGCAGCTTCTCGAAGAAGAGCTAAGAGAAGGCAGGATCCCTCCCTACAACTGTCCAAAGATCCCTGAGGTAAGGGAGAATTTTCTTCAGATACACACAGAGAGGGAGGCATTCCCCCCCTCATATGTACTCAGTTTATTTGTGTTAATTCCCCTTGCTTTGTTTATGGACTACCCCTAAAGGGGAGAGACCTAGAACTACAGTGACCAGAGGACCAAGGTGCCAGAGGAGGCAGCCACAGTTCCAAAAACAGAATTTCCACACGTGCCTCACCACAAAGAGGTGCCACACGATGAGCTGATCCCCTTCACACCTTCCTGTACAGACTACAAACTATAGACAACAGAGGGATGGTAAGAAGTGGCTCAGGGAGGGCAATGTTAAGGCACTCTTGAGTGTCAGACCCTTTTATTGCCCTCATAGCGCCCTGGACCAGAGCCTGGGGAAATGGGAAGGCCAGGGCCCCCCTACCAAAACCCTCTCTACAGGTCAAATAACCTAAACCCTGACCACTAGGAGACACTCCCCACAAGCAAAGATCATCAAACCCCCACAGCACCACTACATGTTGTACATGAATATCTTCTGCTTCAAACTTCTACTGGAAACTTTTACTGTGCTGGAGTGCAGCTGATGTCATGCTGCTTAAGTACTGCAGAGGAATCGTCTAGAAAAGCAAGAGGCCAAGGAAAATCCTTGATTCTAGCAATTCCATCTCTAATGTAAAGAATTAAAATGGAGGATCTCAACTGTTAAATGGGAGAGAAGAGTATGATTTTCTTCCTCTGAGGCTATCCACTGATACTTTCCCAATAATGTGTTTATCAGCTATTTCCCACCTATTCTTCCCAGAGACCCCCTACTTCAGTACACTAGCTCTGACCACAACATAATTTCTAATTCTACAAGACACACTTTATACCTCCTCCCTAAAAATATATGCCAACTGGATAATAACTACTGCATACTACCCAAAAAACAGCTAAACCACCTAAAAAACCACATATCCCCTTTAATACTATCCCAAAACCCATACCATCTCACAAAAAGATTCTGACTAATCAGCTGTGTACTGCATTTAGGAATGAATGAGAACTAGTCAAAGATCCCTTGCCCTAAGTAGCATCAGCATCCCCACTCCCACTGACCCTTTATTCTGCATTCAATAGACTAGCTCATTCTGTATCCCTGTTTCTCTACCTCAGCATTTCCATAGCTCCATCCTCTCAAAAGACTGATCATTTACTAGGTCCCATTAATATATATATATATATATAATAATCAGAGCCCCACATATTCCACAATTCTGTCACTGCAGAATCTGCTTCAAAACTGAGCTCCAGAATCTCAGGTTTCATAGGAAAAAATTGTTTCTAGTCCTTGTAATCATGGAAATAATATTGGAAACCATAAACAAATGTAAACTGATGCAGAGAAATGTTCCTGAGTCTGCAAACAGCCAGAAACAATAACTCAGAGGTGTGAACTGCTTCATTCATCTCAATCAGGGTCTTGTAGACTGATCCTGTGGTGGTTAAATTTGGCATCCCAAGTTACCACAGAATTTAGCAATTTTACTATGTAATTTGCAATTCTGCTGCAGCCAACAATCCCATGTAGTTTTGTCTCTCAGTACCGGCAAACCCAAGTTTCATGGGGTTCAAATTTCATGGGGTTGGCCCACAAAAGTCAGATGACTGTCTTAAAATTCAGAAGATTTAACCCCTCCACCCACCCACCCTCTCTCTTCAGGTTTTTTATTTGCCCTCTGGTTTTTGAGATGGTGTACGCTCAGGTCAGATTTCTGAGATTTTTCTCCACAACAAGGGCTAGATACTTTGATTCTTAGAAGAAAGAAGGCTGAGATTATCATCTATCCACTTGACTCCAGAAGCTCAGGCTTTAAGAAAAACTTCATAAAATCATGCAAATTGGCAGCACTGGCTCCCTGACCTGCTGGGAAATGCTTGTCACTGCCTCTTGCCTCCCATTTTTCCTAGTAAGGAAGAGTTAATTGGATTAGTTTATGCTCCCACAGTAGAAGGTTAAGAATGAGAGCTGCAGTCCATCTTGTAACCAGGAAACAGAGGAGCCAGAAATGTAAACTGGCAAAATGGACTGCCTGGAGAACAATGCAGCAGCCATGGCCTGGAAAACCAGGAAGATAAGATGACAAAGCTGGCTAAAAGCTCTCTGGCGCACAGAAAATAAAAGAACGTTCTGAGCCTGACTGCTTGGACAACATAACGGGAGCCCAGGCTTAGGAAGCAGAGCCAGCCCACCTAGAAAGCATAGCGAAAAATCCCATCCTCAAAAATAACCAATAAAATTTATGTTAATGAATATTTCCAATACCAATCCATATATTTTGTGTGGGGATAGGAGAATGAGAATGAATAGTATTTCATGCTAATAGACTAAACGTTTTCACAAAATGTAATTGCGTCACAGAGTACATCATATCCTGACAATGCTTTGGCAAAGATGACATGCACCCTCCCCCTCAAATTACACTTCAGATTCATTTCAGACCCCAGCACACCTACATAGCCATCCAGAAATACCCAAATGTGCTGCTACCTAGCAGGAGGGAAAGAAAGCTCAAACTCACCACACCTAAAGTAGGAAAACTGGGGGAGTGGAGGGGGGAATAAAATCTGAAAGGCAAAAAGCCAAGAGGAAGATGAAAGAGAGGTGTAATTTATTTTAGCATTCAAATGCATTAAGGTATTTCAGAAGTTTTAGTAGGATGATACCTTCTGCTACTTAACATTTGGAATTAAGAACCTTCTAGTTCTACTGGTCTCTTTAGCACTACCCCCATTTCAATGTGAATTAGGAGCCATATATATATCAATCAATCCAGCTTCTCTGCCAGGCCACAGAAAGTCCACCTGAACAGAAATTTGTTAAATTGAATATAATGAGGTTGGATGCCATATTTATTTGCTTCACCCAGCAAAACCTTAAGTACATTGTTGCACTTAATCCTTAAAAGAGGCAAATAGACAATTTATAACCTTATACCAAAAATAAACTATATTCTGTAATCATATAGAAAGTTAACTGATGAATTACTTTTTTCAATTTGTTGATAGCAGTACCCAACTAAATGTCTCTAACACCCATTTTATATGTTTTTCATAACATGTAAATAAGAACATGTAAAATACAACTAACTTTATTTTAAGGGTACCAGCATCCCAAAGCCAAAAACATATTGTTCCATCTGCCCCGGTTGAAGACAGATATCTCTTTGATCCACTGCACAATGGAGAAAACTGGAGGAAAAACAAAAACAAAAAAACAAACCACAGTTTAAAAAAAGTTCTTTGCTCGACCGCTGCTCCATTCTATCAAACAAAATGACCCTAATTATTCAGTCTTCATTGCAAAGTCAAGTAGTACCGACACTACTAAAGGAAAAGTCACACAGCAGGAAAAAAATCACATGGTAGCAACACCAATTGGTAAAATATTGCAAAGTTTGTCAGAAGAATATTCTTCCCAACACAAAAACAATCTTCATGGATGAATCCCCTAGTCCTACAAGTCCACATGCAAACCCAAATATAACAAAAAAAGTTACTTACCTGTACAGTAACTGGAGTTCTTCAAGATGTTTTGTCCTATGTGTATTCCATTCTAGGTGCGCATATGACAGTGATTTCTGCTAGCAGTGTCCATTTAGTTCATGTATGCATCCTATCCCTCCACCCATATACAGTGTGTAAAAAGCAGTGTGTAACCAATTGCCAATTGAGCCCTTTCTCAACCACAGATCCCAAAGAGTATAGGAAGAGGCCAAAGTAGAGAGGAAGAAGGGCTGATCACAGAGTACACATAGGAATAACCCATCTCAAAGACAACAATGAGCTATCTACAGGGATGTGGAAGGCACTAACAGCCATCAGATGTACCCTAAAAGAGCTGAATGAGACCTCCAAGGTCTTTGATGAAAGTATATAATCCCAAATATAGCATAAGAAGAGCAAGTTTTTCTGATCAACAGTAGAAAAGATTCTACAAGAAAAGTGTACAGTACAAAGTGGGAGAGATTTGTGGTTGGGTTGACCGGTGTGAATTTATGCTTCTATAAGTCTCAAATAGTTACTTCTGCTTTTGGACCTCTTGCTCTTCCCAGAACATGGGAATCATCACTAATCCTGATCCATCCAGAAACCACGTGGTTAGGTTGAGGAAGGATGGATCAGGATTAGTGATGATTCCCATGTTCTGGGAAGAGAAAGAGGTCCAAGAGCAGAAATAATCAAATCAGAGGATGAGTGGAGAAGCAATGTAGTTCTGGGAACCAACACAATATGAGCAATGTAGGAGCTACTAAGATAATTCCTGCCTTGTCCTCTCTGATTTTCCTTAATGCCCTCAGAAGCAAAAGAATTAGTGGATGAGCATACATTAACGTCTGTGACCACGAGATTAGAAACATATCAACCAGAGAGTCTGGATTCTGACCCATCCTCCACCCCACAAAAAAAAAAACCTTTGACATTTCTTGTTCCTGTCTGTTGCAAACAAATCTACTGCTGGTCATCCCCACTAGTGGAAAATGAACTGAACTACAGACTTCTGAATCTCCCAATTCATGCTCTGTAGGAAAGTATCTGCTGAGGTTGTCTGCTAATATGCTCTGCAGACCTGGCAGATAAACCACTGACAAATGCAAATGGAGTCTAAAAAGACTCTTTTTTATATATCAATGTCCTGGAGCTCAGAGGAGTTTACAATGTATTGCCTACGAGCACAGAAAAGATGATTGTGCTCTTTCTGCTTGTTTATGAAAAATACTGTAGTCATGTTGGTCATGATCTGACTAGGCTGACCTTGAATCATTGACAAGAAATGTATGCATACGGTGTAAACTGCTCTGAGCTCCAGGATATTGATATATGTAACAGTGACTCTTCTAGACTCAATTTGCATCTGTCATCATCGTTCTTGTTGGAAGGGAACAGAGGAAACTCCTATACAAACTGCACTGCAATTTTTCCACAAATTGAAAGGAAAGAGAATCTTTTGTGGAAATGATGCAATCTTGTCCAGACTGTTTTCTCTCTGGGTGTATACTATCCTCAACCAGCTTACATGAAAAGCAGATGCAGTTTGCCATGCAGTGTCACAGAAGCGCAAGAGATATGTGACTCATTAGACTGAAGCAAGATCTTATAGTAATTTGCGGAATCACTTGAAGTTGGATGATGAGGCTGAACATAGTCTGGAATCTGTTGTGAGGTACTCTTTTGACAGTGGTTCCTAACCTGTGGCCCGGGGGCCAAAAGTGGCCTGCAGGGGCTTTCAAAGTGGCCGGTGGCTCCCCTCCCGCTGGCTGCAGAAGGGAGCTGCTGCCAAAGGACCCAGGCGGAGTGCATTTCCGTGGGGCTAAAAGACCAGTGCAGGCTCCTTGCTGCAGCCAAGGGGATGGGAGATCAGCACTCCCCTTGCGCTCCACATTATCTGTGGTCCTCAAGCCAAAAAGGTTGGAAACCACTGTCTTTCGCTGTCTGGGAATACAGTATCAGGCCAATAAACTCTATATACCCTGTTGGTGTTAAAACTGACTTTTCCTCTTTCACTCTCAAATCGAGAGTCTGGAAAAACTGGAGAACCATTCACATGGAGTTTTGAACTTCTTGATAGGACTTTCTTTTGATTAACCACTCTCCCAGATATGGATAGACTGCTGTGCCCTTTTATCTTAGGAAAACAGCCAACATTTTGTAAACGCCCCGGTGCTGGTGTCAGGACAAAAGGGAAGAATCCTATATAGGTAGTGATTTGGGCCAACCACCAATCTGAAATCTCTTCAGTACAAGATGTATATTTATGTGAAAACAAGGATGCTGGAGGTCAACAGCTATAAACCAATCTCCCATATCTAACGACAGCATTACGGAATTTCAAATGGTGAATGAAGGCCCAGGACTGGCCTCCAAACTCCCTTCTTCTTGGGTACAAGGAAATATTTAGAGTTAGAATTCTTCACTTTGGTGTTAAAGAGAAACATCTTCTATTGCTCCAAAAGGAAAGAGAAACAGGGTTACTTACCAGTAACTGCTGTTCTTCGAGATGTGTTGCTCATATCCATTCCATTATAGGTGTGTGCGCACCCCGTGCACAGATTCCCGGAACTTTTTTCCCTTAGCTAGCTCCGTAGGGTCGGCTCTGGCGCCCCCTGGAGTACCGCGCTCATGCCGTGGTACATAGGGCGCTGCTGACCCTACGGGCCCTCAGTCCCTTCTTTCTGCCGACTCCGACAGTGGTGACGGAGGGTGGGTTTGGAATGGATATGAGCAACACATCTCGAAGAACAACAGTTACTGGTAAGTAACCCTGTTTTCTCTCTTCGAGTGATTGCTCATATCCATTCCATTATAGGTGGTTAAACAGCCATACCTTGGAGGTGGGTAGGAGTCAACGGTGCGTTGCTCTCATCAGGATGGCCCTGCCGAAGCCCGCATCCTCTCTCGCCTGCTGCACGATGGCATAGTGGGACGTGAAGGTGTGGACAGACGACTAGGTCGCTGCTTTGCAGATGTCCTGCAGGGGCACTCCCCCAGGAAGGCAGCAGATGAGGCCTGGGCTCTGGTTGAGTGCGCTGTCACAGCTCCTGGAAGCGGCACCTTCGCCCACTCATAGCAGGTTTTAATACAGGCGGTGATCCAGGTGAAGATGCGCCTGGTGGAGACAGGTGAGCCCTTCATCCGGTCCGCCACTGCCACGAACAGCTGTGTCGACTTCCGAAACGGCTGCGGCCGCTCGATATAGTAGGCGAGGGCTCATCTCATGTCCAGCGAGTGCCATCTCTGCTGCTCCTCCGACCCAAGCAGTTTTGGAAAGAACACGGGAATGAAGATACCCTGGTTATAATGGAACTGGGACACCACCTTAGGCAGGAAAGCCGGGTGGGGTCTCAGCCGCACCTTCTCTTTATAAAAGACGGTGTAGGGGGGCTCCGAGGTTAAGGCTCTTATCTCGAAGACTCTCCTAACCGATGTAATGGCCACCAGGAAGGCTACCTTTCACAAGAAGACAAGCAACGGGCATGTACCATGGGCTTGAAGGGGGGGTCCCATCAGTCTGGCAAGGATCAGGTTCAAGTCCCATGGGGGCACTGGGTCACAGACCTGCGGGTACAGCCTCTCTACCCCCTTAAGGAACCTGACTGACATGGGTTGGGAAAATAATGACCTCCCTTCCATCGGCTGGTGGAAGGCAGAGATGGCCGCCAGGTGCACCTTCAGGGAGGCCAGCGCTAAACCCTGGAGCTTCAGGTGGAGCAGGTACTCCATGATCGCCTGTATAGGTAAGCAGCTCGGTGGGATGCCCCAGGACTCTGCCCAACGGATAAACCGTTTCCACTTGGCCCGGTACACAACCTGAGTGGAAGGTTTTCTGCTGCCCAGCAGAATCTGTTGGACCTGCGCCGAGCAGGCTCTCTCTCCCTCCATCAGTCACAGAGTCTCCATGCCCTCAGGTGGAGGAAATCCAGGTCCGGGTGCAGCAGGCGACCCTGGTCCTGGAAGAGCAGGTCCTAACGCCTCGGTAGTGGCACTGGTGGGGCGATGGACAGGTCCAGCAACATGCTGAACCAGTGCTGTCTTGGCCAAGCTGGGGCAATCAATATGACGTCCATTTTGTCCCTCTTGATCTTCAAAAGGCTTTGGGCAGTAGCGGAATGGGGGGAAATGCATACATCAGGGTACCCGTCCAGTCTATGAGGAACGTGTCGGAGATGGAGAATGGATCGCGACCCCAGGGCAAGCAGAACCTCGGGCACTTCCTGTTCCAGAACGATGTGAACAGGTCCAGTTGGGGAACACCCCACTTGCAGAAGACAACACTTATCACCCCTGGGTGTAGCGACCAGTCGTGTCGGGGTAGAAACAACCTGCTGAGGCAGTCCGCCTCGTCGTTCCTGACCTCCGGGAGGTGAGAGGCAGATATGTGGAAGTCGTGCCTCACCACAAAGTCCCAAAGTCGAATGGCCTACTGGCAAAGGGCCGAGGAGCACGCTTCTACCTGCCTGTTCATACAGAACATGGCCGCTGTGTTGCTCATGAGGACCTGCACCATCCTGCCCCTCAGGAACCTGAGAAACACCTTGCAGGCTAGGCGGACTGCCCTGAGCTCCCGGACGTTGATATGGAGACTCCTCTCCTCCTCCGACCAGAGCCCAGGTGCTCAGGTCGCTGCTGATGTGGGCCCCGCACCCCACCTCCGAAGCGTCCGTAATGAGGGTGACTGATGGGGCCAAGTCTCAGAACGGAACCCCCCTTAGTACTTCCTTGGGAGTCCTCCACCAGTTCAGGGAAGTCAGAACCTGTGTGGGAACAGTGATCACACTGTTCAAGGAGTGCCTGGCTGGTGCATATACCGAGGCTAACCACGCCTGGAGAGGCCTGAGCTTGAGGCGAGCCAGCCTCACCACGTATGTACAGGCCGCAATGTGTCCCAACAGCTGCAGGCAGTGCCTGGCCGTCGTCGTGGGGGACCTGTGAGTTGGTCGATTATGCAAGCCATCACCTCGAAGCGAGGCTGTGGGAGGAAGGCTATGTGCTGCACTGGGGAGAGAGTGGACTTCTGCTCATTGATGAGCAGCCCCAGTTTGATGCATGTCACGCAGGTGAGCGCCAGGCTGTTCCTCACATAGGCCCTGGACCTGCCCCGGATCAGCCAGTCGTCCAGATAGGGGAAGGTCTGGACCCCTCTGCAACGTAGGTGGGTCACCACCATCACCATACATGTTGTGAAGACCCTGGGGGCAGACAAGAGGCCAAAGGGCAGGGCAGAGAATTGATAGTGGCAGTCAGCTACCACAAACTGGAGGAAGTGCCTGCATGTGGGAAGGATGGAAATATGAAAATACACATCCTTTAGGTCGAGGGCGACATACCAGTCCCCTGGATCCAGTGCAGGAATGATGGAGGCTAGGGAAACCATACAGAACCTGAGATATCTGATGAACTTGTTAGGATGGCAAAGATCTAATATGGGTCTCAGGCCCCCCTTTGCCTTGGGGATGAGGAAATACCTGGAGTAGAAACCCCTCCCTATTTCCTGAGGAGGGACTGCTTCCATTGCCCCGAGGAGGAGAAGGGAATTCACCTCCTGAAACACGAATTGTTCGTGAGAGGGGTCCCTGACGAGGGACGGGGTGGGGGGTAGTCTGGGGGGAAGGCCACAAACTGAAGAGCATAGCCCCTGAGAACTGCGCCGAGGACCCAGCAGTCTGATGTAATACTTTGCCACTTGGCGTAGTAGGGCCTGAGCCTTTCTGCAAACGGAAGGGACGGATCCAGAAGAAGGGTACTGGTGCCACCCTCGGGTGAACCATCAAAAACTGGCGCTTGTTGATGGGCCCCTTGGCTGGACGCAGATGACCCCGATCGGTCGCGGCGGCCAAAGCCCCTGTTTCTATCACGGCCCCTCCAGGGCTGGGAGGGCTTGGGCGGTGGCCGGGGGGGGAAGGGGGAAGCTGGGTCTGGTGCTGCGGCCGAGACTGTCACCTCGAGGCCTGCAGGGTATACAGGCCCAACGACCTGAGTGTGGCCCTGGAGTCCTTCAGGGCATGCAGCTTATCATGTGTCTTGTCTGAAAAGAGGCCTGCCCTATCAAAAGGCAGGTCTTGAATAGACTGCTGCACTTCCTGGGATAACCCAGAAGATTGCAGCCACGAACACCCCCGCATGGTGATAGCCGAGGCCATGGCTCTGCTGGCGGTGTCCGCAGCATCGCTGGCAGTCTGCAAGGCCGCCCCTACCACTGTGGCGCCCTCCTCTAGGACCATTGAAAAGTCGGCCGCCTGGTCCTGGGACAGTCCCTCTGCGAAAAAAAGTTCTGGGAACCAGTGCACGGTGGCACACACTCACCTATATTGGAATGGATATGAGCAATCACTCAAAGTAGAAGTAATATTTCTTCTCAGTCTTTTTAGAAGTAGAAGAAATAATAGTAGGAGTATGATATACAGTTTTTGCAGGGCTCCAAGTGAGCATCATTATTCAGAAGTACAATTTGCCCCAGCATAGTAGTGTGAAGGATGTCTTAATAGTTTTGTACAGCCTCTCAGGACTTCCTCTAACGGGATTTGGAACAAACCTCTTCATGAGCTCTTAAAATAATCAGAACATAATGGTCAAGCTGGTATCACTGCCTCCTCAGCAGAAGATGAGGAAAGGACTACAGAGAACGAACCATCTTCCTCCCTGAGCCGGTCTTTCCCTTCAAAGAGCTCCTCCTGATGTTGGGTCTACACAGAAGACTCATAAGGCTAAGCAACTTCTGCTTCTCTCTCTTCATCACTCTCTGAGAGAGTACCTGGAAAGGATGTCCCCTATAAGAGCCCCAACGACACCATAGGGCCTCTGATGCGCACTGTTCCGGTAAAGAGAAGGGATGGAGGGAGATGGATACCAGGGCATATAGGGAGCCTGATAATCCCTATATCTGGAATGACGGGACATCCTAGACCACCTTTCTAAGCCAAAATTTGAGGCTGGGACTGAACAACAGGGGATGGAGCACACGGAATTGCCCTGTTCTGTTAATTCCCTCTGAAGCATCTAGCACTGACCACTGTGAGAAGACAGAATACAGGCTACATGAACCATTGGTCTGACCCAGTATGGCTGTTCTTATGAATAGATTCTAGGGGAATATGTTGGTGAATCTCTCACTTTATTCCGGGAGTCAGACAATTAATATGATACCTCTGATGCTGAAGGAGGAGCAGTGGGAATGGGAGTGAAATTAAGCTGTCCCTCCCTTAAGGTTAGTACCAAGAAGGAGAGTGGTACTGAAGAAGAACCTGAGTTCTGTACCAAAAATATATGTAAACCTCCTGACAGCAAGGGGAATTTGGGCTCAGATATTCACAGGTCCCCCACTATCATGCATTGAATCAGTATTGTGAAGCTGGTTTATACTCTGTACTGTTGATGAAGCACTCAGTACTAATCTGCTTTCTACAATGCATCAGTCAATACCAACGATGTGACAGCAGCTGGTGCTGACAGTGAATATCGTAACAAAAGACTTGGTACTGGGCATGATCATAGGGCCCTATGACATCAGTGCCATAGTGTTGGTTCCACACTCCTTCAGTGCTACATCTGTACCTGCACCAGGTTGTGGAGCTTCGCTCATCTTGAAATGAAGAGGCAATTTCAACTTAAAAACAAAAATAAAGATACAGGATGGGCTTTGCCTCTTGTTTCCTTGGGAGGGTATTTTTGCAGCAACTTTCCCCTGGTTCTTCCTATCCTTCAAGGCAAACTTAACTATTTGTACTCTGGAGCTAACAAAAGTCAAGCTCAATGGAGCACTCTTTGGTCCTTCTGACCATTATACAGGAGTGGGGTCAGATGGGTCCAAATCTGAGACTGCCCACATGGAGAGGCAAAAAAGAAACATTTTTAGACTCATCTCCCTGGAATTGCTTGTTCTTCTGGAAAATAAGCTACAAATACTGCACTTTAGGGGAGTCTCATGTCCCCTCAGAAGAAAAAGACAGCAAGAAGGGTCATCACTGAGAGAGAAGTGCTCGCTTTACAAGTTAAACAATATTTGAAGATGTGAGATTTTGGCATAATCAATTCCCAGCATATTAAACAAAAGAAGGAGGGGTATTAAATGCTTTCTACTACCTACATTAATATACAACTATTTCCAGTGGGCAAACTTCTCTGAAAGAAAAACTATACCAATATAAAATTTAACTTTTCTATTTACAGCAGTTAACCAGCTAAGCTAAAGAGTTATGTCTCAGACCAAGGATGATGAGAAGGAACTGGAATGGTGGCATGAGGACTGCCAGGGTGCAAGCACAGACAAAACAGACACTGATCACAAAAAATCTCCAATCTTGGATGCATGTGCACTTACCAATAGGGACAAGCACCCAAGGAAAGACATTTGCAAATATAAGGAATAGAAACAGCCTTACAATAAGCTCTCTTTTTATAAATGACAAGTGCTGAGAATTATTAAACAAATAATCTAATGAACTTGTACTTTAATGCTTAACAATCTTCTCTCTACCACACCCAATATTTATCATCACTTGTACCTAACTTAGTTGTAGGTCCTGCAAAGACTTATGAACCTAAATTTTATATACAAGTAGTCCTATTGACTTCAGCAGGACTACACGTGCATAAAGAGGAGCACATGTTTTTGCGGGATCGGGGTCTTAGATTGTAAGATCTTCGGGACAGGCATCATGTCTTGAGTCTGTCACACATTTATGACATTGCAAAAAAAAATGAAAGGGATCATTCAATTTTAAAAGTTCCTTGTCCACGCTTTAAAACATTTCCTATTGTTACATATTTCTTATTAAAACAAACGTCACAGAAAAAAATTGTTATTGCTGTAATCCCCTTCCTCACTTATGTGATTTGTAAAAAGACAGAAAGATTGTTACCTGTAGTGATGTTATGGATGCACTGTGACCCTGCAAAACTGCTAAGGGTGCACACGTTCGAAGACACCAAACTCTGATCATTTTATCACAGCTCCCTGCAGCAATCATGGTGTTCTCATAGTTCACAGCCATGTCAGATATTTCAGCTGCATGTCCTCTTAAAGTTGCCAACAACCTTCCATCATCTGTTGCCCAGATTTTTACAAGGCAATCATCAGAACCCTAAAAACAAGGCAGCAATCATCACAACCATATAATTATCTCTTCTGATGCCCCATACCTATGTTATTTAACTACAACAACAAAATTAGTGACATTCATTGTAAACCACTTCTCACTACAGTCTAAATGTTGAGGAAAGCTGCAGAAGAGTGTGTGAGCAGAATACAAAATACGCTAAGTGCCAACAGTATATACAAATTATGCATCTATAAATGTACACACAAGCCCTGCAGCAAGCTGGATCTAAATTCTTCACCAAGGTCTTTTAGTTTATGCAAAACTCCAGGGCAGCAAAACGTAGATACTGAAAACAGCCTAATTTATATTTTAAAACTAAGGTCTATATTTAATATGAAAATGAATAATGAGTCAGTGCATTGTATTTATTTCATATTAAATTCAATATTTTATGCTACACCAGTATTTTTATTCTCTCCTCCCACCAGCTAGTCCTTCATGCACTCCCAACGTAGGAAATGATAGTGTGTATCTTCATAATATATTTCCTCACCTTTCCTGTATGCTTTAATAAGCAGTGAAACAGATAACTTCTACAATTTAAAAAATTGGTATCTGTATTAATGCCCATTGAGATGAATGGGGCAATTCACAACTCTCAGAGCTGTTCCAAGTTCTCTGCAAACTCAGGCAGACATTTCTGCCCTAGTTACATTCAATTCACGTTTTGAAGGTTTCCTTTGCAACCATAACAAATTTTTTGTTTGTTTTAAATGAAATCCAAGACCCTGAGAACAACTGAAAGATCTGTCCATGCCTTCCCAGCTTGTCCTTTGTAAACCCTTGAGAGGGGAACATTCCAATCTAGCATTTCAGAACCACTGCTTCAGGCTCTCTGCAAACTTGGGAAGACAGCATTGCACCTGTTTGTATTCAATTTCACATTTTTAAGATTTTCTGTGTTTGTCCCTTATGGATGAAATTTTAAAATATTTTAAATTTAAAGTCTGGAGCACAAAGATGTAGATAGGTCACTGCAATCAGACACTTCGGTACTTTTGAAAATCCCACTAAGTGCCCATCTGCACATTTGAGCACCTAAATACCTTTAAAAATTGGGCCCAATATGACGTCCTTAAAGTCACACAGGAAGTCTGTGACAGAACAGGGAATTTGGCCCCTATTTCCAGAGTTGTAGGGCCTCCCCATTGGGACCATTCTTCCCTTCCATAGGAATACACACCCCAGCAAGTTAAAAACCACACCCCAGAAAGTTAACTAATGTTTTATGAGACCATGGATAAAGTCATACATTTGCCATCACCATTTTTTTGTAAAAACTGAACAGGTTCCAGTTGTAACTCAGTTAAAAAAAATCCAATTTGTTGCAGCACAACTATGAGGTTCAGGTTTATGCTGGCACATAGATATAATTCATTAAAAGGGATTGCAAGAGAAGAAGGTACTATGGGCCTTGAGCTCTGATATCACATGCTATTGTGCCATGCCCGCAAGTTAGATTTATAGAATGACAGCAGCCAAGGAAGAGCCTACTCACTCTTCCCATCCAAACAATATGTAAAATGTAATGTGATATGCATGGGATGATTTTTTTCTCTCTACCATTATTAAAACAGAAACTGGAATGATTTGGATGATGTCCTAGAGACAGGAGAAGGGATGAAATATTGTAAGAAAATTCCCTGACAGTTGGAAATGACAGTTAGAAAAGGAGGACACCATGAAAATGCTACCATAACAGCAGCAGCAGGGTGCCTTGAAGTGGTGGTAACGGAGAAAAGTTTAATATGGGCAGGGGAAGTCTGAGAAGAATAAGTCAAGGAAATGAGATAAAAACTAAAGAAGAGAAAAAGGAGAGTGCAAAAGAGACCAGCAGTACATGGGAGATCAGCTCTGTCTATAAGTAAGTTACAAGGGTACCCTGGGTCCTTAGACTCACAACTCCTTCCTCTTGGTTGAGGAAGGGATTCCACCGCTCTCCTTTATGATGCTGTGCTGAGATTCAAGCATATTTCTCATCCCACCAATATCCAGATTCCAATCCCGTTCCACACAGCCTCCCTTGAGCCTTGAACGCATACACTTCTTTCCCTTGGTTCTGGGGCCTCACAGCCCTCCTTGGGCTGTGCTATGATTCAGGCAGGCTTTCCCAACTCACCAGTCTCCCTTCTGGTTCCCAACCCCAGAAACCTCTCTCTCTGACTTGATGCTCTCCTATACATCCTCCAGACTGTCTGCCCTGTGTCTCTTTCTTGGAGTCACCCAACAACTGAGTTTTATCATGTTAAGGAGGTAACTACATGATTAACACCTGAACCCACTGCCTAACTAGTCTACTACTCCCTGGAATAGCAGTTTCCTTAAAAGGGCGATGTCATGGAATAGGGATGGATTGGCTGGCCCTCAGTCCCATTACCCCTTCAAGGGGACAGCCCAGCCGGTTACAGGCTGCCATTTCCAACAAGCTTACATATGACCAGTGGTACATATACCACAGTTTGGGAACCCATGCACGAGAAAATTCTCCCCTCCAGAACTTGAAATTGAACCAGGATTCCCAAATCTTGAAATTCTTCTGTTGCTGTCTGCAAATAGCTATGAAAACCACTGGCAAAATGTGTGTTTTATCTCCCCCTCTAGTGGTTGGTTCACAGAGGTTGACAACCTACAACTGTTATCAGTTACTAAGAGCTTGGTGGCAGATGTCTGTCTATAAGTCTAAAGGTTCCAATCCTGCTGAGTGTGTTTAACTTCACACAACATTAGTTAATGAGGCTTCTGTCTTTAGAAACTGATGGCTCTTTGTAGAAATTGAAAGATTTGTAGTAAATTAGGAGGATGCATGAAAACAATAGACACCTTAGAGAACCGGATTCCATCTTTGCCACTACTGCAATGTTCGATGTGATGCTGGACAAGTCACCTAAGCAAACTTTTCACATTCCTCATTTTCTGAGGAAATTCCAAATTCAGAACCCAGAGTCTGATATGCAGAACTACTAAGCACTCACAGAAAAATGAAGTCAATGATAGCTCTGCTCTGAACATATGAAATATTTTATTATACTAAATACTCGGAAAAAAATCAGGCCTAGATATCTCATGTTGGGCATCAAAAATTAGTGGATACTTGATTAGTCTCTCTGTGCCTCTATTTTCCATCTGTGAATTGAGGTTAATACCAACTTATCTAACAAGCGTTATGATGTAGCATCTGAGTGTGGTCCCGTGAAATCAAGTCTGGACAGTCCAGGACTGCCCAAGGAACCTGCCACTACCAGGCCCAGCAACATGCCAAACCAGAGTTGATGGGGCCATGCTGGAGTGATAAGTATGACCCGTGCTTTGTCCCTCTTGATGTTTATGAGGACTTTGTGGATGAGAAGGATCGGTGGAAAGACATACATTAGGCCACCAAACTACTGCAGGAGGAATGCGTCGGGAAGCGAGCCATAGTTGAGCTCTTGGAGGGAGCAGAAACGGTGACATTTCCTGTTCTGCTTGGTAGCAAAGAGGTCCACCTGAGGAGTTCTCCACCTCTGGAAGATGACCTTGACTATCTCTGGGTGCAGGGACCACTTGTAGTGAGAAGAGACGGACCTACTGAGGTCATCTGCCAACATGTTCTGGACCCCTAGGAGGTGTCAGGCTTCGAGGCGGATCACATGTTACATGCAGAAGTCCCATAGGTGGAGTGCCTCTTAGCAGAGTGCTGAGGATCTCGTTCCTCTGTGCATGCTGCTGACATAATACATTGCTCTTGTATTGTCTGTCAACACCTGCACTGCCTTTTCTGACATCTGGGGAAGGACCACTTTGCAGGCTAGTCAAATTGCTCTGAGCTCTCTGACATTTATTTGTGATGTCAGCTCCTCTACTTACCAAAGGCCTTGGGCCCTGAGGGAGCCAAGGCAGGTTCCCCACCCTAAGCCCAAGGCATTGATAACAAAGAGAGCGCTGGGCAGGATTCGTCCACCATGCCAATATAGGTAAGTACTCAAGTCAGGATAGTAAGGATCATGTCCAGGTGTGTCTTGCTAGGGAATAAACTGATGCTAGTCACATTTGGAGGTGTCCGAGGTACAGTCTTCCATATTGTACCATGTAGGTAAATGTTGCCATGGGACCTAGCAGTCAACGGCAAACTCTCGCTGTGGGTGAGGGGGTGAGCTGTAACTTGGGCGATCAGCTCTGACATGGATTGAAGTCTGGCTAGAGGAGAAATGTTCTAGCCTGGGTGGAATGGAGGACCGCCCTGATGAACTCTATCCTTTGCACTGGTACTAATGTAGATTTCTGTTCATCAACAGGCCCAGCTGTCGGCAGGTGGCCCATATTATAGTGATACAGTGCCAAACCTGAGTTCTCAAGCGACTCTTGATGAGCCAGTCATCAAAGGAAGGGAAAATTTGTATTCCCTGATGTATGAGGTAGGCCGCAACTACCACCATACATTCTGTAAACACTCTTTGTGCCATTGACAGGTCCAATGGAAGAGCCGTGAATTAGTAGTGGTTGTCTCCCACCATGACTGTGAGAACTGTCTGTGGCCCTGAAAAATGGAAATGTGTGTCCTTTAGGTCAAGAGTGACATACCAATGATGAGGTGACATACAGATGATGGAGGCCAGGGAGACCATACGGAACCTCAGCTTCTGGAAATATTTGTTGAGGTGATGTAGGTCTAATATGGGCCATAGCCCTCCTTTGGCCTTTGGGATTAGAAAGTAACGGGAGTAAAACCCTTTCCCTCTCAGTTGCAGAGGACTTCCCCCTACAGCACACACCCGTAGGAAAATTTGCACCTCCTAGATGAGAAGTTGCTTGTGAGAAGGGTCCCTGAAGAGGGTCGGGGGTGGGAAGGAGTGAAATAAAGTGAAGGGAGCATCCCACTACAATGCTATTTAGCACCCACTGGTCCGATGTTATAGCCACCCAAGAAGGGAGGTATGATAAAAGTCAGTTTGAAAGGAAGGGGAGGTTTGGATCCGGAGTCAAGTCTGCTAGGCCATCCACGGCACACCCTCCAAAGGCCTGCCTGCCCCCTTGTGGGTAGCAGCTTGAGCCCGACTGGGAAGTGGTGGCAGAGGGTTGACCTTGACAATACTTATAGCCTCTGTTCTTTTTCCTGTAGGGCTGACTCCTAGCCTGACCCACGAACTGCTCTCGTTGCTGGGGCCTGAAATGCTTCCTGGAAGCAGTTGGAGTATACAGTCTCAAGGAACGGAGTGTGGCGCCAGAATCCCTTAGTCTGTGCAGCCTGGCATCCATTTGATCAGAAAACAGTGCTGCACCATTGAAAAGGAGGTCCTCGATGGACTGTTGGACCTCCACAGACAGGCCAGATAACTGCAGCCATGAGGACCTTCTCATTGAGATGGCTAAAGCCATTGTTCTGGATGCCAACTTGACAGCATCAGAGACTACCTGTAGAGAGGCTCAGGTCACTATCTCACCCTCCTCCAATATGTCCACAAATTCCTGCCTGGATTTCTGTGGCAAGGAGTTGGCGAATTTGGCCATGGAATGCCATATATTATAGTCATATCTCCCCAGCAAGGCTTGGTGGTTTGATATGCGGAGCTGGAGGCTACCGGTCGAATAAATCTTTCTGCCAAAGAGGTCAAGCATCTTTGCATCTTTATTTTTGGGGCCTGAGCTGGACAGCCCCTGCGCCTCTCTCTTTTGTTGGCAGTTGACACTACCAACGACCCCAGGGATGTGTGAGAGTACAGATATTCAAACCCTTTGCCATCCACATAATATATTTTCTCGGCTCTTTCAGATGTAGAGGGCAGAGAGGAAGGGAATTGCCACAAGCCCATGGCAAGCCCGAGAGGAAACCTAGTCGTGATTGGGTTCACTTGGCACCTGGGTAAAGTGATCTCCTCTCCTTCTGAATCCGAGGGGTCCTCTCCTAGCGCCCACGACAGTGCCAACCTCAACTCCATCTCTTTAGTGCACTGGTGCCGGGACTCAGTCAATCCGTACCAAGAGTCCGGGGATTGACGATGGTATTTCGAAAACTGGTAGCAGCATTCCGGAGACTGACTACATGGTTCCGGGGATCAGTGCTATGCATCCGGTGACCAGTACCAAGAGTCCAGTTGTTGATGGTGGTTCTCTAGGGACAGTAACAAGGTGATGGTGAGTGCTGCTGGGGCATCGGTGACTGATGGGGTGCCAGAAAACGGTGACAATGCATTGGGGATCTGTGCAAGGGCTTGTCCCTGGAATGCATTCTTAGCCAGCTATCCCGGCAAGGGATGTCAACATGGGGGTCTCTCCTCTCTGGGAGTGGGCGGCACCAGGAGTGACTAAGTCCTTAGCCACTTAGAAGGCCTTGGGCCTGCATGGTACCGTGAGGTACCGGGTCTCCCTACCATTGCCAGAAGTCAGAGGCAGGTCCTGGGGAAGACTGGGAGCTTTAATGGGTGAGGCTGTAGCCAACCCTAGTTCCAGGGATGATGAGGCGCCTGGAACAGGTCTCATCTCATCCCCTGCTCCCTGTTTGTCCTTCTTGGGGCCAGGGAGCACCCTCTTCCAGTGCGCAACTTCTTATGGCGCTTCTTCGGCACTGGGGATGGTGACCAGTGCCAGGATGAACTCAGAGTGCTGGCAGGGCACTCCGAGTCAATGCCAAAGTGCTGGGTGCAGAGTCTGAGCGAACCGGCTCAGAGTCTGGTCTAAGAGCGAACTCCATCAGGAGTATTATTAAATCTGATATCCCAGTCCTTTTTTGTCCAGGTCTGAAGTTGGTGCAGATCCTGAGCTTATCTCAAACATGGGTCTCACCCAAGCACTTTAAACAGCTTTGGTGAGGACCGTTTACTGGCATGGGCTTCTTACGTGAAGCACATGGTTTGGTCCCTGAGGCTATGTCCCCATGGCACTAACTAACAAACTACCAGACCTACAGATACCACTGAGAAAAAAATATCTGGCACCACTGCACGTGGCGCGCACACACCTGACATGACATGGAACGGACAAGCACTCGAAGAAGTATCGCACAAGTCACCAGGTGCATTATAAAAAGAGAAAGAAAGGGCATTTCACTTTTCTTTGAAAGACCAGGTATAGGTAACTGTCAAAGGCAGGAGGAGAGCAGACTACAGGAATAGTTTGTTTGTTCCTTTGTATCTACCGTTGTTAATTTTAAGAACACTGAAATCAACACTGAATAGAGAATTTACTGAATAGAGAAATTACTTTTCAGTATATTTAACTGTATGTCAGGGATTTCTCTCCCCCCTCATTTACATATATATGGTATCTCTTCTATATTCTACGGAGGAAGTGGGTTTTTGCCAACGAAAGCTTATGCCCAAATAAATTTGTTAGTCTTTAAAGTGCCACAGGACTCTCACTGTTCTTCTATCTCTTGTAACTCATATCTATGTCATGTACAGTTTCTGTCAAGTATAGTTAATGGCATGATAGTGCTGGAAGCAATGTCTATAGCTAAGGCTGCCAAATGCTTTCCATTACATGACACTGTTTTCAGTGTCTTATAAACTTTCCCAAAATTAAACTATTCAGTCTGAAATTTTCTATGCCGGTGTATACTTCAAGCTGAACGTTTTTTAAAAAAAGATTTCAGCAAAAACAGGTCAGCACTTTCTGAAAACAAAGTTGGGGAAAAACAAGTTGTCTTGCCCATACTGATTTTTTTTTAAGACGCTCTAGCCACTCCATGCTTTGGAGCAGGGGCTTGAATTTTGGCTCTGTGTGTGTGTGTGTGTGGGGGGGGGGGGGGAGGAGGAGGAGGAGAACCTGGGTGTCAGGGATGTGACTTTTGCTAACCCTATGAAAAACAGCCCAAATCTGGCCAAATTATAATTCTCTGAGAAATCTCAGTTTACACATGCTCAGTAGAGATTTGTTAGAGTTTGGCAGCTGAATTAGCCAAAGATTGCAACTTTACCAAGCATGCTTCATCCCTGGGCTACAGGGGCTGAGCAGAACTTTTCCTACCTTTTCTCCTTCCAGCAACCAGAGGCTATTGTGGCAACAAAACAGTGTAAAGGAATTACAGAATACTATATCCAAGCTGCTGAAGATACCACCCAAAAATGCAGAGAAAAGTATATGGAAAATTTTGCCAACTGCTCAAACAGAAGTAAATGAAGATGAAAGTTTCTTTTCTGCAAGTGTTCCAGATATCTCATTCATGGATGGTCAGCACACTAAAACTTCATAGGGAAAAAAGAAGACCTAACCATCCTCCAGTCTGACTTAGAAGTTCAAAATTTCTTCTGCAGCCACCAGCTGCCACCTAGCTAGCTGACCGAAAAGGACATCTGATGCGCCATGTTCTCAACAATACTCAGTAGAATTCTCAGGAAGAGTGTGTCTCTACACTGGCATCTAACTACTACATATATGTTGTAACTGAGAAGAACTTTGATTAAAATATACTGCCCGTTTTACACAAGAAGGAAGTTTACTGAGGGATTCAGAATTTACAAGAATAATTGAAAGGGGACAGGGAATCATAGCACTGAAAGGGACCTCAAGAGGTCATCTAGTCCAGTTCCCTGCATTTAGACCAGGACTAGATATTATCTAGACCATCCCTGACAGGTGTTTGTCTAACATGCTCTTAAAAATCTCCACGATGAAGATTCCACAACCTCCCTAAGCAATTTATTCTAGGGCTTAACTACCCAGACAGTTAGGAAGTTATCTCTAATGCCCAACCTAAACTGCCCTCGCTGCAATTTAAGCCCATTGCTTCTTGTCCTATCCTCAGAGGTTAAGGAGAACAATTTTTCTCATTCGTCCTTGTAAAACAAGGTTACTTACCAGTAACTGCTGTTCTTCAAGATGTGTTGCTCATGTCCATTCAATATCATATCCCCCCTCAGTCTTCTCTTCTCCACACTAAACAAACCCAATTTTTTCGATATTCCTTCACAGGTCACGTTTTCTAGACCCTTAATCAATTTTATTGCTCTTCTCTGGACTTTCTCCAATTTGTGCACATCTTTCCTGAAATGGGGCACCCAGAACTGGACACAAAACTCCAGTTGAGGCCTAATCAGCACACAGTACAGCAGAAGAATCACTTCTCATATCTTGCTTACAACACTCCTGCTAATACATACCAGAATGATGTTTGCTTTTTTTACAACAGTGTTACACTATTGACTCATATTTAGCTTGTGATTCACTCTGACCCCCAGATCCTTTTCTGTAGTACTCTTTTCTAGGGATTCATTTCCCATTTTGTATGCATGCAACTTATTGTTCCTTCCTAAGTGGAGTACTTTACATTTCTCCGTATTGAATTTCATCCTATTTACTTCAGATCATTTCTCCGGTTTGTCCAGATCATTCTGAATGTTAAACCTATCCTCCAAAGCACTTTCAACCCTTCCCAGCTTGGTAACATCCACAGACTTTATAAATGTACTCTCTATGCCTCCCCGCTGAATTCCTTCTGTCTGGCTGCAATGATTGGGGGGGAGGGGGGGGTTGTTGCTGGCAGAGCAGCCAGGACCCACCATGCTTGAGGAGAGGCAGGACTCTAAAAATCAGTGCCTTCCGGTTTGGCCTGCACTTAGCAGGCCACCCACCGTGACTTAGCTGCCAGACCATGTGCTTCAGCATACAGTGATAGATTCATCTACATTAGTGCTTTGTCTGTTAGTGTGTGACATACTGTGAGTAATTTGTACGTGTAAAACAGTGATGTAAAAATGATCACAGTAGCATCAAAAGAATCAAAAAAATTAAAGTCAGAGGACAGTGCAGCTGCAAATGTATCTTGCCATGAGTTTAATAGCGAGTGGAAAGAATATATGTTTACTATGGGAGGTGGCAGAAAATCAGTCTGTTTGGGTTTGTGGGTTTTGTATTTCTGTGTTGAAAAAATACAACTAGGAGTGACATTACAGCACTAATCACACAGACCTTGATGCGAAATATCCGATCCGCTCTCATGTACAGAGGGAGTATGTTGCCAGGAAAGAGAGTGCACTGAGCAGTCAGCAGTCATTATTTGTGAATGAACATGATCAAAACAGAAGTACAGTTGTTGACTCCTATGAGGTGGTCTATTGTTGGACAGAAAAAAGGAACCTTTTACAGATGGAGAGGAAATCGCGAAGCCCACCCTAAAAATAGCAGCCAGAATATTGGGCAACAAGCAGGTTGAGACCAAATTTAAAGACATACCTCTGTCAAATAACACTATCACAAGACACGTTGAACAGCTTGCTGAGAATGTCAAGGATCAAGTGGCTTTTCATGCCTCAAATTGCAAGTTTTCTTCACTGGCTATGGATGAACCTAACGATATCTCTGACATGGCACAGGTTGCAATTTTTCATCGAGCTGTGAGTGAAAATTTTGAGGTCATTGAAGAGCTGCTCACAGTCAATGCACGGCCCCATAAAAGGGACAGATTTTTTTTGCTGCCAGAAGATATGTATGGAAAGAAATAATCTGGACTGGGGAATGCTGGATAGCATCTGCACAGACGGTTCACTGACACTGACAGGCAGCCATGTTGGGTGTCTTTCTCTGTTGGAGCAGTTCCTTGAACAACCACTGTTAAAGTACCATTGCACCATTCATCAAGAGGCATTGTGTGGAAAAAGTTTGAATCAAAAGCCTGTGATGGATGCAGTGCTGAAATGTGTGAACAAAATTTGAGCCAGGACTTTAAATAGGCAAGAATACAGACAGTTTCTTCTTGACACAGATGAAGAGTATGGTGAACTGTTGCTGCACTGTGAGGTCCAATAGTTATCAAAAGGTAAAGTTCTTTCTCGTTTCTGGGAATTGAAGAATAGTGTGCTTCAGTTTCTGACAGAAATCAGTGAGTTACCAATGCAGACAGTGACCGGCTGAATGACTTGGCATTCTTAGTCGATATTACTGCTCACCTGAATACTTTGAACCTGAAGCTTCAGGGAAGCAACAAACTTCACAAATATGTGTAATGATGTTGCTTCCTTTAAAATGAGGCTGAGGCTGTTTATTGGTCAGCTAGCTTACAGAAAGATTGACAATTCTGAGTATCTGAGAGAGAGATCTGTGGACAATGGACTTGATACAGACAAGTATGAGAGTAAAGTTGAGGCACCATTGGATATTTTTCAGTCCCAATTTAGTCAGTTTGAAGCAGAGGAGAACAATGTGGCTCTCTTTACAAATCCATTTACATTTCCCACTGACAAGATCAGTTCACTAGAGGAGAAATAGCACCTGGAAATTATAGATCTGAAGTGCAACACTGCCCTGGAGAGCTGATTTACAGAACTTCCAGCCCTTCCCAATGCGGCAGATATGATTTCATTTTGGCAAATACTTCCAGTGACTGAATTCAGACATTTGCTTTCTTTTGCTCAGCATTATGTTTGTCACTTTGGTAGTATCTACCGGTGCGAGCAAGCATTTTCTGCAATGAAACTGATCAAAAACAGAAATCATGCCTACCTTACAGACACAAATTTGAGTGGTTTGATGATACTGGCAACTACTAACCTGAAGCGAGACATCAACAAGTTAGCTAGCTTCTGGTCTTCAGCAACAGAAGTCAAATTAGATTAGAGTTGCGTAAACTGGACATACGTTGTAACTTTGCGACTGTTTTTAATAGCTTAATTTTTTTTTAATTTGCTTTTCACTAAATGTTTACTTTAAATATGTAGTGATTTGTAGTCCTTAATGGTGTATATGTCAATACATTTCTTAGGAGTTGATAGACTGGTGGCTCTTCAGAGTTGTAAAAATGGTATTTGTGGCCCTTGAGCCAAAAAGGTTGGGAACCATTGCACTGGAGGGTAAAGATAGGATACAGAGTGACCTGGACAAATTGGGGCCAAAAGAAATCAGATGAGGTTCAACAAGGACAAGTGCAGAGTCCTGCAATTAGGATGGAAGAATCTCATGCACTGCTACAGGCTGGCGAACGACTGGCTAGGCAGCAGTTTTGCAGAAAAGGGCCTGGGGGTTACAGTGGACAAGAAGCTGGATGTGAGTCAACAGTGTTCCCTTATTGCCAAAAAGGCTAATGGCATATAGGGCTGCATTAGCAGAAGCATTGCCAGCAGATATAGGGAAGTGATTATTCCCCTTTATTTGGCACTGGTGAGGCCACATTTGGAGTATTGTGTCCAGTTTTGGGGTCCCCACTACAGGAAGATTGTGAACAAATTGGAAAGCTCAGCAGATGGCAACAAATATGATTAAGGGATTGCACATGATTTATGAGGAGAGATTGAAGGAACTGGGCTTCTTTAGTCTACAGAAGAGAAGAATGAGGAGGGATTTGATAGTGGCCTTCAACTACCTAAAAGGGGGTTCCATGGAGGATGGAACTAGTCTGTTCTTAGTGGTGGCAGATGACTGAACAAGAAGCAATGGTCTCAAGTTGCAGTGGGGGAGGTCTCTGTTGGATATTAGGAAAAAACATTTCACTAGGAGGGTGGTGAAGCACTGGAATGGGTTACCTGGGGGGGGGGGGGGGGGGGGCAGTAGAATCTCCATCCTTAGAGGATTTTAAGGCTCAGTTTAACAAAGCCCTGGCTGGGATGATTTAGTTGGGGTTGGTCCTGCTTTGAGCAGGGGGTTAGACTAGATGACCTCCCGAGGTCCCTTCCAACCCAAATCTTCTATGATTCTATGAACCACTGATAACTACTCTCTGGGAGTGGTTTTCCAACCAATTATGCATCCATCTTACTGAAGCTCCATTTAAGTTGTATTTACCTAGTTTGTTTATGAGAAGCTCATACGAGACAGTATCAAAAGCCAAGATAAACCACATCTACCACTTCCCCCCAACCACAAGGCTTATCCTGTCAAATCCTGTTATCCTGTCAAAGAAAGCTATCAGATTGGTTTGACATGATTTCTTCTTGATAAATCCGTACTGACTTATCCGTACTGACTTGTATTATCTTCTAGGTACTTGCAAATTGACTGCTTAATTATTTGCTCCATTATCTTTCCGGGTACTGAAATTAAGCTGATTGGTCTGTAGTTTCCCGGATTGTCCTTATTCCCCTTTTTATAGATGGGCACTATATTTGCCCTTTTCCAGACATGATAGGGTAGTCCATAACAAACTACAGAGTGATGATCACAGTCAGAGTGGAAGTCTGGTTGATCTAACAGTAAAATCAAAAAAGGATTGATATGCTGTGAAACCTATTACTTCACCAACATGAGGATGAAGAATCATAATTTTGAGTTTTCAACCTTATCTACCATTAAAAATAGAAGATCTAGATTTCTACCTGAAATCTACATTTCTAATAGAGGTTCTGTCACAGTTAACTGCATCAAGATGTCAGAATGTTGTAGAAATAAAATAATGGAAGACAGGATAGCTGAATTTGTAATTCTGAAAATTTTAAAATACAACAGAACCTCAGCGTTACGAACACTTCGGGAATGGAGGTTGTTCATAACTCTGAAATGTTTGTAACACTGAACAAAATGTTATGGTTGTTCTTTCAAAAGTTTACAACTGAACATTAACTTAATACAGCTTTGAAACACTACTATGTAGAAGAAAAATGCTGCTTTCCCCTGTTTTTTTAGTAGTTTATGTTTAACACAGTACTATACTGTATTTGCTTTTTCTCTCTCTCTCTGCAGCTGCCTGATTGTACTTCTGGTTCCAAAGGAGGTATGTGGTTGACTGATCAGTTCATAACTCTGGTGTTCGTAACTCTGAGGTTCTACTGTACTTTGGACTTCTATTCCATCCATCTCAGTATTAAGTGAGCAGGTCTATCCAAATTAAAATTGGTTTGGTCAAACTTCATAATAAATTCTGTAAAATCAAAGATTGCTAAAAATTATCCTACTTGATATTCCCATTTACACATTCAAGGATTGCAATAGCCTATAGAGGATATGCCGATACAAAAAAAATACTCACAAGCCACACAGCAGCAAGTCTGAGAGCCAGGGGTCCATTGAGTCAGGCTCAGGGTCTGGAACTAAAAATAGCAAGGTAGGTATTTAGGCTCAGGCTGGAGACTGAGCTCCAAGACCCTCCCTCTACTCATGGGTTTCCAGAGCCCAGACTCCAGCCTAAGCCCAAACTTCTACACTGCTACTTTTAGCCCTGTAGTGCAAGCTCTGCAAGCCCAAACCAGCTAACCATGGTTCTGTGACTCTCTGCCACAGGTCTCATTTTGCAGTGTAGATGTACCCAGAGTCACAATGCAACCTCACATTCAGCTGATTATCCGCTATGATCCCCACGTCTCTTTCAGAGTCAGTGCTTCCCACAAAAGGTTCTACAATCCTGTAAGTATAGACTGCATTCTTTCTTCCTAAATTATATTTGACTGTATTGACACACATATTGATTGTGCCCAGTTTACCCAAATGATCCAGATTTATCTAACATGAACCGCCCTCCTCATTATTTACAAGGGCCTCAATCTGTGTGTCACCTGCAAACTTTATCAGTAATGATTTTATGTTTCCTCCAGGTCACTGATAAAACTGCACAGGACCAAGAACCAATCCTTCCAAGCCTTCACAAGAAACACACTCACTGGACGATTATTCCCTGTTTACAATTATATTTTGAGATTTATCAGTTAGTAATCAATCCATTTAATGTTTGACATACTTAAGCTTATTTATTCCTCATAGTACATGAATTTTGTGTTTAATTTCAGCCAGGATTAGAACTGAAGGCCTCCTGACTTTCAACCCTGTGCTCAGCTCTCCAGAATGTCTTATTGGTAGAAGTGCCGGGCATCTACATCTCCCATTGACTTCAGTTGCAGGGGAAGGTGGGAAGGAAGGGTGCATATGTGGAGTCATTTCAAAGAACTCTGGTTACAAGTAAATAACCTTCATTCCTTCGAGTGGTGCTGCATATTCCCACTTACGGGTAATTTGAAAAGCACTGCTGAAAACCCCGGAGGTGGGAACAGAATCCTAACTGAATAGCAACTCTAACACTGCTCTGACAAATATGGCATCCACTCTAGAAGCAAGATTCAGCACATAATGTTTAGTGAATATGTACACTGACTTCCATGCAGCACCCTTGCAAGGTTCCCTAATAGGAACAAGTTTACGTGACGCAAAAGATGTTGCTGAAGCTCTAACAGAATGAGACCGTATGACAGGCAGTTCAGGAATTTAAGCGAGCTCGTAACACTGAGCATTGCATTGTTTTAGCCCATCCTGAAACAGCCTGAACAGAAGAGCAGTGTGGTTTCAGACCAGGTGGCAATACTACACACATGATTTTTGTCATAAGGCAGGCCCAGGAAAAATGTTTAGAGCAAAACATGGACCTGTATGCAGTCTTCATCGACTTGCTCAAAGTTTTGAGAATATCAAAAAAGAAGGTCTCTGGGCTATTCTACATAAACTGGGCTGCCCAAGAATGGTCATACAAATCCATCCATCTGTTCCACAACCATATGACAGTGCTAGTGCTCTCCACTGGTGAATCTTCTGCCGCATTCGAAATCTCAAATGTAGTGAAGCCTTGTTCGAGGGCTGTTCAATCTGTTTGCCAGTGTCCTAAGCCACGCCACAAGGGACTTGGATCAGGGGATATACATTCGTTACCAACTCGATCACTTTCTCTTTGATCTTCAAAGACTTAAAACTAAGACCAAGACGCTGGAGAGACTTCTCTTCGAGGCACTTTTTGCAGATAACTGAGCCCTGATGGCCCATAGACAAAACGACCATTAATTCATCATTCATAGATTTTCTGAAACATCACTGCTTCTTGCCCTTACCATCAGCCTCAGGAAGACAGGTCTTGTTCCAACCAGCACCTCATTCCAATGCCCCAGTGCCAGCCATCTCCACCCAAGGCACACAGCTGAAAAATGTGAATCAGTTCAAGTATTTGGGCAGTATCATCTCTAGTGATCATTCTTTGATAAACAAATCATCCTTGACCAACACAACATTCATCTCCCACCAAATTGAAGATCTACACAGTGCAGTGGCCTTAGCATATCTCCTCTATGGTACTGAGACATGGACTCTTTATAGATGGCACATGAAACAGCTTGAGCATATACTAGCAGGACAGAGTGACCAATACTAAGGTTCTTGAGAGAGCAAACACATCCAGCATCAAGGAAATGCTACTGAGAGCACAACTTAGGTGGACTGGACACGTCATCAGAATGGAAGACTTGCACCTCCCAAAAAACAAGGCTACTTACCAGTAACTGTTGCTCTTCGAGATGTGTTGCTCATGTCCATTCCAATATAGGTGAGTGCACGCCAGCGTGCATGGTTTCCGGAACTATTTTCCCCTTAGCAGACCCCGTAGGGTCAGCTCTGGTGCCCCCTGGAGCCCCGCGCGCATACCGCAGTATATGAGGCACTGCCGACGCTACCGCCCCTCAGTCCCTTCTTTCTGCCAACTCCAACAGCGGGGACGGAGGGTGGGTGTGGAATGGACATGAGCAACACATCTCGAAGAACAACAGTTACTGGTAAGTAACCTTGTTTTCTCCTTCGAGTGATTGCTCATGACCATTCCCATATAGATGATTAAAGACCAATACCTCGGAGGTGGGAAGGAGTTACCAGTGAGCTGCCCTCAGCACGGCTCTTCCGAATCCCGCATCCTCTCTCGCCTGCTGAACGATGGCATAGTGGGACATGAAGGTATGCACCGACGACCAGGTGGCGGCCTTTCAGATGTCCTGCAGGGGCACTCCCTCCAGGAAGGCCGCAGAAGAGGCCTGAGCACTGGTTGAATGTGCTGTGATGACACCCGGAAGTGGCACATATACCTTCTCATAGCAGACTTGATGCAGGATGTAATTCATGCGGAGATGCACTGGGTGGAGACAGGTGATCCTTTCATCCGGTCTACCACTGCGACGAAGAGCTGTATAGATTTCCGGAGCGGCTTTGTACGCTTGATGTAGAAAGCCAGGGCTTGTCTCATGTCCAATGAATGCCATCTCCTCTCCCGCTCCGAACCGTGCAGTTTGGAAGAAAGACGAGGAGAAAATGATCTTGTTACAATGAAACTGGGAAACCCCCTTGGCATGAAGGCTGGGTGCGGCCTCAACTGCACCTTATCATTATAGAATACTGTATAAGGAGGCTCCCAGGTCAAAGCCCTAATTCCGGAGACCCTCCTACCTGAGGTAATGGTCACCAGGAAGGCTAACTTCCATGAAAGCATGAGCAGAGGGCATGAAGCCCTGGGTTCAAAGGGGGGCCCCGCAAGTCTCGTGAGGACCAGGTTGAAATCCCAGGAAGGCACCAGGTCGCGGACCTGCAAATACAGCCTCTCCACCCCCTTGAGGAACCTGACCAACATGGGATAGGAGAACAGGGATCTCCCATCTAGCGGTTGATGGAAGACCGAAATGGCCGCCTAATAAAACTTCAATGAGCTCAGCACCAGCCCCTGGCGCCTTAGCTGGAGCAGGTACTCCAGGATCGCCTGTAGAGGCGACAGGCTGGGCGAAATGCCCCAGGACTCCACCGAAGAGGTAAATCGTCTCCACTTAGCCCAATACATGACCTGTGTAGAAGGTTTCCTGCTGCCCAGTAGGACTTGTTGGATCTGCACCAAGCAGGCTCTTTCTCCCTCCGTCAGCCACAGGGCCTCCAGGCCGTGAGGTGCAGGGAGTCCAGGTCCGGGTGCAACAGGCAACCATGGTCCTGGGAGAGAAGGTTTTGCCGCCTAGGGAGCTCCATGGCCGGGGCGATCAAGAGGTCCAGCAGCATGCTGAACCAGCGCTGTTTCGGCCAGGTCAGAGCGATGAGTATAGCATTCACCCTGTCCCTCTTTATTTCCATGAGGACCTCCGGCAGGAGTGGAATGGGTGGGAACGCATACATGAGGGTCCCGCCCAGTCGGTGAGAAATGTGTCAGAAATCGACTCAGTCTCGTGAGCCCGGAGCGAGCAGAACCTCGGGCACTTCGTGTTCCAGGCCGACAGGAATAGGTCCAGTTGGGGAATACCCCACTTTTGGAGGATCGTCGTCACCACCTCCGGGTGCCACGATCAGTCATGGCGGGGTAGAAATGACTTGCTGAGGCGATCCGCCTCGTCGTTCCTCATTCCCGGGAGGTGAGAGGCAGTCAAGTGGAAGTTGTGCCTCTTGGCAAAGTCTCACCGACAGGTAGCTTCCTTGCAGGGAGCTGAGGAGCGCGCCCCTCCCTGCCTGTTTATATAAAACATAGCTGCGGTGTTGTCCGTCAGCAACTGCACCACTCTGCCTGTCAGGAATCGGAGGAACACCCTACACACTAAGCGAATAGCCCTCAGCTCCTTCATGCTGATGTGCAGGCGCCTTTCCTCCCCCGACCAGAGCCCCTTAGTGCTCAGGTTGGTGCCAATGTGGGCTCCCCATCCCACATTCGAGGTGTCGGAGATTAGGGTGACCGACGGGACCAGTTCCCTGAACAGAACGCCCTTCAAAACTCTCGGGAGGCTAGGATGGGCGGGGGAACTGTGACCACCCAATTCAGTGCATGTCTGCTCGGCACGTACATCGAGACCAACCACTATGTGCAGGTCACCATATAGCCTAACAGCTCTAGGCGGTGCCTAGCTGTTGTCGTGAGGCATCAGTGTAGCTGGGAGATGATAGAGACCATTGCCTTGAAACATGGCTGAGGCAGGAAGTTTGTGGCCTGGGAAGCATCCAGGGTGACCCCAATGGGTTCTATGCGTTGCACTGTGGTTAGTGTAGTCTTCTGCTTGTTTATGAGCAGTCCCAACCTGCTGCACGTGGAGCAAGTGAGGGTCACGCTCCCCTGCACTTGGAACCTGGATTGCATATGGTGAACACCCTTGGAGCCGAAGATAGGCCAAAGGCCAGGGCTCTAAATTGGTGGTGGGAGCCAGCCACTGTGAAGCAGAGGAAGCGTCTATGGCTGGGGAGGATGGACCCATGAAAGTATGCGTCCTTGAGGTCAAGGGTTGCATATCAGTCTCCACAGAAGGGATTATGGAGGATAGGGAAACCCGGAGAAGCCCGAGTCGTTTGATATATTTGTTCAGATGATGCAGGTCTAGTATGGGTCTCAGACCCCTTTTTGCACTGCAGATGAGGAACTACCTCAAATAGAACCCCTTCCCCCTTCTGCCTTGAGGAACCATAAGCACCGCTCCTATGTTGAGGAGGGTGTCCACCTCCTGCAAGAAGAGTTGCTCATGAGAGGGGTCCCTGAAGAGGGACGGAGGTGGATGGTTGTTTGGGGAGGGGAGGAGAGGTAAACTGTATGGCATAGCCACCAAAGACTATCCCAAGGACCCAACGGTCCGACGTAATCTTTGCCCATTCGGGATAGAAGAACCTTAACCTGTTTGGGACAGGGCAGGGCGAAGAGGGTCCAGGAGAGCAGTAGGGGCGTCACCCTCGGGCGCACCATCAAAACTATCTCCTATGATTGCCCGACTCTCTGAGGGGCCCCTGCTGGGGGTCTCAGGACGAGCTGGGGGGCTGATTTCATCTTCGAAACCCCCTATATCTGTCCCTATTTCTGTAGGGTTGAAAGGGCCTAGGCGGAGGGCTGGTTGCTGCTGCACCTGGGGACGTGATTGCCTCCTGGAAGCCTGAGGCGTGTACAGGCGCAAGGAGAGAAGCGTGGCCCTGGAGTCCTTCAGACCATGCAGCTTCGCATCGGTCTGATTGGAGAAGACGGCCAACCCGTCGATGGGGACGTCCTGAGTGATTGCTGCACCTCCTGGGACAGGCCTGAGGGTTGCAGCCATGAGCACCTCCTCAGGAAATGGCGGAGGCTGTGGCCCTACCCGCCGAGTCAGCAGCGTGACTGGACTTTTGGAGCGCTGCCCTAGCCACCATGATTCCTTCATCCAGGATGGTGGTGAAGTCTGTGGCCTAGTCCCGGGGCAAGGCCTCAGCAAACCACTTGAGGGAGTCCCAAAAACTAAAATTATATCTCCCCAGGAGGGCCTGATGGTTGGCAATCCTGAACTGCAGGGCTGCTGTGGAATAAATTTTTCTCCTAAACAAATCCACAACTTTTTGTTGTCTTTGTTCTCCGGAATGGAACCAGGCTGACCTTGTCTGTCCCGCTGGTTGGCTGCATCCACCACTAGGGTTCCTGGGGCCGGGTGAGTGAACAGATACTCAAACCCTTCACCCGGGATATAATACTTTTTCTCAGCCACCTTTGACGTAGGGGAAGGGAACCCCGAGGAAGGGGTTTGCCACAGGGCCTTAACAATTTTGAGGATCCTATCGTGGACTGGTGGAGCCACTCTCGCTGGGGCAGTCACCGCCAGCACATTGAAGAGGGTGTTGACAGCCTCCACTAACTCCTTGATCTCCAGCCCCAAGTTAGAGGCCACCCTCTTGAGCAGCTCCTGGTGCGCCCTGAAACCCTCCAGTGGCGCCATGTGGTCCCGGGAGACTGCCTCATCTGGGGAGGAGGAAGAAGACTGCCGAGGCACATCCTGTGGGTGCTCCCCTGCCTGCCAAAGGGATGAACCCGTAGAGCAATGCACCGAGGAGTGGTGTCTATGGGCCTTCTCATGTGCGGGAGGCACGGACTGCACTCCCGCTGACAGGGTGGATTGGGGCCCTGGTCCCATCTGGATGCCCCCATCTGGGGCCAAACCAGGGCTGATGGTACCACCTGCTGTGACGCCTTGTGGGGGGCAACTGTCCCCCCTGCAGGACCGCGAGCCACTAGACCAGCGGTGCCATGGCTGTCCTTGGTCCCGGGTGTTGTGCCGTGCCAGGGACTGTCTTCTCGCCGCCTCCAACATGGAGGATGACAAGGACTGCTTCCGTTGCCGCGAGTGGCCTATGGACAGAGGCGCGCTCCAAAGAGCTCTCGGTACCAGAGCCTCAGTACCGAGGACTTGCGGCGCCACTTACCCCCTGGTAATCGAGACCGGTGCCACTCCGAACTCCGCGGTGCCGAGCCTTACTCCAGCTACTGGGTTCCGCGTCGGGGACTGCACAGTGCGGGGTCCTCGAACGGCAACTGGATTCCGTACCACCTCGATGGGGGCCAACCCCTCAATGCCAAGCCTCCGACAGTGACCAGGTTCTAGGCCGCCTCGGTGCAGGCGAACTCCTTCGTGCTGGGGATCGGGAACTGGAGCTGTCCAGGCGCTGCCTGGTGGACCTCGACTGGTGCCACCTCCTGACATGCGCTGCCTCCGGGGCCAGGGATCGACGACGGCACCGAGAGGAAGACTCCACGACCTGTGCCGGTGCAGGTTGGCTCGATGACGCCGACCTGGAGCAATTGCTGAGGGAGTGTCCTCGCTCAACCCTGGTGACCGTCTAGTAGATCTTCCTCCCCGTACCAGGGATCTCCACCACCCTTCGGGGGACCCAAGGCGGGCTTGCCCCTTCTCCCTCGGTGGGGGGAGGGGTGGGGAAAGAGGCGGAGGTGGCGTAGGCAGGCCAACAAGGCTCTTGCCGCCTGAAAAGCCTCCGGTGTTGACGGCGTTGGCAGGGGCACTCTCCCACTCCCAGGATTCGGGGGAGGCTCCCTGCTCGGAGATGCAGGCAGCGGAGAAGACTCGACGGGTCGTGGCCGGTGCATCTCCACCTCGACCCTGCCCATACCAAGGGTGCAGGGGAATGTCTGCGCTCCATGCGCTGTCTCATCTTCTTCGGCACCAGGGATGTGGCTCAGTGCCAAATCGAGCCCGGTGCCTGCGGTGCACTCTGCACCGAGGTGACGCTCGGTGCTGAGGTGGAGCGAGACGGCTCAGACGCTGGGCGGAGCGCTGCCTCCATAAGCAAGACTTTTAACCTGATCTCTCTGTCCTTCTGAGCCCACAGTTTAAAAGCCCTCCATATCTTACGCTTGTCTTTCCTGCTCTTCTCCCAGGCACTAAGGTACGGCTTAAATCCAGGCGACCGGGGCATGGCCTGGCCATTGTAAGTCCCTCAGGGACTTATCTAACTACACTAGTTAACAACTACTTAAAGCTACCTGAAGTACTTTGAATAACAAAGAATTCAAAGAAGGGGAATAGTACTTGCAGAAAAGCAAGTTCTAGTTCCAGCAACCATCACAGGCGGAAAGAAGGAACTGAGGGGCCGTAGGTTCGGCAGTGCCTCATATACCGCGGCATGCGCGTGGGGCTCTAGGGGGCACCAGAGCCAACCCTACGGGGTCTGCTAAGGAGAAAAAAGTTCCGGGAACCGTGCACGCCGGCGTGCACTCACCTATAATGGAATGGACATGAGCAAGCACTCGAAGGAGAACAGATCCTTTATGAGGAGCTGAGGCAAAGCAAAAGAAAGAAGGGTCACCTGTATAAGCACTTCAAAGATAACTTAAAGAGCAGTCTTCAGTGGCCTGGAATCAATCTTAAAGAATTCGAGCAAGCAGCTCAGAACAGGACTCACTACCAGTTTCTCTTACAAGATTAGCATGCAACAATCAAGCAGGATTGACAAAATCATCTCCAGGCTCCATATGAAAGATGCCACAGAGTTGCATCATCAAACATCACAGATATGGACTTCCCATGCCCTCAGGGCAGCTAATTCTGTGCATGAGGGTTCAGACTTCAGAGTCATATGCGTATCCACAGATGAGAATTGCAACAATACTATCATCACTATCAGCGATGGACTACTTCTAATACTAAACCTTTTGACATAATCATGTACAAATAATGACCTACCCTAACCAAATCATGATAAGCTGAATAGAAGCCAGGTGAACTCAAAGAAGAATGAGACAATCCTTCAGACTTTAATTACATTAAATATTTCAGAATACAGAGCACAGAAGCCACCACTGGAGAATAGGATTTTCCCTCCATCCAAGTGACAAATCTAGTCCATTTTAACTGGTACCTTTCTCTCATCAATAATTTTCTAGAATTGGGAAGTACATTCCCTAGCAAGAAAGAACATGTTTGTTTGAGACTTGTCAAAGTCCAATGGCCCAAGCTACCAGATGAACAGACTTTGGGTCAGGATAGACAATTTTGTCATGTTGCTGTAACAGAATATACAGAGACATCAGACATTGTCTGACAACTGCAGCAGGCCTATGTACCACTGTGTCTTGGCCAAGCTGAAGAATCAAAATCATTTTTGCTCACTCCTGCTGAATCTTCTTCATCACTTTCAGAATTAATGGGGGTGGGGGGCAGAGACTACAGCAGGCCCTTTCTTGAATGTGGAAGGAAGGCATCCAAAAGAAACAAACCATCCCCCTCCATGCTCTCGCACAGAATATGCGACTTTTTTTCTCTAGATTTCCATCACAAACAGGTCTATCCCTTGTGTTGACCCAAATGGAAAAAGATACCTTGAACTACCTTATCCTTCAAAAACCACTCATGAATTTGAGAACTGTCCCTGCTGAGACAGTTGGCTAACACAGTGCTTTCCCCTGCTAAATGAAAGGCCATCGGATAGATGTTGTGCAGAATACACCAATGTCATTGTCTGACCACTTCAGCACATAACTGGAACAAGTGAGTTCCCCTTCTCTGGTCACATAATACATAGCGGACATATTGTCTGTTGTCTCAGTGAATCCAGAACATCCTGAGGCAATGTGACAAATGTGACAACTGTCTCAACTGCGTGTAAACTCATGACATCTAATGCTGCATTGTCTGCATTCTGAAATAAGCAAGAGGAGTTATGTAAGCAGTAGCTGCCATAAACCCCATAAACCCAAAGAAGAGGATCATCTTCTGGCAGCGACAGATTTAAAGTTGGGAAATCACTTCTTGCATTTTTAGAAACTTATGTTCTGGAAGAAAAGCAGTTCCTACCACTGAGTCCAGTATCGAACCTATAAAGGGAATCCGCTGAATAGGGCAGAAATTTTACTTTTTGATATTGGGAAACTGCCCCATCTCCAAGATGAAGGGGATTGTAAATTTGATGTGATGCAACAGAACATTGCACATAACTGCTTTAAGCAGACAATCCTCCAAGTATGGGTAAACAAAAATATCTTACTTTCTCAGCTGTGCCACTACTGCAAGGCACTTCAAAATTTAAAAAAAAAAACCTCTCGGTGCTGTTGACAGACCACATGAACTACCTTGTAATGGCATCCTGCTACCAAGAGTCTCAGGTATTTTTGATGACCTTGCCAGATAGAAATATGAAAATATGCATCCTTTAAGTTGGCAGTGGCGATCCAATCCATAAGTGTGAGTGAGGAAATTATAGAGCCCAATGTTAACATTCAAAACTGGAATTTTCAGATGCACTTGTTTAAACCCCTTAAGTCAAAAAATCAGACTTAAACCCCCATCTTTTTTCTGTATTGGAAATATCTTGAATAGAATCCGTGACTCCAAACGTTCGAATACTTTGTCGATAGCGCCTATCCGGAGCACCTTGGAAACGTCTGTAAGTAAAATCACCTCATAGGAAGGATCCCTGAAAAGAGAAGAGTAAAGGAATTGAAAGAGGGCAGTTGTTTTAATTGAATGGCACAGCCTTTTTCTATAATTTTCAGTATCCATGTGTCTGATGTAATTCGCCTCCATTGTCAGACAAATTGGGGTAGCCAGTCTTCGACTAACAGAAAACTCAAACTCACTTGATTAGTCCATGACCCTCAAGCATTACATCAAGTCTTTGGCCTGGTGTTTGCTGAAGATAAAGAAGAGGGAGTTGGTTGCTTCATCCTAGGTATAAACCTGAAAGACTCCTTCTTCTGCTGAGACTGAAATTAAGTCTCCATTTGCTAGTGTTGTTGCAGATGCCTCTGAATAAGAGAGAAATAAGATGACAACTGCAGGTAATGCTGTCTCTGGTATCTAAAGGAGGAAGCAGAAGATCTCCTCCTGGTCCATGGATAAGGACTGTGATGTCCCGGGTCTTGAACCAAAGCTTGAGAGTTTCCAGAAAGCTACTGCATCCTGGCTTCCACCCAATGTCTGCTGAAAGCTGGTCAGTCAAGAACACAGGAGCACAATAACCTCAGCCAACTGGGAGCCCCACTTGGAGGATCATCCGGCTCCCTCAATTAGTTCAATCACGCTATTTAAGCCAAAAGGAGGCACAGGACATTTGTTCAAGTAACAAAAGTGATTTTCTGTTGTGCCTGCCTCCTTGCACCCAACCCTGTTCTTGATTCCTCCTCCACTACCGGTTCCTGCCTCACCCCTGCCTTTGCTCCTGTTCCCACTGTGCTCCTGCTCCATGCTTGATCTTTGCCTCTCTTCCCGTCCCTGCCCTTACGCCTTGCCTCCAATCATCGGTTACCAGTCCTGGCTCCGATCCCAGTCTCTGACTTCAGACTTCTGGCTTGCCCCTTGGCATCTGAACTTTGCTCTGACCCTGGGCTTTGATTCCTGGTTCTGACTCTGGCTTGATCCCTGGCTCTGGTAATTTGCAGTTGACTCTGGTGCTGATCCTTGCTTTTGTTCCCTATCCTGGACATTCGCTCCACCCATTAGACCTGACTCCTGCTCTAACTACTAGGTCAGACCACCTACATCCCAGTCTATAACAGTCCCAAAGAGCAAGCCTATTCAGTCTCCTTTAATTTTTCCAAGAGACTGTCTTAGAACTGACAAAAACATTCCCCACAAAGGGGAGGTTCTCCACTTGAACTCTTATGTCTGTTACCAGTGAAGATAACCAAGAGAAGCATGCATCCTTAATGAGATTGCAAATGCCAAAGCTCTGGCAGGTCTGAAGCATTGAATGATATCTTGAGGGAATACTTTGACAGTCTGTCCTTCTGTGATAAAAGCATTAACCAATCTTCATTTGTCCTCTGGCAAATGCTGCAAGAATACAGCCATCTTCTCCCACAGACGGAAATGATTGATAATGGGCCATTGCTGCCTAATAATTACTCACTCTCAACACCTTTCTTTCCAGTGCATCAATCTCCCCCTCCCCCCTCTATCTGTTGGGGTAGCAGTGAGCCTGACCAGATCTAAACTTGCTCCTATAAGCAGCCACCACCAGTGAATTCTTTATAGGGTGTGTGTTAAAATACAAAAACCTGTGGCCCCTGATAAAGTTTGCCTGCTTTGTTCAATACAGGCTTATAGGAAGCAGGAGTTGACCAAATAGCCTTTGCAGGCTGCAATAGTCCATCCAAAGTAGGAAGCAGCCTCATATTTCTGGGGGGACCTCCCAAAATGTCCAATGCAGGGTGGGATGTCTCTCCCATAGTCACTAAAGGTAAATTCAATGTGGCTACAATAAGATCATGGAACTGTAATGCATCCTCAGAAGAAGAGGAAGCTGAAGCACACACACATTCTCTTCAGGTGACAAGTCTAGACTGAGATCTATGCCCAGTTATTCCTGTTCAAAAAAAGGAGCCAGTTCTTCCTCATCTTCTTCAGATCGTGTATCCAAGACCACTGTCTGCACCAATGGATCCAGAGGAGCCAGATCTAAGGACTGATGACCCACCAGATCCTTATCAGAGGAAACTTCATCACTCTGTCCATGAGGAGGATGAACTCAGTAGGGCCACAAAGACCAGAGCAGCCAGTCTTTCATGTAAGTAGGAGCTGGGAATATATCTATGGGAGGAGCAGCAAAGGGCATAACCCAGGATGAAGAATGTCTCCTGACTTTTCCTCTATCCTCTGCAGACAGATAAGACCTTGGATCCAGTATGGATCTCACTGAAGACATCAACGGAACAGGACAATGGAGAGATACAAAGGGTAGAAAGATCTACAGGGAGATTTGTAATGCTCTCAACGGCGACACAAGAGCATGAATATCAACCTCAGGGCAGATTGGTAAAAACCAGGGCACAAACCTCAAATTGGATGCAAGTTCTCAACTTCCATTTCCCCAACCAACTGCACTACGTTCAAACTCCTCAGGCACTTAAACAGCTTTAACATAAAGTCACAGACAGTCCCCTTGGGTACTCCAGTCAGTCTTGCCATCCATGTGAGAATATCTGTGACAGATGGCCCCTTACACCAAAAATCACAGTAATGTTCAGGTTAATATTGATCCCAAAGGACCAGTTACTTACCCCAGGTCAATTGTGCTTTAGGTCTCACACAAAAGACAACACTTGTAGCGAATCCCATAGCAAACTATATAAAGATTTATTAAATAGGAAAAAGAAATTAGAGAGTTATTTACAAGGATAAAGTAAGCAAATAGACACTTGAATGAGTTATAATCTTAGGTTTCAAAAGGTATTATACACTTCTGTATACAGCAAGCTGTATTTGACCTTTAGAGCTTACCCAGACTAAGAAGCTGGGGATCTCTTGCTTATGCTTAGAAACACGTTGTCCCCCAGAGTCCAAGCAGCATAGAGCTGCCTCATTCCTTCTGTATGTGGGTTTTTATCCCCCCCCTTCCTGTCAAGTTCTCTGAGCTGAAACTCAGCTGATGGGAGGACTCCACTTGCACGACTTGTCTTCACGGGGACAAGAGCAGAACAGAAGGAGTCTTTACTCCTTTTGCTGATGGTTTCTCAGTCCAGATGCAGGGAGTTTCCAGTTATAAGATCTAATTAGATCCTGTCTGGTATACATGGATCTCCTCTTTCAGGAGGAATGTAACCATTTCTGCAGAAGAACAGCTCGTCTCATTAATTAATGTCCCTCTCCGGTATGGCTATTACAGTCAGAGGCTCACACTACAACCAGTCAAATATTACATTACAATATAGAACATGGTTATTACAAATAAGATTAATGCTTGCAGCAACTCACAAGCACTAAACATACACTAAACACTTTCTTATCATTATAATCCTATTTTATTGATATTAACCCATGTGAGCCAGATAGATTACAGCTATGTATCTGTCTAGTTGAGACATGGGGACCTTGCATGAGCTGGCACCAGGCCTGCCAATGTCAGAGAGATCCCACAGGAGTCTTAGGAGGAGGCATAGAAAAGTCCAGAGACAGACTAACAATCTACTCTACTCTCCTCCTTTTCTCAGGTGACGAAGAAACAGACCATGAAGATTGTCTCTTTCCTGTTGCCAAGTTCACGTCAGACAGTTCGCAGGAACATTCAGATGAAGGAAGATGGAAATCAGCCACTACTGTTTTCTTCTTCTTCAGATCTGGTAACAGCTCCAGAACCAAAGCAGAGGACAGACCTAGCATCACAGTCCTAAAAACTGAAGAATCAAGAGAAAGACTTTGCCACACAACACTGGGCTTTGAAGAGCCCAAGACCAACTTGAATTTCTACATCAAAACCGTAGCACCGATGTTTGTATCAGATGGATCTGATAAGTCTGAGGAGGAGGATCTGGCACTGTTCCCAGTGGCTATTTTTCCTGCAGCATCTTCACGTTCAGCACCAATGCAACCAGAACTCTCACTGCTTTTGGTTTGCTGACAGGCTGAGGACGTTTTTCTATCATCAGTGCCTTCGAAACCTTGGTAATTTTCATGCCAGGATCAGAACCTGATAGTGGTAATGATCCCAATGACTTCAAGCTCCTCTTACTCAAAGAGCACCAGAGCCAAATCTGGCCTCCTAGTCTTTAGTTCGGATGGACCTTCAGAACCGGATAGTTTAGCAGCCAGAGCTTCTTTCAGGAATAGAACCTGCAAGCTAGTCTACCTATCCTTACAAGCTTAAGGAGTGAAAGTCCCGCAAACGGACCAAACAGAAGGAGAGTGTCCTTCACCTAGACATTTCACATGACACTGGGAAAACAGCTGGGCAAAAAACACACTTCTTAAAGTCTAGTTTCTTTTTCTTCTGCAGATCCACCATAATACTACAGAATCTACCTGTACTACTACTAACTGTCAAACTAAAAGACATTTAAATGGAGAAAACCCCAGTTCCAAGAAACTGGAATGGTTCACTTCCATCTGTCATAGTGGACAGAAGGAACTGGGGCGGTAGAGGGCACCCTCTTTTATAACCTCACCCTCAGAACGTTTGGAGACACCAATGGGAGGGGTAGGAAGAGGTGCACATGTGCTCCAGCAGGCACTGTTTGGAGAAGGCTCTACCATAAAGTGCCACCGGGCGGTACAGTACCGTAAGTAGGAATATGCAGAGCCACTTGAAGAACCACCAAGGTTCTTCAAAGATGGATTCTGCATAATCACACTCATGGGATGCGCCAACTAGTACAGCTCTGACTGTGGAACCTTACCTAGCATTGCCCCTCCCTTCACTGATCCTGAATATTTTTATGGTCTCATTCCTACAGAGGGCATGCCACTCCAGCCCTCTCATTTCCTTCCATCATCCCCTGATGATATATCTACAGTGCACACTAAGCCTAGGCTCCAAAGCCCCCATCCTATCCACAGTCTGACTCAGGTCAATGAGCACTCAGTACCTGGGTCCTAGAATCTAGTGGGTGGGTCAGAGCCAGAATCCTGCTGCAACACGGGTCAAAGCCCAGGCATTTTGCACTGTGGATGCAGCTCAAGTACAGGTTGCCAAATTCAGGTATGAAAAGTCCACTAGCGCTATCCCACAATCTCCTGGGGCTGTGCTTCTTCACCGCTCAATTAAAAAACTTGCCATTTACTTCAGAAAAACTTGAAACAACCTCCTGATTCAAATGCAGCTGCTCAGCATTGAACCCTTCATTTCTACATGAAGTGCTCAACTGGATATGCAGTCAATACACACGTGTATTACCTATGGCCAGCAACAAGTGCTGCATTAAATGCACTGCTACCTGGAGAGAGGAAGACAGCTGAATTCTGGTTAACCTCTGCTGGGAGGCAAGCAAAATATTAGACTTAGGCAAACACAAGAAATGATCATATTTACAAAACTATACCCGAACGGCTGTAGGCATGGGATTGACCAGACAGCAGAATAATGCAGACAGCAAATCAAATGGCTGAAGACAGACTACTGCAAATCAAGGATGCTAACAGCACCTATGGGAACAACACATCTTCCTGCCTCATTTATGAGGAATTCAACTGGATAGTGGGAACTGCAGCAAGCACTGAGCATGACAACATGGTGAGTGGGGATAGTGCCCTTACAAACCCCCCTCTCCTCCATCGGCACCACCAGAGAATAGCCAACTAGTTGAATGGCAAGAAGTGATCCTGGAACTGAGGCCAATTACCAAAGAGTCTACGCTGCAGGAGCATTTACAGCACAACCTGGGTCTGTACTCAAAGGAGTTATTTAGGGGTGGTTCTGGAGTCTGCATGCTGCAGAACCAGCATTAGAACAAGCTCCTAAGCCTGGTAAGTTTCTACCACCATGTTTGTGTTTATTAATATGCAGATGGAAGGGATTCACAGCTTATGGGATATAAGGTTATTTATTCAAGCCAAGGTTTTTTGTACTTCTGTTCAGTGCAGAGCCCATACCATTCCCCTAGCCCCTCTTCCTTTCCCCCCGCCATGTTGGACTCAAAACGGACACCATGAAAAGAGGAAAAGAGAAAGTTAACAAGAAATTCTTTCCTACTTACTCACTGATTGTTATAAATTTGGGTTGGGGCTCCACAATTAATAGACTCACATACCCAACCCATCTAATCCAGCAAACCTTAAGACACTTGGCCATGCCCGCACTGTCCCAGACTGCCTGTGAACTGACTCCCTAAAAGATGTGGCTGCTATGATTCCACACAAAATCAGAGCATGTATTTGGTCCATTGCTGGCTTTAATATACGAGTTAAAATTACAGTGGATGGTGGAAGTCTGTTAGGAGTCCCCATGGCTGGCACTGATTTAGTTCTATACATGGAAGCAGGGCATTGTAACTCAGCATCTTGTGATTTTTCCACAAATTTTCACCCACTGTTGGTTGGGGAGGAAAGCAAATTTCTCAGGGAGTAGGAACTCCAGAAGTTCAGTTACATTCCAGGGAAGGGCATACTTATTAGGGCCACCTCCCTAACTCACAAGCCCCACTCTACTCAGTGATGTTGTCAGTCACCAGATGTCTAAGTATTTCCTTAGCATGCACAGATGGCTGTCCTCCACTGGCCTGAAACAGAAGTTCACATTTCTACTCTGGGACCTCCAAAATATCAATGTTCTGCAAAGACTGCTTTCACTAATAGGATCGAAAGACCATACATAGTATTAGACCAGTCATAAGTTCCCTATCACTCAGAAAAAATTAAGGGGATACAGAAATAATTTCCATAGAATTGTGTGTGTGTCTTACCATGATGCATGATGGTTTTCAGTGCTGCTCCTATGGATGGCTGAAATGGACATTGTTTTTGTGTGACGAGAATACAGTCCACTGATAAATAGTATAATTTTTTTATCTTGATTTAAAGCAGGCCTCTTTCATAGACCAGAAAATGTAATTTTTTATCATGCTCAAACAATTATGTGCTTTCTCCTTTCAAAGGCCTTCCACCTCCACACAGCACACACACAGCAGTAAGAGCTTGGGGGTGCAAACCAGCTTACTACGAGGAAAGACAAAGATTGAGAGATGAACTGATGGGAAAGCTACTAGATAAAACTAATTGGCAGATAGAGTTCCAGAATGACCAAATGATTATCAAAAAGAACTATGCTCACATAGTGGAAAGAAAGAGAGGCAGCACACTGTGAGGAGAAACTGATAGATTAATGGAGCATGACCCCACAGGTTGAGGGAGCAAGACAGAGCAAAGGAGAAGGAGCTGTTCGGGCAATTACTTGTGCTCATGACTACCAGACTGCAGGCTCCAGCAACACCTTCAACTCCTGCTTCCCCCCACAGCTTGAGTCCCCTCCACACTATCATGCCCTGCAGAGTATGCATCTTTTGGAAATTCAAGTGGTGGCTGGACCATGTCTCAAGCAATGAACGCGAGCACATGGAATGGACAAATATATCCTATGCATTCATATACTCCTGTCGAATCACAGCCCACATGTCCAAAATGCAGCAGAAAGATCAAAGAGAACAGAAGGACAGGAACTACCCAGGAATATCTGAATATGTCATTTGAGCACATGGACCTTTGATGGTTGACAACAAGTTTTTATTGCACTGCATGCTTTGATGGCAGCTGGTGTCTTTCTGTTTCTTACAATAGCATGTAAATACCTGTATAAATAAAATGTTGAATTTGCACACAAGGCTAGAATAACAAGTTTTATTATATGCAATGGTAGAATAGCACCATCTTTATTAAATATATGTCCATTCTCAATGACTTCACAGTAATCATGAAAAATTATAAATTGTCATAGTAATCCACAAACCATGAGTTGCAGTACATTGTCAGTTTTGTAAAATGCATAATACATCTGTACACATTACATGGAAGTATTTACAAATTTCATACCAACACATTTACAAAAATTTTCACATAGCTGCACCACACTTATACACAGCACTACTTCAAATACCAGACCATTTCCCCACATGCACTGGACTGTGCAAACCCACAATGTGGGCACAAAAAGCACCCGATTTCTGTTGGATCCACTACTAGCTTTGACAGGTGAACTGTCTGATTGGGTGTACCAGTGTCTTGAGTCCACTCCTGGCAAAAGGGTTCCCCCTTGCCTTCACAGAAATTGTGAAGAATGCAGCAGGCCACAACAGAGTGGACTGCACTGACAACACTGGCATTCAAATGGTTTTGAAGACAGCATCACCAGGATTTCATTCTGCCATATGCACATTCCACCACCACCACACAGAGCTACTGAGGGTGTAGTTGAACATTCTTTTACCAGGTCATCTAAAATCAGGGGTACAGTTTTTCATAGGACATATCAACAGGGGGTAAAGCAGGGTCCCTAAGGGGACAGTGACTCCATTTATAGCCATGTCATTCAGTGGGAAAAAGCATCCTAGCTTGCCCAGGAAGGTATCGTCCTGATCTCTGGAACATTCTGGTATCATGAACTCCGCCACGGCATCCCACATTTGTATCCATGAATCTGCTCTAGTGGTCGACCAGGGTCTGCATAACGATGGAGCAGTATCCACTGAGACTTATGGACTCATGTGCTCCTTGCAATGGGTAATCTATAGGCACTTGAGTCCCATCACGGAGGTTTGGAAAGCGAGTTCTCCTTGGAAAGTCAGCAATTATTTCAAGAACATTATTTATGCCTACCTACTTTGGGGCAAATCACAGTCCTGGTCACCTCAGAAACCTCTGCCGCAACAACTCCTACAGTTGATTTTCCAACTCCAAACTGGTTAGCCACAGACCTGTAGTAGTCTGGGGTAGCCAGCGTTCAGAAGGCTATAGCAACCCACTTCTGGACCAGCATGGCCATCCTCATATGCGTGTCCTAGCACTGGAGAGTAGGGATTAGCTGATCACAGACCTCCAGGAATGTCTGCTTGTTCATACAAAAGTTCTGGACCTGTGTTGGTCATCCCAGGTCCACTTGACGATGTGATTTCACCAGTACTTGCTTGGGACCCTGCTCCAGAAGTGCCAGTCTACCTAGGGCAAATCTGACTAAGCCAACAGCAGAAACAAAATGGCTCGGCTGGATGTGTTCATGGGCTAAAACCATATAAACACTTATGGTCAACGCCACTGGGACTGACAGGAACGTTCTCCCATAACCCAGTACAAAATAGGCCTTAGAGCTGCTTCAGCTGGCAAGAGTGCTTAGAGCCCTGGGATACGATAGTATACATCCACAGAAGGTGAAGTTCTGACTTGGATATGCATATTGTGAAATGGAAGCACCAGCATGATTGTGAAGCCCATGTTTCCACTGCTGTGTACATTCAAGCAGAGGCTTGAAAACACCAAGTCCAGAAGCCCAGACTCTCAGACCCAGACTTAATGTGCAGTTTAGACATACCCTAAAAGTCCTGAGTTTAAACCCTGAGTTTTTGGAAGAAGAGAACATGGGAGAGGAGTATAAACATGCAGAGTCCATCTGAAAAAAAGAGAGATAACTTATTTGTACAATAGCTAGAGTTATTAGACATGTTTTGTCACTATTGGGGCTCCACTTCAGGAGCAACATGTGCGAAATCCAGCCAAAGGTGATGACTCTGAAGTAGAGCTGAAGGACGGTGGGCTGTGGAGCACCCATAGGGATAACACATCAAAGAGCTCTGGCTATTGTATAAGTAACCTCTCCTTCTCTGAGAAATTGTCCCTAGGGGTGCTCCACTTCAGATGACTTCCAAGCAATGCCTAAACTACAGGGGTGGACGTTGAGGAGTCATATCTAATACAAATCAAAGAATAGTTGTCCCAAAGACTGCCTCTGCCCTGAAAATATACACAATGGCATAGTGCTAGGGAAAGCTGAACCAGGTGACAGCTTTACAAATGTTCTTTAGTTAACGGAGGATGCACTCTATGTATCTTGCAGCAAGACAAATGCATCCTGACACCCATTTAGATAGTCTTTGGATGGAAACAGGGGTTTCCTTTCATTCTCTCTGCAAAGGAGCCAAGAAGTCTCAGGGAGGCCCTGAAGGATCTAGTTCTTTCCAGGTAGAATATGAGGACCCTTCTAATGTCCAGAGTGTATAGAACAGCTTCTACCTTAGAATTGCATGGTGTAGGGTAGAATATTGGCAATTGTATATCTTGATTAACACACAGGACCGATGAGATCTTGGGCAAAAAACAAGGATGGGGATGTAGAGTCCCTTTTTCCCAGTAGAACATGATGTAGGGTGGATCTGCCACAAAGGCTCCTAATTCCCTTACTCCGTTTGCCAACAGGATGACTATAAGAAAGGATGTTATAAAAGTCAAATGAAGGAAACAGTAATTTGCTAGGAGTTCACAGGGGGGGGGGGGGGTCTTCCTGAGGTCTAAATTAAAGTCCCAAGGCGATGTAGGCTCTCTGACATGTAGGAAGAGGTTGGCCAGGCCACTAATGAACCCAGAAGTCATAGGATGGGTAAACAAACACAAGTGGAAGGTTGGTAACAGCTTTCAGACAGCTTGATAAACCCAAGGTCTTTAAATTCAATAGGTTGTGAAATATGTGAGTTAGATGCAAATCGGTGAGACACAACCCGCACTGCATGCAGCAGGAGTGGAACTACTTCCATTTTTGCAGGTAGAGTCTTTCTTGCAGATGATCTTCTACTGCTCAACAGTAAGTTCTATAATTAAATTAAAATTCCTACACCCAAAAACCACCCAGGAGCCAGGCTTTAAGATGTAGCATGGGTAGATGGGGTGAATAGTTTTCCCTGAATCTTGAGTCAGTAAGTCTGTTGTCAGAGGCAAGCAAAGAGGTGGGCAAATAGACAGGCGAATCAGGTCTGAGAATCATATCTGCCTCAACCATGTTGGCATAATTAGAATTATTTCAGCTGTTTTATCTTTTTCAGGACTCTGAGAAGCAACTGGAGAGGTGGGAGGGAGGAAACAGGAATACAGCAGCGTTCATAGCCTTCTGAGAAGGACATCTGAACTGGGAATTGTAATAAGATTTTCCTGTGCTTGAAAAGCAAAGAAGGCACCTCTAGTTAAACAGCAAATGAATTCATTTGTGGGTTTTACTTGTAATCAGTAAAGAGTTTGTTAACCAAGTCTGGAGTAGCGCTGTGATGACGGAGTTAGAAAAGCCTCTTGTATATTTATCGGTGAGCATCCAGCTCCTGGGGAAAGGGTTCCTGGAATAAGGGAGCAGAGTGAAGGGTGACATGAAATAACATTTCCAAGAGTGAATCTTGGTGGTAAGCAGCAGTGACCCAAGTCTGAGGCATTGAAAGCCTTGGGTCGTGACACCCTAGCAGGTTGATCTTTAATTCCTGTAAGAAGGAAGACCGAAGCCAACATTAGGTCTTTTGAACATATAGTCCTTTATCTATCTGAATAAAGTTTGTGGAAACATAGCCTGCCCTATCCTATTTTAGTGTAAGCAATAAACAGATTAGGAGACTACTACCTAGACAGTACAAAGAATATCAAGCAAAATAATTTCACATCTAGGGTGTGTAATCTGGCTTCACTTCTAATGCATGGAGATTAGGAAGAAACACAGATAAAGTTATACATTAATTTATATATTGATTTAAATATGATTGTTTGATTTGATCATTTGAAAGTTGATGACTACTTTAGAAAGAAATTGAGGGTCTGGATACAAAACAACTAAATTGTGATTCTGAAATCAGTGCCTGTGGCTCACTAAATCTGCCAACTGATGTAATTTTGACTAAAAAAGTGCTTCTAATGGACAGAGGTGATATAGAGAGCATTCTGCCACTGGCTTGAATGGGCTGTTCATTAATTGTCTGAGAACCAGTTTTAGATCTTGTCACAGGGCGCTTCTCTCACTGCAAGTGGCACCCCCTCCTGGCCGTTCTGGGGATTAGCTCTGCATAGCTGACACCCTTTCCTGCAGTTGCAGCCTGTTTCTCAACCCAGGAGCTGCTGCTGCCTCTTTGTGACTCACCTTGCGGTTTTCCCTTCTGGGGTATGAAAGTCCCTTCTCATGAACAGGCTTAGGCAGTATTCCCATCCCCTGCTCAGCCACTGCCACTTCCCCAGTGTCTGACTGAGCAATGAAGGCCCAAACTCTACTCGATTTCAGTTTAGGGACCCTCTTATCAGCAGCCAAGGTTTAGTCTCTAATTCTGCACTTGCGCAGTCGTGTAGAATTCCCCCAGGAGTAATGTCCCCTGCAGAATTTATTCTTTCCCCACAGAAAAATTGAATCACGTGCCCCTCCTGGGCAGCAGTTGTGAGGTGAGATGCATCTGGTTCAGGTGTCAGGAGCGGTCAGGGGAGATATAAATCACTGCCTCAGGAGACAGGACTGGGTGAGAGTGTGAAACTGTACTTCTCATGTGCTATCACAGTCCGCCCAGAGTCAGGAAGGGGCAAGGCTGGGGACATTCCCAGCCATAGGCTCCCACCCTGTGCCAGGCTCCAGCGGCTAGTCCTGGCTGGGGGCTAAGGAAGGGGCAGAAACAGGACTTCCTCTTCCAGTGCACAGGCTGCTTCCAGGGCCTACCCACTTCAGGGAACCTTCCTGGACTGCAGGAACTTCTGAATCCCCCAACATGCACAACTCTTGCCCCCATTACTCCCCAGCCACAGGGGAGAGGCCACTGTATGGAGAGCTGCCCCCACGTCTGTCCAACCCCTGTGCATCCTGTACACCCACCTTAACGCGCCTCACCCATGCATCCAGACACCCCCCTCACCAAGCCCCATTCCCCCCGACCTCCCCCAAGTCCCACCCCCCCCGACCTGGACCACCCCCACTGAGCCCCACACCTGGACCACTCCACCAAACCCCCTGCACCTGGACTCCCGCCACACCAAGCCAGACACCCCAGCACCCACCCACACTTCCAGACCCACCTTCAATGACTCCTCTCCCCCCCTCCCCGCACACACACACACCTAAACCCTCTCACTGAGCCCCAACCACCTTCACCTGGACCTCACTTGCAAAATCCCATTCCTCCTGCACCCAGAGCCCCCCAACAAACCCGTGCGCACCCAAATCCCCCGCACACACTAGCCCTCCCACCCCTCACCTGGATCCTCCCACATTAAGCCCCTCTATACATGGATCCTGCTGGGCTGAGCCTACTTGCCCCACACCTGAATCAGGGGGGCAGGGTCAGATGTGCCTGTGAGACTCTGTCCCTCTCGTTCACTGTGGAGCCATATAGATGTGCTAATATGCCTTGTAAGGAATCTATTTGTCAAAAACTATTTCCTGAATCTTTTTTGTTAGCTGTATTGTTACATTCATGCTTGCTGATGGGTATTTTGAAATAAATTACCAAAATAACTGAAAATGGTGTGATTATATTGTGCAATTTTGACAAATGAAATATGAAGAATTTTAAAATATTGTGCACAAAATTTTTAATTTCTTGACGCAGAATTTCATCAGGGATAATTCTCTTCTGGACTTTGCTGCCACTTTCCCTGAGCCTTTCCTACATGTCTGGTCCCCTCTTTTTGTGTTTGCCAGCCTCTCAACTCCATTCTCTCATTGAATGACTGCAGACTATTTCCCTGCAGCCCCCTCTGCTATCAGCTCACTGGCTTTATAGAAGTCCTACCTGTACTCACACAGGTGAGCTTTCCCCTAATCAGGGCTTTCCCCTCAGCCTTAATTCTCCCGACCTGCTGCCTAATAGGTTAATTGGCCCATTTAACCTCCATTAACTCCTTCAGGGCAAATGGACACTACATCACAAGGTCCCATAAAGGAGGACTTTTTAATAGGAGAGTAGATTATTATTGCACTTCAGTTGAAAAAAGACAATTCTAACTATTAGAAACTTACTGCAGTGTGGTCAGAGAATACCGAACCAAGTGACGACGGACATGACCATCCTGCTTTGTCAATAGAACCAATGTGATTAACACTTCTCAAATATCCCACAAATAGCTACAGAAAGTCTGGGAACCACTGCTGCCTGGCCCAAGCAGGCACAGTTAGAATTATCCTAGTCTTATCCTGTTTTACTTTCTATATAACTTTCTGTGACAGAGAAATAGGAAGAGAAAACTCATACAGGAGCCCTTGATTTCACAATATGAAGAATGCATCAGATCAAATATTTATCCCTCCCTTCTCGAGCAAGATATTTGACACTTTGCATGTATTGCAAAAAATTCTATGTCTGGTTGATTCTATGCAAAGATTTTGTCTACTAATGATGTTTGCCAAGACCACTTGTGATTGTTCATCTATTAATGAAAGTGCTTAGGTGATCCGCCAGATGGCTGTCTTCCCCTGCCAAATGTAATGCTGCTATACTCATGTTGGGAAGAACAGAGATGTGCTTCACTGCAAAGCAGAGAAGAGTGCAAGCCACCTTGTTTGTTCATATGAACATTGCTGCAATGTTGTCCATAACTACCTGGACCACTCTGGTTTGAACCTGATGAAATGCTTTTAATACTGGACAAATCATCCCGAGTTCCAAAAGATTTATATGTAACCTTGATTCTTGCATGGACCACAAACTCCTAGATGTGAAATTGCCATAATGAGCTCACCATCCCAAGCTGGATGCAACCATTGTCACTGTGACAGACTGTGTTGGAAGACTGAATGTTACTCGAGTACAATCTGAGGTTGAGTCCATAATCCCAATCATGTTAACACCTTCTGAAGAATGGTTAACTTTTGATACATGCAGTCTAAACCCTGCGGCTGGATGACAGCCAGTGTTGTAGGGATCTAATCCCTAGATTGGCATGCGAGTCACATAAATCAAAGCCAGAAGACCCATTAGTCTGAAGAAGAGGATCACTCTTAAAGAAGGCTGAATAGAGCATAGGGCTCAACGAGTAGTGATCAATGGCTCCATGTCTAGCTGGCAACCGGTCACAAGCGGAGTTCCCCAGGGGTCGGTCCTGGGGCCGGTTTTGTTCAACATCTTTATTAATGATCTGGAGGATGGGGTAGATTGCACCCTCAGCAAGTTTGCGGACGACACTAAGCTGGGGGGAGTGGTAGATACCCTGCAAGGTAGGGATAGGATACAGAGTGACCTAAACAAACTGGAGGATTGGGCCAAAAGAAATCTAATGAGGTTCAACAAGGACAAGTGCAGAGTCCTCCACTTAGGAAGGAAGAATCCCATGCACAGCTATAGACTGGGGACCGACGAGCTGGGCAGCAGCTCTGCAGAAAAGGACCTGGGGGTAACGGTGGATAAAAAGCTGGATATGAGTCAGCAGTGTGCCCTGGTTGTCAAGAAGGCTAATGGAATATTGGGCTGCATTAGGAGGGGCATTGCCAGCAGGTCACGGGAAGTGATTATTCCCCTCTATTCGGCATTGGTGAAGCCGCATTTAGAATACTGTGTCCAGTTTTGGGCCCCCCACTACAAAAAAGATGTGGACAATTTGGAGAGAGTGCAGCGGAGGGCAACCAAAATGATTAGGGGGCTGGAGCACAGGACTTATGAGGAGAGGCTGAGGGAACTGGGCTTGTTTAGTCTGCAAAAGAGAAGAGTGAGGGGGATTTGATAGCGGCTTTTAACTACCTGAAAGGGGGTTCTAGGGAGGATGGGGCTAGGCTGTTCTCGGTGGTGGCAGATGACAGACAAGGAGCAACGGTCTCAAGTTGCAGGGGGGAGGTCTAGGTTGGACATTAGGAAAAAGTTTTTTACTAGGAGGGTGGTGAAGCATTGGAATGGGTTACCTAGGGAGGTGGTGGAATCTCCATCCTTACAGGTTTTTAAGCTGAGGCTTGACAAAGCCCTGGTTGGGATGATATAGCTGAGGTTAGTCCTGCTTTGAGCAGGGGTTGGACTAGATGACCTCCTGAGGTCCCTTCCAACTCTAATATTCTATGATTCTATGATTCTATGTAGCATGTCTATGGCAGCCTTGATGCTTATGAATCTTTCCTGAGGGAAAAGTGTTCTGCTTATTTGAGTGTGTAAAATGGCTCTTATGAAAGGGACTCTCTCTGTAGATTCCAAGAGTCACTTATTCTTGTTTATCATCAAACACAGCTTCTTAAAGACAGTACATATGCAAGAAAAGGCATTGCAAAGATACTCTTTTGATTATGTTATTAGCCAATCATCGTGAGTGGATGGGGGAGGAAAAGAAAGAGAGACGCCTTCTCTGCTTAAATGCAGATAGGCATTTTGTGAATACCCTGGAAGTCAGAGAGAGATCAAAGTGGAAGACCTTTTATTGATAATGATTGTTTCCCACTATGAACTGGAAGTATTTGTGGTATTCTCTCATGAAAATATGAAAACAAGCATTTTGGAGCAAATTAAAGCCTGGGAAATGGCAGGTGCTGAGAGAGGAGTAGTGTTCCCAGGGAGGGATAGTGTGTGTCTGGAAGAGAGAGAGGAAAAAAAAAAAAAAAAAAAAAAAAAAGGTTATATTTCCTTAAAGGCCCAGAACCAGGAACACTGCAGTGTAGGGTGGGGTAAGAGTCACCTCTCTGCCAGTCAATCACCAAACCAATAAAGACACCCACTGGGGAGTGAAGAATGGCCCAAAGGGCTCACTGTGAAGTGGGGAGGAAATAAAAAGCATGTATTTGCCAGTGGGCCTTAAAACCACCAAGAGGGAAAGGGCTGGGTCTCCTTTCCAGGCTGGGGAAGAGAGACTGAAAATCACTGCACCAGAAAACACGAGGGATGGTCTTTTGCTATTAAAGGTTTCTTTGTGTTTCAAGTAACTTTATTTTGAAAGACTTTTGTGGCCAGCCCTACTAGAAACGAACCAGTACATTTAAAAGAAACTGCAGCATATGATGTGAAAGCTCATGATAAAGAGTGCTTAGGTCTAAAATAGGACAGAGACTACCATCTTCCTTTGGAATTAGGAAATATCTTCAATAAAACCCTTTGCCTTTTAATTTCCTTGGGACCTCCTCTATGGTCTTTATTTTGAGCAGTCAGAACTTCTAATTTCAAGAGGCTTTCATGAAAGGGATCCCTAAACAGGGAGGAGGAGAAGTGTTTTGAAGGAAGGGCCTTGAATTGTACCAGATACTCATTTTGAACTATTGCCAAAATCCATTTGTTTGTTGTAATAGAATACCAACAGTGGGAAAACTGTGGTTCAAGATAGTGTCCAAGTAGTTGTTAAAGAAAAATTAGGTTGCAGCTCTTGGGTAAATTGTCAAACTTGGGATCAAGAGCCTGACCCACAGATGTTGAAGGTGTATTGCTTGCTCCTTGGTCTCTGTTTAAAACTTTTCTTTTGCTGAGAAGAGAATGTTGGAGAGGATACTGTTGATAACAATGCTGTCTCCTCTTTGCAAACTAATATGAGGTAGAAGATGAACGGTACCAGTTTCTTTTATATCTAAAAACTAACTCCTGATTTCTTCCTTGCAGGTTGATACATATATCAAGTGATCTGTCGGGCTCTCGTTTCTTTCATTCTTCATAAAACCTCATCAATCCTAGCACTAAATAGGCCTTCTCCTTGAAAGGGAAGGTCTTCCACCTTCCCCTTGGTCTCTTGAGGAAGACCGGAAACCACAGATCTAGATTAAAAGATGTTTTTGGGGCATGACTTTCTACCTGCTGGCTTTCTCCAATGATGGCACTGGCCAACTATCTTGGATTGTCTGGGAGATTTTTTAAAGATATTTTCCCCCACAGATGGTACTGGTAGCAAGCTATTAAAACTTGGTAGTTTGCTACCCTTAATCCTAGAATAGAGAAAAAAGATTTTCTCTCCTAATATGTCCATCTTCTTGTCCATGAGAGTGAAGTGAATGAACCCTCTCTCTGATTTCTGGATAGCTGCTTCCACCAATAGAGTATTTAGGGTAGGATAAGTGTGAAAATATGAAAATCCTTTGTGAGGAAAATGGCATAAATTTGTCCACCTTTTTAATACTGCCTGGACAGAGACTGGATTAATCCCAATTAATTTGCAGGTTGTAAGTCAATCCAATAAAAGCAAAGAAACTTTACTGGAAGAATAAGAGCCCAAGATAGCAAATATCGGATGGGAAGTTAAATTCCCAACTTCTTCCATAAAGGTAAGATTAATCACCATCCTCCCTAACAATTATTGGAAGACAACAGCATCCAATGTAGATGATGCAGAAGGCACACCCACATTTTGTGATGTTTCTGTTTAATCTTCTTTATAGACATGCTGGGAGCTGCGATTGGTGTGTCATTTTTCAGAATTAGTGGCTCTGTTGGATCTCAAGTGCCTCCTAAACATGTATGACCTGCAGTCTATTCTGACTCTTTTTATTTGCTTTTAGAGTAAACATGCTATAAATACAGCACCTGGAAAAAGAATGACCTTTTTCAAGGCAGGCCAGGAATGCATCAGAGGCCGAGAAGACTGTGGGGTAAAGGAAGCACAATGCATAAACCATGATCCACCATATAAAGTGTCTTCCCAACAGAACAGGATAGCAGGAACCATCTAATAAAAAACCTAACAATCTAAAAGTATCACTCAATCTCAGAAGGATCCAGACCAGAAGTCCTAAAGGTTCCTAGTCAGTGGCTGTGAGGGCTTGGAACAAATTGCAGTGGCTGGAGCACCATGTCCTTTTTTATAGCCTTACCTCTTCAAACGTTCAGGAATAGTGAAGGGTGGGGCAGGAGTGGGTTCACAAGCACTCAAAAGGGCACTGCTAGCTAAGGTTCCCACCATCAAAACTGTACCAGTCAGCACAACTCATGAGTGGAATTATGCAGAGGCCACTTAAAGCAGCAGCACTGTGCACTTATGGATTATGCAGTCAGATTTCTACTTTCTAAAAGCACAGATTTCAGACACCCTTCTCTCTAAGGCAATTGTGACCAGAAATCATGTCTTTATGGAGAGTAACACAGGATATTTGATGCCTTCCATTTGAAGGACAGACTGCATAAGCTTGCAACAGTTCTCAATTTGCAAAAATAGGCCAAAATATTGGTCTGAACAGATGTGTTATCACAGGGGAATCTATATCATCTGGTTGCTGACCCAAGACTTGGATAAACCAGCATTTATTGGAATGCTGGCATTGTCATGATTTGTGAAAATTGTGATGAGATCGCCTATTTCCATCAACATCAAGACTGGATCGTTCTACACGCTATCTACTTTTCTTTGCATCTCTTGGCAGGAATGGTTTCCATCTCAAAAAAGAAATATAAGAATCTCATGTTCAATCTCTCCATATGCTACTAAAAACGAAGGAAAATTGCACGTAAAGACAGGTGGAAGACTCTTGATTCTGCAACATCATGTTTTGTGTCTATCTGCACTTTTCCTGCATGACAGTTTCTAGCCCTTTTTCTCTACCTTGAATCCCCTATGGATGATCATCTGAGTGGGGCTCAAAGGAGCTCTTTACATTTATCATAAACCTGTATGCTTGGAGCATGGAGAGGATCTTCCAAGTTGCTTCTTTTCAGGTTCGTAGAGGTGTGACTATGATAAGTTTGCTACGAATGATTACAACTGAGTCCCCAGATTCCTTAACCTGACAGTTTTTACCAGGGGTAAAGGACAGACCAAAAGATAAGAATTTGTCCATAGACAAATATATGAAATTGCAGATTATGGCCCCAAAGGGGAATATGCAGATAGGTTTCTGACAGATTCACATGTTGAAATGTCTCCAGGACCTACTGCACTGATTCAACCCTGTTGCGTCAAAACAACCTCAAACACTTTAAAGTGAAACCTTACTATGAAGAATATGACGGAGGGCCCTACGCACTTTTGATTTTGAGGGACAGACTATTGTCCCGATGTCTAAGAGGTATAAGGTTTCTTTTAAAAATATTTGATGTTTCTCAGAGTCTCTCAAGGTAGGAAAGGAGATGAGGGACAAGATGTAAAAAGGCCTGAAGCTGCAAAGGATAAACTGTCCTGCACTATCTTCAGGACCCACCCATCTCTAATAGATTGATCCATGTATATAAGTGGCCTCGTACACCTATTTCAGGTTTGGAACAGGCACAGCTGCCATTATGCTGATGTTTGGCATCTGCATCCGTCATCTGAACGGATTCTAATTTCAAGTCTGGGCTTACTCCAAAATGTAATGTAGACCCAAAACAAAGACCCTATGTAAGAGACCAGGACATAAGGGGTCTAGCCTAGCAGTCATAGCTAGACTGAGACTGCCCACCAGGAACAGGAGTCACCGGGTCAGAGTTGGAGGAACTGCAAGGCCAGATCCCATAAAAAAGAGTCAGGGTCAGAGTCAATCCAGGATCGGAAACAGGAGATCAGAGATAGTACCAGGTTAGAATCAGGAGACAGGAATCAGGGTTAGAATCCGGCTAGCATCAGAGGCCAGAGATCAGGAGACAAGGGCAAGTCTGGCACTGCAACAGGCCGAAATCTGTGTGGTTTCCCAGACAATTTCCTGAAGCAACCTCGGGGTTTAAGTAGGGGACACTTGGCCAGTAAGAGGATTGCAGAGTACTGTCACTCTGGGTCTCTTGGGTGATACTTCTGTGGCACCTATTCTCCACAATACTCCCTGGCTGTGCCTCTCCATGGCCTCCTGGTGGCACGGTGGGAATATCAGATGCCCCAGGCTCTGCAGACCCAAGTTCTAATCCCTAGGTCCTTACACAGTGAGGGAAAGCTGAGAAACTTAGCTTGTGGATAGGAAAAGGAGCTTCTGCTCTTCCAGGTGGTTCTACCATTATTAGTAGTGCAGTAACATCTAGGAGCCTCAGTCAAGGATCAGGGACCCACTGTGCTAGGTGTACTGTGTGTACGCACACACTCTTCTGTGTCCCAAAAAGCTTACAATGTAATAAAATGAGAGACTACAGTTGAATACAGATAGATTGAGACAGTTATTAATGTAATAAACAATAGTCACAACACACCAGCTGCAGCACGATGACACACACACCAGGCTAGTCCCCACAAGGAGACAGGGAGGGAACCCCATCCACTCCCCAACTCCACTCCAGTCCTGCCCCCCGCTGCATTGGCAGCCTCCACCTCTATCAGGGGGCGGCCACAGACACATTCTATTAGTGTCAATGGGAGGAACGGGAGGAAAAATGTTTGGGGACAACTGTTCTAGAGCTTTCAAAGGTGTTTTGAAGTTCTTTCTAAAAGGGAGCTTCTGTCTACTTGTATGTTCAGTCTTTTGCCTGAAAGATATTCTCGGCAGAGATTACAACATCTGCTACTATGGAAATTTTTGCTATAATTGACCTTGAGGAGGGTGAAGAAAGAATCTTTGCTTCTAAGACCCCACAGAATTTTAAAATTTGACAAGTAAACTTCTTCCCTTTGGAATGAAGGGGGATGATAAACACAGTTTTGGTTTTGAGTAAGAGATATTTGCCCTTCATGGTTCCAAAACAGGCCTAAGGAAAAATCCTGCTTCTTGGATTCAAGGGTATCGTGATCCAAAGCACCAAATCCCGTTCATCAGGAGAAAAGCTAGAGCTCAGCAAAGATGATGATTCTTGAGTACACGATGCTTTTTCGCCTTGTGTTTACTGGTCCATATGTTTTACTTTTGCCTTTTGTAAAAAGATGATTGCTGCTGTCAGGGGAATTGCCTTTTATTAACTGAGGCCCTCCTTGGATTATGGGGTGCAGAGGGTGACGTTTTGAGCCCCATTGTTTTTCCTCATCCGATATGTAGTTGGAAAAAAAAAATAGTGGTAAATCCCTGAAAGAGTCCGAGCCTTCATCTTGGGTAGAAGGAGGGTGTGAGCCTAGCAGCATCCCAATGCAAGAGGCTCACTCATTTCTGGTAATAAGTTTCATCTGGCCTGACCAGTTCAGTGTATCCTAACTCACTAAGGTCATAACTTGTATCTAAAAGGTGTCATGTAAGATATCAATAGAAAGCTAATAACGTGTCCATCATTAATATTACTGTGTGGTGTATGTATAGAGGACAACAAATTCAAAGTCATAAACATACTGACTATTATGTCATTAAAGTGTATGTCTGGCAGAGCTAAAGTTACCCTACCTGGACACAGGAATATGGTTCTGACACCTTGAGGATATGAAGGGGGTATTAAGAGACAATGGGAATGCAGTTTATACAAATGGTAATCAGGACCACCAAAGCAACAAGGAGAGGAGGTAACCACTCCCCATCACAGCAAGGGGAGCAGATTGCTAAAATGCAGATTGATCTGTTTTCTGCAATCACCAACAGGGGAAGAAACCAGCCTGGAACCTCCTTCATCACCAGATTCCATGTTGCCTTCCTCACAGCTTGAATTAACTTTACTCTGCCAGATAATCTTCAAAAGAATCCATTTCAAAGGTGCACAGGACTATAAAAGAGAGGGGGCAAATAACCCCAAGTTATCCTTCACCTAAGATGATGAAGGAACCCAGCACTTTGGACTTTATGGAAAATCCTGACCAGAGGAGTAGTCAAGCAATCTTGCTGGAAGATGGACAGGTAAGCAAACTACTTTGAACTAGGGATGTAAAAGCCTACACTTTTAAACAGAAATCAGCTGTTTAAATGTTTTAAACAGTTGATTTCCATTTAAACGGGTGGGAGCAGCAGCTGGGCTTAGCTCCCCACAAGCAAAAGCAGCTGGGCAGTTCTTGCTGGAAGGAGGCACGAAGCCCAGCGCGGGGGGGGGGGAGCCACAGCTGGGCTCAACTCCCCGCAAGCGAGAGCTGCCCATCTCCCTCCTCCACAACATGCACTCTGCATATGCAGAGGGTAAGTTTGGGGAGGGGGGAGGAGAAGTGGAGCCTGGCTCCATCATGAGCACCAAAAAGTCTCTGGGGCGCAGGAGGAGGAACATGGCTTTTCCTGTCCCCACTCACAAGTACAGACCCCCCTCCTGAGGCAGCCATCTGGTGGGAGCCAGGGACCCCTCCTGCCCACCATACGTCACTGCCGTGAGACCTACCCAGCTGCAGCTCTACACACGGTGAGGGAGCCCCAGCTAGACAGCTCTCACTTGGCACTGAGAAGCCAAGCCCAGCACAGCTCCCTCCCCACAGCGTTTAACCATTTAAACATTCTATTTTTAGAAAGTTTAAACGGATCCTTTATTAAATGACTTTTTACATCCCTACCTTGAACATAGGCTATTTGTTTTGCTGTGTACTTGTTTTGTTAAGCCTTAGCCTCTATAAAGCGTTTTTCACTTTTATTTGCTTGTAACAATTTCTAACTCTATCCTTTATAGAGGAACTCACTTATAATCCTATCTTGTTTTACTTTTCATCAAAACCAAACCAGAGCTGTGTTTGATTTAACATGAATGTTAACTCCAGTTATTGTGGCAAGCTGCTGGGTAGTGTGTCTTTAGAGGAACGAATTAACCTTAATGTCTCTTTTAATGGTCCTGGAGAGGCCTGGACACTGCAAAGCACATGATTTTGGGAAAATCTGGGACTGGGGGTGTTAGATTCATTTTGCCAGGTATAATCGAGGCCAGTGGAGGCCAGAGAGTAGCAGTGGTGTAACAAGCAGGCTGCTGGAATCAGAATTGCTGAGTCAGAGCTGCTTAACACAAACAGTGCATGATTTGTATGCTGGCTGGAAGTGTCCACACAAGGGAGCTACAGCAGCAGAGCACTTTGAGGCAGTCAGGGTTACAGGGCAGGCAATGACACAAACCCCACTGGTCTGGATTGCAACCCAGAAAGTGACAGAGGGTCAGAAAGAATAAAAGAGATTCCCTGCCATGTGATGATTACCTACTTGAAAACCAGGAAATTGAGCCTGAAGTTTTTCACTTTGGAGGTGACTTGACAAGCACGGGGAGATTTTGGGACTTGGCCTTAAAGAATGGCTGATCAGCAAGGATCCAGCCTGCTGAGTCACATGTGATGAACATAAATAAATCATCCAGATTGAGCTCCTTCCCCTGTCAGGGCACGGATTGGAGGGTGGGAGCAGCTGTGGAAGAACTCAACTTCTGTGGCGGTTGACAGAGACTGCTCACCAACAGAACAAGCTGAAGGAAGACCAAGAGAGTCTCCATTTTGCCTGCTCTGCCATGGAGCTGACAGGTGAGCAAAATGAACAGGAGCTTGGTAAGAAACCTGGAAACCTTCATCCCCTAAATAAGTGGAGAGGGTGGGGTGAAAAGATAATGTTCGTTGTTATAAAACCAAAAAGTTTTACAAGCTAGGATTGCAATAGATAAAGCAGGAGCACTGTACCATCTCCCTGCCTGCATTGCCAGAATACCTGGCATGTAAGCAAGCCCCAGACAAATATCACAGACAAATATCAACTGCCTCCAGTACTTAGAGGAAGATAGGTAGTCACACCCTAACTGTTTCAGATTAGGTAGTAGATTCTAAAGCCAGAAGGGACCATTGTGATCAGCTAGTCTGACTTTCTACCTAACACACGTCTTAAGACTTACCTAAATTCCTGTTTGAACTAGAGCATATCCTTTAGAAAAACATACACTGTTCATTTAAAACATTCCAGTGACTGAGGAATCACCACAATCTTTAATAAAGTTTTCCAACGGTTAATTTTGTCAGTTTAAAAAAAAAAGCATGCCTTATTTTTTATCTGAATTTGTCTAGCTTCAACTTCCTGTTATTTGATCTTTTTATACCTTTGTATGCTAAACTAAATAGCCCCTCTCAATTTCTATTCCCCAAACAGGTACTTACAGACTGATCAAATCAACATTAACCATCTTTTTGATACCTAAACAAATTGAGCCTTGAGTCTATCACTGTAAGGCATGCTTTCTAATCCTTCAATCATTCTCTTAGCTCTTCTCTGTATCCTCTCCAATTTATCAACTTCCTTCTTGAAATGTGGACTCCAGAACTGGAAACAGCATTCCAATCACAGGAGCAATATTGACTTTTCTTCTTCTCGATATTCCCCTCTTTATACACCGAAGGACTTCATTAGCCTTTTTAGCCACAGCATCACACTGCAAACTAAGAGTCAGCTGATTATGCACCATGACCCCCAAGTCTTTTTCAGCATCACTGCTTCCCAAGATAGAGAACCTCATCCTCTAACTATGACCTATATTCTTTGTTCCTAGATGTATGACATTACATTTGGCTGTATTGAAACACATACTGTTTGCTTGAGACCAGCTTACCTAGTGATTCAGATCGCTGTGTCAGTGATCTGTTTTGTTTTTTCCATTATTTATCACTCCCCCAATGAATCTGCAATCTTTATCAGGCATGTTTTCTTCCAGCTGACTGACAAAAGTATTAAATAGCATAGGGCTAAAAAACAATCCACAGGGGACCAAACTTGAAACATACTTGGCTCAATGATTCCCTGATTACATTTTGAGACCCATGAGTTAGCCAGTTTTTAATCCATTTAATGTGCCATGTTGATTTTGTATCATTCCAGTTTCTTAAATTAAAATGTCACGGACTACCAAATCAAATGCCTTACAGAAGTTTAACTATATCACATCACCACTATTACCTTTATCAGCCGAATTTATAGTTTCATTAAAAAAAAAAAAAAAAAAAAAGATATCTAATTAGTTTGACAGGATCTATTTTCCATCAACCCTTGTCAACCGGCTTTAATTATAAACACCATCTTAATTCTTTATTAATCAATAATAAAAAGTAATAGAACAGTGATAACCAATATCACTGTTCAAGTACTTTTCCTGTGCTTATGCTATACAGAAAAATTTGGGGGAGAGTTGGGGGGTGGGCAATCAAGTTTATTTTCCATTTATTAAAACAACCAAAATTTACTTAAAACAAAACTACCTTCTAAATATAGATGTGGAAAACCTGTAAATATGTCTCAACTGGTAGTTTTTAAAAAGTGTGATTTGTCAGAACAGATATTAGTTATATTCTCTTTAAAGAAATCTACTTTAAATGTCAAAGTCAACAAGTCATAGGTTTAGTTACCACCTATCTGCGCTTAGTACATAAAATGAGTACAGTTTAGGATTCTTGAGAACAGTGGTTACTTGACCATATGTTCTGAGCTATATTTAAAAACAGCAGTATGAAAATAAGGAATTTGCACTTACAGTAAATATCCGTCTGCCAGTCCGATCAAAAGTTACACAGTATACAGAAGATAAGTGTCCTAGGATTCGTTTGTGCATTTTCATATGTTGATACACAGCAGTTGGAACAAGTTGTTCAAGTCTGTATTTTCCATTTAGTTTTCTTGAAAAAAGAGTGTCCGCTACCAAAGAAAAAATATTAATAATGTTTATTTTTTGCACTACAGCTAAGCTGCATATCAAGAAAAGGAAAGCTACATACGTTTGACCACTTATAGGATGTGCAAGTTTTGCAATCATTCTCCAATTTTATCATAACCCATTGTTTAACTAAAATTCATAGCACACTTAAGGGGAAAAAAACAAAAGGGCAAAAGTACTTTAGAGGCTCTTGTCCATTGCTTCCAGGACATGCTCAATCAATCAACATTTGGCTTTCCAAGGATACAAAAGGAAAAATAATCAACTGGTTACATACAGCTTTGGCATAAGTCCAGTTTTATTACGCTTAAGGCAAACTTTTTTTTTTTTTTACTAGTGAAACTGTGAACAATCCTTTTAAAAGACAAAAAGGTTTTTGAGGAGGAAATAAGTTTTCTGCTTGTTTGCAGTTTTGATTCTTGTTACAAAAGACAGTAGTGACAGATCAAGAACCTCCAAGAAAAATAAAAAAAATTGTAAATAAAGCTCAGCACAGTGAAGTTTAGATCAGACAGAAACTTATCCCACAATAAACTCAGATTTAACAACAATGAAACAATGGACATACACCCAGGTTAACACTAACCAAATAGGTCCTAATCTTTGTTTAGGACGCTTACGTTGTGGAGGCAATGGGAAAGATAAGAGCAACGTATTCTGTACATAGTAAAATTGCGGCAATGCAGATTATAGTTTATTCAACCTCTGATTTTTCTTCATGGCTTCAATTGCACATAAACACATTAGCCATTTTGGTAATGTTTACTCACATTATAGGGATAGTCCTGGTTAAGAATTTAATTTATTAACAAAAGTCATTCTGGCTGACCCAAGCTACACCTCACTGCCCAGAAGAGGCTGCAGGACTGTGGGGGTTTAAAAAAAAAAAAAAAAACGGGGGGGGGGGGGGGGGGGCAGAATTTGCCACTGTGAAGGGAGGTGGTGTTTCCACACCCTACACTTGCCACGGTGAGGCAGCTTTAAGTTTGACATGAGATCCATAGGAAACCCACTAGTTCAAGCTGCTTGGTGGAGAAGCTGAAACCCTCACTCACACCAGCTATGACCTCTCTGCCAAGCTTTTAACTTTTTAGGTTGCGCTGAACCCGTGGACCTCCATGCAAAGTTGCCATGCGTCAGTTCTGCCCCACCAGAGCCTCCTTTTGGCAAGCTGCATGCTAGGTTAGAACAACAGAATCCAGGGTGCTTCTAGCCCTGTAAGTGAAAAAAACTAAAACTTCTGCTTTTAACAATTCATCCCACACTAAGCATAATGAAATCAACAGACTCAGACTATAAGGTCAGAAGAGACCATTATGGTCATCTAGTCTGATGTATGTCATCTGTGTCGATTAAAGCAAAAGAATCCAGGACTTCCCATTTCTAGATCAGCTATGATACAAAGTTGCATTACATAAAAACCTTGATCCATTTAAAAATGAATGATTTTATTTTGGTTGGACTAAAAGATTAAATATCTAGTCTGGCTGGTAAATAATTTCTAATGAAATCATACCAAATCCATCATTAGTGAAAAACAAAAATGTCTACTGTAAAATGTTTGGTTTTCAGGGAGATTATCACTTGTCATTACACTTAGAAACAGACTGCAATTCAACAGATGAAAAGTGTAAGACCACCAAAAATAGCAGACGTTATAATTACATGTAAATTATAAGGATATTTAGGAATTTATAACAGTTTTACAGAAGAAAGGGATTTAAATCAGATCATTTTACAAAATGAAATATGAAACATATGCTTTTAATGTATTACCTCTTATCATTTAGAGAGCAGAACACAGATCTACACAGGCATAAGAGCAACATTCGAATGCAAGTATTCACCACCAAGATACTGAGCCTCTCCCACTACATTTCAGTTTAAGACATGGAAAGGAAGTCTCAGTCATGAAAATAGATGACCACTGGTCCATTGATGTGGAAGACCAGAAAGTACGCTGAATTAAATCTTTTGGTTTAAACAACATGATGGGCAGCTTCCCTAATTCTCATCTGTGAAGTCCCTCAGAGCTTTATTCTTATATCTAACCTGTTCAACATCTGTATCAAGCTACTGGAAGACCTAGTGAGATATCACAGTGTCAAATGCTAATCAGTTCTATGTCTCTCTCACTTCCATTGCTGGTAGTGCTATGATTAAGGATAAGATCATGTCACTGAGATCACAGATTCTATGACTTTCAGAGACCTCCATGACATTATCTGCATCAGCCCTGAACCACTGCGGGGGTTACCTGGAACCCCAAGCCAGTGCGGGAGGCAGGGGGAACCAAAGCTGTCAGCTGCCATGAAGATGCTGGACCCCCTAACCCTGCAGCAGGGCTCAGGCTCTCATTCCCCCTCTCCTCAGGCTTCAGTCATCCCCCATCAGTCCCCACCCCATTTGTTTTTAGTAAAAGTCATGAACATATCACTGGTTTCCATTAATTTTTGTTTATTGCCGGTGACCTGTCGGCTGTGACTTTTAGTAAAAATAACTGAGAAAAAATCTTAACCTTAGCTATGATGCAACTATATCAGTGCCTGGCCAAGATCAGCAAGTGGATGAAAAAGTAGCTGGCTGAAAATAAAGCTGAGATTTTCTTGGTGGGGAAAGGGAAACATTTTAAGAGCTACCCACCATCACTTCATCACCCACTACTGAGGCAGTCTATCAATCCAGAGAGAATTTCTGAACTCCCAAGCTGTTTCACTCAAATAAATAACAAATTTCCAACTGAAACTGCCAAGCAGGTAGTGCCCCCTACTTTCCCAGTGATGGCCAGACCACAGTGATCTAGTCTGATTTCCAGGCTAAGTTACTCCAACACTTTATCTTTGGGAGCAAGTACATACAGACGCACACAGCCACACAAACAAAAAACATTTTAGCTGATCCAAAATGCATCAGCTCACCTCCTGAGCAATACCAGCTGCCCAGAACACAACACCCTTGTGCTCTGCCCATTACACTGGCTCTCAATAAACACCAAGTTAACTTCACATATTTTAAGGCCAGAAGGGACCACTATGATCATCTAATCTGACCTCCTGCAGAAAACAAACTAGGACAAAGAGCTTCATCAAATAATTTCTGCAGCAAATCCGTAACTTCAGTTTGAGATATAGCATGCATATCTTTTAGAAAGATATCCAGTCTTGATAGAAGCATTTCAAGTGATGGAGGATCCATCACATCTCCAGGGAAGTTGATCCAATAGTTCATTACCCTCACTATTAAAAACTCACACCTTATTTCTTGTATGAATTTGCCTCCATTAAGCTTCCAACCACTGCATCTCATTATGCCTTTCCATTAGACTAAAGAGACATCCACTATCACAAATCTCTTCCACTGAGGTACTTGGAGACCATTATCAAGTTACCTCAGTCTTAATTAAAGAAAGCTTTTTTTAACATACTCACTGTTAGGCATGTTTTCCAAACCTCTAATCATTCAAAGTCATAGATTACAAGGCCACAAGGGATCACTGTGATCATCTAGTCTAACTTGCTGTGTAACAAGCCACAGAACTTCTCCAAAATAATTACTAGAGCATTTTTTTTTTTTAAGAAAATCTAATCTGGATTTTAAAATCGTTGTTGGAGAATCTACCCTTGCTAAATTGTTCCAATGGTTAATTACCCCTCACTGTTAAAAATTTACGCTCCATTTCCAGTCTGAATTTGTCTAGCTACAACTTCCTGCCATTGGATCACATTATACCTCTCCTCATTAGACTGAAGATCCCATTATTAAATATTTATTCCCAATGTAGATACTTATAGATTATAATCAAGACAGCCTTTAACCTCTTTGTCAAACTAAACAAATAGACTCAAGGAGTTCAACCACTATAAGGCATGTTTTCCAATCTTTTCATCATGCTCTCTAATTTATCAACATCGTTTTTGAATTGTGGGCACTAGAACTGAACAGTATTCCAACAGCGACTGCATCAGTGCCAAATACAGAGGTAAAATAACTTATCTACTCCTATTCAAGATTCCCCGCTTTTTGCATCCCAAGATCACATTAGTCCTTTTGGCCACAGCATCACACTAGAAGCTCACATTCAGTTGATTATCCCACACAACTCCCAAATCTTTTTCAGAGTCACTGCTTCCCAGTATAGTCATGCATCCAATAAATTGAACCCACATTCTTTGCTCCTAGATCCATATATACATTTATATTTAGTCATATCAACATTTGTTTCTTCCCAATTTGCCAAGACATCTACATTGTTCTGAATCAGTAAACTGTCCTCTTCATTATTTACCAATCCCCAAGTTTTGTGTCATCTGCCAAGTTTATCAGTCATAATTTTGTGTTTTCTTCCACGTCATTCATAAAATCATTAAGAAGCATGGGGCCAAGAACTGATCCCATAAGAAACAAACCCGCTCAATGACAATTCCACATTTATAATTACATTTTGAGACCTATCAGTTAGCCAGTTTTTAACCCATTTAATGTGTGTCATGTTCATTTTATACTGTTCTAGTGTCTTAACCAAAATGTCATGTAGTACCAAGGCAAATACCTTACAGGAGTCTAAGTATATTATGTAAACATTACCACCTTATTTATAATCTCAAATATCTAGTTTGACTGGATATATTTCTCATTAACCCATGCTGATTTGCATTAATTATCCTCCTTTAATTCTTTACTCATCAAGTCCTGTACCAGCCGTTCCATTATCTTGCCCGAGATCGATGTTAGGATGACTGGCCTTTATACAATTACCCCGATCATCCCATTTATCCTTTTTAAAAACTGGCAAAATATTAGCTTTCTTCTAATCTTCTGGAACTTCCCCAGTGTTCCAAGACTTACTAAAAATCACCATTAATGGTCCAGCAAGCTTCTTTTGCAGCCCTTTTAAAACTCTTGGATGCAAGTTATCTGACCCTGCTGATTTAAAAAAAAAAAAAAAAAGCTAATTTTAGTAGCTGCCATTTAACAGTCTCCTGAGATGCTAGTGGAAGGGAAAGAGTGTTATTACTATCTGACACCACGTCATCTGTTTTTCACCAAAATACAGAACAAGTATTTTTTGTACATTTCTGCCTTTTCGGCATTATTATTGATAATTCTACCATTTCCATCTAGTAATAGATCTAAATCATTGTCAGGAATTTTTTTGTTCCTATATTTAAATAATTCCTTACTGTCCTTAACTGTGCTGGCCATAGATTTCTCCTTGTGTCCTTTGGCTTCCCTTATCAATTTTCTACAATTAGAATCATAGAATATAGAGTTGGAAGGGACTTCAGAGGTCATCTAGTCCAACCCCCTGCTCAAAGCAGGACTAACCTCAGCTATATCATCCCAGCCAGGGTTTTGTCAAGCCTCAGCTTAAAAACCTCTAAAGATGGAAATTCCTCACTTCATGTCTATATTCATTAGTAAAGTTAAGATTTTGTCATGATTATTTTTAGTAAAAGTCACGGACAGACCACGGGCAATAAACAAAAATTCACAGAAGCCCGTGACTTGTCTGACTTTTACAAAAAATAACCAGGTGGTGGAGCACAGGGGAGCTGACAGCTCCAGCCCCCACCACAGCAGCGGGGACTGAAGCCAAAGAAGTCACAGAGGTTTGACTAAATCATACCCTTATTCATTACTATCAACATTTGCTGTCTTCCATTTGTTATATATTATTTTTTAATTGTTTATAGGTGCCTTCACTTCCCCTCTTAACCAGCTTCCTTCCTCAATTGTGGAATTGGGGCTTTGGAGGCATCTAGTAAAGTGTTCTTAAATGTTCAGTTAGCACTAGCATCAACTTCCTGGACACAATCAGCTTCAACCATAGAACCCTCCATACAACTATATATGCAAGAAATCCAATCGCCACACCTACCTTCAAGATCCAATAACCACCCGAAACACACCAAGAAATCTGTTAGGCACTCAAACATCACAGAATATGCTCCCAGGAGAAAGTCCAGGACACACACCTTAAATACACTTAAAACTGCCTTAACCAAACAAAGACACTCCACCAGAGAAGTAAATCACATCGTGGAATGGCCATCCAAATATTACGACAGAACCTGCTTCAGAACAGAAACAAAACCCACTCTGATCCCACACTCTTAGTTGTCACATACTACTCCACACTGGAACCCATATGGGGTATGAAGCAATTACAATCAATAATTACAACTAATTGCAATGGGGATCACATCCTGCAAGAAATTTTCCCAACCCCCTTTTCTGGCCTTCAAACAACCTTCCAACTTCTCCAAGATCCCCACAGACCAGGACACACCAAGTCAAAGAGCTACCAGACCCTGCCAGAACAGAAACAAAACTTATAAACATATCTCCACTGCTATGATGCTTAATATCCTCCACAACACACCTCTCAAGATCCATGGGTCCTTCCCCTGCCTATCAACATATGATGTACCACATCCAGTGCACTAAATGCCCCAACAACAATCATGTGGATGAAATCAGACAATCACTACTCTCTCCAATGAACTTGTACAGAAAAATGACAAAAAAAAAAAAACCCTCTCACCTGTGGGTGAACACTTTTCAGAAAATGATCACTCTATATCTGACCTCTCGGTCCTCATCCTCCAAAGGAAACCTGCACAACACCTTCAAAAGATGAGCCTGGGAGCTTACATTCATAACTCTGCTAGATGCTAAAAGTCATTGACTTAATAGAGAGATGAATTTATAATCTATAACCTACTAACCCCACCGCCAGGTCCCCTCCTCTTAATTCAACTAAATTTTTCAGAAACTTTTAATGAGAGAAAGTTATTCACCTTGTACAGTAGTGATGGTTCTTCGAGATGTGTATCCCTATGGGTGCTGCACTGCAGGTGTGTCTGCACCCCTGCACCTCTGATCAGAGATCTTTGGTAGTAGAACCCATTCGACCCACACATATGCTCTTCTCTCTCCCTCGTGCTAACTAGTGCTGCATGGGTAAACCACCCTCAGTTCCTTCTTTATCTCAGAGCCCCTATTGAGTATTCTAAAACAGAGGGAAGGAGGGTGGGCTGTGGAGCACCTATAAGGACACACATCTCAAAGAACAATCATTCCTGCACAAGATGAGTTACTTTCTCCTCTTCTTCAAGCAGTGTCCCTATGGGTGCTCCACTGTAGGTGACTCCCAAGCAATATCCCTGATGATGGGTTGGAGCTTCGGAGTAGAGTCCGTTATGGATGACAATACTGTGCAACCGAAGATGGAAGCAGAGTCTTTAGTAACTGCATAGTGTTCTGCACAAGTATGAGCAAACGCCCAAGTCGCTGCCCTGAAGATTTCTGAAATGGAAACATTTTTAACAAAGGTGACAGAGGTGGAAACCGGTCAAGTGGAATGTGTACAGATTCTAGATGGAAATAAATTATGAGTATGATAGCAGTAGTTAATACAGTTCAAGACCCATTTGGAGAATTTCTGGACTATCACTGCGCCTTTTGACCTTTCCACAATTGATAGGAAGAACTTAGATTTCCTAAAGGCCTTCATTCCATCCAAATAAAAGGCCACAGCTCTCCTAACACGTAGCATAGCCTCCCTGTTATCAGAGTGAGGCTTTAGTTACAGATGGGAAGGTGAATGAGCTGGTTCATGTGAAAAGACAAGGTCACCTTGGGGATGAACTTTGGTTATGGTCAGAGAGTTACCTGGTCTTAAAGGAAATTGTGAAGGGTGCACAGTGTGTGCCATTAATGCCGCTATTTCCCCTATTCTTTGTGCCAAGGTGATGGCTTCCAGGAATGCTGTCTTCACTGATAGATGCATAAGGGAACAAGTGGCCATACGTTGAAAAGACGTTCAACGTCTAGTTAGGCTCTTTAGAACTAGATTCAGATCCCATGTTGGACTGGGTCTCTGGATTGGGGAAAGAGGTTTCCTATATCCTTGAGGAATCTCTTTGTCATTGGATGGGTGAAAACTGAGTACCCCTCTATCTCCTGGTGGAAAGCCATTATGGCCTCAAGATTATTCTGAGTGAGCTAAGACATAGTCCTGCCCTCTTGAGGCCTAGTATGTAGTCCAGCACAACGGGGAGGGAGATACCAGGGTAATTTGTTTGGAATTACACCAAACCAGAAACTTTTTCCATTTTTGCAAGTAAATGTGGCGGGTGATTTTCTACTGTGCAATAATGCTTCCTGTAACCTTCCCAGAGCAGCAGATCTCTGTGCTGAAACCATAAAGGAACCAAGGCTTGAGTTGGAGGATCCATAGGTTGAGATGGAAGGTTCGTCCATTGTTCTGTGAGAGGAGGTGAGAAGTGGGCTAAAAAGGGATTGGAGGACACATTGCTAGCTGTGGGTATCATGTCTGTTTTGGCCAGGTGGGAGAAATCAATAACATTTTTGCTTTCTCTTTATTTTTAATCAGGACCTTCAATAGCAAATGGAATGTGAAGAAAGGCATATAGGAGGCGCCTGTCCCATGGAAGAAGAATGTTCCCTAATGAGTTTTCTGAGGCCGGCTCTGGAGCAATAGAGTGGGCATTTCCTGTTCAAATAAATAGTGAACAAGTCTATCATTGGGGTTCCCCAGTGATAGAATATGCGGTGGAGTACTGCTGGGTTCATTTCCCATTTGTGGGCATGTGAGAACTTGTGGCTGAGATTGTCCGCTTTTATATTTTGTACTCCCGGCAGGTAAGCAGCTGATATGAGGACATTGTGGCAAATGCACCAATTTCATAGCTTTAGCACTTCCGTGCACAGGGAGGATGATCTGGTGTCCCCTTGACGATTTATATAAAAATGAACACTTATTTGTCACGACTTTTGTGCGAGTGTCTCTGATTAGTTGAAGTCAAGGTCGATTTTTGAGTATTGATTTGTAAGGCCAAATGCATGAATACATACAGAGTCCTTTGATTGGCCCCTAAGGCATCTCTGAAGGAGCAGGCTCTAAGAAGACAATCATCCAAGTAATTAAATCATGATCCCCAGAATACACAGATGAGCTGCTACTATGGAGGGGATCTTGGAGAATATTCTGGATATGGCTAAGAGGCCAAAGGGAAATACTATGTATTAGTAATGATCCTGACCGACGGTAAACCTGAGGAATCCTCTGTGGGATGGCTGGATTGATATATGGAAGTAGATGTCCTGGAGGTCAAGGACCAAGATCCAATCTCCTTGCTCTAGAGATGGGATAATAGCTGCTAGTGTGACCATCTTGAATTTTTATATCTTCATGTATTTGTTCAGTGCTCTCAGATCCAGTATGGGTTTCCAACCTCCTTTTTCCTTGGGAATCAGGAAATATCAGAAATAAAAGCCTCTGTGCCTCTGAGGTGCACAGGAATAGGTTCTGTAGCTCATAGGCCTAACAGGTGATCTATTTTCTATTTTAACAGTTTCTCTTGAAAAGGATCCCTGAAGAGGGACAGGGAGAGAAGTGGACAGAATACCCATTGGAGATAATCTCCAAGATCCATCTGTCTGAAGTTATGATTTCCCAATTTTCAGAGGAAAGGAACGAGGCGGCATCCAAAGGAATGCAAAAGGTCTATAGGTTGCAGCTGATGTTGTGGGGAGTGGTCTCTAGGAGCCTCAACCAAACTGTCAAAACTGGTGTTTTGAGGTCAAGGTCTGGGATGGCTAAGATTGAAGGGCTGATGGTTTACATCTCTAAATCTTAGCTCTCTTTCTCTGAGGCTCATAGTAATGCTGCAGTGGTGGGTACTGGGGTGGTCGGGAACCATGGAACGACTGAGGACTGAATTTCCTTTTCTGTCCCGATGTGCAGATCCCTAGAGAGCATAGTGTGGCCCTGGAAGCCTTAAGACTGTAAAGTGATGCACCGGTCTTGTTTGCAAACAGTTTAGAGCCCTTGAAAGGGAGGTCCTCAACCATCTTCTGTACCTCTTTCAGCAGTCTTGAGAGGTGTAACCTTGATCCCTTATACATCACCACTGTTGTCAATACTGAGTAGGATATTGTATCTGCAGCATCTAGTGTGGTCTGGAGTGCCCATATCACCACTAACTGTCCCTCATGTATGATGGCCTGAAACTGCTCCCATTGTGCTTCTGGCAGGTGGTCAATAAATGCATCAAATTTGGTGAAGTTCATGTGGTCATACTTCACCATTAAGGCATGGTAATTCATAATTCTGAATTGCAAAGTCACCAAGGAGTATGCCTTCCTACCAAATACATCCAGTCTTTTCCAGCCTGTCTCAAAAGGCATGGCTTTGGTATGATGCTGTCAGCCACAGGAACTCACAGCGTGCACATAAAGGAAATAGGTGGCGGGTGTGAAAAGAGGAATTCCACATCCTTGGAGAGCACATGGTACTTTTTATTGGCTCTTTTGCATGTTGGCATGATAGAGGCTGGCATCTGCCAAATGGGGAGGGCATTTTCAGCGAGGAGGACATGTGCAATATACCCATCACAAGTTGCTAAATATCTTTCACCTCCTTTCGGGGAATCTGCAGTGTGTCTGCCACCCTTTTTTGTGAGATCTTGAAAGAGCTTAAAATTGTCAGCCATAGATGGTGGAGAAGGCATTACCACCTCTTCCAGGGAATAGGAGGAGCTATTTGTTGGTGGTGGTAACTTCTTCTTCTAGCATGGCCTCCTGCTCCTCAAAAGTTTCCTCTCGAGGTTCTGCGATTCTGGACACAGAGGCTGAAGGAGACTATCTTATCGACTCTTGGTAGGAGACACTAGATGCCTGAGAAACATGGTGCCTGTAGGCTGCCCATGTATCTAAGTATGGGCAGCGGTACTCGCAGGTGGTCATAGCAAAAGGGCTGAAGCTCAGACCGAGAGTGTGACTGGAGAGGCCCTGGTGGGCATAGAGATGGACCATGAGGTGGCGAGAGGATATTCTGGTCACCCTCTGAGTCCTCACTGGAAAACTGTGGAACCAACAAGGAGACGAGGTGAACGCCCCAGTGCCAGTGGTGATTCCAGGGATTGAGATGTGCTCAATACTGGGACCCTGGTACTGAGTAACGGGGAATCGAGAGTCTCAGCCACCATGAGATCTCTGGAAAAAAAATTCTTGCAGTATCACAGTAATCAGTATTGTCAGTGCTTGATGGTGCTGACTCATCGGCACTGAGGAAATTGGCAGAGATCTTGCTCTGGCAGTAGTCAATACGGAGGGTTTTCACGCCATTACCACTTTCACAGAGATGGTATGGTCATATATCTTTTGGGTACCATGCTTTAGAGCAGTCTGTGCCGAGGTAACCGATCATGCCGGGGCTCTCCTCTGGCTGGTCCAGGGCCTAGTTTGAAGGCTTGCAGCCCCCTCGCAAGGTCTCCAAAGAGAGACTCTGAAGATTTCCTCTTTGGATCATCCTCCTTAGAAGTAGAAGGCTCTGGGGATGGTCTACATCACGGAGGAGATCTGAGACCAGGGTTGGATTCCAGTTTAAAAGCACTCTCCATAAGCAGGAGTTTCAACTTCAACTCACAGTTTTTCCAGAATCTACACTTCATTTGGTTGGCAAAAGGAACACTTCTGCAGAATCTGAGCCTCTCCAAGGCACTGGACACAGTGGGAGTGTCAATTCATAACCAGTATTGCTTCCTTGCAAGAGATGCACCTTTTAAACCCAGGGGAGCCAGGCATGTCCTTTACTGGAAGCAATCCCCAGAAGGGGAAAAACAGGAGTAAGAAAAGAAAGTTTTTTTCTTGTGGTGGTTTTTTAAGAAGGGTGGGGAGGAACTAACGGAAACCCTATAAGACTAAGAAAATTGAATGGAAACTCCAATAGTAGCTATAGAACAAAACTGAATTCTAAACTCTGAGGTAAGAGAAAGTGGACTGCTATTTGCTCCTTCTCGAGCCAGGGGCACTTGAGAAGGAACTAAATGGTTCACCCATGCAGCACTAGTTAGCCTCAAGACAAAACATGAAGGAGGGAGAATGCATGTGTGGGCCAAATGAGCACTGTTACCAAAGATGTCCAATTAGAGGCACAGGGATGCAGACACATCTACAGTTGAGCACCCATTTGGACACTACTCAAAAATATGATCATTTTATGTTGATCCTGTCATATAAAATGATTAGGTATTTCCAATTTTGAAAACAAATAAACCACTTTTTTTTGCTCATTGGCAAAGCTTTTTTTTGCCATTCACTCAACAAAACCCTGTGGCCATGCTGTGGTTGACAAGCACACAGAACTAGTTAAAAATGTTGCAAGTCCCTAGAAACTTAATGCCAAATAAAAAAATTGTTCATGTTGGAGGGTACAGTAGCCACACACTTCTCTGAAAGCTCTAAATTTGTGAAGAGAGAGAGAGTTACAATACACCTCAAGAGAACTTTGGTTCTGTCACAGCTGAGTAAGCTGAACCATTCACCTTAGTGGTTTTGGGAAGCAGGGTAACAGGCAAGACCCTTGAAAATTCTTTTGTGGCAGACAGGAACATAGCCAAAATTGGACCAGTTGAAGACGACATAGTAAATTAATCATGATTATTGTTTTCCGGAGAGACCTGTTACAGGGGGGTGTTCTCCACAAACTCTGGAAATTTTCTTCATGGTCACAGGGAGAACCAGAAGAGCTAATCCAGGTTTTCATGCCTGAAGGACCTACTTTCCCCAAAGACTCCAAGCACAGAGCAGAACAGTGCTCTGTTTTCAGCAGAGTCTACATGGATCTTTAAAAGTGCAAAAATTATTTTCAACTGTGGAAACTGAAATTTGAGGGAGCAGTTTTGCTTCAGCGTCCGCATCCTCCCCTCCCTAGAGGAAGTGTTCTTTTTTTTTTTTTTTTTTTTTAATAAAAGTTTAAAAGCCCACAAATTTTTTTTTAATTATTTTTGTTTTTAAGCTTTTAGGCAGCTTTTACAACACCCTTAAATTGTACAGAAAGGAATTAGTGATGTGACAACAGATCAGAACATATGAATATACAGGTTTTTACATGCCGTAGATATTTCTATAGTTTCCTTCAGAAGCAGGAATTTGTTTTAAATGCATATTGAATTTCTGCCTAGAAGACTGGATGGCAGAGTGCTCTTTTTTTTTTTTTTTTTTAAATGCAGTATGTTGGTCAAGTTTGTTGGGAAATTAGGGCATCCAGACGAATGCTTAGTGAGAGTTATATGAGAGAAAAGCCTGCAGAACTTCCACACTAGATAGAACTCAACTTTCTCCCCATTTCTTACTTTTCAAAAAGTCCTCAGACTCTGGATACATGCAGCCTGAAGAATTACATTATAAGTATTTAAAAGGGTCTTTAACATAGCCTTCTCAGAAAAAAACAGGTTCATGAGAGGCAGGAGGGGAGCAAACAACCCCTAACCCAATTCAATTTAGAAAATAATCTGTCATTCCAATTCATTATTTCATAGAAAGGATCATCAGACTGGAATGGGATAAACCCAAAGACAAATGCCTTAACAGACAAAATTTTAAACAGAAGACCAAAAAACAAATGAGAGGCTGTACTTGTAAAGTTCTCAGGATACGAAACTTCTCACTAGCTTAACACCAGGACTTGGAAGGGCTTATTGGTCTGAAAAAGTTTGTAGTGGGATGCCAAAGTGCTTCTAACCCTGGCAGTTTGCAAAATATTGGTGTTCAAAGAGGGGGTCGTACCTACTAAAATATTTTTTAAAACTAAATTTTATATTAAACTTTTTGGATCTCCTACCCCCTAAAGCTTCTCCAAAAAAGGAAAGGGAAATTAATATTTCTCCTTCCATTGTGGTCTCTTCTGCCAACCAATCTTGGGAAGTGATTTGAATACCATGCTGCTATTGATTTCACATAGCATTCCTGTTTCCTACTTTCAAAATTACCAATAACAATGAGGAAAATACTAAACTTCTTCTGCACTTCCCCTCCAGCCCAGTTTCTTCCTTAATATTTGGTGGCATGCTATAAAGAACAGGGTAGAGAAAGCTAATATGATATTAGTCAATACTAACTCAAGAAATATTGATATTCCAAAACTAACCTACCCAGCCAGTGCTTCGGGAGCCAAGCAAAAAGTATTTTTTAAGTTATGGCCCAAGGCTTCAGGGCCTAGCATTCCTCACGCTAATTGCATGGCACTGAAAAAGAAACTATGGGAGTAAGAAACATCAAGTGATGAGCCCTATTTTAATTTACAGAAGGTAGAATGAAGATTATGTGGGGAAAAAATTATTTTAGAATAAAGACAGAATTATATACTCAGCAAAAATAAATTTTCTTGGCTATCAAAGATTTAACTTAGATGGATCCTGGGGTATTAAGTCAACAGATCTCACCTGAGTAAATGATACACCGATCATATGAATTAGTTCCAAAAACCTTTGGCGTCAGCCACCAGTAAAGAACAATCAGGATTACATGTGCTCTTTTTCCCTAATCTTCAGAATATCTAGAAGAACAGTGTAGTAGAGGTACAGTACCTAAAAAGAATCAGTCCACTCCCAAAAAAGGGCTGCTAGAACATCAGATACTTCTCCGGGGGTAGAGGAGTGAGTTAACCTTTTTCCCACCCTACCAGAGCAATAACTACATACACACTTTCCATTTTTATTGTGCACATTCCTAGCTATTCCTAACACCCCCTTTACATTTACCCTAGATATGTATGGCCTGTAGAGAATAAGATCCACTGACTTAAAATGAACCTTTACTTCTGGTGCAAACAAGCTCTTCATTCACATATTATTGTGGGAACCATTTACATATTGCGTATGTGTTTCCTGCAGATACTTTTGCGGAAGTAAAAGAGCTATATACTACACAAAACTCCAGAAAAAATTTGAGACATCCTGCCTTTCCTACACAGCACTACTTCTCTTGAACTAAGTATATCTGATCTCAGTCTATATATTTAAGAATACAGCTTTTGTACCAATTCACTTACATTGAGACAGAGTTGAACCTTCACTAAAATTACTCTCTACCCTTTGATCCTAATTCACGTAAAACCACTTTGCTAGCAATAAACTGCAGGGACCTCATTAAACATGGCTGTTGGATTAACAAACACTCTACATAATCTTAAATGTTTCTATTCTGAAAAGCAACCAAGTAAAATGTATCTTGTTACTCAACAGATCTGCTCATGTGTGCTCTCAAAGTTGTATCTGCTTTTATTGTTTAAAATAAATTTTTTAAGGTTTTTAATTCTGTTACTCCTACAAAGCCAAAACTGCTGTGGGAAAAACCAAACTGGATTTTACTGTAGTATAAGCACCAGCTAAGAATCTTTATTGGTGGTAAGGCATGGAACCAAGAGTTCCTCAGAGGTTTTCCACTTCCAGGTGGAGTTTGCAGGGCTAGCAGTCAGAAAAACAGTCTCACAGTTGTTGCAAGACATACATGGAACACCAAATGCCATTTTTACAAGGTACCTTAATAGATGAACCATTTGAACAACTTCAAAAATTAATGAGCTATCACTGACTGCTTGAATTGCAAACTGAATTTTTATAATTCATTCCGACAAAAGACTTTCCCAAGTCTGATGTATATTACTTCATACTTCGAATTCTCTAAAATAATTCATCTGCTCTTCATCATTAAGATGTGGAATTAGGGAAACAGAATGATACAATAAGTATCAGATCACCTTCTTCTCAAGTCCGTTATATTCTGTAACCTACAAACCATGAAAACTATTACTAATTACTTCATAAAGACCACTGTAGCCATAACCTGAAGGTTAAAACTATTAGATTTATTTATCAATAGAACCACTTCTAAGGAATTGCCTGCACATTTATCAACTGCACTTCCTGGGGATACGCATTCCAAAGGTAGATAGGTCAATTAGTACCAATGGCACCGAAGAAAAACCATGAGATTGAAGATGCTTGTCATTCTCCCATTTTTCTTTCAGGGAAACATGATAATGAAACACTGTTCACATCCACAAATGTGATGTTATTTATCTTACTACCCATTTATTCATTGATTATTTTGGTAAATGGGTAGGTAATAAACCACTATGGCAAGATCTATAAATCTCAATGAATAAACCATGAACCACCACTTATAAGGCCCACTTGCCTTTGTAGTTGGCTGTATAAAACAAAATTCCAGCAGACTACTGAAAAATAGGTTATGAGGGTATGAAGCTTATGAAGGTGCATTAGCTTAACCAGAGGGTTTAAGAGCCATTGTGCTTCAAGTGACAGAAAAAACAGAGAGAAAATGCCCACGAGGAAGAATTTAGAGTGCAATGATAAAAAGAGGAACAAAGTCTCTAATGCAGAGACCAATGAAGCCCAATCTCCACCACCTGATGCTGACGCATATAACTTAGCTTCATGGAGCTCCCTGTGGCATGAAGCCCCGGCAATTGCTTTACTTGCCACCCCCTAACACCAGTCCTACAGTTGCAACCCCCGCAAACCCGTCCAATGACCCCCAGGTTGAGAAACACTGATCTGGAGGAGTTGATGTACCCTCTGGAAGACCTCTGCATATCCCCTGGAGTAGGCATACCCCTGGTTTGAGAATCAGTGTGCTAGTGAAAGGTAGTGAAACCTATAGAAATGAGTTTGTCATGTTGAGTGACTGAAGCACTGCAAGTAAGGGAGAAAAACAGGACCAAGTACAACGCTGACAGTGTGCACACCTGCTAAAACCAATGGGAATGGCACCTGATTAGACTAGTGCTGAATCTGGCTGTCAGAAAGTAAAATAAATGTTGCACCAGCAAGGTATGCCTGTGGGCCAAGCCCCACTCTGAGCTTAACTCAAATTAAGAGGAGCTGACTTTAATTATATATCAGTTTTATGTTCGGCATATTTAATATCACAGATTTAAGGTTTTCAGTTAATACTGTACATAGGTCATTTCAATTTGCCCTTTAAATTAGTTTTAGACTTGGAAGAATTGACTGGTAGTAAACATTGATTTCACCGAACACACACAAATGTTTAACTTTTTGACTTCAACATCTACTGTCATTAATTACTGCCTGACTTTCACCCCCCATAATTTAAATAGATAAAAATGAAAAATTGCTTAAAACCCATAATTCTGCACAAATGTGAAAATTTAAAATAGATAAAAATTTTAAAATATTTATTTTAAACAGATCTGTCAAAATTATAAATAAAAAGTGAGTTCTGCCAAACCTAATTATATTTAATAAAACAACCATATCTTACTGAACATAAGATTAATCATTATCCTATAAAGAGTACCAAAGACCTGTTTTAACCAACACATGAGAAAGAGGGATATCACAGCTATTCTATCTCATTTCCATCCCTTTCCGCAATTAAGACAGACCCATAATTGTCAAGAGCTCTTAGACAAAGCAACGCTGGAGTCATAGGGAAAATATGTACAGAGCAGAAAATTGAGAGCCAACGGAGCTGGCCTTAACTACAAGAAAAGGACTTTGCCATGTGGCGATTTACACCCTATTAAAGCTTTGCAATCGATAGACTGGCCCTGTATCCTACATCAGCAGCCCAGAGGTCAGGACCAGAAATAATTCATGACTCAGACCCCCCCTTTCCAGGAACAGAGGAACATGCTTAATACACCCACCAACCCTCAAGCCAGGTTCTTATTTAAAGTACTCTTCATTTCATGTTTGCTAAGCCAGCATTTGTTCTTCAATCCAGTATCTCTAATGCTGGATAACACTAAGGAATAAAAATGCTGCTTAGACCTCAGAAAGGATTTTCAAGTTTTGTCTTAGAGAATTTGGAATATAAAAAACTTATTTTCTTTACTGCTTTAATTCTTCACAAGAGAGCTTCTGTCACACTAAAATGGTTGTTAAAGTTAACAATTGCTTCCTTTAAACTAGCATTCTAGGTCTCAGACAGAAAGCATGTCTAGCAAATGTATTCGAAGACCAGAATTTAGCAAAGAACCTCCCTCATCAAGGTGTTGAGAAGAATGAGAACAAAAAAGATCTTGTGTATAATAGGGATTTTTATCTTTACTAGACAAGATGAGTTCAATAGACCTTGTAAAAATTGTTCTGGTGAAACCAACAGGACATCTGGAGAAAACAGCTTCAGCCAGCTATTCTAACAAAACAAACCCCACTCACTTTCCTTCTGTGGAAAGTGCAGTGCCTATACACCTACTTTTGTTGTTAGTGCACTAAAAAGTCTTTAAATCTATGAGTTTTCTGAACACTCCCACTCCTGTTTGCAAGCGCACCTATATGTTAAGTATCAAATTAATAAGCTCTCTCTCCTTAGATCCAAAGGAAAAAAGATTTTCTAGGGATGTTCTTTTCTTCCTGCTTTGGATGGATTCAAAGTTTTGCTTACTTTTTAAAATAACGTGGGGCCCTGGGGGGTGGTGGAAGAAAGGACAGGATATTAGCTGGAAACTACTAGATTAAAAATGTAACGAATAAAAATTCAGTTTTTAAAATTGAATGTGTGTGTGTTTAAAAACGTTTTTATTTAAAAAATAAACCTGTTTAAAATTAAATTTGAAATTATCAGAACCTATATTAAGGCCTAACCTTGCTATAATCATTTAAATAAAAATATGCTGAAACAACAAACCTTCAAATTTTTACAACTTAAAGATAAGAGATAGAAGTTGATAAAGTACAGTTCGGAACTTAAGAGAAACAGTCAAATGAAAAAGGAACCCATTGGATTACATTACATCAAGGCAGACAATTAAGTATTGACAAATATTTTAAGTGCTTATATACAAATGCAAGAAGTCTAAATACTAAGAAGGGCGAACTTGAGTGCTTGGTATTAAATGAGAATATTGTTATAGCAGAAGATTATTCACCCTGTGCAATAACTGAGGTTCTTTGAGATGGTTGTCCCTATGGGTGTTCCACTTTAGGCGAATCTGTGCCCGTGTAAGTGTAATCAGAGATTCTTGGTAGCAGTGCCTGGTTGGGTCGCACATGCACTGTCCCGATCTCACACCCCCTCCAGCGGTTACATAGCGCTGTACGACCAAACCTTCCTCAGTTCCTTCTTGACCACAAAATCTCTAGCGTGAAAACGCCAAAGTAGAGAGGAAGTAGTAGGGTAGTGGAACACCCACAGGGACCATCTTGAAGAACCTCAGTTACTGCACAGGGTGAATAACCGTCTCTTCTTTTTCAAGAAGCATCTCTCTGGGTGCTCCACTTTAGATGACTATAGAGCAGTGCCTCTCAGTGGAAGGGAGGAGCTTCAGAGTTGCAGTGACGTTTGACGATAAAACTGCAAGTCCCAGTACAGCATCTGTTGTCGAGTGTTGCTCTATGGCATAGTGCTATGTGAAAGTATGGGCAGATGCCAGGTTACTGTTCTGCAGATGTCCACAATGGGCACATTGTTGAGGAAGACTACTGATGTAGAGAGAGCTCTGGTGGAGTGTGTGTGGGTCCCTTGTGGGGTCTGTATCTGTTCACGGTGACAGCAAATGTCAATGCAACCGGAGATCCATTCTGACAGCCTCTTTGGATATGGCGTCTCCCTTAGGGCGTTCAGTGATAGAAAGAAATAGTCTTTCAGAAAGTCATCAAAGTTATCTTTTCAGTGTAAAAAGCTAGTGCCCTGTGGACGTCCAGGGTATGAAGCATTGCTTCTTGCTTATTCCCATGAGGTTTTGTGAAGAATGATGGGAGATGGATGGGTTATAGACTCTGGACTCTAAGGTCAGAAGGGACCAATATGATCATCTAATCTGACCTACTGCACAACGCAGGTCATAAAACCTCACCCATCCTGTAATAGAACCCTGACCTACTACTGAGTTATTAAAGTCCTCAAATCACAGTTTAAAGACTTTAAGGCACAGAGAATCCACCAGCAAATGAACCATGCCCCATGCTACAGAGGAAGGCGAAAAACTCACAGAGCCTTTGCCAATCTGCCCTGGGGGAAAATGCCTTCCCAACCCCAAATGTGGTGATCAGTTAAACCCTAAGCATGTGAGCAAGGCTCACCAGCAAGAAACCCAAGAAAGAATTCTCTGTAATAACAAACACAGAACCCACCCCATCCAACATCCCTTCACAGGCCATTGGCATATCTACCACCAGTAGTCAAAGATCAGTCAATTGCCAAACTAGGCTGTCCCATCATACCATCTAGGTTTTTTGCCCCCACTGCTCCCCTTGGAAGGCTATTCCAGAACTTCACTCCTCTAATGGTTAGAAGCTTGCGTTTAATTTCAAGTCTAAACTTTCTGATGGCCAGTTCATATCCTTTAGTTCTTGTGTCCACATTGGTGCTGAACTGAAATAATTCCTCTCCTTTCCTGGTATTTATCCCTTTGATGTATTTATAGACAGCAATCATATCTCCCTTCAACCTTCTTTTGGTTAGGCTAAACAAGCCAAGCTCTTTGAATCTCCCCTCATAAGGCAGGTTTTCCATTCCGCGGATCATCCTAGTAGCCCTTCTCTGCACCTGTTCCAGTTTGAATTCATCTTTCTTAAACATGGGAGACCAGAACTGCACACAGTATTCCAGATGAGGTCTCACTAGCGCCTTGTATAACGGTACTAACACCTCCCTATCTCTACTGGAAATACCTTGCCTGATGCATCCTAGGACCACATTAGCTTTTTTCAGTCACATCATATTGGCGGCTCATAGTCATCCTATGATCAGCCAATATGCCCAGGTCCTTCTCCTCCTCTGTCACTTCCAACTGATGTGTCCCCAGCTTATAGCAGAAATTCTTGTTATTAGTCCCTATGTGCATGACCTTGCACTTTCCACTATTAAATATCATCCTATTTCTATTTCTTCAGTTTACAAGATCATTCAGATCTTCCTGTATGATATCCCAATCTTTCTTTGTATTGGCAATACTTCCCAACTTCATATCATCCACAAACTTTATTAGCATATTCCTACTTTTTGTCCCAAGGTCAGTAATAAAAAGGTTAAATAAGATCAGTCCCAAGACCAATCCCTGAGGAACTCCACTAGTAACCTCCCTCCAGTCTGACAGTTCACCTTTCAGTATGACCTGTTGTAGTCTCCCCTTTAACCAGTTCCTTATCCACCTTTCAATTTTCATATTAATTCCCATCTTTTCCAATTTAACTAATAATTCCCCAAGTGGAACCATATTCAAATGCTTTACTGAAATCTAGGTAAATTAGATCCACTGCATTCCCTTGTGTAAAAAATCTGTTATCTTCTCAGAAAAGGAGATCAGGTTGGTCTGGCACGATCTACCTTTTGTAAAGCCATGCTGTATTTCATCCCAATTACCATTAATCTCGATGTCCTTAACTACTTTCTCTTTCAAAATTTTTTTCGAGATCTTGCATACTACTGTGGTTAAACTAACAGGCCTGTAGTTACCCAGATCACTTTTTTTCGCTTTCTTAAAAATAGGAACTGTATTATCAATTCTCCAGTCATACAGTACAGCTCCTGAGTTTAGAGATTCATTAAGAATCCTTGCTAATGGGCTTGCAATTTCATGTGCTAGTTCCTTTAATAGTCTTGGATGGAGATCATCCAAACCCCCTGATTTAGTCCCATTAAACTGTTTGAGTTTGGCTTCTACCTCAGATGTGGTAATTTCTACCTCCATATCTTCATTCCCATTAGCCACGCTACCACTATCCCCAAGCTCATCATTAAGCCTCATTAAAAACGGAGGCAAAGTATTTGTTTAGATATCGGTCCATGCCTCGATTATCCTTAACCTCCACTCCACCCTCAGTGCTTAGCGGTCCCACTTATTCTTTCTTGGTTTTCTTCCATTTATATAGCTATAGAACCTTTTACTATTGGTTTTAATTCCCTTTGCAAGGTTCAACTCTACTTAGCTTTTGGCCTTTCTCACTTTGTCTCTACATGTTCTGACCTCCAAGAGGTAGCTTTCCTTGCTGATCCCTCCCATCTTCCACTCCTTGTAGGCTGTTTTCTCTTAATCACCTGTCTGAGATGCTTACTCATCCAGCTTGGTCTACAACTCTTGCCTATGAATTTTTTCCCCTTCCTTGGGATGCAGGATTCAGGTTCCTGCAACTTTGACTTGAAGTAATTCCAAGCCTCCTCCACCTTTAAATACATGAGTTCTTCAGTCCAGTCCACTTCCCCCAACCAATTCACTTAATTTTTTTAAGTTAACCCTTTTGAAGTCAAAGACCCTAGTTACAGATTTATTTTTGTTTATCCTTCCATTTAGTTTGAACTGAATTAGCTCATGGTCACTCAAACCAAGGTTATCCCCTACAACCAATTTTTCTAAGAGGTCCTCACTACTTCACCAATACCAAATCTAAAATGGCACCCCTCTTGTTGGTTCAGTAACTATTTGGTGAAGGAATCCGTCAGTTATCACACTGAGGAAAATCTTGGCCCTATTATTTACTACTAGCACTTGTCCTCCAATCTATATCTGGGAAGTAAAAGTCTCCCATAATCACACAGTTCCCAGTAGTATTTACTTCATTAAGAGACTTAAAGGGTTGATTCAAATGGAATGATGAAGCTATTTTAGATAGGAAGTTGAGGTGTGTTCATAGGGTGAGACTGTTTTTGAGATATATTTTATGTGGGAGATGTGCCATGAGAGCCCCAAGTTCTCCCACTCATCAGGCAGATAGGATAGCGACGAGGAAGGTCACCTTCACAGAGAGGTGGAGAAGTGAACACGTCACTGATGGTTCAAAAGGGAACCTCATAAGGCATTGCAACACCAGACTGATGTCCCATGATAGAGTGGGGGCTCGTATTCAGGATAGAGATTGTGAAGACCCTTGAGAAAACGTTTGGTGATAGAATGGGCGAAGATCAAGAACTCGTCCACTTTGCAGTGGAATGCCACAATTGCCACAAAGGTGTACTTTGATTAAGCTCATTGAGAGACCTGATTTCTTGAGTTCCAGTATGTAATCCAATATCATTGGTAGAGGAAAAGTAATTGCCATTGTTTGCCTATTCTGGGACCATGTATGAAATCTTTCCCATTTGTGAAGATAGGTATACTGTGTAGTAGACCTTCTGCTGTTTAGAAGAATGTCCTTTACCTCTCTGAATAGGTCACTTCACTGTTTCAGAACCATGCCTTCAAGTGGTGTCTTGCCAAGTTTGGGTGGTAGACCTGACCTGCATTCTGAGACAAGAGATGAGATAGAAGTGGAAGACTGCATGGTAAGCACACAGCCATCTTCAGGAGGTAAGGAAACCATGTCTTTCTGGGTCACATGGGGGCTATAAAGTTGGAGTCATCGGTCCATGTTTTGTATGTGACCCTGGACAAGAAAGTGGACGGTGAAAAGGCATACAGAACACGTGTATCCCATTTGCAGAGAAAGGCATTGCCAAGAGAACAGGGTCCCAGTCCTGCTCTGGAGCAGAAGTATGGGCACTTCACATTCTGGCTTGTTGTAAAGAGGTCTGTAGTTGGGAACGCCCAGCATCTGAATATGTTCTGCAGTACCCTGGTGTTCATTTTCCACTCATGAGCTTGAGAAAAAGTCCTGCTCAAACCATCTGCCATAGCGTTTCGGCATCCAGGTAGCTAGGAGGCTGAGATGTTGATATTGTGATGGATGCACCAATTTCATAGTCACATCACTTCTGTGCATAGGGAGTGTGACTGTGCCCCTCCTTGGCAGTTTTCCCCAAAGAGGTACAGTCTACCGTCGAGGAGCTCCCGTTTGAGGGCCCGAAGCTGTTCGCAGCCAAGATGGATGAGTCATTTCACATATCAAGACTCCAGGATGACTCCCAGATCCTTGGGCATTTACACACCTACTCAAAAGAAAAAACAGGGGAAGTATTACTTGTCCATCATGACCTTTATGACCTTGTCCCTGATCACAGGCAGGAAGTGTGAGCATGCATTACAGACTGCTCGCAGCTCCAGTAGGTTTATGCAGAATGTTGCTTCGGATGGGACCAATGGTCTTTGATCATGTGGTTGCACAGGTGTGTCCACCAACCTACCTGAGAGGCATCTGTTGTGAGTGTCATCAAGGGTGGGGTCAGTGCAAAAGGAACTCCTGTACAGATGTGTGGTTGAGTCCACCAATGTAGAGAACTTGCTTACTTTCCTTGGCATCATAAGACGCTTGTTTATACTGTGTCTGTGGAATATATACAGCCAGCCATGCAGGCATTGCACGTGTAGTCTGGCGTGCTTGACAACAAATGCCATTGCTGACAGACGGCATAATAGTTGGATGCAGGTCCTGGCCAAGGTCTGGGGCTGACTTGCATTACAGCAATTAGATTGACTACAGTGGTGAATCTGTGCTGGGGCAGAGAGGCTGTAGCTTCCAAAGAATGGAGGTAGGCGTCAATGAATTCCGGTCTCTGCACAGGTATGAAAGTTTATTTTTGTTCGTTTATCTGTAGACCCAGCTGTGTGAAGTGAGCTACTGTCTTTTAAATAACTTCTAGGGCCTCTTCTCAAATTGAGGTTTTGAGTAAACAATACTCCAGATATGACCCCTTTCTCCAGCAGTGAACTGCTACCACCACAAAGACTTTTGAGAATGCTCGTGGAATGATAGACAAGCCAAAAGGAAGTACTTTGTATTGGTAATGATCTGTGCCCAGAACAAATCTGAGAAACATCCTGTGTGAAAGGTGTACCATTATGTAGAAATATGCATCCTGGAGGTCAAGGGCAGAGAACCAGTCCCCTCATTCTAGTTCTGGAATTATCGTGGCTAGCATAACCATCCTGAATAGCTGGGTCTCCATGAATTTTTTGAGTCTTCTTAAGTTGAGAATAGGCCTCCATCCTTCTCTTTTTTCTGGGTTAGAAAATAATGTGAGTAGAAACCCTTCCCCTCTGTGTTGTGTTTGTACTGGTTCCACAGCACTCAGGCATATGAGATGGTTTACCTCCTATTGTAGCAGGTGTTCATGAGAAGGGTCCCTGAAGACGGACAGGGGGATGGATGGTGGGTAGCAGAGATGAAGGTAAATTGAATGGACTAACCAGTCTTGATGATTTCTAGCACCCATTTGTCTGATGTGATTTTTCGCCCCATGGAATGGAGTCAGACAGTCTCTGAATAGATGGATGGTGTCAGATGATTCCAGCAATAGAAGATGTGGGAGGTGTGTCTGGTCCTCGACCAAACTCTCAAAACTATTGTTTAAAAGGAGACTGTTGGGACATTGAGGATTGAGAAGGGAGTGGTTTCCATCTAGTGGGTCTCTGCCTCTGCGGTTGGGTGTAGAGTGCAGATCCTGTTCTTTGCACCGAGTAATACTTCCCATTTTTTCATTTGAGTAGGTGAATAAATGCCCAAGGATCTGAGAGTCATCCTGGAGTCTTAATATGTAAAGTGACTCATCCATCTTGGTTGCGAAAAATGGAAGCTCCTCGATGGTAGACTGTACCTCTTTGGGAAAACCTCTCATGTCCTTCTCTATTGCCTTCAATTTGAGATGGAGCATTTGGCAGCGCCTGTGAGATTTATCTTTAGTGTAGCTTAACTTTAGTATAAGAGTTAATTAGTAGTTTACTACTTCTTCCTCATTTATTGTTTTAAAAACAAAAAAAATTCTCTTAACTTAGGAATTTAAGTTTCAGTTATTAGGATACTTCTTAGTATACTACAGTTACTTTCCTTCAAGGAAGAAACCCTATTCTAAGGGACATGCCTGGGTCCCTGGGTTTTAAACATTGCCTCACTTGCCTTTGACAAGGTCCCTCACTAAAAGCTCTTAAGCAAAGTAGGTAGTCATGGGACAAGAGGGAAGGTCCTCTCATGGATCAGTAACTGGTTAAAAGATAGGAAACAAAAGGTCAGAATACATGATCAACTTTCACAAAAGAAAAAGGTAAACAGCAGGGTCCCCCAAGGATCTGTACAGGGACCTATGCTGTTCAACATATGCATAAATGATCTAGAAAAGTGAGTAAATAGTAAGGTGGCAACAAAAATGGTTAGAGGTATGCAACAGCTTCCCTACGAGGAGATTTAAAAGACTGAGATTGTTCAGCTTAGAAGAGACGACTAAGGGGGATGTGATAGAGGTCTATAAAGTCATGAATAGTGTGGAGAAAGTGAATAGGAAAGTGTTATTCAGGCCCCCACACACACACACACACACACACACACACACACACACCCCAAGAATCAGGGGTCACCCAATGAAATTAATAGGCAGAAGTTTTAAAACAAATATAAGGATGTACTTCACACAATGCACAGTCAACTTGTGGACCCCAGGGAATGTTGCGAAAGCCAAAGTACCACTGGGTTCAAAAAAGAATTAGGTAAATTCATGAAGGATAGGTCCATTAATGGCTATTAGCCAAGATGGTCAGGTATACAATCCCATGCTCCAGTTGTCCCAAAACCTCTGACTGTTTTCCTTCTTCCAGTCTATGAATAAAAACCAGGTGGGAGAGGATGAAATATAATTCTAAAAAAATGAAGGGCATGGGACCAGATTTTCAAAGGTGCAGTCAGAAGCCTAGTGGAATTTTTCAAAAGGACCTAACTGCAAATGTAGGTGCCTAAATACCTTTGAAAATCTGTCCCAGAGAGACCAGAAGCAATCTGTCAATTCACTAACTATACTTAATACTTCCTTTAATAAATCAGTTAATTTTAAATACAAAACATGTTTTGATAAAACTTACATAAGAAAAAAATACCCAGCACATTTATGGTAGCTTATTTAACTAATAAAAGCAATTTTAATGCTGTTTTTGTACATTTTAAATTGAACTGAATTCCCATCCAAATGCAACTTAACACAAATGCCAAGTAAATAATCACCTAGTAAAATAATGGTCATTCACCATTTTCTAACAATTAAAAAAGGGAAAAATTAAGAATCCGAATAAATGTATGTTAAACTATATGAATGCTTAAATAAATTTGTATAGACATAAACATATCCTCCTGTTTTAACAGAAAGTACCAAATTTAATGTATAGACTATATGTTGTTGCATCAACACATTTTTATACCTATGCTAAGCAATGAAAATGAACCTCTCTTTAGGAAAATAACTAAAAAATAAATGCTGATTTTAATCTTGTTTTGCAAGCAAGTAATCTTTATATGAATCATGATTAAAATAAATGTTAAATGAATCTACTTGCTGTTGCTTAATATATAAGACCTCAAAACCTACTTGAGACAGCTCCCCATTTCAGTCCAAGAAGAGCTATTGAAGACATCTGGCATAATTTGCTTCCCAGATTTATTTTTGTTTTTTTTTCTGTCTCTGCCTCTCATGATCACCCCTCACAGCAAGTTCCAAAGAAGAAGAAAAAAATTTGTTTTAAATTTAGTCTCCCTTAAGAAAAAATAAAATTTAAACAAGTCTCTTTACACTCATTTCAAGACTGTTCTTATTTTTACTAGAGAGTTGACAATGGAGGAAGAGGAGCCTAACTTGATTTCTTAAAGTATGAGGAATCCAACAAGTCATTAAAAGAACTTAAGATATCTTCAATTCAGTGTTAAGCCTGATGAGGTGTTAGAAAAGCTTTCACTCATTGCAACAAACCTATTTTCACTGAGTTAGTGTTCTTATAGAAAGGCGAACTATGGCAGGATTGCATGGATGGAAGCTCAAAATGTGCGATTTCTGCTCACTGCTATCCTTTCTAGGACAAGAGGAGACAGACTCAATGAGTTCCCTCCAAAATCATGTACATCTCAACTCTCCTTGGAAGTTAAGAGAAGGCAAGACAACCGTCCCTCATTATATGCTGAAGGCTAACGAAACATACCCTCAGTGAAAATACACTTTCTAGACTTCCGCTATTTGGCCATTTTTAAGCCCAACAGAGAGAATGTGTGCATGCTCCATGCTATAGCACAAAGCAAATCTGGACAAAAATTAAGAAACAACCAAATGAGACCAAACAGGTGAAACAGAGAAACAAATATTCCCTGCTACAAGTCCCCACACTAAAAAAAAATCTCTTCAAAGAAACGAAGTCTGGCATGCACCTTACACTATTGTATTTTCCAGAAGTGGAGGCAGACCATACTGTCTTGAGTTCAAATAACTCATTAACATGATATACTATCCTCCATCAGCAGCTTATTATCACTTCAATTTTGCAACTGTTATTAGCTAGCCAAATATTGTATTAATGTTTTCATAATTTTAAAATATTTTATTCAAGTTTATACCTCAAAGCTGAAATCAAACAAATAAGCTTCAAAAACACGACCGATAAATAATTAGACATACTATCTACATCCTGTCATTTTTAAAACAGGATAATGGACCATCCTAACAGAAGTAATGCTACGCACAGGGAACACAGCACATCAGAGAGTAAATACAAATGCGTTGTTACCCAACTGTCACACCAATAAACAATTACTGCTGAGCTTACAAATGCTGCACTATCAATGTCATACTTTTCAGTGAGATAACAAAATTGACTTACCTATACTAGGTGGGCTGCCATAGTTTATTGGTGACTCTGGAGGCCTTCCACAATGTAATGCAGCAAGAGCGGATCCCTTCCACACCACATGTTTGCAGCCTATTTACAAAAAATTACACACACATGAAAACTGAGCATGAAATAGTGAAAATGAAGTCTTTAAGCCCGCATGTGAGATTTTCATACTTTTATTTGTGCGAAGCAAAGACTGTCTTCCAGCTCCTAATAAGGTTTGCACTCCAGGGACACTTTGAGGAATTTCTTGCTCTAGAAGTGGTCCTAGTCGATGGCATATTTGCAGCAAGTGATCAGGGGCCAAGTGTCTATAATACTTCACCTATTATGGGACAGAAAAAAAAAACACCTGATAAAGGGGAAGTCAATCACTTTTTAAACATTACTATTTTAATCCTCATTTTTTTTGTCAAATTTGTTACCAAAATTCTTAATAGAAATAAGCAAACAAACTAAAAAATAGTGTATCACTTTAGACAAATGAACAAAACAGATAAAGACCTTTCAAGATGGTAAATTTACTCCAGCTGGTCCTAACTAACTTCTTCTGTTCAAAGTATACCAACTTTATTTTAAACTCAGTTCATGTTTACTATTTTGTAACTTGAATGAATGACTGAAGACACAAAGCAGCTCTTAAATATTTTACATAACAGAAAAATATAGAGAATGTGTCCAACCGCATTTAAATATGCTTCTGATCAATTTAAATTTACTTTGAAACAAAATGAGAAAATAGTATTGTAAAGGTATCTTGATACTTATACAAGTTCTTAGAAATGTCACTCTATACTAAAAGAGTAAATGCTGCAATTTTTTAGATGATTGACTATTCTTCATACACAAAACAGAGCCTCCATGTTAGGTGTAAAAAAACAACTCAACCTTAACTATGAAGGCATGACCGGCATCTTCATAATTTAAACTTTTTAATATTATGGTAACTTTTATGAGTCAAATAAGTTAGAATAAAATAAATTTTTAAAACCCTATTACAAACACTTTATTCAAAGAAATCCATGCATTTGGTGGAATAAGGGGAAAAAAAATCTTTCAGATTGATTTGGAGATCATTTATGCTTCTTGTTAACCGTGTGGCACTGGCATCAAAGCAAATTTTTATCATCGATCACATGTGCTTTATGACAACTGTTTGATTTTAACATCAAGCAAGCCTGAAACTGGATTTTGTCCAAAAAAGGAAAGCCAACATCCTCATCTATTCTTTTGAACAACTTAGGTTACAGGTCAGATTGGTCTTTTCAGGGCTATAGAATCAACTTCAAAATATACTTATGTAACTGACCACAATGAAATCCTATTACAAACTATTAATCCTTCCATTAACAAATAATGTCTTCCAATACATAACCTATTGTTGCTAGCTTAAAGCATCTGAAAATCAGGAAAAAATCTCACATTTTACTTGCTTCATATATACATTCTAATGTAGTGCCCAGTGTGTACTAGTTTATTTTTTGTTTCAATACTAATCCTGTATCATGATTTTTATATTTATTTTGTGACAAAAAATCTTCCTATATTATCTCACAATGAAAGCTTCCGATGTTTTGTTATACTGTAACTGCAAAAGGCCATGACTGACATTTTAAGGAGGATGAACATTGCTCATATTCCTACACTGTACCCAATTAGAAGGAACTTACCTTATTCTTTATCAAATGTACTACTGTCTTGCCAACATGCAGTTATCATGCTTTGTGTTTCAGTAATTTATTAACATAAAGGAGTGCTGAAGTACCAAACAGACTCTGGAAAAGCCTTATTGACACTAGAATTATTTTTTCACCATCTTAAGCTTCTGGTGGAGGAGGAGGAAGGAATTTTTCTTTTGTTGTTCTCATTTGAGTCATCTGTCACATATTTATAAAAGCCCTTGTGAATGACTTGAATTCTGACTAGCTTTGAGGTGAGATATGATTTAAAACATGCAATTTAAAAATCCATATGTAAAAGCTATATACATAGCTAAATAAAGCACAATAAAGCATTGTATAGATTCATCTCAAATTCATTTTTTAAAGTACGAATGACTTCAGACATACGTAGTTAGTGTCAACAGGACAACAAAAACAACACGGAGAACTTGAGGACCTACTCTCCATGATTCATTCTTCTAACCAATTATTAAAAAAAGAATTAGTGTTCTAATTTTGGGTGCTTTTTAAAAGTTACATATTCTTGGCTATGAGCAACATTTAGAGGTAGGTGCACCTTGTTGTAGCTATAGACCCCAATCTTGTTTCCTTATCTTTTATTTCTCTTTCTCCCTTCCAGGGACTGTGCCTCTCACAGTCTTTAAGTAAACAATGCCCATCGTGCAGCTGTATTTGAGATCAAATACTTTCCATTGGTGACAAAAGTCAAATCTGAACCTACATCTCTTGAGGAGAAAATTAAATATATTAGTCAACCAATTAACCAACTCTTCCCATTAGAATATGGTTTGTTTAAAAGTATCATTTTATTGAAACAGTTAACTACCTGGACAACCCTTCAACAGCCTGAATTAAAAAAACATAAAATAGATAGAAGAGTGAAGCTTGTAGTCCAAGCATGTCAGCCTTCAAACATATCTGAGCTCCAGTCAGCCTACTTCTTGAATCTGATCTCCTTTTTGTAATTTGTCATGTAATTGTATCTGTTTTAAAAATCACTGTATACAAAAACAAGGCCTATACATGTTTGATTCTAAAAGTGACTTATTTCAGAAGTACTTTGGAAAATGAGGACTATTTATATTAATCTTTGCTCTAGTCACTACAAGGTGCTGTATACTTTGCAAATACACATCATGCCCACCATGCAAATTCCCTTTTATTCTAAATCCCAGACCTCTTTTGTTTAGAAAGTTAATCATGCCAAATTACATAGCAGTTTTGTGCTGTCGATAAATGTCAGCTAAGGAATAACCACTCTCATTGGTTACCAAAAGAGTATTTTAACCTAGTTCTCAGACAAACTAGTATATTAGCCAACTAAGAAGTTGCCTAAAAGATCTTAAAGGGACACTCTTTTTTTTTAAATTGACTAGTTTATTAAAATTAGTTTGAAGCCCTAAATGTGCCAATGAGTTCCTCTGCCAATTTTTGCAGTTTTAATCACATTTTTCTGTCTCGTGTAGTTGCTTGCAAGACCCACATAAACAGCAGAAACTATTTAAAGGAGAAAACATAGTAAAATGGACCATACACTAATGCTGTCAAATGCACAAAAATTCTTTCGTATTTCTTTCAATTATTACAACCTTAGTGTTATTTGTAAAAAGACAAATGTGATTTGTAAGTTGGCATCCTTTTAAAATATGAAGGATTTAAATCATATTTGAACTACTTTTGCCCCTTCTCTTCACCTTATAAAAGAATGGAAGTGGGAGTTCTTGTAACCACCCCCTTTCCCTTCAGGTATAAACTTGTAACTACAGGAATTATTACTACTTAGGAAGAAAAGCTGAAAAAACAAAATTTGTAGTGAAGGCTGTCCGTGTTGTCTCTGGGACTCCACGCTTTGCAAATTGGGAAAAAGAGTAGAAGAATGCAACAAAAGAGCCAAGACGTGAGGGGTTCCACCCAGACCGATGGGTTAGAAGAGTAAGTGAGTCAAATGCAGAGGAGTAGGTGGATCTGAAAGTGAAAACCATAGGAGAGGGGTCAAAGACAGAAGACTATTAAACCTCTCATTTCCAAAAGAAAAGTTTCTGGAGTGGAAGTCACAAAAAAAAGTGTGTGATTAGGCAGAAGATTGGAAGAAAGTGAAGAGTATTAAATGAACTATGGTAGCAGTAAAAGAGGGAATTCAGGGGACTAATTTTTTGTGAAGACTAGGTAAGAGTAACTAGTAAGGAGGGGAAGTTGGACGATGGAGTAAGCTAAATTATCCACATGGGAAATGAAGTAAATCACTATAAGGGTAGGGAATAAAGACCAGAGAGACTGAGCAGTTGGGTGACAGCTATAGAAAGGGAGAGAAAAGCCTACGAGGTGGCCTATTGAGGAAAAAGGTATGCAAGCAGGGGAACAAGAAGCTGAAAGCAACAAAAACAAGTGCAAAAGGGAACCTGGTAAAACTGCTCTCAGGGTAGGCAGAAATAATAAGAAAAAACACACCACACCAAAAAAAAAAAAAAAAGAGGGTAGTTGTAAGAAGACGAGTCAGAAACAAGTTACAGCATGATAAGGAGGTAGAGAGACAGGAAGATAGCCCTCTCTACCTCTGATGTCTGAGAGGGAAAAGAGAAAAAGACAAAACAAGGAATGAATATTTAGAATTCCTGTAGCACTGTATCTTTGAAGTGCAATACAATATTGCTCCAAAAAGAGAGCATTGCAGGATTCAGTATTTGGCAATACGATTTCAACAAAAAATTACACTCAGTCTACAAATAATCTGGACAGACAGAGAGGGTTCCTGCCAGCCCTGCAAATGCTATCTAGATCGAGATTCCAGCTGAGTTCTTCCCTTCCTATTTATCACAATAATAAGAGGGTCTTGCAGGTCATATTAGGCTGTCAATGACACCTGTGTGGGACCCCCACTCTTTTCACAGGAAGTGCACAGGTATAAATGATGTAACTATATTAATGATTAAGAAATAGAATTCAATACTCTCACTTTTACCTGTGTTGGCACTGCAAAGCTAGAAGTAGTAGAGGGCATGTTTTGTTTTGTTTAAACACCAAACTAAGCATACACACAAACAGGGATCAGAGCTGTTAAATAATAAGTGACATTTTCAGTCAGTTTTCAGATCATAACCATAAAATCACATTTTCTAGAAACAACAACAACGTGTTCTATTGTCAACTCTATATTTACCAATAGCTATGTAAAACCAACAGTGGACATAGAGAAAATGCAACTGCACTGATTTGCAAAGGTCCAGGACTCTAGTAGTAAGTTATTATAAACCTATCCTTCAAAGCAATACCTGCACTGAAACATTTTCCAAAATAGTGAATTATTTTTTTCTATGCTAATAGTAACCTGAGTTAATTACAATTTTATCATCAAGAAAGTGATCACAGAAAGAATGATCTAGCGGACTGAATTTCCTCAGAAACGTGTTTTAAAAAATAAATCAGTTACCTATATTTCAAAGTCTTGAGGGTTCAATCCAGCCAACATTAGCCGCCTTTCAGGCCATAAGTATAATGCCACACACTGTATCAAGTCTACACAAGGCAAAAGATTGAATTACAGCAATTGTCATTCTGGATCAGATCATCAATCTCATAATCTTCTAACCACTGGCCAGCGCCTAACTGCTTTAGAGAAAAATAACTATGTTATTTAACTATTAATTTTAAAATGTTCTTTCTCCCTCTGAGATGCTTCTTTTTAAAATAATCACTTTCCCAGAATTCATTGTCACAAATTTTAAGATACTTCAGATTTATATGTAGGCTAAACAAAGATGGGGATTTGGCTATAAAACACTACAGGGACATATATTCTTTTAACTTGAGGTTACTTTTACTGCTAATTAAACACAGCTAATTGGAACCGACTGTCCTGAGACCACACAATTTTTGTCCTATTGCAAACACAGGAAATTTTCTAAAAGTTGTAGTACTTTAAAATTTTTAACATAAGTACATAGATACCAGTAAGAGGGTTAACAGAATGAAAGGTACTACCTACAGTTCAGCCTCGGGGGAAATTTTCAAGAAATACAGCGTTTACATAAAGGTCACAGAGATGTAGTGTTGAAAAGGACCTCAGGCATTCATTTATCTAGTCCATCCTCCTATGCTGAGGCAGGATTAAGTATATCTATCAGGGATGGTCTAGATGTTTGTCTAACCGGTTCTTAAAAACTCCAGTGACAAGGATTTCATAACCTCCCTAGGTAACCTGTTCCAGTACTTAACTATTCTTATAGTTAGATAGTTTTTCCTAATATATCTAACCTTAATTTCCACTGCTGCAAAATTATTTAAGATGCCCATATAAATCTAATTCACTTCATCCACTTCATCTAATGATACAATTTAGGCATACATTTTCTTATTCAAACATTTTGGAATTTTATAATTTTTGAAGTCAATTAAATCCTGGTAAGAAATACTAGATAGACTTTCGTTTCCAAGATTATCTATTTATTCAAAGTCCTAACAATGTTCCTTAATCACAATCAGAAAGAAACAGGAGCAAAAGGGTAGTTTACTTTCCATGCACATTATTTAAATAAAAGAAAGAGGTGTAAGGAGCTTTTACTGATGTTGTTATTAAATGGGAAATATCCCTGTCCTAAATTTACTCTAGATTATATAACAATATGTAATCTCCCTGACACTCCTAGCAAAAGTGTCTCGTACGGGAGTGATTTTGTGCAATGTGGACAGACACCTGTCTAGCAGAACTAAATTCACATACGCTAAACAGCAGCTCCAAGATGGTTATGATTTTTGGTCTATCAATATGAGGTATCTGAACCAGCTACCTATAACTAATCCCCTACACCTTTCAGAATCCCATTCAAAACTTTAGAGACATTCAAAGAACTACTAGTGATAACTTTTAATATTTGCTAAATAACATTTATCTAAGATGCAACAAACTATATTTTCCTTTGTTTTTCTGGATTCATTTATCTGAAAAAGTAATTTTTGTCCACTTTACACTGCACAGACACCTGTATGGTGCTAGACTTCCTCAACAGCTGAGCCACTATCATCTCAGCCATTTATTAAGGGGTAAATTATTATTAAACAATAACTGCAAGATTGTATAGAAACCCCAGTAAGCATTGGGATAGACTCCATTGTGCTAGGTATTGTACAAACACAAACAAAATACAGGGTCACTGTAGTGCATTTACTATCTAAGACCCCAAGCCCACGAAGACTCAAGACACGTTTAAATTTATGAACTGTGAGTAGTTCCTTTGAAGTCAATGAGATTAGATACAGTGTGCAAAGTTAAGCACACTGGATAAGCCTTTGCAGACCCAGGGTTTAAGAAGGTTATTCTATGTGCCTTAAAGTGTACATCTCCCCATTTTCACTTTGAAAACAAGGGCACTACAGATAATATTGAGGACAGAAAGACCTGTTGGTAAGACAGCAGAGTCCCAGCTAAATTACCGCATCCTCTTCCAAAGCTGGTGTGGATCCCAAAATGTCACTGATTTTGGGAAAGGAAGTCAAATATACAAAAAAGCAGTAGAAAGGGAGAGAACAACTGCCTGAACACCTCAAAGATGAGATGGGGAGGTAGGAGACAAGATTTTTTGATCCTCTGCAGTGGCACAGCTCCCATCCTGTCTCCTTCCATGACATCCTGTAAGCTCCTTATAGGAATGCTTAACACCTTTCCGATAGTCTCCCCATGAGCCCAAACTTGCCTTCAACAGCTTCCTCATGGAACTCTTTGAGGATAAAGAGAGCAAGCTGTAACATCTATGATCTTGTAATCAGACTTCAACCAAGAGTTATGCTCTTTATGTGGGCAGGGACAGAACAGAAATATGTATTAAAGTCTAACTATAGAACAAAATATATTTAAAAAAACTGATATTTGCATTATAGCAACTACATGTTCATGTCACAGACTGAACCCAGTTCAACACACAACAGTGTGTAGTAGAAGGTTCCCCACCTGCTAAGAGGTAAGAGAGTCTTATTTTCTCCTTTGCCAAGGGGAGACCTGCAGAATATCAGGAGGTGGCAACAGAGAAGGAAGCTTCCCTGCAACTATAGAGGATCAAAATCACTTCTTGGAACCACGCAGCCAGCTACCATGCCTGAGCAGCTGCTTGCCTTCTCCTTCTAGAGAGCTTATACTTCTGTTCCCCTCTCTCGCACGCACACACAAAATCAAAAAATGTCCTTTTGCTCTTTATCAAATGGAATTATTTGGGAATTGGTAGAGCATCTTACCAACAGTTGTTTCTGTTCTTTTCATCATAATACCTCAGTCTTCCAATAGGAAATGGAAGCGAACACAGAGAACATAAATATGAACCAAAAGTTAGCTATGAACTTTAATAAACGTGTTGATGTTTTGCTCCTGAAAAACTATGTCTCTTCCTTAATGTTGTAAAGCAACAGACACAGTGGGCCCTACTGCTCATTTAATGCTCCTGTGCCTTTGTGTACTACCATGACACAAATAGAAAATTATAACATCAATATTATAAAAGTCAGTCTGACACTTGGGAGGAAGAGACTCTCTAGAAAGGAACACTCTACTCTAGTAGCTTAGGCCATAAGCAGGCAGTTTTGTGAAAAAATATCAGAATAGGAAAACAGCTGTGAATTCTGAAAAAGGGAAAAGGAAGACAGTTTGAGTTTTTGGAATGTATATATTCTTCTGCGGTGTTGAAAACCCAAACAGCATGATGTTAGTGCATCAGAAACAGACATTTAGTTTCACTGTTCAAGCAAGTAGTAAATAAAAAGCACAAATGGTGAACAGTAAATCAGATTTTTTTTAACTTGTTTCAATCTTAAATTTTAGCAATAAATATGTAATATTTTAAGGCTATGATTTTATCTTAATAAAATAATTGAGACTTAAAGACAATTATATTCTCCAAAAACCCTTTTTCAGAAACCCAAGTATCTGCTAAAACATAAACCAGAACACGTAATGCATTAAGATATACTGTAATACTCTTATTTAGACAGGTAAATCTGCACTAAATTTAAAACAATTACAAATTACCATAAAGCAATGTTTAGTCAAATTCCATGAAGTACTGAGTAACTTCCATTCCCTTTGAATTCTGGAGTCACTAATTTATCACATTTTTGATACTTTTGGTTCCTATTTAGCTTCTTTCAATCCCTGTCTTTACTAACTTCAGTGGTAGCTGAGGGCATTAAGATAAAACACTGGCATTGGCACATGGCAAAGGATGCCCACAACACCATTTGCATCAGTAACCTTTTCAACCTCAAATTTCAGACTTTTAAGAACAAAAAGTAAAAAAACTAAACACCTGAGCTGGTATTACAGATTGACCTCCAACCTATATATTTACAAAAGGTATTTTAGAGTTAAGAATGCAAAGAATGCACCTTAAAGTACAAATCAAAAGATTTTTTAAAAATCTTAACTGGAACTGTTTAAGTTCTGTAAATCTATTTTTTTTTTAAAATACTTCTGATATTCTGAATGACAGGTTTCATAAACCAACAGGGACAAGCAACACAATTAAGACATACCTTCCTTAATTAAACAAGAGTGGAAGAAAAAAATGCCACAAATGAGTTGTCTTTATTTTCCTTTCCCCATCCCCTTGCTTTAAAGCAAATCATGCAAATACTACTCCAAAATATAAGAGGGCATTGTAAGGAATGTAGAGGTGGGGAAGACAAGTAGTAGCATTTCTCCATATCCATGGAAGTCCTGCAGACATTTGGGATTTCATGGATTTGGAGAACTATATTCCAGTCCTCCTCACCCTCCGCAATGAAAAACTGCATATTATATGCTATTAAATAATAATGCTGAGTTAGTATTTATTTATGCTTATAATGCTTATCTCCCTGTGCAGGAACCCTCTGTGACACAAAAGCAAGATGTCCTTTGTGGATCAGGGGCTGCACCCTGTCCCTACACCCCTTATTCCACAGTGGGTCTGTTCCCAAATCATACCCTGGCCCTATTACTAGGTTTACCAATTCTGCTAGTCCTTCCCATGCTTTTCTGTTGTCACTTCTTTTGTCATGTTCTCTTATCCCTTCCATAATCCCATACATATCCTTCCAGCCTGCCACCTCAGAACCTGCACTTTCAAACCAATTTTATATTATGACTAACATGGTTTAAAATATAGTTTGTGTTAATTTCCTTGTTACATTTTTCTCAACATGTTTTAAAAAATCCAATATGGAAGATTAGAAAATGATTATACACTTAAGTATGAGAATGTATTTAACAAGTTGAACAGCAACAGCTGTTTCACGACCACTAACATTCAACACAAACTATCAACCAATATACCACAGATGCTCTGAAAAAATGCACTGGTTCAATATCATTCCATCTACCACAAATATCCATCAAATCTACATGCTAAAAATCATTACAAAATTTAAGCTGAAATACTTGTTTGTAACTGACCATTACAAGTTAACTGCAGTTTCTATATAAGCTGTTTACAGTTTCCTTAAAAGCAAAATATCCAGGTCACTGGTCCACATTAGTTAAATGAATATCAGTTAGTTTTAAACCTTGAAAAGCATAAGAACAAAGTTATCTGTTTGTTCTACATTTACTAGGCACATCTGAATAGCAGCAATGTTTTTTTAAAATGATTATAAAATTGCAGCCTAATAGCATTTTTAAATGTTTCACTCATCCTACAGTGAGTTTTTATAATTAAAACCACAATCCTACAAAGATGTATTCTATTCAAATTCTTATACAAGAATCAATGAAGTATTATGGAAATGCTCAACTTTATAAGCATAGCCCCACTGAAGTCAATAGTATTACCCATGTACATAAAGTTAATCATGAGCATAAGTCTCAGCAGGAGTGGGACCTACAGCTGATCTAATCAATTTACAGGTTTGACAGGACAATGCTGCTTTCTGAATTGACAATATTATGAAAACTCATTGAGCAAACTCATTCCTCTCAGATCCTATAGAAATTTAGATCCATATAAAAACAACTATTAGTGGTAGCACTAGTGATAAATTGCTAATTCAGACAAGGCTCAGGCCTTTTGGCCACTATTTCATGAAATCCTACAGGTCACAACATGTTGTAAAAAATGCTTGAACCCACCTACAGTAGCAACTCAGCACCAATGCAGCTACACTTTAGCTGTGTTACAGCTACTAACTTTTCTATTGTAGATGCACTGTCAGAGTGAAAGCAGCTTACTGTGAGAGCAGAATAAAAAATCCAATGTGTCCTAAGAATCTTGCAACAGAAAGCTGTCCTATGAATATAAACACTCCTAAGACCACATTCTAGTCCAAGAGTGGCCTGGAGTCAAGAGATCCTGCCTAAAAGCAGACACCTGTCAATGAAGTTGCCATACCAAGTAGGAAAAAGAGTCAACATACCATTCTGAGAGCCACACACAGAGCCAGGTCCTACTGAAAGCAAACTTAAGCTTGCTGAGCTCAGGGGTATTGCTCTGGTCAGCCAGCCACCTGGCGACCGTCCTCCTCCTCCCCCCCCCCCCCCACGTGGGTGTCTCACAGGTGAGGGGGATGTTCGGAAGTTGTGGGGATGTGCTGCAGCAGCTCCAAGCCTTTGTGTGTGGAGCAGGATTACACAGAGTAGAGCGCCCCCGCCTCCTGCCGGCCTGGCTGGCTCCGGCAGGCTCTCTCCGCTCGCTCCTCCCCTCACTGCCTCCTGCTCTCCCTGCACAACATCCATGACGTACCTTTATTTCTAGCACAGTGACTCTGGGGTTCTCCCATTAGGACGATTGTTGTTATTTACCCTCACGCCGGGACCCCCCAAGTGGGGGCTTGTCCCGGGGCAGCCGCCTCCCCTCCTCTTCTCCCTCCCGCTGCCACTGATGGGGGGGTCAAAGCTCCCTGAAGTTTTTTTCCCCCCCTTTTTTTTTAAGTTGTAAAAAAAAAAATTTTTTTTGCGGGAAATTCAATTTTTATTGGGCTGCTCGGAAAGTTTCCCCACCACCTCGCGCCGGCCGGCCGCTCGGCTCACCAGGTTCTCGTAGCTCCGCGGATGCTCCTTGCCCGTCCAGTCCGTGCGCTTGGGCAGCAGCTAGGGAAGAAAAAGCACCTTTCAGTCACTCACGGCCGCCCCCTCCCCGAAAAGCCCCCGGCGCTCGGGCCGGGGAGAGGCCGCCGCCGCCGCAGGCGGGGCGAGCGCGGGGTGTGCGGCGCCGCTTACCTCCTTCTCCGCCACTTCTCGGATCAGGACCTGCAGCAACAACAAAAGGGGGAACGGCTGTGAGTGCGCCGCCAACACCCCGCCCTGCCCGGCCCCCCAGGCCCCGGCGGCGCCATCCCTACCTGAGCCGCTTGCTGGCAGGGTCCGTCCTCCAGAAAGCGGGCGATGAGGAAGTAGAGCTCTGCGGGGAGAGGGGAGAGAGGCGGTGAGCGGCGGGCCGGGCACCAGCCATTCCGGCTCGGCGGCGCCCAGCAGCCCGAGCTCCTCCACTTACCCGCTCGCAGCTCCGCGCTGTGCCTGCCGCCGTCCCCGGACATGGCGAGCCGCGCTCAGGCCGCGCTCCCCGGCGGCGGCGGGGCCCTGCGAACGCGTCCGCCCGCCCGGTAGCTGTCACTGTTCGCTCGGCAGGGAGAGTCTCGGCTCCACCATTCAACCCGCGGCCGGTGGAGGAAACAACAACTCGCAGGCAGCAGCAGCAACAGCAGCAGCCCGCCGCCAACGCCGCTGCCGCCACGGCCGACCCACCGCGAGAGAGCGCGATCCCTCCGCCCGGAGAAAGAGTCCCGGCCCCCTCCCCCCTGGCCTCTGGCGCCGCGCGCGCCTCCTGCCCCGACACCCGCTCCCCAGCGGCCGCGAGAGGCCTGCTCCGCGAGCCCCCGCGCTGACACGCCCAGGGAGACGGGAGCGCGGCGCAGGTACGAGCAGGCCGGCCGCCCGGCCGGCGGAGAAGATGTCGGAGCGGCAGAGGCGGGGTGGGCGGGGCGCTTGGCTGAAAGGCGCTTTCTCTGGGAGGGGAGGCCGTAGCGGAGGGATACGACGTACATGGGGGGAGGGGGCGGCTGGCGGCTCCTCGCAGCGGGCTGGGCTGGGCTGGAAGTTAGCGACTCTGTCAGGCCAGCAGGAATAGGCAGCAAATGAAGCAAAAATGCCCCGCGGGAGCCCCGGCCGCGCTAGACGAGGCGGGCTCGGCAGCCCCCGGCGCCACGGAGTCCCTCGGGCGCGGGGCGCCTCTGCCCCGAAACTCACGGGGGTAAACGCTGCCGATTTCGCCTCTGCCTGTAAGTTGCCGTGACTGTGTGTGTGTGTGTGTGTGTGTGTCTGTGCCCGGGGCAGTGCCCGTGCCCGGGCCCGCGCCAGCTGTGACCCTGGGCAGCGTTGTGCTCGGGGCCAGTGGCTCGTCCTGCTTTTTGGGACCCAATAACGGCCAGGTCTGTACCGGGCAAACCTCTTCCCCCGTGTCCGAAGGGACCCTTGGTGCCGCTCGCTGGGAGGCGCGGGAAAGGGTCGGGAAAGTGCCTGCTCCGAGAACCGGCCTTTTTACTCCGTGCGCATTTTAGTAGCGATCGCTGCCGCCAGCGAGTCACAGACCCGGGATCAATGAATCTTCGGGCTTCTAGGAATATTTCTGCCAGAAGAGGAAGACCATGAACATGAGGACAGGCAAAAAAGATGGTGATACTTGCAACCTATGGCTGAACGGGAGGTAATTTATTGGTGGATCAATAACATGCGGAAGGAAGGTTCTTGAAAGACTATAATACCGAGTAGCAAACGTGATTTGCGATTAAAATCATTTAAATTGTGTATTTATCTTGCATTAACTTTAAGTAATGATAATGAACAGATCTTCTGCTCTGAGGCATAGTTACTTACTGAATATAGTTGGGCACAAAAATAAAGCTAATATCCAGCATTGGTCATATTGACCTCTGTAAAATAGTGTGTTTTTCTATCATATTTAAATGAATGATAAATAATTAGTGGTCTTTATGTTCTGTGATGCATCTATGCTTTTCAGGTCGAGTTTGGGCCTTGTAAAAATTAACACATTTGTAGACAATGAGAATGAAATTCAGCAGCAATTGATGTAAACAAGGAAAATTGTCATTTCTCAGTAAACAGTAATTAAACGTTACCCCTCAACCAAGATTAGAAGCACATTTGGAATCAGAAGCATATAAAAACTAGACAGAAAAAAACCTTTTCGTAACCAGAGAACTTGGAGCTTTCAATTGGTGTAAGCTTTAAAATTTTTCAAATTATACCATATTTCTGTGAAATTGATAGAAGGGGCTTTAGAGTTGGAGTTATATATGTCTGTCTCCAAGGCCCGGAAGCCTAGAATCTTGCCTAGCCCATGCTTTGTGCTTAGTGTGGCTTGCTGCAACCACCCTTTAGCTTTATTATATGAATATTTGTGAGAGAAAGGAAATTGAAATGTCACATTCTCTGTGAAAATATATATAAAATACTTAAATGGGCAACTGAGCACCTATTCTACTTATTGCTTATGTAGGTTTATCATGTCCTAAAAGTACTAAAATTGTATGTAACCTGAGTGTTACTGTAAAGTATAATTATAAGTAAGCTAACAGAATTCTTTAATATATATATACTTCTGTGAGCATTGAAAATAAAGGTATTGTAACAGGGCTGATCTGTTTTTCTCTAACTCCCTTCATCTAATGTTTTCTTCCAAATATCTATAGCTCCTTTTTACCATTTTCTTACGACAGTAACTGGCTTATATTTTAACCTCTGTCTGTTAATCAATGCTTCAAATAATTGTCACGATAGTGTAATAACACTTAAATAAAGATTTTTTTTTTAATGATTTGGGTTTTCTTTCTTAGAAATGCAAAATATGTATTGTAATTCTAGTGTTAAGTGGTGTTAACAACAAAGGATTACCTGAGTAATGTGATTAACATTTTCTAATTATTCCATCATGTCTGTGTATAGTGAAGTATACCATGTGTATGATATTGCTATATTTATGTATCAGATATCTTAACACTTGAATTCTGAAAGAGTTTTTAATGATATTGGAAGGAAAACTATGTTCCTTTTTTGACAACTTATATAATTTTTCTGATGCATCATAGTACAGTTAAGAGAAACAACGTTTTCTTATTGCTATTATCAGAATTCCAAGGATTCTATCTGATAAACACAAGATCCATTTGTGCTTCTGCATTTTAAAATAAATGGTGCGGGGTGAAGGGCGTGATTTTTGTATACATGTAAATCACATTTCATGAGAAGATTTGGAATTATTTCTGTTTGCTGAGGCATGTTGGAATGACTTTTAAGAAATCCTGCTGCAGTAATAAATACTCCATTAACTTCTTTTCAAAGATAATTTTGCATTGCATTCTCCTTAAACTCACTGAGAAATGTTTTTGTTTCCCATGCAGAAAAAAAATCCCTCTCTGAATTTTCATACTGTCTTAAGTGGCTTACTTTGAAATAGTCCTTTTTTATTTTGTAAGTATGTTCTTGTAAACTTACATTATCCTTAGCCAACAATTTTTTTTTAGTTCTGCTGTGTCATTGAGATTCTGTTCTTCTTTATGGACTTTTTCTGTTTTGAGATCTGCATTTAAAAATTATGCAATGATTTTTGCCTTTTCAGACCTTAATTTTTATTAAAGTAAAAAATAGTCTCACATTATGATTATGATTAGTAATGTGATGGATTTAAGCACATCAAAGCTTGTTACACCCCATACTATATCTTTTTTGCAGATGTGAACTGTACCTTTTAGTACCTATTTTTCTTGCTAATGTGGGTTTTTAAATGAATATTCATTACTGTTTTCATCAAGAAAATAGTTATGTTTAAAATTAGAAGTACAATTTATATATGTTGTATGGATTTTCCTTTTAAAATTATAGTGCATCAGTTATTGATTGAGCCCAAGATCCTCAATTTTTATGTGCCCAACTTCACATATTAGTGTAACTTTCAAAGGGTGGATGGTGAACACTTTCTGAAAATTACACTCCCTTAATGTGAGTCTAGTTGGGTACCCAAGCTCACTAGTTGCTTTGAAAATATTGGCATATTTTATTACCTTGTTCAGTGCATTTTGTATGTACATCTTTTTATGTGATCAATTTGTGCATGAGTTTTAGTTTGGTGGCTTTTGGTGGCTGCAATTTAGTATATTTTTAAGTGAATGTGATTTCTATTTTTGTGACGTTAATCCACAGTCCTATTTTTCTGTGATAAACGTTTTCCTTAAAAATGGGATTCATAAATTAACAAGTGACAAATGAAATTGTTGTCTATTTTAAAAATTTATTTTTAGAATTTTTTTAAGCACAAAACTTTGCTTGCTGGGATACAACATTAACTTAAGTCTTAAGCTTCATAAATTTTCCTTTTTTTATCAGAAGCTTCATTCATTCAACAGTTTCTTACTTCTGAAATTAACCATTACCTTATATAGTATATTTTAACAATTTGAGAGGAGTGAAATGTAGGTATGTTTTTACAACACTAGTTTGTTAAAACATTTGTCAGGTAGAATTTATTCAATCTACAAGTGACTAAATAACTTCATGTGAAAGTGCTAAAAGCCATTTGTTCACACTTAGTCATTAATCAATTATTTCCACACTCTCTAAATCAGTAATTTATCTGACAATTCAGATATACAATTCTTCTCTACGTCCCTGGCAAGTGTATGTTATGCCAATACCAAATTTTAAATACTTAACTATTTGTGTGTGTTGCTTACTTTCCTTTCATCACTATACTATTTCCCACCACATGCCTTTTTCTTCCCATTCACAGCAACACATGTTATAGCAAAGCACACTATCACATCTTCCACTCTCTCACCTCTCCCCTGCTGGTAGGAGTTAGCTCCTGCAGCTGGAGATTTGCATTACACAAACAGACAACAATACTGCCTAAAATTAGTTTCATAGACACAATATGTAATGGGCTGAGTTTTGACAAATTTATTTCTACACATTATTTATTATCTCATGATGCAGGAGTGTCAGAGTAAAGTGAAACCCAGAGTGATGAATATTAATTAGTAACTTGTAAAAAGATTTTTAAAAAGCATCAGTAGTCAACCTATTGTATATCATATGTATGCAATGAGTAGCAAAGTTTTAGGTTTAAATCAAACTCAGCCACTGACTTGGGGGACCTTCTTAGTCCATCTTTAGATTTATACATCTGAATTGTACCCTGTTACATTTTTGGCTTCACTTTTAAATCTTTGCTCATATTCTTATTCATATAAACTTTCCTAGTCAAGAAAAACTAAGACTTGAAGCTATTTAATTCCCTCAGAATAAAGGACTTCTGCTGCTTTATTTTAAGCTTTGTGTGTGATTAATGTAATTTGTCCCTATCAGTTAAATAAAAGATCTTCAGTTCAGGTTACTGGATCAGCTTGATAGTAAGACTTTGTATGCTGAAAACATTCCCTAATTGTCCAAAGAAATTTAAGCAAAAGATTTAACAGCTATGCTTTATTGTTCGTTACTGAACTTTTCTTGCAGAGAAGGTTGGATATCTGCCATATTCAATTTTATGTCCATATGATGCCACCAAGGTTACTTTACAGTTTAATACAAATTTGTACATTTTAATCTTTTAAAGGTTTTTTAATAGTGCTGTTCTGATAACATAAGTATACCATATACTCTAGAGCAGAGCTACTATGTAATGAGAAGAGTAGCAGAAGAAACCCTATTTACTATATTGGTCTATAAGTTGAGAGTTACTTTTTAAAAAATGATTGCTTCTAGAAATCTTTTCCAAAGCATCTTTTGTTATAAATTCTAGTAAGCAAGTGTTCCTTTTAGTGTAATATGTCAATGCAAGTTTTGGTGAGTGGAAAAAGATCTCAAACTAACATTTAATAAAAATAATATTTTAACACTCTAAAGTGGCAGTTTTTTACTTGAAAGTTAACTTTAAAATGAATGCCAAATTTAAATAGAACACCACATTTGAATATAGTATATTTATGCAGTTGTAATGATTACTTTTTCCAGCCAATTCTCCAAACTCAAGTCCAGACTACCATGTAATTAAGTTCAAGGAGCATTCCTGATTTGATGTTTTACAGTTGAGATTTACAGTAACAAAACTAGCCCTTTAAAAAAATGCAGCTTTTTGGGGGGGGATCATTTGTTTCACTTTAGTGTCCTCAGACACTAGCATACCTTTTATTCCTAAAATGCTTTCAAACAGTTACACAAATATCTGCATAAGGATCATTTAACCCACTAGTCGTGTGCAATTACCTCAGGGTTGAAACAATTGTTTATCACACACAATATCAGTACTGCCAACTCCAAACATTAAATCATGAACAGGCCTCCAAAAATCATGAGATTTTGTAAACATTGGGGTTCTTTTTATTTGCATTCTTGTTCAAGCTTTTATCTTATAGATGGGTTACATTTTCAAGCTTTTATCCACAACCATGAAGGCTAGAAGTTGATTTGGGTTTTTGGGGTTTTTTTAAATGAAAGCTGAGATTGTCACATAGTCACTTGTCTTCCAGGAATTGAGGATATGTAAGACACTGCATGAATCAGCAATACTGCTACATAACAAACACATCATAAAGAGGAATTATCTTTTCAAAATGCAAGGAGATTTTACCCAAATTGAAATTTGGACAAGACCTCAAGAGTGACATCATTCTTGTAAAAGGGCTGTGGGAGCCTTATTTATCAAGTTCTACAGAACTTTAAATTAAGACAAAAGATGGACTCTCAAGCAGCATAGTCACCACTAGCAGAATTTTGGGGTAGCAGAGAAGAGATCTACCTAATGAAATACCAAAAATATTTTGTACAATACCAGATAGTCCTTAGATGTTTCTCATTCAAATACTGACCAGGCCCAATTCAGCTTATAATGCAAGACGCACCAAGAGAAAAAAATGAGGCACTATGGCTGTAGGAAATACTGTTCATTTCCAACACTGCAGAGGAATACTTAGATCTAAATCCGTGATACTCAGATTGAGGCTTGGGTGCCATAAGTGGCTCTTTAATTAAAGTGTCTCCTGTGGCTCTTTGCAGCACATGGTATTAAAACAGTGTGATTTAATTATTAACCAATTTAAGCTATTAACCATGCTTTTATTATGTTATTAACCAATTGTAGAATACTTGGTCAGTCATTTTGCTGTGAGGAAAATATATATATAAAAAAATAGTAAATGAAACTATGAATTCACCCTACTGTGGCTCTTGTGGGTTGCTAATTTGGCTCCTGAACCACTGAGGTTTGAGTACCATTGATCTAAATAATTGATTGTTTTGATGTTTTTAAAAATAACTGAATATTTATTTCATGGTAGGTTAACAGAACCTAATTTAAGACACAACTATGGTGTCCCTTTTATATTAAACATTTATGGGTCTTTTTTCTGCCACATACATCAGCAGTAGAGCTGGTCAGAAAATGGTGGAAGTTTTTTCCATGAATTTCATCACTTTGACTAGCTTTAATTGCTAGCAATCCTCATCGATGTGAAATTTGTGCATGTGGAGTTCAAGAAAAGCTTACAAACCAACCAGATACCCAAGATGGCCAGTATTTCCACTCACAGAACACAGGACTAGCTGTTTTGCCTTTTATTTGCTTTGAACAACAATGAAAGTCTTGCTTTTAGACTTACTTTACTCTCAATTTGTGCTCGGAGTTGACTAAATGTAAAATATAGACATTTGGGCAATTGCATTTGGGCTTTAAGTATGAATAAGTGAGGTAGTAGGGTGCAGTGGAAGAGAGACAAAAAGGCAGAAAACCAGCTAACAGCAAGGAAAAGCCACACCACTGCCAAAGCAAACAGCAATATAAGATGAATTTCCATTTTAAAGGGCTTTGCCCCTTTAAACAGCCCCCCAAATTACTGGAGAAGAATGACATCATCTGTCAAAAGACACCTGGTAAGCATCTGAGCCTTGGAACAGTTCATTAGTACCAAAGTTACCAATATCTGTGTCTGGCTGTCGGGAAGGAAATATATCTTTGATCAGATAATTAACGCTGTGGGCCAAAATTGTAAAGGTATTTAGGTGCTTTTCAAACCTAGCTATATGCCTAACACCTATTGAAATCAAAGATTTAGGCACCTCACTGCTTTTTTTGTAAATTCCACTAGCACCTAAATAGCTTTAAAAATTATAGCAGCCATTCCAGTCTCAGCAGATCATTGTTTATTTCTAGCCATATCCCTCTTCCTCTCTGGTTAAAAAGCACACCGAGACAGGCACAGTGGCACCCTCTGAGGAATCAGATAGCGGAAGAGCTTTCAGAGTTCTTTTCATGCCCTACACACAGTCTAGAAAGTATGTCCTTAGTTCAAACTCAACATTATCCTGCTCATCTTTATCCGCCAGAAGTGTTAAGAAGATGATGCAGGAGGATCGAAGAAAGTCAGAGGCACAGACATTTTTCTTATTGTTTGTTCCTTTTGTGGAATAGAGGGAGTTTTCCTATGGAGAAAATCTGATCATTGAGCCTTGACAAACTATTTCCAGGGTTTTTTTTTTAAACCAGTATTTAATAAAAAGTGGTAGACATCCTAAAAATAAGAGTTATTCAACTGACTAAGCCCAGAAGATAGTACTTCCATCAAATTCTAAAAGATTTTATGACAGCATCTTACCCCTTTGATGGTGGGTGTGGCTTCTGCCTCAGTTTTCTCGTCTTCCTGGTATGTTAAAGTAGTTTAGCCCTGTGACCAATCCAACAAAGTGCTTTCATTCTGGGGTAACGAGGCTTAAGGAAAACTTAAAATCCAAATTAAAATTCCAGAACTACCCCTCAATCTTTCCTTGGGGTATGGCCCTGCCAAGAGGGTCTACCATAAATTAATTGCGGTAAGCAAGTCCAATATAACAAAAGCTTAACGGAAGTTCAAAACTTCCTGTAGGCCTCACCACTGGTGGTCCTGACAGTCTTTTACCAAAAAGAAAAGAAAACTTACTTACCTTACAGTAACAGTAGTTTGAGATGTTGTCCATATATATATATATATATATATAAAGAGAGAGAGAGAGATTCCATTCTTGGGGTGCATGCTCCCCATGCACACCAAATTGGATTTTTTTTAATAGCCATGTTTGTTGGGCCATGCAGGCACTCAGTGTCCTCATCCTCCTGTAGAAGAATATAAATTGGTATAGGCCCAACTGCTGCCACTCAGTTTCTTTACCACCACATAATTTAGGTGTTATACGTAGGACTCCATGGATCATTGAATATATAAGGACAACATCAAAGACCTCCAGGTAATTTAAGGTAAGTAACTTTTCTTTCTTTGAGTTCTTATCCCTATATATTTATTTCATTCATCTCTTAGCTTTTAGTGACTCACAAGTAGTAACATAAATTAAGAAAGTAGGTGCTTAGAGTCTGCCTAAAGACTGCAGCACAGCTCTGCTAAAAGCAGTATTGGATATTGATGCTTCCACTACAGCAGTGGTTCCCAAACTGGGAGGGGGGTGCCACTCCAGGGGGGTGTGGAGGAACATTCAAGAAGATATGGTGAGGCCTGGGCCAGACGGAGGAAGCACCACCCAGCTCTGCTCTGGCCCAGCCCTGCACACAGTTGCAACTTCAGCTCCTGGCCCCCCTCCTGGCTGCAGCTCCCAGCCACAGTTCATGCACTGACTGCAGCCCTGCTCCCACCTGCAGCTCCAGCCTCGACCCCTGGCTCCTGCTCCTAGCTGCAGCCCCGCTCCTGGCCTCTGGCCCCAGCTCCTGACCAGGGTTGTGGCCCCACTCCCAACCCCAGCTCCCGGGAGGTGCAGACCAGGTAAAGTGTGGGAACCACTGCACTAGATAACACTTAGTGAACATATGGACTGAACCACAAGTAACTGCCCTACAGATATCTGGAATGGGTTTGCTTTGCAAGGAAGCTGAAGAAATTGTCTGGGCCCTAGTGGAGTGAGCCCTAATCTGAGCTGGGGGAGCTACATGGTCTAGCTCATAACAAACCCTAATGCAACCTATATCCATTTGAATAGTTTGACACATTCAGAAAATGATACAAGTAGTCCTGGGGAAACTGAAATTTTGGATCTTCACAAATAAAAGGACACCATCCTGCAAACATAAAGAGTGCATCCTGTTGTATTAATGTAGATTAAATAGATTGGTCAGTGACTAGGATAACACCTTGATCCAACATTAAACAGTGTTAAACAAGGTTTACAGAGTAAACAGTATACAGAGACCTCAGCCTGCTTAGTACCATGGCACAAACACTATTAAAACTCTCTTTAATCTTTTATTAAAGATACAGAGAAGAAGGAAAAACAGTTAAAGCATTAGAAATGTAAAGTATTAAAGTAAGGCTTTCATTTAAAAAATAAAAATTCCCTTTCCCCATTTATCTGGAAAGCATTTTAGAAGGAAAATATCCTGTAACAGTCTCTTAAATGGTATTAAAGATGGTAACTGTCCTTTTGCTTGAGATGAGCTGGAACTGTTGCTGCTGTTGAAGTCCAAAACCTCCTTTTGGGAAAAAGAAAAGAAATTAGTTGAGATGGGCTGGAGCTGTTGGTGTTCTGATTAAAGTCCAATCCCGTTTAGGACTTAGCTAGAGCTGGTAGGGGTGGCGATGTCATCTGGGTCCCTCGCTCAGGGCCGGTCTAGTCAGGACATCTCTTAGGATTAGGACAGAGAAGTTCCAGGGTCCCAGGAGATGGTGAAGGTGGCAGCCATGATGGTGAAGCTGACTCCAGGAATCTCTGTTCTTCTCTCTGTTCTGTCTTTTCCCCAAAAACTCACTTTCTGGAAGGACCCAAAAGGAATAGCCCATGGGTGGAATAGCCCACCGCTTCATTGTTTTGTCCATGAATTAGGTGTCCTATCCTACACATCAATTTTGGTTAATTAATTTCTGGTTCCACATCTTTTGTTTTTACTAAGCATGATTTCAACATAGTCCTTGAATTATATCAACATGGCTTTTTAGTTTGGACTAATTTAGTCTCTCTGTCCAGTTCTCTTGCATAACATTCTTTATTGAAAATAACGACCTACTTTCCGTGGCAAATTCCTAAGCTCACAAAAGTTATCGATCAATTGTCAAAATAAGCAGAACCTCCTCTTGATTATTATGTGGTTTAGGAAGAGATACTGGTAAATTAATCATCTGTTTTTCAAATGGAAATCGGTGACGATGTCTGACAAGAACTTGGGATGGAGTCTGAATAATACCTTATCCTTAAGAAATACTGTATAGGGAGGGCCTGCCATAAGAACTTGTATTTCTCCAATTCTTCTGACTGATGTGACTGCCACTAAAAGAAGATATTTCCATAGATAAATGCAAAAGGGAGCATGTTGCCAGATGTTCCAAGTGGGGGGTCCCATTAAACTTGCCAAGACTACAATAAGGTCCCATGCAGGAGATTCTCTTATTGGTGTGAAAAAATGTATAAGGCCCTTGAAAATTTTAATCATAATGGGATGGGGAATAAAAATCAAATATGCAGCTTTAAAGGTTGGGGAGGAAGGATGAGTATGCAGAAATAGTTGCCAGGTGGACTCTGATAGAGAGTCCTAAACTTTTTAGAGAGCAAATAATCCAAGAGAGCAGGGATCTGAGAGTCAACAGATTGCAATTGTTGTTCATACTAAATCTCTTCCATTTAGCAGCATAAGTTAACATGGTGGAATCCTTTTTACTTTGGATCAAACTGTTCTGGACATCTGAGGGCTGTGATTTCTCTCTGTCTGAATTATAGCCAGTAGCCAAGCCATGAGGTAGGAGAAGGCTGGATTTGGATGTAAGATGTTCTCATTGTCTTGAGATATTAAATATGGTAGAAAAGGGTAAGAAGATTTTGCACTCCCCACTCCAGAAGGGAACACCTATCACTAAGATCACGATTGGGAGGAGTGGAGCGAAAGGGCATACTCTTTTTCACTTGACTGCAGTCTTTCCACCAATTAAACTCACTGATTGAACAAAAAGGCAAAACTGAGCAAGAGGAAGGAAGGAGGAGAAGAGGGTCTAGGAACCCTGAGAAATCTGACCCAAATACAAAGGGCTCTTGGAATGGATTATAAACTACTGGTCTAAAGAGGAACCAGCCAGACTCCAGCCAATACAAACTGTAGCAGCCAAAGCAGGGACTGCTGCTTGAGAGTGGGGTGGGGGTAAAAACGGGGCTCAGGTGGGGCAACCTCCTAGCACACTCGTAGACCAAGAATTGTGCAGTGGAAACACCCCACAGCCACACTTTAGGCACTAGGATCCAGGTGGTGCTCCTCTTTCCCCCTCTGTCAGGTGGCCTTGGAGAAAAACTTCAGTGAGAGGAGCCAGCCAGAAATTCCAGTCTTCAGGAGCAGAAGCAGGCAAAGCAGGGCTCCTCTGCCATTCAGCAAATTTTCTGAAGTTAACTGGAGTTTCTCTGTGCTGTGCTGATTGGTTGTTTGCTCCATCCTCTCCCTTCCCCTCTCTTTGTCTCAGCTTCATTTCACATTGCCCTCTTCTCCCCTACCCTGACCTCCTTACCCTACATCCCGTTGCTTTTCTGTCCATTTAGTTTACCTCCCCAACTACTCCCTACCGCAAAATGGAACTTAACATGTTTGCCTCTATAATATTGTTCACTTTACTTGTGCATTATACCCCTTCTCCCATGTGATGTCTGTCGTCTCTATTAATAGTGTAAGCACTTTGGGGCAGGGACCATCTATTGCTGTTAGTACAGTGGAGCCCCAACATCCTGAGAGATTAACAAAGGCATGTTAATGTGATGTATGCTCGGCCATATGCAGCCTTTAGCCAACCCTGCATGCCATGTATGTGTAGTCTGGGATGCTGCATGACAAATACACAGGAGGCCATGTGCCTGAGCAGACTTAAACAAGTCCTAGCAATAGGATGAGGATGCTTATGAAGATGATTGAGGCGGGATGTGGTTTTGAATCTGTCTTGACACAGATAAGATCTGAATGTTGCGGAGTCTAATACTGCATATATGAATTCTATCCTCCATATTGGTGTTAAAGGTTAAGAAAGAAAAGTCCCAGTTAAGATGAGGGCAAGACATCGTTGGAGAATCCAACAAGTGGAAATTTGCACTTTCTGAGGCAATTTTTCCTCAGATGAGCTAGGAGCCTAGACATGGGTAAACTATTATTCCCTATCTTCTCAGCTAGGCAGCAGTGACTGCTAAAACTTCTGTAAACAACCTCAGTGCTGTAGAGAGACTAAAAGAAAAGACCCTCTATTAAGATTTCAGGTGGGACAGAACCATTAGATACTTCCTATGTGCTGGACGTATGGACTTGTGGAAGTAGGCATTGTGCAGGTCAAGAGTCACACCAGTCCTGTGGTTCTAGTGATGGGATTGTGGACACTAGGGTTACCATTCTGAATTTGACGTGGGAGATGAAGGCATTGAACTTCCTCAAGTCCATAACCAGACACCATCCTTCCCTTTACTTTGGTATTAGAAAGGTAACTGGAATAAAAACCTTTCCCCACAACCTACAGAAGAATCTCTTCTATGGCTCAGAGGGAACAGAAGTAACTTTATCTCTTGGTGCAGCAGTCATGACAGGGATTGGCATAATCTGACCTGTGGAGAATAAGATTCTCTCCAAAATCCAGAATCTGATGTTATTAGTTTCCATGACACAGAATACATCCCTTAGCCCCATATGTGGCCATAAAGAAAGTATTAGCAGCCAGACAATCTAACGTGTAGATTATGGGACCAGTGCAAATGGCCTCTAGAACACTACTAATCCTATTGTTCAGGAAATGGGGCAGTCACTTTCTAGATCTATTTACAATTAGCAAGAATGGAACGAATCCTTAGTTTTGCTCCAAATCAAAGATTGTCATGAATTCAATCACAGATGCATTCTTGTTAGACTTGTTAAATATGGTTTTAGGCTTTTTCACTGGTGGTCAGAAATACCTGACAAGATAGAGGTCAGGTTATACTAATTGCTCTTGATTTGAGACAGTCAATATTGATACATGGGTTTCTTAAATATCTCACAGGAACTTCTTTATTTTCCACCAGTATCCTTCCCCTATTGACTCACAACAATGGTTTAATTCTATATCCCAACCCAGAATTGCTCCACCTCAAGGCTTCAACCAGAGGACATTGACTAACTGTTCACTGACTTGTTTTGCAAAAGTACAGAAAATCTTGTTATAGTCTAGGAAGTAGCTACATTAAAATGATTTTTTTCATAGGTGGATGAGGTTCTCTAAGGGGAGTCAATCAGTCCCTCCACATTTTGCTTCCATATCATTGTGGAATCACAAAAATTCAGACATGGTGCCTTAGACTGAAACTGTGATAGAAATGCTAAATTCAGGCAGGATGTCTTAGAACTACAATAGAAATGCAAAATCGTTGGTCTATGTTGTAAGACGTTAACTACCTTTGTAACAGTACCCAGCCATACCCTGTCAGATAGATAACCAGTGACTATACGTTACCCAGGACTCACTGGCACCAAAAGAATCACCGGGACATGCTGGCACCGTGAGACCGCCATTGTGTGTTATAAGTACCCTATGTGCGGTAAATGACCTGTTAAGTATCAGAAACTCCACTATACAATCTATATGTAAAAAAGGAATCTTAAAAACCTATATAAGCCACCTGTATTTTGTATCAAGGTGAAGTTCCAGAGATCAGCACAGGGACGTGCTGTCTGGGCTTCCCTATAGCTACAGCTGTCTGTGTGTGTGTGTCACAATTAAAGTTCTGCTCGATCCAACCCTAAAAGAGAAGCTGCGTGATCTTTTCCACAACATAATCTATCTTGGGCTGTTGAATCAAAAATTTTCAGCCTCTCCTTGCCTTCAATCAAGTTGTGCCTATCTGCTGTTATACCACTATACTCCTGTCTTCAATCATTCCACTGCCACAAACTTCCTCAGAGGACTGGTGAATGTATTCTACTGACTTGTGAGCTTCAAGGAAGACAAGGCCATTGCAGAAAAGCTGAATTAATTCTCTGCATCCATGTTCCTTCTAGCCAAGGATGTGAGGGAGGTTCCCACATGAGCCATTCTTTTTAGGTGATAATTCTGTGGAACCATCCCGGACTGAGGTGTCAATAGAAGAGATTTTGGAACAAATCGATAAATTAAACAGTAATAAGTCACCAAGACCAAAGGATATTCACCCAAGAGTTCTAAAAAAACTCATATATAAAATTACAGAATTACTAACTGTGGTATGTAACCTAAAACTTAAATCAGCCTCCTTACCAGATGGAAGTAGCTAATGTAACGCTGATTTTTTAAAAAGGCTCCAGAGGCAATCCTGGCAATTACAGGCCGGTAAATCTAACTTCAGTACCAGACAAACTAATTGAAACTATAATAAAGAACAGAATTATCAGAAACATAGATAAATACAATATGTTAGGGAAGAGTCAACAAGGCTTTTTTGCAATGTAAAGTCATGCCTCACCAATCTACTATACCTTTTTGAGGGAGGTCAACAAACGTGGACAAGGGTGATCCAATGGATAGTGTACTTGGACTTTCAGAAAACCTTTGACAAGGTCCCTCACCAAAGGCTCTTAAACAAAGTAGACAATCATGGGGTAAGAAGAAAGATCATTGCATTGCTCAGTAACTGGTTAAAAGATAGGAAACGAAAGGTTGGAATAAATGGTCAGTTTTCACACTGAAAAGAGGTAAATAGCAGGGTCCCTCAAGGATTTGTATTGGGATCTGTGCTGTTCAACATACTCAAATGATCTGGAAAAGTGGGTAACCAGCAAGATGGCAACGTTTGTAGATTATACTACATTATTCAAGATAGTTAAATCAAAAGCAGTCTGCAAAGAATTACAAAGGAATCTCACAAAACTGGGCAGCTGGGCAACAAATTGGCAGATGAAATTCAATATTGATAAATGCAAAGTAAGGGGATTATGTTTTCTAATGTGCAACTATGCATACAAAATATAGGCTCCAAATCTAAAAAGCTAACAGAATGTTAGGAACCATTATGAAAGGGATAGATAAAACAATAAATATCATACCTCTATATAAATCCATGATACACCCACACCTTAAACATTGCATGCAGTTTAAAAAAAGACATATTAGAAAAGTTACAAAGAAGGGTAAAAAAATTATTAGGGGTCTGGATCAGCTTCCATATGAGGAAAGATTAAAAAGATTCAGACTGTTCATCTTGGAAAAGAGATGACTAAGAGGGGGAACATGATAGAGGTCTATACACTCATGAATGGTGTGGACAAAGTGAATAAGGAAAGAGTTATTTTCCCCTTCACATAACACAAGAACCAGAGATCATCTAATTAAATTAATGGGAAGCAGATTTAAAACAAACAATAGGAAATACTTCACACAATGCACAGTCAACCTGTGGAATTCACTGCCAGGGGATGTTTTGAAGGTCAAAAGTGTAACTTGGTTCAAAAAAGAATTAGACAAGTTCCTGGAGGATAGGTCCATCAATGGCTATTAGTCAAGTTGGTCAAGGATGCAACCCTATGTTCTGGGTGTTCCTAGGCCAGATGCTGGGACTGGATGACAAGGGATGGATCATTCAGTAATTGCTTTGTTCTGTTCTTTCCCTCTGAAGCATCTGGAATTGGCCACTGTCGGAAGACAGGATACTGGACTAGATGGACCATTGGTCTGACCCAGTAAGGTTCTTCTTACATTCTTTTCTCAATGGAGGATCTCAACTTGTCACCAACAGTTAATAGACTGCACTTTTTGAGCCTTTAGGAAACTGCTTTTTTTCCCACCTATCACTAAAATTACCTTTTTAATTATAATCACAACTGAGAAAAGTAAATTAGCTACACTCTTACATGTCTGATACTCCCTTCACTGTACTCCACAGGGACAAAGCTGTTCTGTGTCCTCATCCCATATTTATACCAAAAGTGGTGTCTGAGCACCACCTGACTTAAATCATGAATCTCCTGATATTTATCCTGAAAATTTATTAATCCCAAGGAATTTTAGACTTCATACCCACTTTAGAAATCTGCAGGACTGCTGCCTGGAATTCTGCACATAAGTTTACATGTTACTCTCTCCATTTGACCTTTAACTCCTATGCTTACCTTGAGAGGGCATTTCAGTAATCTGTTTAGTTGGAATGCCTTACCTTACCTTCCTGGAGTCTCTATTGCACATTACAATTTCCACATGTGAGAATATGCAGGGGCTCTTCTCCAAGATGAAAGGTTACTCACCAGTAAATGTAATTCTTTCAATGGATCATCCCTACACTTTCCCCCTACTTCCTTTTCTTTTCTGAATTCTTCTCTAGTTCTGAGGTTTAGCAGATGGAACTGAGACAGCTGGGTCCACATAACTCTTTTATGGGTTTATCTCCAAATAGTTGGTGCTGAGAGATTGTACACTCAATTGCCCCCCAATGGGCACACATTTCTAAAAAGCTTCTGAAGTTCAGCAGGGTAGAGAGTGCAAGTCCCACAACTGGGAATGTGAAAAGCAAGAGGGTGGAAGCTATCCAAATGCAATGCACTCAATGAACGGCAAATTACTGGTGAATAACATTTTTTTAAAATTTCTATTCTATATGTACAATTTTATTTATACTATATCTCTTTCTGCAATTTGGGCAAAAGTATATTTAGTATTTGGCTTTTCTTTTTCTTTCAAAGAAATCAAAACAGCAAGATTTGCAATTGAGACATAATCACAGAAAGAAAAAAAAGACAAAGTACTTGAAGAGTCCTGCACTTAGGACGGAAGAATCCCATGCACAGCTACAGACTGGGGACCGACGAGCTAGGCAGCAGTTCTGCAGAAAAGGACCTGGGGGTAACAGTGGATAAAAAGCTGGAATATGAGTCAGCAGTGTGCCCTGGTTGTCAAGAAGGCTAATAGCATATTGGGCTGCATTAGTAGGAGCATTGCCAGCAGATCACGGGAAGTGATCATTCCTCTCTATTCAGCATTGGTGAGGCCGCATTTGGAGTATTGTGTCCAGTTTTGGGCCCCCCACTACAACAAGGATGTGGAGAAGTTAGAGAGAGTCCAGCGGAGGGCAACAAAAATGATTAGGGGGCTGGAGCACAAGACTTATGAGGAGAGGCTGAAGGAACTAGGCTTGTTCAGTCTACAGAAGATAAGAATGAGGGGGGATTTGATAGCAGCCTTTAACTACCTGAAAGGGGGTTCCAGGGAGGATGGAGCTAGGCTGTTCTCAGTGGTGGCAGCTGACAGAACAAGGAGCAATGGTCTCAAGTTGCGGGGGGTGGGGGTCAGGGGGAGTCTAGGTTGGACATTAGGAAAAAGTTTTTCACTAGGAGGGTGGTGAAGCACTGGAATGGGTTACCTAGGGAGGTGGTGGAATCTCCATCTTTAGAGGTTTTTAAGCTGCGGCTTGACAAAACCCTCGCTGGGATTATTTAGATGAGGTTAGTCCTGCTTTGAGCAGGGGGTTGGACTAGATGACCTCCTGAGGTCCCTTCCAACTATGATTCTATGATTCTGAGATAAGGTTGTTGATAGCAGATTTCAGAAGGTCATCTAGATTTGACTGTGAGCTCACTTACCTGGGAAGGGGATTTCACCATCTCTCTCTCTCTGCCTTGGATGGTTGGTCTTTTGTGCTGCACCAGTTCCCTTCCTCCAGCTCCATCCCCCTGCCTGGACAGGACTTTTTTCTTCCCCTATTACATTTTCCTTCCCTTCTTGACCTTTTCCCTCCTGGCCTCCTCAGACGGATATTGCTGCTGCTACCACCACTCACTGTCCTCATGCATTTCCTTCTCCAATCTCCAACTGCCACAGAACTTGTTCATTGCAACATTCTCTCTTGTCTCACCACTGGGACATCACACGGAACACTCTGCTTGCTGCTTCACTAACAGTAGAGAGATAAAGACTGTCCTCTCCCCACATGCCACGTGCCACATTACACATCCATCTCCAAATGACTGTAGACTGTGGGATTCGACAAGTATTTTTAGGCCCCGTACTTCTCTGTTCTTATTAATTATCCCAGGTTTAACCTATTATTTAAATACAAGACACTCAGTCTAAGTTTCTATTGATTTTGCTCCCTTCACATAAATAAGCTATCAGATTCATTTTAGCATTAGGAAATATAACAACAATTCAACTAATAGGAGTTTTTAAAGTTAGATCATTACAATGTTTTGTTTTATGACCTTCCTATAGGAGGCTTAAAACTTGCTCCCAAAATTTTAACCCATGAAGGCTGTTACTTGTTCGCATGAGTTACATTAGTTTCCTAGAGAAGATCATTCAATTTATACTGATTTTAGGAATGGACTGAGGATTTAGATAAATACACTGTTCCCAAGCTCTATATTGTCATTAAGCTCTCTCATCTTTGCACCAGTTTGTTCATTACCAGAGATGAGCTCATGTCAGACAGTTGGTTGCTAAAGATTTTCAAGACACTTGTTCAGTTTTTATGGACTCTGAATCAGGAACTCCCTTCAGACTAAGGCCAAAAATCTGCAGCCAGTTATACCAATGCTGTCCTAATGAAAGATGCTGTCCTAATGAAGATGTACAACTAAACAAAATTTGCCCTACTGAATCAATTACTTATTTAAATATAAATTTAAATGTCACATGCTTCACTCAGCTCTAAGCAAGTATTAAAACAGTAATATAATACTTACGTTTATTTTAATATTGCTAAAATGATCAGATTTGCATGAATTATTTTGAATGTGGTCTTTTAAATAATTTTGCATCACAATCATGCCAGTTCATAGTCAACACTACTTAGTGTACTTCCAAGAATTTATTAGCCTTTTTCTGTGATTGTCAAACACTGAGGTGTCTTGAATAGTTGATAAATGAAAATTTGGTGATGGTCTATAGTGTCATTACCTTATAGGAGGATAATGTGTCCAAATAGCTGAATTTACTATCCTGTTCATCTTCAATGTTGGGGTCATAATCAATTACATTTTTCATTTTGACTTCTTTTAACTATTGTAAATCCATAACTGGAGGGTAGCAGGCGGTAATATCATATTTCAGAAAAATAATGCTTCCAAAACAAAAATTAAAGAGGTTTCAGTATTAAGAATGGAGTTACAGAATTATTATATGTCAGCACTGCCTTCTGTATTATGGATGACAGGGTAGGGAAGTTCAAGTAGTTTATACAAACATCTTAACAGTTAAGTACATAGTAATAAAAGCAACAGTAAAAGCATCCCATAGAAAGCCTCAGGCAGCTCTCTTACAAACGAACGCAGAAAATCCTCAAATTAGGGGATGACATTTTTTCATAGGAACTATCTATAAATAAAAGTTTCTAAACTTCTAAATATGAGACAAAAGGTGTGTGAATATGAAAGAATATCTTTATAGACCACATGGAGTGTATATATGAAAATCAGATCTCAGTTCCAAACGAAATAGCACACCTGAAAGAGGCATGTTTCCGAAGAGTCCATATCCATTGATGTAGCCAGATCTTCAAAACAGATTTGGTCAGCAGAAACACTTACTCTTTGAACCTCCAGATGACTTTTTCTTCCAGTTGACCCCCTATCTTGGCAGAATATAAAATTGCTGCTTGATTCTCCTCCAGGAAAGCATCTTCAGTTGTATGCTCCTCAGGATAGGGTCACAGTTCCATATGTAATATTAACAAGGATGAATGAAACTTGTGGAATTTGACATTTTAAGTCCCTTGAACTGTATTTTGGGATAATAAAACTGGTTTCAGTTCATATACCAATTCCCCTTCCTCCCTTATAATTTTAAACCACTTCCCCTCAGATTCTGTGATTATATTAAAAAAGAAAACGAAACTAAAGCTAAGCCGGGTTACATAGGGATACCAGACTCCCTCCCAACCTAAAAAGACCTAAACTCCAAGTGTAGAGATGTACTTTATTTTTCCAGTATGAAGTCTCTTCCCACTTCTCTTGGCGTTTCACTTCACTCTTCCTCTCCCTATTAGATTTTCTCTGCACAGCTACCAAAGATACAAACCCAATAGTGTCTGGCAAATTTTCAAACCTGTGATACCTGAGTGCAAAGTTCAGGAAAACAAGTTTGTCCATCCTTAATTTTCACTGTTGTAAAGTAAGGGCATAAGTCTTCCACCAGCTTTCCCAGTGATGTTTTGGTTTTGCCAGTCTAGAAGGAACCTTTGGGATCACCTGCTGTCATTAGAAGAGATTAGCATCCATAGCTGCCCCTTGCTCCCATGGGCAATAAGGGACAGGTGAGAATCCACAGCACAAGACATGAGATGTGATTAGGTAAAACTCAAGGAAGCTAGCTTACTTTTGCTGTTCAGGAGTGACTATTCCCTCCTACTTCTGCACAATGAGCCTCATTTTGAGGTTAGTTATCTCTCCCCGCCTTTTCAGTTTCATAATATTGCCAGGCACCTAAAGTAATGAGGATTTAAGAAATAACTTTGGGGTTTCTTTTGGCTTTTGAATCATTAGGATTCACATTTTCAAGCTTTTCTCCATAAGCATGAGGGCTAGAAATGTTTTCAAATGAAAGCTGAGATTCTCATGTAATTACAAGACTTCAGGAACCAAAACTTTTAAGAATACTACCAAATATCACTAGAGTTGGCAACTAGGGCTGTCAATCACAGTTAATTCAAGCGATTAATTTGGTTTGAGTTAACTTGATTAAAAATTAATTTGTTTTAATTGCAGTTAAACAATATTAGAATACCAATTTAAATGTACTATAAATATTTTTGGATGTTTTTCTACCTTTTCAAATATATTGTTTCAATTACAACACAATACAAAGTGTACGGTGCTCAGTTTATATTGTAGTACAAATATTTCCACTGTAAAAGAGATAAAATAAATAGTATTTCAGTTAACCTCTTACAAGTACTGTGGTGCGATCTCTTATTGTGAAAGTTGAATTTACAAATGTAGAATTATGTAAAAAACTGCACTCAAAAATAAAACAATGTAAAACTTTAGAGCCTACAAGTCCAGTCAGTCCTAATTCTTGTTCAACCAATCGCTAAGACAAACAAGTTTGTTTATATTTACAGGAGATAATGCTGCCTACTTTTTGTTTACGTCACCTGAAAATGAGAACAGGTGTTTGCATGGCACAGTTGTAGCTGGTATTGCAGGTATTTACGTGCCAGATATGCTAAACATTCTATTGTGTAGTAATTGAAATCAATATTTTTGAAAACAGAAAACATCCAAAATATTAAAAAAAATGGTATTATATTATTGTTTAATAGTGCGATTAATCGTGCAATTAATTTTTTTATTCACACAATTAATCGTGATTAATTTTTTTACATTAGTTGACAGCCCTATTGGCAACATAGGTGCTTTCAAACATTGTGTTGAAACTGCTTATTTATTTTTGAGGAGGGACTAACTTTGTAAAGCAAAAAGATGGAAGAGGAATGGAAAAAGGAAGGATGTGGTAATTAGCCCTGCTGAAAGAATTAAAACATCTTGTGTAACTGCAGAGCCAACAAGACACTTGGAATCAATATATGGTCTGGTTCAGTGCTAAAGTCTTGGCATTCACTTACCCTCCCCTCCAAATAGATTTCAGTTGAGATGTTATAAATCACTGATCTCTTTGTCAAAGACATTTAAGTCTACTAACCCTATCATCCATTAATTGCTGAGACAGCCATCTTCTTGCTCAACATTTAGCAAATATGCGTGAAGAATTTTATGCTCCTGTTTCATGAATTAATTTTACTTTTGCATTTAAGGGCAGAACAACCTTAGGGATATACTTTCATTTCTACTGTATGTATTATGAACTTAAGACACTCAGCTTTTAGAATGTTGCACATTCTATTTTTCTGATACACCCGTTCCCTGCTCCAAATGTACATTCATCTTCTTTCACTTGTTACTTCTTTAAAAGTAGATCTAGCCTAGATCAAGTCAATTAGAACTTTATTTTCCTTTTCATTACTGAAATCCAGTATCTGTTGCAATTATGGCAACAACTGCTGCCTGTTAAACTTGGAAAAAACAAAATACAGCAATACTTGAAATAGCCTACTTTCATTAATTTTTAAGGCCAGAAAGGACCATTCATTCATCTCATCAGACTTCACGCATATTATCAACCACAGATTTCACTCACTCACTCTTGTATTGAACCCAATAACTTGTGTGTGACTAAAGCATATCTTCCAGAACCCACCACTTCCCTTGCTGGTTTGTTCAAATGGTCAATCACCCTCACTGTTAAAAAATATTGTGCCTTATTTCTAATTTGACTTTGGCTTCAGCTTCCAGCCATTGGTTCTTGTTATGTCCTTATCTTCTAGACTGAAGAAGCCTTTAGCACTCACTATTTTCTCTCCACGAAGAGAAGAGTCAAGTCACTTGTTCATCTTTTTTACAAGCTAAACAGAGAGCTCAATAAGTCCCTCCCTGTAAGACTTTTTCAAATAATTTTTGTGGCTATTACCTGCAGCCTCTCCAATTTTTCATCCTTTTAAAAATGCTGACACCAAAGCTCTACAAAATATTCCAGTATTGGTCTCACCAATGCCACAGACAGGTAAAATCATCTCCCTCCTCCTCTGTTTATACAGAACTCAAATTTCACATCTCCAGTGGTTTCTAGCATGGAAAGCTTTGATGCTTCTAGCTAGTGAGCTATTTCAGGAAAGTGTGTGTATCAGAGCTAGAGGACTCTGATCCATGACTGTATTCACAGTCAAGGGAAGCAGATGCAGAAGACTGATGCAGAAAATGGGTTATCTATCCCCTTTATTAAGAGCCAGCCTGGTTCTTGGTAAATGAAGCCATAACTGTGTAAGCATTAGTAGCATAGATGAGAAAAGAGAATTACAAACAAAAATAGCAGTAAGTAATTTCCCTTTTTATTTTGCATTACATTTGATTTCTAATGGAACTTAGCTTTCATGACTACTGTAAAAATCTTTAAAAACTGCAAAAAGCAAAACAAAGTTAACAGTGAAAGGAAAAATATTTGAAAATTAGGTGGTTTTAAAACTAATACAGATATAAAAAAATTAGAACTCTACCAGACCAGTGCAAAAAGCAAATGACAGAAAACTGTAAAACACCACAAGGCTGCACAATAGAACGGACTTTAACAAATTCTAAACATGTGATTAGTGCTTGAGGAGCCTTAAAATGGCAGAAGTAGGATTTTCAATCTGAATCTCAAATTCAATTGTAACCAATGCAATTGAATTGACAGAGGGATAGGGTAACAACACGGAGGGGACATTGTAGTCAATTAGATGAGCAGCAGAATTTTAAATAGATTGTAAGCACTTGGTAAAAGTGGCTGACAGCTTAGTAAGGAGAATTATGACAGTGGGAATTTAGACATGAATAAGAGTTTGATTTACAGTAAACAGTGAAAATATTTTAAAATTCATATGAGAGAAAAACATCATGAATAGAACAGATTGAGAAATCCACATTTAAGGTTGAAAGTTCAACCTTAACTCAGCCCTGTTGTGCTTATGTCTTAAAAAAGGGTCTCTTTATATTATAATGGATTTGTGAAATACAAAATCTAAGATAAACTGAAGGTTTTATGTTAACCTCACCTTCAATAAGTACCTGCAGTCTTTCAATTTGGCTTTATTTTAAATCAGCAACAGCTACTGAACAAGTTGCATTTGAAGAGAATCTGCTTAATAGTTTTAAATATTTTAAACTACACTAACTTTGAATCAGTTTAAAAGACTACAAGTAAAAAAGTTTTAGCTTGAGAAATTTAAGGTTTAAAACTACTGAATTAATTTTCTTCAAAAAACTTAGCTTGGCATGTACCCTAAAGCATCTGGCACCTTTAAGTTAGAATTTCATACCTAAAACACTTTCAGCAGTAGCACCAGATTACCTGGAGGTGCTCTGCAGATCACCAATTGTCTACAGACCACAGTTCTAAAGCATTCATTTGGTTAGAGGCATGGAAAGTGCCAGCATTCTGGGGGTTAAAAAGCATGTCCTAAAATCCTGTGTAGTCCTTTGAAAATTTATCCAAGGAGTGTCAGTGTCTGAAGATGCAAAAAATAAAATAAATAAGAAAACACCACATACACAAATTTCTCACTTTTCCTGAAAATCAGAAATCTTAAGTGAATAAACAGGAATTTTAGGGATCTAGAATTTTATAGAAGTTCTCCTGAGTGGAATTTTCTGGGAGAATGGATGGTCTTATTGTTAAGGCGCTGTAGTGGGATATAGGAGATCTGGGTTCAAATCGCAGCTCTGTCACAAATGTACAGTGTGACATTGGCTAAATCACTTAATCTCTGCCTCAGTTACCCATCTATAACATGGGGTTAATATCTCTCTAACCCGTGTGGGTGTGGTAAGCATAAATTCATTAATGTTTGGGAGTGACTAAGATATTATGGTGATGGGGGGCCATGTGTATTTAGATTGATAGACCCAACAAGTCCTATTTTTAGGAATCAAATCAGAATGTTGAGCAGGAATCACTATCAAGAGGAGTAACCACTTCCCTTCTAATTGGATTATCATCTTTATTGTGTTCCCCAACACACAGCCCCCATCACATCCTTATTCTCAACCTATTTCCAAAACTGTAAACACTTTCTTAGATGGTAAACTCCTTGATGCTGGGACAGCAACTTCTTATGCTATTGCACAGGGCATATCACAATAGAAATGCTGATTCTAACTGTGGCCTTCGGTGCTACTATTACGTACATGTAAGATAAATAGAGCAGATGAATAGAAAAGGGGTTTTTTGAAAAAAAAATTAACTCGACTACTGCAGATGACAACTTGCTTCCTAAATAATAAATAAGACACTACGGTCAAGCAATACAGTCATTTATTTATTGACTGAAACAAGCAAAAGTATCCCCAGACATAATGGCCACCACTTGAACAATACAAATAAATGTTACTGAACAGGGAACATTTCTTTCTCACCGTCCCACCCCCACAAACAACAATAAAAATACTAGAGTTCCAGAAGAGGGTAAAGAGAAAACTATCAAAGGTGCTTATAATGAGCTGAAGAGATGTAATGTATAGGTACTAAAGATCATTAGCTAATTTACCACCACCACAAGCCCCTCAAAAATACTTTGTTTTATCTCTACCATGTACCAAGTATAGTGCTGTTCAACAGCAATTGCAGTACATTTACAACTGTCCTCTGCTGAAGCGGAACAGCAATATTACTATTTTATGTTAAATTTGGGGCTGTAAATAGAAACAAGGGTGCCATGTAATAAGCTATTGAAATTAAAACATCCTGTATTAGATGAAGGGGGAGGGGAGAAGAAGCAAAGCTGCTCCTGAATGCCTTTCAGTTACCATACATTTGTATCAAACAAGCGATCATTGTTTTGGTATCTCACTGTATGTTATACTGGTACAGTAATACAAAGTCTATTCAACTGTGATAGTAAATATGAATACACTGCTTCATATTGAGAAGGCCATTAATATGTGGACCACTGAAAATCTTGACCTGTTACTCATATGTGGACATTTAAATATGTTTATCAGAGACCAGCAAAAAGCTTCAAACATACTGCATGCAGAACACAATAGTTGCTAAACCATTTAGTCTTCCACACAATAGTTAAAAAATGAGTCAGGCATTCCTTAGATTTAGAGAAAACATTAGGAGGCTGTAGGTTTGCAGGCAAGGAGACCTTTTATTTTAATCCATTTATAGAACCCAAAATAGTCAGCAGGTGGCCACATCTATCCATGTTTCATTAAAATCACATAAACCCTAAGTACAAAAGCACCACTGATTATTGCTCTAGAAAAACTGCATGAAAAATTCAAATACGCACAGTAAAAACCATCACCATATGCACAAGACTTCATTTCTTAAAGCAAGTGTATGGAATGCTGATCCAATTTTACACACACCTTCCAATGCTAAGTTGATATTTATATTACTCGACAGCAATGGAAATTTCTAAAAGCATGGTTATGAGAAGGGATATGTTCATATACAGTTTAATATGTCATCTATCATAGTCCTAAAAAAATTAGCATTTACAAAATACTTGATAAAAATATCTTTTAAAAGTTGTCCAAGAGGTACATAAAATCAACCCAAAATTTTCATGACAATTCATTCGCTCTTGTCACCTACAGATTCAGTTCTCTGTGCCTGCGAAGGGGAAGGGAAAAAAAAACAACAATTACTATAGTAAGTTACTTCTCAAGTGTAAAAATAGCCCCCACACTAGCACCTTTTCCTTTGATGCATTATTTGCAACTGCTCAATTTCAAACTATTTCAGTATTATGTTTACAGACACAACAGGTACACACACACTTTTCTTCATTTATTGGTCCCTGCTTTTCAAAAGCCATAGAAGCCTTACCTGCCAGCTTCCATTGTTCATAATGAAAAGCACCACACTACTATCTGTTTCTATTCACTGCACACATGCAGAATGCTCTACCGTACCCTTAACTTTCACTGTTTCAATCTGCCCTTTTACTGACAGTGTGCTGGGTGGGGCACCTCTTGATGTTGAAACACTAACAGTTGAGCGAGAGATGCGAATCTGCAATAACATTATGGGCAATAAAAAGAAACATTATGAACATGCTATCAATGGCTGAAAGACTGAATAATTTTTAAAAAACACTGATTCAATCAGTCGGAGGTATGTGTGGAAAGTACCTCTTCAGCTTTATTTTCACCATTTTCAGATGGTGTAGTACCTTCCTTTGCAGCTTCTTGCTTTTCATCCTTCTTCCCTTTAGCGCCTTTGTTAGCCTTTGTTCCTGGTTCCTTCTGATAAAGGATCAAAAACATGGAGAGAGTTTGCATTAGAAGATGTAGGATACTTGCTACCACTTATGAACCTCCCTGTAACCCAAAAGGTAAATATGAGCAAGTTGTGTGTGACAAATAAGTACAGAATGTCAGCTACCTCTCTCTACAGATGATCTGGAAAGCTTTTACCCACAAATGCCCAAGCTGAGGGTTCTAAAGTTCTCCAGCATCTGCTGCCATCACTAGCAATATTTAACTGAGTATACTCCACTGTTTCTCTTAATTTTCAGGGATTTAAAAAAATATTACTCTAGTAGAATTCATAAGAAAACAGTCCCCGTACATTGTGTGAAAAGGAACCAGGATAAATATAAATACAAGAACAAGTGCTGTCTATCAAAGTCTTATACAGTCAAGCACAACATTAATTGGGCTAGACCAGAGCTGATGTAATGGCACAGCGCTTTTGAATTTAATGGAAATACACCAATTTACACTGGCTGAAGAACTGGCTCCCCTGTGTCTAAAGTATATTAGGTTGATTTAGTAGCACCCTTATTATACCGGAGAAAAAAATATGAAATTTTTGCTATTTTAGGCTGGCATGTTTCTCATTGGAAAGAACATCCCAGATGTTAATGAACCAATATCCTAGGATGGTCACACAGGGAATTTCACTAGTCTGCGGTGGCAGAAAGGCAGGAAGCTATGAACAGGAACCCAACTAGGGGAAAAAACCCTACATTTTCATCTGGAGGTTTATTGTTAATATATAGCAGAATAATGGGCTTTTTCCACATACTATGGCCTATTACTTTTTTATCTATTCTATCTGCACTATGTGTTCCAGTACCTGTTGAGACCTGCAATGCTAGAAGAGGCCTATGCTTAGCAACTCAATTTTGTGAAAACTTTATGGGGCTACAAAGGTGAGGTTGAGGATTTGGCATTGGGTGTTTAAATAAGTCCTGATAAACATTTAGAAGGAGATGTTCCATGATCCCCACTGCTCTACTCCTCCCTCTCCTCTTCCCCTCACTCACCCAGGAGAGTCAGCTATTACTGTCAACTTGGTATATTAAGATCAAGCTTCCTTCCATTTATCCACATAGTAACTACTTTCTGAGTTTTAATGTTTTAGCAAGAATGTACACATTTCTAGGTAAGTCTTCACATAAAAAAAGGACAGTTAAATATTTGGAGTTTTTAACTCTATTTGTTAGCTTTGAACACTAAAAATTACCATATCTGAAATGACTTACAATACAATGTTAATCTGAAATTTCTTATTAGTTGATCAAAGTATAAGCTTGCTCATTTTTGTGTAAAAGTTGCCCAAATCTATCAAGACCAAATTTAATCCAATCCTTAAATGAAATCCAATTATAATCTGGGGAAACTGGTGGTTGTAAAAAATATACCTCAAATATGTCCTCTTTTGTGAAGGATATATACTGAGGCTACAATGTCAAGCCCATTTTCATTACGTGTACTGAAAAAGATAAAACCTACTACATTCCCTTCTTTAATAAACTCCTCCCTCCTTTTTTATATAAGCCTATTTCCCCAAACTAATAATCACATTTTGAGAGAACATGATAATCTTAACATTACTTTGTCAGTAATATCAGATACGATAGTTTACACCCAAAATGTCCCAAGTCACACAATTACATATTCATATACTTGATCTTAATATTCTAATACTTTTCAATCAGAAATATACATTGGGGAGGGCTAAAACAGTTTCCCTCAACATGCTTTTCCTGGTACAACAATTGTTCTTATTTTGCATCTTCCTTGGGCCCCAATAAATCTGTTTTCTGAAGTACTTTTCTAGGTCTTTTTTTAGTAGAGTCTAAAACTACTAATCTACATGCAATAGGATTTTTATTTTGACTGTATTTGGCCTAGAAAGTCACCACCACCTCATTTAGCTACATTTTAAATTCTACCTCTATTTATCATCAGCTTCCTTGGCAATAGCCGCATTCTCATAAGAAAAATATGTATTAGACAAGAGCGTCTCACTAATGGGTGAAGTACTGTCCATTTAGTCAAGCAGGGATGATGACAGTCAAGCTGACACAGTGGGAACTAGGTCCCAGTTAGTAGTGGAGTCACCTTGACCAACCCTGCAAGTCCAGGAAAGGTGGGCTCCATCTTTGGGGAAGGAAAAGATATTGCTACAGTAAATAGCTCTGCTTAGGAAGCAGAAGTATACAGCTGACCGAGTATGCATAGCAGGCAATCTGCAATACATTTTAATTGGGACAGAGGTAGGTGTGGGAGGGACAGTTTGTTTTACTTTAAAGATAAAGCATGTATAAAATGTGGATGCTTCAGAAGTTATCCATGAACATTTGAAACAGGTAGAATAAAATATGCAATGCAAAAACAAAACTGCATGATTATTTGGTTATAGTGGTTTAAATTAGAGGAATTTTACCTTTGTGGTTTTCCTTGGTTTGGGTTCAGGTTTTGGTGGAGCAGGTTTCTATAAAACATTTCCAGTTACACAATATATTAGATAATTCACCACCAGCCTGTCACCCCTCCTTTCCCTTGCATTCTAGTGGGCACCTCTCAAAAGACCAGAAAAGTCTCATATACAAATATACCTCATCTGTCTTGGCTTCTCTGTAGCACTGACACCCACAAACTAAGCTAGCCTGTATCTGTTGGCTCATCCCATAAGCAGTGTGTGCCTCTCGCATTTGGGAAGGCTGGCTCCACCCCGAGGTCTCACCCCTGCTTAGCCCTCTCCCCCCGAGCCCATCACTCATGCCTTTAGTCTCCGCCCCCTCCATAACTGTGCTAGAGGAGTTGCTCCAGCATCAGCACAGCAGAAGACAGAGAGACAGAAGTTCAGAATCACTTTTAAAAGTGGCTCTGCCTCTCACTGGCTGGCCCAGCTGTGGGACTCCTCCTTCTGATGCTGGAGTGCAACTCAGCTAAGGGGCACCAGGACAGGGGGGCAAGACCCCATCTCTTTTAAAAATGGTTCTGAACTTCTGTCTCTCACTGGCTGGCCCAACTGTGGGACTACTTCTGCTGCAATGCATACTGCTGAGACTGGAGCAACTTGGATAGGGCCAGCAATGGGGGGGGCAAAGAGAAGGGAGTCTCAAGGGAAGAGGCAGAGCGAAGGTGGAGCCTCGGCAGGAAGAAGCGGGGCAAAGGCGGGAAGAGGCGGGGCAAAGGCGGGGCCTCGGGGAAAGGCCAAGCAGGAGCTTCCAGCGACAGCTGTTTGGGGAGGCTTAGCCTCCACAAGCCACTTGTAGCTGCTGCCCCTAGGCTCACCACATGTAGGAGTGAAAGTAATTTTGGAGTCATTTTAAGAGTCTAACATGGAATTTGGAGCAAATCATTAACAGAAGCCCACCCTCCATTAGCCTTTCTGTTACGGAGACCTTGCACTATCCAACATGACATTGCTAGAAGGTTCTTCTTCCTCCACTGCTCTTGAAAGGGGTTACTATTATTATTTTTAATATAGGAGTACATACATATGTTAAGCAAATTTATTGGAAAGAAAAAGATTCCCCCTCCCCATCCTTTTACCCACATCTAACAAAGAAAAGTAACCCAAAAGTATCAAATCTAGCCCTGCTATAATAGCCCCAGTCTTTCACAGGAAATTGTATCTCCACAACCTGCATCTGCTGGCCTATCAGGAGAGAGAGCTTCCAGAAGTGCCAAATCACATTTTGTGTGCAACAGGCATACCAGTGAGAGAAAAGAACACAGTTCTTTTATTGAGATTGGTTGCCTTTGGTTATATTAAAATAAACATCCTTCCCTCCAGAGAGCTTTAATGCTCTTCAAGAATAAATGAATCAAATAAAATATGACATCCTGTTTGCCTGGAACAAGAAAGCATATGCCTAGGAAGGTATATATCAACAGCGCTTATGCATACTTACAGCTGACAATCTTGCGGATCGTCTTGTGGGCTATAAAAAGGGGGGGAAAGAAATTTTGTAGGCTTTCAGCAGATGATATTCAAACCAAGGCAAAATATGTTACTCATTCATTTGATGACAAATTAAAATGTATCACTAGGACAACAAAAATCCTTATGGTCAAATACTCATGGAGGAGGCCTCCTCCTCTGGATTTTTAGAGTTTTAAAGTGACAGTGAATTTCATACGTAGTCATTTACAAAAAAGAAAAAAGTTCATGTTTCAGTGACTACAAACATTGATAGATTTGAGAGCAGGTGCAGTTTTACAATAAAGGTGTCCTATTTTATAAATGTTTATCTCAACTTGTTGCTGTGAGAAAGGCCTATGCGAACAGAAAGGATTGACTGACTATACAGGGGAAACTGATTCTACAGAGAACTGTCAAAAGCACAAAGCAAATAAACTGAAAATATTGAGGAAAAGGAGTGTTTCTTTAATCTCTTAGCTGTTACGTTAAACACTGAGTAAAAATATTTTCTGATAGAAATACAAGTTAAGTTGATGATGTTCCTTAACACAGGACTATCAAAGTGCTAATATCATTTAAAAGAAGCAAATTCAGGCCCAATCCTACAACTGAAACCATGTGGATACAGGAGTACACCTGCACAGAGCAAGTTGCAGAATCAGAGGATAAACATTTGACTGTTTTTTCACTTAAAGAAAATGTTAAGGAAAAAATAAAAAAAATTGTGAACTCCCCTGCCCACACCCAAATAAAATTAAATGTCTCTACTTTCATAAAGTCCAGTGTGGAAGATGAGAAAGTCTGGGAAATATTTAAAAACATGTTATCTTGTTCTCCATTCCCAGGCACCTGAATGCATTACAACGACAAAAGAGTTAATGAAGCTGATTACAGAGCATGATTAAAAGTCTCTTGTATATTAAAAATTACAATTGGGTTGTCGGAGGGTCAGGACAAAACGTTGTAACGAGTCCCCTGACTCAGCTCTATTTGTACTGTTTTGATTTGACAAAGGCTTTGGCTTGGTTAAAAAACTCAGATAACGTGGTCTATGCTATAAAATCGGAACCATGTTTTTATTCAATTGTCCCTTTACCTGATTTGTAACCAGTTTCCCAACAGAACAGAACTTAAAGATGAACCGAAATGCTTACAAAGAAAAAAATCTAATTATATACAAAAAAGATGTTTTGAAGGTGACCTGAAAAACCTGAGTCAAGGTCATCCTGCAACAGATGAGACCATCAACACTTCGGGAGTACAGTCAGCCATATTCCATGTAATGATTTAAGTGTCCCTGACTAGTAAACACCTACACAACGAACAAAATCTTGAACTTGGGTCTTGGCAGGAGGAAGGCTTTATCCAAGGAAAAAAGCAAATTGATTTTCAGAGGTCTAGTATTTATGCATAATTCTAAAATCTACACACCTCTTCTCTCAGAGATATAGGATATCTATTTGTTGAGCTCTATCAGTATGCCCAACACCATTGTTAAACAGGTTAAAAAGACAGCATTTCAACTGGTCTCTAAGTACAGAATTGTAGATCCCCTGTACCCCAAATCCCATCTTAAATCTAGATTTACATCCCATGGTTCTCTAGAAAGAATTTGAATATTAAAAGGTGGAGATAAGATAGCTTGCATCTAAATCATAGTGATTTAAAAAAATACACACACACACGCGCACACACACACACAGACTACAATGGCTATTTTTCATGTAGAGGAGTTTACTCATTGAGCTGTTTCATTTAAGCATTTGCACTGACATCAGGAGCACAGAGTTAAAAAAATTCTTTAGAAATCACTGAGTAGAGAGGGTAGCTTGTTTAACTCTCTTGTCCTGTTTTACCTAGAAGCTATGTTATCTGATTGCAGCTCAGTCCTTACAGATAACTGAAATTATGTACAGAGGGCTATACAAAACCCCTCTATCTATTCTTGTTCCCATGTCCACCATGGGTGTTCTTGTATTTGAGAGAGAACAGGCTCTTTTGAAACAGTTTAGAAACCTTCAGGCTTCTGCAAATTCCTAGTTAGAAACTAAAAATGTTCATTCTTTATACTGGTATCCAATGGACATCAATGATGTCTGTCAAATCTTTCTAGAGGGGCGAGGGAAAAAACACACCATCCCTGAGGACTGCTTTCCTCCAAAATTATTTTATTTTGAGAACACAATATTTAAATATTTATACAGGAAAAGACTCTTTGTTTTACACAGGGTAAGTCACATTAAGAGTTTCAGACATGCCCAAGGTATTCTTTTTAACCTGCCTTTGTCATAATATTTTATAAGATATAACAGAAACTACATAAGACTCTCAACTGTACTAATTTGTTCAGTCATATGCTTCTCTTCCTGATCTAGAAAATATTACAGGAAGACACTGCTACTAAGAAGCTAAAAACTCAAGAAACCCTTTTCATGCCTTCCTTCTACTTCCAAAGAGCTAATTTATTCGTTCAGGGGTTTAGGACTGAATATTGCTATTGTTTAAAACATTTCGTCCCTTCCAATGCAACATTTTTTTCAAAATGACTGAGCCTCAAGTCAGCTTCCTTGTCTTGGCTCACAAATTTTTACATTTTCCAGAGTCCTACAATTTATGTTCTTACTCACGTTTTCAGTTCAAAAATGCCCTTTGGAGAATGTTCTTAAACTTTAAAAGAGAGGCAATTCACTGTTAATTCGCCTGAATCTTCACTGAGTTTTAGAAATCAAAGCATTGAACTTTCTTGCTAGATATAAAAAAAAAAAAAAAAAAGAAAAAAGAAAAAGCTAAATTCCCATTGCACTAGGCTTCAGGATCCTTCCCTTACTCTTTCACACACAGATTAAAGTGCTACTGGAAAATGCCTCATGTAGCAATGGGTCCTCTCCTCTTCAGTGCCAAAGGATTAATTCTTACCAAATAAACCAGATCTGTGGTACATTTGCAGTTTTAATACCAGTACCATAATTCCCATAAAACACCCCCATCGTAAGTGAATCTCTATGAAGCAACAAATATTATTTAGCCTTGTAAAATGGGAAATCTACAATTTAGATAATTAAAACCACAACAGATGAAAAACAGGAGTTATACTTGCCTCTTGTTTAGTTATTTTTGCTGCATCCTTGCCCTCAGCACCCTCTGGAGACTAGAGAGAAAACATTGAATAAAGTCAGCTATTTTTTTATCCATCTATAAAAAAAAAAAATGTTGGGGTAATGACAAAACACGGATTACAATAAAGTTACCTGTGTCTATCTGCCACAATAACTGAACATCCCTTGAAAAAGAGACGTTTGGCAGACTTACAAGTTAGGGCTTGCAAACCAAATACTATCAAGTAAAGTCATTCTAGATTTCCCAGCAAGAAACACAAGACTGATTACCAGCAAAAGCTGGTACAGAGCAGCACATCAGCTCCCTAGCAGCAGGTAAGCAGGTAACATCTTGCATCACACAGTGACCATTTCAGCCCATTAACAAAGCGCATCCACAGGCTCCCATGGGAGTTCCATCTAGTCAACAATTGGTAGGATAAGGGTTTGAAGTAGAGCCCGGAGGTTTGCTCTAACATGGATTTTGAGAACCCCTGGGAAATTTAATACCCCTGCTCCCACACATACACTCCACTAGTAATTAGGCAACAAGTCATAAAACAAAAATATACTGAAATGAATTAAGAAAGTTAAACTCAATTTCTCAGCCTTCTTATGCCTCAGATTTCGCTTTCATAATTGCTTACCCTCCCCTCATAGCCTCCATCAAAATAGTTCAAGTTAGAGAAGTACCTGGAGTTTGACGAAAGGTTGGAGGCAAATCCTTTCTAAACCAATGTCTGCTTCACAAGAACAAAGCTTCCCTGCCTACTCTTACCTGCATCATCTAAAAGGTAAAGAAGTGCTCACTAGATTTCATTATAAGCCCTATTACAGTTATATCAGGCATCTGTTATAGCACTTATTAACTATTTGTGTACAGACCAACACAACGCTTCAGGGCAGGAACTTTGTCATCTTCAAAGTGTGAGGTGCTTACAATCTAAACAAGTAATTCAATAAAAAGTGACAAACAGTATTATCACTCGGGAAGGAAGAGGTCTACAGAAGACGACAACACAGCTTTGAGGAAAGCATTATTATTTTTAAATAAGAGCAGATGAATCAGCTTTATAGATTTTTTTTTTTTTTTGGTGTCTGTTTTCTGATCAGGTACAAGAACAGTAGTAGACAGGGAGAAAGTGGGGATCAGTAGTGGAAAGCTAACCAAAAGAATGATTTTGAGAAGGGATTTGAGGGAGTAGAGCAATGTTGCTTGGGACACTGAAGAAAGCAGGCTAGTTTGCTACACACACTTGCCTTCTCCTATAACTCTGTAGCGTCATTGGACTGTGAAGTGCTCATAGGAATAATGAATGTGACTTTGTAGTTATAGCACACAATCTCCTGATAGAAAGGGAAGGTGCCACAATAGCAGCTCATACAAAAATAACTAGCACCAGTAGTTTAAGGGTATGTCTACACTGCCGAGTGAACTCGACTTACTTAAAGTCAACTTTCACCTGTCGATTTTTAGAAGTTGCAGCAGCGTGTACACACTACGCTGTTTGCGCAGATCTCATGCGTCCACACTCACCATACTTATTTTGACTTTCAAAGCAGTGCACTGGTGGTTGCTATCCCACAGTGCAACTAGCCGTGGTGGCTGTTGGGATGAGTGTCATCGTCCCATGATGCAATGCTACTTCCCCCTCCTTTCTTCCCCCAAACAAACAGGAAACCAATTTTCATGTGGTTTTTTTATGCCGTGCTCTTGCCATTGCTGCGGAGACATGAAGCCAGCTCAACTCTGCACTATTATGTAAGCGTCACAAATACATCATGGTTTATCACTGAGTATTTTCGAAGCAGGGCAAGAAGCCGAAGCACGGGCAACAGCGATGTCACCGAGGCTGCCCTGCTACAAGACATGGAGCAGAACAATTCATGATGGCTGCAGGCTGTAACGCATGATCTGCAGTCCGTGGAGCACCAGTTCTGGTCTCCGGAAATAAGCACAGACTGGTAGGACCGCATTGTTATGCAGCTGTGGGATGATGACCAGTGGCTGGAAAACTTTCATATGCGAAAGGCAACTTTCCTCGAACTGAGCTCGAAGCTGGCCCCATCCCTGAAGCACGTGAATACTCGCTTGAGACAAGCTCTGACAGTGGAGAAGAGAGTCGCCATCGTTCTGTGGAGCTGGTAACCCCCGACTGTTACCGCTTGGCTGGGAATCAATTGGGAGTTGGTAAAACTACAGTGGGCTCCGCCGTGATTCAAGTACGCAGGGCCATCAATACACTTCTGCTACGAAGGATAGTGACTTTGGACATAGTGGATGGGTTTGCCACGATGGGGTTCCCAAACTGCGGGGGGGCCACTGATGGGATGCACATCCCTATCTTAGCGCCTGCCCACCTAGCTACCAAGTACATAAGCTGCAAGGGGTAGATTTCCATGGTCCTGCAGGGCTTTGTGGATCACCGGGGTCGTTTCAACGACATCTGTGTGGGGTGGTCTGGGAAGGTGCATGACACGTGTATTTTGTAATTCGGGGCTGTTCTCTAATATGCAGGCGGGCACTTTTTTCCCCCGACCAAAAAATTCACATCGGGAGCGTGGAAATGCCCATAGTGATCCTGGGGGATCCTGCTTACCCCTTGCTCCTTTGGCTAATGACAGTGTACACCGGACACCTTGACAGCGACAAGGAGTGTTTTAATAAGAGGTTAAGCAGTTGTAGAATGGTTGTAGAATGTGCCTTTGGGTGTTTAAAGGGTAGATGGAGGAGTCTCCTTGCTAGGCTGGACATGAGTGAAAAGAACCTCCCTTCGGTGATATCTGCATGCTGTGTTCTTCATAATGTGTGTGAAGCGAAAGGTGAAAGGTTCCCCCAGAGTTGGGCTGTGCAGGCAGAAAGACTGGCCGCCAATTATGAGCAGCCAGATGCCAGCAGTATGCTGAGAGCTAACTACAGAGCGCTTTGCATTAGGGAAGCTTTGAAAACCAGGTTCTGCAATGAGATGCAGGACTGATTTATGTTCCTGTATGTTGTTTGCCTTTGCTAAATATCCCCTTCACCCTTCTCTCCCCCCCCCAAATCGATATCTGTACCCTCCAAATCCCTCCAGGACAACATATGATTTAATAAAGAAACATGTTGAAATGATGCAACCTTTTATTTATGAACATTCAAGTCATGGGTGAAGGGGGGAAGTGTTCATTCACAGTCTCAAGGGGTAGTGTGGTTGCTTGCTGGCCAGGCTGGCCTCCACCAGGATGGAGGCGAGCATGTACTACAGCTTGGCCATTCTCCTCCGAGACCTCTTGGGGGAGGGGCAGGGCAGCGCTCTCTAGGTGGAGGAGCATTATGGAGGGGCTGCAGTGGGACTCTGTCCTGCCTCCACTCCTCCTGAAGCTCCACAAGCCACCGGAGCATGTCTGCCTGTGTGGTACTGTGATCATGCTCCTGCATTTCCCTGCGACTCTCCCTCTCCCATGTCCATATTTTGGGACAAGATCAGCCACCATGCTCTGAGCTCTGTCTCTGCAGCCGCAGAGGCGTTCATGAGCTCGCCAAACATGTCATCTCTTGTTTGTTTGTTTGTTTTTTTCCTCTTTCTAATCTGCGATAGTCTTTCTGCAGCATTACTTGAGGAATGGGCCAAGGCAGAGGTGTCTACAGAATGAAAAGAAAGTAACAAGGTAGCCATTGTTAGCAGACTGAAGATTTTGATACAACTGCAACAATGTAGACAATACTCCCCATGCAGTGCACAGGGCAAACACAGACCCTCATTCCATTCCTAACATCCCAGAAGGATCAGCTCGCTGTTCCCTTACAAAGATGGGAAACAAGGGGATCTGCGGACAGCGCGGGTGGGGTATATAGTCTCTGCTTAAACCAAATAAAAGCAATCAAAGTTTTTTGGTAGGACACTGCAATGGGGAATACAAAGGTACAGGGCATCTGCTGTATAGCTCGGGTATTTTAAACATGCGCCGTGAGATATCAACTGATGATTACGGGAGCATATCTCATTACATAAATAATCTGTTCCATGGGTAACCCCACAGTAAAGTCCCCTTCCTGACCCCCAATGTAAAAGGACAGAACTGCTAAGAAGAAAAGAACCTCACCAGATGTGCCTTCCCCGGGGTCATTATTGCTGTCCTGGGTGCTGCTGGACTGCTCTGGGGTCAGGAATAGGTTCTGACTTTCAGGGAGAACGGACACCAGCTCTCCTGCACCCTGCTCTCCTCAGCCGCCTCCTCGTCCACGGAGTCCTCATCATAAGTCCATGGACTGTGATCTAGGGAAGGTATCGATGCTGCGGGGCGGCACCGTGGTGGGATCGCCACCGAGAATTGCATGCACCTCATCGTAGAAGCGGCATGTTTTGGGCGAGGAGCCAGAATCACTGTTAGCTTCCCTGGCTTTCTGATATGACTGACACAGCTCCTTGATCTTCATGCAGCACTGCTGAGTGTCCCTCTTGTGTCCCTTCTCCAGCATGCCCTGGGATATTTCCTGTAAATGTCCAGATTCCTTTTGCTGGCTCTAAGGTGAGCCAGAATGGACTCCTCGCCCCACAGACCGATGAGATCTAAGACCTCTGGTCGACTCCATGCTGGAGCGCGTTTGGGCTTTGCGGTAGCCATGAGGAGTACAGCAACAAAGCTCTCTCCATGCTGGCAGCACAGGAAATGAAAATTCAAATGTTCCCAGGGCTTATGGGGAGGAGACATTTCCGGGTAGTGTGACCACAGTACAGCACAGTGCAATGTCCAAAGCGATCACAATGGGGCATTGTGGGATACCTCCCAGAGGCCAATAAAGTCAATTTAAGTGAACTTGTGTCTACACTGACACTAAATCGAACCAAGTTTTTTTCCCCCCATGAGGTAATGTTATGGCTCACAGTATTTAGCACAATGCTGTCACCTGTCAACTTGCAGTGCATCCTAGCTATGTCTGTCTTGCTTACATTGTAAACACTTCAAAGAAGAGATCACGTGCACTGTGAGTTTTGTATAGCACCAAGCCCACACTGTTGGAACTAAATAATTGTTCAGACAGTACTCCATCCTAGATAAGCTTTCTACCTGTACAGCATTCTTCAGTTTACTTGTATCATCATTATTACAGAAGAATCTATAGGCCCATTCTGTTAGGTGCTGTATAAACACATGAAAAGAGGTTGTAAACTCTTTGGGGCAGACATGAAGAATAAGGTGACAAACAATGTGTGATTACAAAGAACCATCACCAAACAATGATACGACTATGATCAATGTCATAAACAATAGTCACAGCAAACGAGCTGCCTGCCCAACAAAATTTATGCTTTCAGTACTGTAACTAAATGGTACATTTTAAGTTCAGCAGACCACAGATATGTTTTCTATTTTAAGTGCCATTACAGATTAGGTGTCTGGATTATCAGATTTATAAGGTAAACAAATTTGTAAATTAAGCAGCAGTTAAACTTTAGAAGATCAATTAGATCCACACATTTTATATCTGACCTCCCATTCCCTATGTCCACCAATGATGAGGAAGAGCTTTTAAAAAAGGGACACTGGTTAAAAATCAGGTTCTTAGATAAACAGTGGATTATATAACCATGGGAATATTAAGAACTGATTTTATTTATTTGTATGTGCTAATTTTTGCATTTCACTCATTTTGGAAAATGAGCACCAACCCCCTGGTTGATTTCACCTTTTAGTCATCATACATTAGCAAAATGCTATGGCATTTAGGTTGCCAACACAATAGGGGAATCATTAAATTGAATAAAATTTAAAGATAACTTTACAGATGTGAAATTTATCTGACAGGTAGCTACAGCTTGTAACTGAAAAAACTTTAATTTTACTAATTAAAACGCTGAAATATAAACAGGATGTAGCTTAAGTAAAACCATGCAACATTAGCAAGGTTACCATTTATCTGTCAGATGGCAAATCAATTTAGATGGCCAAAGGGGTTTATCGTATTCCAGCACCACAGCTTTTGCACAGATATTGAAGTTTACGTTTAAATGGATTTATTTTAGTAACATAAACAGTGTATTAAAAAGCCAACACTGAAAGATAAGATATGGTAAAACTGATTAAACAAAATCTTGTAAAGGATCTTAATATTAACTGATGCCAAACGTAAGGGCTGTGTGGTCAGAAATTACAGGCTCAAACCCATGTGAATTTAAAAAGCATATACTGATTTCATTACAACTACTATATTTGAAGTTAGAGGGAAAAGTCCATTAGGACATTTAGTCTAAATCCCTGTCAGTACATGGATTACCCACTAAGGTATTTTTTTCTAGTGTTTTGTCCAGTCAAGTTGTAAAATGTCCCATGCAATAAGAATTTTCTCCAGATATCCTTCTGGCACAGCATTTTAGGTACAATCTCTGAGTTGTACACCATCTTTTCCCTGTTCCCTGATCTGGTGCCTCTGTTACTTCTCCCACCTCCCAGCTATTTTCCCCTTCACCAAAAACCAACCAAACAAACTATGCTTTGCAACAAAACTTTTTGCCAACAAAAAGACATCTCATACCCTAAACCTACTTCAGAATTACTGCTTTCCAGTGTTTTTCCTCTATGTGAATGTTTCAGCCAGATTCCCCCCGACAAGCATTACCTTGAGGTTTTCCCAAGCTAAAACTCAGACCAAGTTCATTGCTAGTGTAACTATATTTAAGTCAGTGGTGTTACACTAGGGTGAGTTTGGCCTACTGCATTGTTTCCTCATCCATATTTCTACTTCTTTAGGTCCTTTTAATTTCTTCTGTCTTCACAATAGCTCAAATTTACAAAGTGATATAAAATTAATTATGGTGCTGCTTACTTCCCATTTCAGATTATTAATGAAGACATTCAATCCCATGTCATTTAAACAACAACTCACTCCTCTGACACACTTACCCCAGTACAATAACTTATTTATCATTAAACTTTTTTTGTGGTTCTTTGACCAATTTTAGTGGACGCAACAGTGTTCATAGCCGAATCAATCTGAATTAACTGTACAAGTAAAACAGATACCATATCAAATGCTTTACTAAAAGCCCAATATGTATCTACTGCATTTATTTTATCTGCAAAGGGCCCAATCCTGAAAAACATTCATATACGTCAGTAAATTCATGCACATTAACAATCCCACTGAATTCACATTTGAAGTACATGAAGTTACTTATGTGCTTAAGTATTTGCAGAATCAGAGCCTAATTTTTTAATTCTCACCCAACAAGAATAAGAGCTAGGTTTCTATTTTTAAACATTCTTTTTAAATTTATCCAACATATTCCATTAAACTTTACTTACAGATTATACACATCTCAACATTAATTCTTGTGAGATAGTATAAAGAAAACTCCACAGTTTCTACACCTCCTGGGCCTTTTAAAAGAGTATTTACAAACCTGTTAAAACTGCATAATATACTAACTCCCTTTCATCTCATAGGCAATTATCCTTTCCCAGTTACCTAATCAATTAGAAGCTACAGAGTTACCTGCATTAAGTACATACATTTTTCACTGTAAAAGAAAATACTTCTGAAATATTTATTCTTTATAAAATCTAAACCTATATAACATTTTGATCTTCTGAAATCATATATAATGAAATAAAACACAAGACTTAGAAATGATGAAGGGATTTATATTCTAAAAATATCTATTAGAAGAGGAATATATAATTTTCTAATCCTTTAAGGGGATAATGTCAACATCTTGAAGTGATGAAAGGGCAAAGTATACTTAAAGTTCTAATATGAAACAGATAAAAATATCCTCCTGTCACCCATCAAACAAAGTCCTCTGTCCACACACACACACACACACACACACACACACACACACGAAAGGGGAAGTATATCATGATTACAGTCAAATTTCATCAAGTCAGAAAACACAAGTCTAATTCTTTATTAAACCTAATAGTTTAATGTTTGTAACATGTAAATCCAATATGCTTCATATTCTTTCAGAACATTAAAAAATAAAAGGAAGAAATAGAATTTATACCAGAGTTTAATTGTATTTCCACAAATCAGAAAATGGAAAAAGTGTGATTATTTTTCCATTTAAATGTTTTTTCATAGATGTATTTAAATCTGTTTTTATTATATATGTATGTTCTGTAATTCCCGCTTGAGAAGATCTAGATGTTTGGTCATCATAACTTAAGCCACATGGGCACTTAATGGGGCATTTCGCAAACTCTGTATTACAACTAATTCTGTTCGCCTGACAGCGCTATACAATTCTGAGTGGAACAACCAACCTATGTTTTTATCTTTATAAAACTATAAAGATAAATGTTCAAAGTTTTTCCTCATAGTTTCTTTATTCAACAGAATGAAGGATTAAAAGCAGTTCTGTTTAAACCTACATAAACTTGACGTTCAAGTTTCCATTATCTTCTAGAACCAATATTTCCATTTTGGTGTGTAAAATTAGAAGCCAATTCCATATTTAGGCACCTAAAGAAATGCCCTGATTTTTAGGGGTACAGATCAGTTATGGAAGAGGTCAGACATGCTGAGCACCCACAATAGACAGCTCACTTAGATGAATAATTTTATGACCCTGCATTTGAAAATTTGGGCCAAGATGTTAGTAAATTCTTTTCTTATTATTTGTTCCTTTGTTTTACTATTATTGTATAATTAAATAGCAAGGTCAAAACAGCATGGTGGAACTGTAGTGGAAGCTGAAGTCTGTTCAATATTATTCCGTTAGATCAAATTTTTCAAAATTGGGCTCTGGTTCTGAAAACTGAACCGTGCAGTAGGACCTTGGCAGATCCATTTCCAGTGTTGGGTCTTAGTGTTTAAGCTTAGGCTCCTAAATCCATATTTAATCACTTAAATAGAATTGCCCTGATTTTCAGAATGACCCTAGCACCCACTAAAGTGTATGAACTTCTCTGAAAATCAGGACAGTTTTATTTTAAGTGCCTAAATATAGATTTAGGAGTTTAGCTCTAGACACCCATGTTTGACAATATTAACTCAATTTTTTAAAATAATTTACTCCAGCAAATATATAGTAGCTTTGAGGGGTGGAAAAACAGAAGAGAAAAGGAGCACAAAACCCACACAATACTCAGTTGTGACCAAAAAGCAAATATGTAATATTAAGACTGTTCTTTAGTGAGAAAAAGTTTTATATTTTTCTAACTGTTACAGCTGCTCAGTGCTGTGGTACACCAAACCTTTGCTGTACCAGTATTGCACCAGGTTACCATGACTCTGAAGCAAGCACAGAAAGCACTTCAGATAGTAGGTCCTAAAAGTGCTCCCTGAGGGTCCCACTAATGACTCAGACACATGGCTAAGTGAAGGGGTATTTTACTAGGCTGGCAGAAAGGGGAAGACTGCAAAAACACCCTATGTACAGTGGCTTAAACAGTTGCAATGGAAGGTAAAATAATAGTAGTTCCTATTTGGGCCCTTTCATGGGGCAGGGCACCCCAATGAGAATTAGGGTACCTCAGGCCTAGGGCCTGGAGTGCCCTCTCCAGTTTAGTCTCTGCTACAGGGAAATAGGAGCTTGCAGGTTTCCAGGCCAGGATCAGTTAGCTGTGTCTTTTCTTGGGGCCCCTCTGCACATGTTCCCTACCCAGACTTTGCTGCTTCCTCACAGGCTTTGCCCAGACCTGAACCAGATTGTGATGGGTTCTAGCCACAGCCTGTTCACACAGTTCCCCGGCTGCTACTGCAGCCAGCTCTGCATGAGGTTCCCCGGCAGGTTCCCCTGCATTCAGTTTTCCCGTTACTCCCAGTTTGCCACGGGGCTACTGCTTCTCCTCAGAACAAGGTTACTTCCCAGGGGAGGGTCATCCATAGAGTTTCCACCCCTTCCCGACCATGGGAAGGAGATGTGCTTGCGTGCCCACCCTGGAAGATTGTACATCATTGGGGCGGGGGCTGATAGGAATGGTAGTTTCCTCGCTTAGCAGATTCATCATGCTGCCCACTCCCCTCTGAAAAGGACAAGTCCTCACATCCAGCACAAGTCCACTCAGCAGTCCTGGTTCCAGTGGATTCTCTGTGGTCTCAGGTTCCCCCTTACCTCTGGGGAGGGTGTGTTTTATTCACTCAACCAGCCCTCCAGACTGGTTCCTTCTATTCAACCATTTCCCATACTGGTCCTTCTATTTCTGTTATAGGTTCACCCTTATTCTGTGGGGTAGGCTGTCTTGGTGTGGTAACCCCCAGGGATTCTGTCTTCTCCCCAAACTCAGTTCCCTCTGACAGGGCTACACCTGGAAATGCTTTATGAGAGCCTGGCCCTGCACAGTGGGAAACATGGCAGCACTCACCCCAGTCTGGTCCTCTTTGCTGATTTAGGTTCTCTCTGCCATTTACCCGTCCTGCTGTGGCATATAGGTCAGACCTTCAAGTTGGGTCAGGAACCAGGTAAAATTTTAGCTTGTTGTCGTGTAGGACTAAACTATTTCCACTCAGGACAGCAGACAATTCATAGAGTACCTCTGACATCTTGCTGACTGCCTTGTATGGGCCCTGTCTGAACTGAGCTCTTTCTGTGCTGCCCAAACCAGCTCACCCTCCTAGTAATAGCTACTTTTTAGTCATAGTGTTTCTTTTTTCTCTGGCTGGCCCTACTGTGGTGATGCTGTAGTGCTTGGCTGACACTGCTGAGAATACCTGCCAACTGTGTTAGGTATTCTGTGGGATTAGCACACCATTCTTTCACATCTGCCCCATCCAGCAATTCGACCACCAGGGAAGCATATGCAAACATCACCACACATGACATATACCCCAGGGAGAACTGTACTCTACTTCTGTGGTCCATCAAGACATAGGGAATCAACCTGTCCCAGGTCCATCGATTGTTGTAATTTCTCATACATGCCATAGTTGTCAACATATGGGTCAGATGCTCACCAACCCACCAACTGTGGGTTTTAAGGTGTGGGTGATGCAGGTCTTCTTGATCTCAAGCAGGTTGCACCATGACCCAAAAGTCTCACCTGTGATCACTCACAGTTCAAGGATCACAGGCTCTTGTCTGTCCATCTCTAACTTTCCTTTCCTGTCCCCAAAATACGTTCTAACAGTTTGGCTGATTGTCATCAGCTATCCTTCAATATGAGGATGATGTCTGCTGGGGGAAATGTCAATGATGAGACTTAAGAGTCCAATTCATGCTCTATAAGTTTTTCCACATATGTGACAAGTGGTTGATTGTAGAAAGCACAACTGCTAGCCGGGATGCTGTACCATTTTCTTCCTCCTCTGCGATTTCTCAGCATTTTGAGCAAAGCGATTCTTATCAAAACGGGCTGAGGCTTGATGAATGATGCAACGCCATTGCAGTCTACTGCCAGCCAGCTCTTCCCAATTCATGGGGTCAATGCCTCCCTTCTTAAGATACGCTTTCAGGGTGTCCTTGAAGCATTTCATCTGTCCCCCGCGGGTCCTCTTACCAAGATTAAGTTGAGAAAAGAGGACTTGTTTCTGAAGATGAGAATCAGCCATCCGCACACAATGCCCAGTCCAGCAAAGCTGATGTAATCTTCACCTCAGCACTGGTGATGTTAGCTGCAGAGAAAATGCTGGCATTGGTACAATAGTTTTCCCATCTGATACGGAGAATCTTCCTAAGGCAGAGCTGTTGGTACCACGCCAGATGCTTAAGATGGCTGCGATATGTCATCCATGTCTTGCACCCATAAAGAGTGGGGATGACTACTGTACTGTAGACCAGGATCTTAGTTTCCATCAGCAGATCTCTGTCAAGACATGACGGATCAACTTTCCAAAGGATGCGCTGGCGCAACAGATCCTGTGTTCAATCTCCACATCAAGGTTGGCTGTCTGGGAGAGGTGGCTACCCAGGTAAGGAAATGCTCAATGTTTTCCAGGGACTCAACCACCGATGACAATTTGTGGGAGAAAGGGGGCAACTTGTGCTGGGCCAGGCTGGTAGAGCATTTTAGTCTTCCCAATGTTGAGGGAAAGTCCCAAGCTATGATAGGTGCCTGAGAAGAGATTTAGGGTGGATTACAGGTCAGCCTCAGTGTGCGCAGGAATAGCACAGTTGTCAGGATACTGTAGGTTGGTAATAACAGTCCTGGTGTCTTTAGTTTTAGAATGACGATGCCACAGATTGAAGAGCTGGCCATCCATGAGATCCTCAATCCCAATTCCAGAAGAAAGGAGGTCATGAATAAGAATCAAAATTACGGCAAGATAAATGGAAAAAAGGGTTGGAGCAACAACACACCCCTGCTCAACACTAGTACAGATGATAAACAGGTCCATCTCTAACCCATTACGGAGGATAGTGGTGGTCATCCCATCACGAAGTAGCCTAAGAACACAAATGAACTTCAATGGACAAATGAACCTAGACAGCACCTTCCATAACACTTCACGAATCAAAGGCCTTAGTTAGGACAACAAATGCCATAAACAATGGCTGGTGTTGTTCTCTACACTTCTCTTGGATCTGTCATGCAACAAAAATCATGTTGGTGGTGCCCTGAGATGGTCTGAAGCCACATTGAGATTCTGGAAGAATGTATTCAGCAAGAGGAAGGAGATGGTTCAGAAGGATGTGAGCAAGGATCTTCCCAGCAATGGAGAGGAGGGCAATGCCTCAGTAATTCCTGCACATTGACTCGTCTCCTTTCTTAAAAATGGTCCCAATATTGGCATTCTTTAGGTCTACTGGAATTCCCTCATTAACCCAAATTCTAACAAGTAGTTGGTGAAGTTTTTGCCTGAGTGCTATTCTACCAGTTTTGAAGATCTCCTTGGGGATGCCATCTGGGCCCAGTGCCTTGTTGTTTCCAAGTTTGGCTGATAATTAATTAATTTTTGAAACACTTATTTTAAAAATTATATTTGTGATTAAGAGCACAGCATATCCTTAAGAGTTTATTTTGCACAGCAATACCTCTGCTCTATCCCCAACCCTAACTTCTTGCGTTGTCAGCTGAAGTTGGCTGTTGGGAGGGGCAGAGATGAGAGGCACTGATGTGTGAAGACTTACGAGCCAAAGGTCATGGTGATGTTATGTTTATTTGGTTCCATTTACCCTTCTTACAAACTGCACTTAAACATAGTACCTGCTAACCTAGATTCTAACACAGCTTAAAGAACTAGTGTGGAGGAGTCAAAACAATCTAAGAACTATTATCAAGAGTATGTTCATATCTTAGAATCATTTTTTAAATCTGCTTTCCAACAACTGGCCTTTTAAAGCTTATCAGAACCCCGCTGAGTGCGAACCATTTTTAAAAATGGCTCTCAAAAGGCCCTGTCCACATGAGACTGAAAAAAAAAAAAAAAAAAAATCTCTACACTAGTGTTACCTCCAGTAGATCTAAAGAGTGGGTACTGACATTTTTCCTCACAGCATCCTCAAACTCTGCTCAGGTAGATCTAGACAATACAATGGTACAAATGTTGTCAGCTATCTGAATCCATCTACAATAGCACTCCCTCGAACCACAGTGATACAACAACAGGGGTAGACTGACTGGGGTAGGGACGCGGGGGAAGAGGGAAGAAAGAAACAGTCAAGGGCAAACATAGCTGAATAGTCCTCATAAGTTCTGATGAAGACTATTCTACAATACTTTTCACCCAGATGGATCTCAAAGTGCTTTCAAAACACTACAGATTACAAACTCCATCTTCAACTGTTATGACTATAGAAAGGCATCCACTGTTTAAGCAGCACTGGATATTACAATACAGTTTCCAAGAGAAAATGAATTCAAGTCATAGGACAATTTATGAGACAGAATACAATTAACCAAGGTGTAAACTAGCCAGGATACAGAAGTTAAACATCTCTACTTTGTGAAAAGTACAATGGATCTTTAGATAGGATATTGGCTTCTCTCTCATTTGGAAGAGGGCACCTCAAACATCTGTTCCCTCTTTCATTATGCTGGGGCACTTGTTCAACACTGACTCTGTCTGATGAGCGTCACCCACTGAATCAACACCATCTCCTGCTGCACTTAGATAGAGGCCTTTAGGGAAGACTGAAGTAACAAACCTGCTTAGTCTGCAGGTGAAAGATCACAAGTTGGGGTACATATCCAATACTTGAAAAAATCCTCTCTAAGTATAAGCATGTGCTAAGGAAGAGTTGTTCATCCAGTTTAGAAGGTATGCTGAATTAAAGAAGAGAAACATTTTATTGAAGCTATATAATCCTACCAAATGTGATTTCCAAGAGACATCAAAACCTGGTTTGCCTTCACCTTCCACAAATGATACTATGACGATTTCCAGTAAAAGGTAATTTCAAGCTACTGTGTTACAACAGTATTAACACAGACCTCAGACTGGGACAAACCTGCACAAAACTATTGCTTTGGTATACATTTCAATAACAAAATTAGAACTCAGTAATTTATTAATCAAAGCAAACTTTTAATTATGTAGCATTTGTTAGCAACATATCTTTGGTGTATCTGTTTCACTTACACAGTAGACTAGTTTTGTGAAGCTTATCAACAAAACTGATATCCCAGAATCTGAAATAACATTTTTCCATTGACTTCTTGCTCTGCTTTCAAATCCATTTTTTATCTCCATTGAGAAGAGGCAGAACATTTCTAAAATCCCTGTATAGAAATGGATTATCTGCACCTGTTCATTTTTAAACTGGGAGATAATGACTTGTGATATCTGATGAACTGTAGTTGACAATACACTTTACTTTATAGTTTAATACATGGAACTACGTTGTGAATGACCTAACATTGATAATTCACCTGAACATTCTGAGTGGGTGGCTGTTTTGTTCAGGTTGAAATTCATTTGAAATTAGTGGGTGGGTGACATGGTCTAAAGAGAGCAAGGAGTTAATACCTTGAATATATATTTTAATAAATGGTCAATTAATTGTTACAAATTGTTACAGAGTCCAAAGGTTGATTACAAACAGGGCCTACAGCCACCTCTAATACCTTATACTGGCATGTTTACAACCATCTAGAACAACATGAAATATACCCATGTGTAAAATGCTTGTAACATCATTAACCCTTTATTAAATATTTACAATTGTACTTTTAATATAAACTGTGACTCAAGTAACTTCCACCTGTTTTTATCTGGACATTTGAACACAAAATTTCTTGTAGCTATATACAGAAGAAAGCATCACTCAAGCATTTTCTTTTCCACTCAACACTTCTACATTCCACTATACCTAAATGTAGTGAACTTATCTTTATTCATGCCAAAAATTAAAGTATTTATCTTGTCAAGCTTTGAAGAGTTAAAACAAGTTCTGCTGAAGTGTAACTTTTTGGGGGGGGCAGAGGGGATCTGTGCAGGGACTTAGGCATTGAGAGAACCATAGAAAAATCCATGAGGAAACTAGTTCTGTATTTAGTGCAGGGGTTGGATGATGTGCAGTGAATAAGGTCTGGGGCCATACATTTAATGAGTAAACGAAATATTGAGTCGATACTCATGCAGCTAGCATTGTACATCCTGTATGCTAAATGAGGTCTGGAAGAAAGAGTAATATGTAATCATGTTATTCAACAGTGTATCATAAGTCATAGGGCATTTCATAACTTCTAAATACTTGATGTTACAACCTTCACACTCTTTTAGCAGTTTAAAAAAAAACAAAAAATACATACATAGTACACACAGATTTTTTTTTTTTTTTTTTTTTGGAAAGTGAGTTTTAGAATGCTATACTACCCTCCCACATTCATCCTTGTGGTCAAAAGTGTTGTTAAAAAAAAGATTTTTTTTAAAAAAAATCAAGCTGCAATTATTCCTCACATTTGGTTCAACCCTAAGTAGGAAAAATGTTTGAGAACAGGAACAGACAGTATTATTTTATGGTTAGAAAAAAAGAACAAAGAGGATCAAATTGGAGTGTAATCCCAATTAAACCACAGACTCCCTGTCTGACCTTGGACAAGTTACCAGACCTCTTTATATTTCTCAGTCATGATGCACAAATACTCAGGCCCGCAAATACTGCAAGGTGATGGTGGTCACATTAAAACCATTTAAAAAAAAATCTTTGGCAACCAGATTTTTCATGCTATTGTTTGAGTTTGTCATGGGACAGATTTTGGTTTCTCATTGCTTCGTGACTGATGAAAAGACGTTTTTAGTGTACCTGTTTCACAGCTATCAAATAATGTACTCATTCTGGACCAGCTTATATTGTATTTTAGAAAGTTAATTTCAACTAGAGCTGGACAACAAAAGGAAGGACAACTTCAAAAAGAATTCACTGCTGCCAACGTCACACAAATGCTCTAGTTTATCCCATGCAGGCACACTATTCTCTTTGTGACAGGGTGTATTCACTTCATTATGTGGTGTTACAACAAGCAATAACACATGTGAAGGTCTGACTGGAAGAGTCCAGCGCTCAACCTCTTTTTGTTTTAATGTGGTGTTTGACATCAACTCAATTCACAAACGTTTTCACTTGCCCCTTCCACTTCAGTAACCATTGGCCCATCAGAGTTGGAGATACTAAACTAAAAGAAATTTCCAACCCTTGTTTGATAATGAAGGGATTAAAATGCTGACTTCTTGAATTACGCACAGAAGAAAGAGTTAAGGGACAAAAAAAAAAAAAGGGAACATGACTGATCAATCAGATTAGATAAATAAAGTATACATAAAGACAGGTATGAATCCGGTTTTATTTCTGCATTTCCTACATGCCTTTTCTACAAATTTACTATTTAGTCACACAGCCCCATAAATGTGTAAACTGCAATATTGATGATCTGTAATTATTTTTTATTAGAGACAATTATAATTTCCCAACTAAACAAATATAAATCATATTTTTATGTATTAATATTTGTTTTAACTAGGAAGGCCACTTCAGAAATGGATGTATAAGTAGGATTTCTCTACACAAAGACATTTTCTGGCAATGCTACAGTGGAATAATTATTCCGCTATAGCTGTGCCAGTATAATTTCCCCATGTGGACATTCTATTTTGGAAAAAAAGTGACTTTATTCCACAGTAATGATGAAGTAATTATTCTGCCATAGCTACGCCAATCAATTCCCCCTGTGGACAAGCCTATAGTCTCACAACTTCCCATGAGTTTCTGGGCTTTCCAAGAACCAGAATTAATAAACACACTTAGCTTCAAGACTATTCATTCACACAAAGACTCACAAAGCTAAATACATTACATTTCCTTAATAAGCTTTACTTTAATTGAAGATGTAATTTTACAAGACGAATTATGACAGAAAACAAAAGAAAAAAACAAGTTCTCATTTTATAGACTTATTTCTCGAAGTCTAAGGGCTTGTCTGAACTTAAAGCACTGCAGCTGTGCTGTAGCACTTAGTGAAGACAATACCTATGCTGATGGAGAAGCTTCTCCAATTGGCATAGGTATTTCACCTCCCCAAGAGGCGGTAGCTATGTCAACAGGAGGGCTTCTCCCATCAACACAGTGCTGCTTATACTGGGAGTTTAGTTAGTATAACTGGGCTGCTCACTGGGTTTGGATTTTCTACACTCCTGAGCAACATACTTATACCAACATAAGTTAGTAGAGTAGACCAGGACTAACTGAAACAAATTATAACAAAAAAAATCTAAGCCCGTTGTTTAGCAACAGCGTGCGCCTGAATCATGGCTTGTTTAGTTTTGCAGCCCATCAAGAGATTTTTGGAAGGAAAGTAAGGAAGGCTATCAGCATGGCATGAATGTGAAAAGGTTCGAGAAGCAAGGAAGAGCTCTGCAAGGTTTTTAAGGAATGTGGAAGACTAGCCTCAAAGAGTTTCCTCAAAGCATGGCCTAATCATCAGGTCTTTGCTTATGAAAGGGATAGCACTGGAAAAGCAGGAGCATTTTAGACCAGGACAAGTGCTATGAAGAAAACAATACAGTACCTTTTAACTTTAAGCCAAGTATTGTGTACAGTACTATTAATCCCTTAATTTCATGGGAAATATATCAATTCAAGTTAAAAAAAAATAAAAATCGGAAATACTTCAGTGGCATACTGAATATTTTTGTATTTCTGACACTACCCATAATGCATCAAGGAGTCATTAAAGGACAAAAATGTAACTCAGAAGTGTGTGGAAATTATCATCTAATGGTTACCCTATTAAAATAGTTTTCAGATTCAACCATGAGCTGCATCATAGGGAGGTCAAAGGCAGACATTCTGGAAATCTCCAATACAGTAAAATTGCCTCTCCTCAGTTGACCTACTAGTTAATATTAAAAGACTGCAGGGTTTTTTGTTCTTCTCATCCATTTGTCTGGTTTTTGTTTGGTGTTTTTTTTAAACGTAATATATTAGTCTCAAGCCTCTAATTACACTCCATTAAGAACTGCAGTAAAAAGAAAAGCGCTCCAGGCCAGGATTTTCAAGGGGCCTAAGGAAGTTAGCTACCCAACTCCCAAACTGGGTGGCTAATTTCCATAGGCCCCTTAGATTAGAAAATCCAGCCCTAGTGGAATGTCTGTTTACAGTCAGTTTTAATAGTCTGTAATTAATGAGCATTTTCAAAATACTGCAAATGTTCCCTGAGGCTCAGGCACTGGGTGTGTTAAAGATGCAAATAAGAATATATAACATGCAAGTTTGTAAACCTTTACATTCCTCACTTCCTGAATTAAGAGAAAGATAGGAATTCTCATACTGAATCAGACCAGTGGTTCATCTATACCTGTGTCTTGCCTCCAAAATTGGCCAGTATCAGATGTTTCAAAGAAGGTGCAAGAAGCCCCGTAACAGACAATTATGGAAGTTAACATTAAAATTAATAGTATTTCAGATATCTGGCAGATCATACTAGGCAACAGAGTAAGATCAGTTAAACACTTATTGCACTTTTGCGTGGAATGTTTTCCAGCATGGGGGTCACTGAGGAGGACGGGAAGCACAGCATTATTTCCCCACCCTTTCCCCCCAAACAATACCAGCACCTCCACCATGAAGGGAAGGGAGAAAAAATGTGAGAAGGAAAAGTAAAAGTATAACACAGTCTGGGAGACAAATGAGGGACCCAAGTAAATCCCAGCAGCTCTGCAGAGGAAGGAAGGAAACACTGAGAGAGGAAGGGAAGTGACTGGGGGAAGGAGGGAAGCGAACACCCTCCTTCAGTAAAAGTCTCAAAGCCACACAAGAAGACAGACTCTGCAGAAGCAGCGGCAGCTCCCTCCCTCCCCCTCCTCCCTTTGCCCGTCTCTGGGGTGCAGAGCTCTGCTGCTGTGTTGCACAGAGGAGTCCCCCATGGTGCTGTTTTTAAACTCTCCGCTGTTGTTGATACGATGTGTAAGCAGATCCCCCCCTGCGCTGCACCGGGCCCTGTCTGTGCAGACTCCTGTCCTGATTGACACCAGAGTTGGTACATACGGGTCTGTCACAGGAGGCAAGGAGAAGGGTGTAGTTTGTTTTAAACATGGCTTTTCTCTCCCCTCCTCCTTTTACCTTGGAGCCATCACCGGGGCACCATGCAAGGCACAAAGCAGACGCAGCTGAAGGCAGAATCAGCCAGGACAAGGGGGATTTTTCCAGCGATTGATGAGCTACCGCTTGGAGTTTGCAAGCGGGAAACTCCTCCCGGGGTGGGGGGGAAGCAAAAGGCAAAGCTGCAGCTGCTGCATTTTTTTTCCGGTGGGGGTGGGGGGCGGGCGGAGAATCGGAGTTGTGACAGCGAGTTCGCAGTCGAGAGGAGGGAGTGACAAGCAACTGCAGCCCTCACTCACCACAGGGTTAGAGCAGAGGAAGTACGGAATAAATCAAATCAATCAGCAGTCGGAGGGAAGATATTTGCAACAGGCAGTACAAATACCCAGACTCCAGAGCAATCAGCGGAGACCAAAATAGATCAAATCGCCCCAGGCTCGCAGGCAGCACGCGGCTGAGATCATTAACTGCACACCGGCGTCTTTGCCGATCAAAACAGGAATGCACGACAAACACGGGCAGGGAGGCGCGTTACCTTTCTCTTCGGCATAATGTCCCCGCTCTGGCTGGGCTGCAAAAGTAAAGCGGTGAGCGAGCTACACTGCACAAGCGCAGATCCCTCCTCCTAACGCCGCGGCGGTGGCAACTGGCAAGGGAAGCTCTAATCCACGCTGACTGACCGACCGACCGACCGCCGCTCGGCTGCGCACGCTCCACGCCCGCCCGCCCGCTCGCGCACTGGCACTGCCCCCGGGCCGCCGCTGACACCCGAGAGCCCCCGGCCACAGGCGCCCACCTCAGCTACAGAGAGGCGAGAACGGGGCAGCTCTTGTTTCTGATTGGCTCCCCAATTCTGTAGCCCCCGCCCCCCTCTCTGAAGAGAACGGGCTAATCAGGGGAAGTCCGTGTGGTTCAGCTGCGGGGCACGCAGGGGTGAGGCCGCCAGTCCGCTGATTGGGTAGCAGCAGGCCCCCAAGTAGAGGGAGGCGGTGGGGTACTGGTGGGGAGCCAGCGTGGAGCCGTCGGGCGCTATGTCCAACATTGAAGACGATTGTCTGTAAGCGTTTCAGAACAAGCTGTAGAGTTATGTGTATCCGCAAAGTTCTCTGCTGAGTAACAAATGTCACCCAGCAAACAACGGGCACCCCCCCCGCAAGCATCTTTGGATTTGCCAGACACCTACATAAACCTACACGAAATGGTTTCTCCCCTCTTCTATCCCAATTGTTCCCCTTCTTCAGCAGTCTCCAGATCTTTCCCTCACTATCTTTTCCCCTCAAATGCAGATTTCTCCCTCTTCTGTCTCTCGCCTTTTGTCTCCTTCCCATGCTCCTGATATCCCCCCTGAATTTGCCCTTCACATCTACTGTCCTTTCTATTCCCTACTTTTGCTTTGTACATCCATTTGTTGGTCAGCCTCCAGCCCTTCACACCATAAACCACTTCTCCAGGCTCCCCCATAAATTGTCCACTTGCCCCACTAGCCTGTCCTTCATTAATTTAAGATCTATAACCTCTTCCCAAGTCTATTCAATATCCCGTTTGTTCTTATAGCTGGGAGGTGTGGCCTCCCTCAGAGATTGACGAGAGCCAAATCCCCTCTGGGGAGGTGGAGCATGGGAGTACAACCCCACCTGACTGGAAACAGAAAGGCAAGGCAGGAAGTATAAAAGGCAGGCCTTCCAGCTGAAGGAGAAGGATATCTCTCCTTTGGTGCTATGGCCTGTCCCTTGGAGGAGAGGCTGCTGGAGTTGCTAACTACCTGAGGACCTGGAGGAGCTACCTGAGCCCAGCAAGCCAGAGGAGACCCTTACAACCTGGAGGAGCTACCTGAGCTGCCAACCCCCTGTGAGCCAGAGAAGGCCCCAGGAGCCTGTGACCTGGAGGAGCTGCCCTCCATGGATGGCTCTGAAGAGTTCCTGGACCTGCTGTCAAAAGATGGCTGAAGATTTCTGGAGCCTGACTTGGGGGACCAGGTATTTTAGGGAAAGGGGGGAGGGAAGGAGCCCAGGGGAGTGCTGTATTATGGCCTGTAGCTGAGTCAGTGCATTTTGGCTGGAGCCCTGCTGACCCAGTGATAGGACAACAGTAGAGTTGGGTGGGGCTGTGTCCCTCTTCCTATCCCAACCTAGGGATGATTGCCTGCTAAGGGCCAGAGTCTATTTCCCCACTGCCTGCCTTGCCTTGCCTTGCCTAAGGACCAGGGCCTTGGACTGCTTGCTTGCCCTACTAAGGGCTGGAGACTGTCCCCCTTTTTGTAAGGACTCCCCACAGGGTGCAGGAGCTGGGAGGTGTGGCCTCCTTTGGAGACTGATGGTGAGGGAGGGTTGCCAACCTCACTCACAGCAGGGGATCATTACAGTCCTCTTCTTCCAAATGTCTTCAGTTCTTCCCTTCTTTATTCAACAATTGGTTCTCAAGCTGTCCCCTGCCCTTTTGCACAATTCTTGTTCCCCACACATTTATCCCTTTTTGTCTCTAACTCCAATCTATTTCATCTTCAGCTAATAGAGGAGGGTAATTCTAGGATGGCAATAGGAGCAGGGAAAAAGCAAAAGGGAATTCAATTAAAGTTAAGGAGGTGAGTTTCTTTTTGGTGGGTGGAGAAGAAAGGGGAGAAATGGTGCCAAATTCTACTCAACTCAATAAGGAATGGAATAGGGCAGCACTGGTGATCATGGGTGTGAAGAGGGCAAAATTCCAGGCACAGGAGAGGGGGAGGAGCAGTTAGAGCCCACAGAGGTGAAACTATTTGCAGGGGGCTAAACTGTTAGGGCAATGCTACTTCTGTCAGTGCTGACAAGCAAGGCAATTCTTCCTTCCCCTTGCATGCTTGATGGAAGGCTGGCCTCACAGTGGGAAATCATACTATAGAGTCATAGGAGTTCTAGTTTGAACAACCCTACTAGATTCCTTACTCTATTCCCTCCCTACTTTCTGGTGCCACCACAGGATTTTTTTCCTTCTATATATTCTCCAGAGTTTATAATCTAGTTTTTATCATTGCAAGTAGTCCTAGCTCTGCTCAGAATGATGTATTTTAGTGGGAACACATTGAAACATAATAGTACTGAGTTATAGAATTGTAGGACTGGAAGGGACCTCAATAGATCTAGTCCAGTCCTCTGCACTCAAGGAGACTCTCTTTGGCCCCTGACCTCCTCTGTCTAGTGACCCTTCTCTTAACACAGGGAACTTGTTTTCAGACTGGCTGGCCTACACTTTCTGGTGGGGTTGGGGGCAAGGAGGAGGAGTGTGTATGCATCCCTTTTCTGTAGTGAAAGGTCATCCTGAGACACCTGACCTGCTTATGTCTAAAGATGGCTCTTATCCCAAGTGACAGATTCTCTTTGAGACAAGACAAGTATGGATTTGAAGATTTTGATTAGAATTTTTACCACCCAAAGTATGAGATTCCATTTTCCAACAAAAGATGAAAATTCAGCACCATACTGAAGATTCAGGACACATTGAAGAATAGCATAGGCCATATTTTGACTACCCTTGTTTTCACTGATCTGAAAAATAATTGTTTCAAATATTCCATTTATATAGAAATTAATGTAGAATCAGTTATACAGTTAGAAGTGTGGGGGAGGCTTGTACACTATAATATAACCATTTTTCTAGAACACTTACAGGGGGGGTCTTCATATTTAGGAAAGAGGCAGAGACAAGTATAACAATCCTCCCCCCCCCCTCCCCCCCACTGTCCTTCGTGTTCCAGACACATCTTTAGTATTCTTTACATTGTGGTACTATCCTAAGATCCCAATCAGGCTTGGGAGCCTGTTTAATTGTGGCCTTTTTAAACACACATGTAGACAGAGGGTTTATCCCAAAGAGCTTATAATGTAACGAGAGTTTGGCCTAAAAAGACAGGAAAAGAAGGTATAACATACCAGTGTAATCAGCACACATCACATTAGTTCCGTATGGTAAAACATGACTAAGCCCCAAACATCCCTCAATCTAGTGCGCTTTTCTACTTCCAATTAACCATTCCAGAGCACAGCGCAACCTGTACATAACAATTAATATTAACAGAGGAACTGCTAGTGTTCTGGTCATTATAATAGAAGGCTGCATAACAGGGCAATTAGTATAAAGGACTTTTCATAAGGACTTATATATTTTTTTAAAAGAAATGGGTATTAAGGCAGCACTGGTATCTCTCTAAACAGGAAAAGTTAATGCATGCTAGAATTACAAATCAACATGCAAAACTGATATAGGTTCTATAGACATGAAACTTGATGCGACCCCCTGTGACCCTTGGTACAGCTGCCCTCATGGCCACTGTAAATCTGCACTGCACCCATTTAAAATCCTGCTTCTACTCTGATAATGGCACCATTAACATAATGGCACTCCGAAGAAATTCTACAATAGACATCAGTAAAAGGAGTCCGGCACAATCAGTCCCACATCCCCCGTTGTAGGTGGATTTAATCTGCAACCTTAATGACTGTTTGCTTGCCACAACCTTCTCCCAGCTAGTTGTAAAGAAGGGGGACCCAATTCCCATTGAATCAACTGTAGTTATACTCCTGTAACTGAGAACAGGATTTGGCCAAAAGTGAGTACATTGGGAGATTTGGGGGTATTTTTGGACTCTCTCGATACCATGGTCAGACCATCACCTGGTGCAACAGAGGTCAAAGTGATCACAATAATACCTAGCACTAAAAACCAAATATTTGGATTCTTCCTTGGAGGTTTCTAGAGCCTCTTTGATTCCCAAGGATTATGAAAATGATCAAAGGTCATAACAGGATGATTTCTGAAGGCTTGGAGAACTTAAATAATTGCCTCTGTGCAGCTACCTGCTGTAAAGAAGGCTCAGTTCTGTTAGATTTTCCTGAAACTCACCGTGGCTTATGCATGAAATTTGAGATAAAATTGCAGGAAGGAAACTGAAATGAGGATGAAGAAAAAATGGCCTCCAGGATGACACAAAATTCCATTAGGTCTTGGTGCAGCTGTGCTGTACAGACATTGTGTACAAGGAAGCAGCAAAAAGTCACCTGGTAGTTATCCAGTTCATTATCAGAGTGGGACAGCATAAATACATATGCTGTTCTAGCTTTCTTCCTGAGAGAATTAATGATTATTATCTGAAGGCAAGTTCTTTGGCTTTCATGGCTTGCAAATGAGTGGCAAAGCCTCGATCTTAGATTTCTCTAAGTCATCTTTCACTGTGATATCTTTAATACAACAATTAAATATTAGCACAAAGTGTGCTCCAACTGGCAATATTCAGTTGTTCATGTCCTTGGTGTGCATGTTTAGGTGTGGGGTGTTTGTATTTTCTCCCTTGCCTCTTGCCGCTGCCGCCTTCTCCTCTAATCTTCCCGCTTATGGAGGTTGGTCCTTAGAAGATATCATCACGAGGATAAGATTTTGTCAAAGAGGTGAATCTTGAACTGAGGCCCCTGAATGTGGTCAGGGAAGGGTTCTATTTGATCTTCACTAGAAAGGTGCCCCACAGATGGGGAACCTACCATTGCAAATAGCCTGCCTGGAGCACTTGGTAGTCTTATCCTGAGCGATTCTACTTGAAGTGTCCCTGTCTTCAGGAGTCTCTGGTTTTTAATATAGATTTAAAGAACCAGTACACATATCCTCACAAAGTGATAGCTCTATTTTGCTAGTTCTTGCCTTCTCAACACAGAAAATTTACCCAGAATATGTTTGTTCATATTGTTGTATTGTTTTATTTAATATCTATGCATACTGCATTTTGGTTGCTTCCAGAAACAATGTATAAAAATGGGGTAATGCCGGGGGGCCCACTGTGGTAGACCCTATACATACAGAGGCAGAAAGTCCTTGCTTTGAAGGCTTACAATCTAAGGCTACATATACACAGCAGCTGGGAAGAGTGATTCCCAACTCAGGTAGACATAAATATACTAGCTTTGCTCAACTAGCACACTAACAATAGCAGTGTGACTTCAGCAGTACAAGCAGTAGCTCAGGTTAACTGCCTGAGTATGTACCTAGGCTGGGGCCGTACTCAGGTGGCTAGCCCAGGCTACTGCCTGTGCCTCTGCAGCGACACTGCACAATAGCTTGACTAGAGATAGTGCAGGTATGTCTACCTGGCTGGGAATTGCACTCTAATAAATATTAAATCACGCAGTGAGAGTTTAAGCAGCAGATATAAAAAGAGGACACACCCTTCACATCAATATGAGGTTTTTCATCTTACCTCCTTAACACTATCCTATTATCCCATCTTCATATAACTTACCACTATAGTTGCTGCAGGGAAATTTTGGGGTTGGAATTAGGATGGGAAATGACCAAAACAACAACCACTACACAAAATCTGCAATATGAAAATGTTGTGGACCACCAGTTTAGGGATTAGTTGGGCTGTTACCTTTCACTGGGGTAAGTAAACGTAAGGAACTATTGTCAATAGAAAACCAGGCCATTCCTATATCTTACAAACTGGGATCTGCATAGCCAGTGAAATATGTTCAGTATCCTTGCATATGTTTTCCTGTGCTTATTGCCGTTTGAAACCCCCCCCCCCTTCCATTTGTGTATTTTCATGATTAATACATCAAAAAATTGAGCAGACAAGAAAAAACAGTAATAGAAAACTTGTCAAGCAAAGGCCTCTACTTATCCAGCATAAGGGAGAACTTAAATAAACTTGCTATATTATTGAGCTGTAAACAAATTAGGCTTGTTAGTATATAAAGACAGTCACCACAACCACAAGGACTAACCAGTTACTCAAACTCAGGAACTAAAAAGAGTACATATCTTCAGAAACATTTAAATTATGGTCTTTGGGTGCCCATTCCTCAAAAAAAAAAAAAAAAAAAAAAAAAAAGTTGAGAACAATATTTTAGAATCATAATTCAAAAATATATACGTGTCTCCATCAATTACAGAAGCATTATGGGAAATACAGAAGCACTATGTTCAATTAAATTAGAGTATATGATTATTATTCATTTAGGGCCTGATCCAGCTCTCACTGAAGTCAATGGCCAAACTCCCCATTAATTTGACTGGTGCATGTTTGAGTCCTTAGTGCCAGAGTGCTCAGTGTTGTTCAGTACACCATATACAGCCACTGCCCTGTGAGGTGAATGATAAACAGAGGATGGGATCCAGTGGGGCGGGGGGGAATCCAAGTTAGCATGACTTTGTGGCTGACTTTTTATTAGCTTATTATAAACATATAACTTAATTTTTTTTTTTTTCATAATGAGTATGGAGCTTTAGTTGTATAACTAAACAGAAAACATACTTTTTTCCTTTTCAGATGAATCATACTCATATTATCACATTGCATGCATGCCTCTTTAGTAAATTCATGACAGATATGCAAGTTAACAATTGAAGTTCTACAGGGTATGGAAGAGTCAAGCAGTGTAGTCAGACATATGGTTTTAAATAGTATTCTAAAATATTTAATATCTGAGTTTCCTAACACACCTCAAATATGAAAATAGGCTTTAAAATAGTTCTTGAATTTGGTTATTTTGAAGAAACAAACATTTTTAGTAGCACCTGCCAGGGGGTTCTTTAACTCTGATTCCGTATTTACAACTCAGATGTTTTATGCTCTGAAATATTCTTCAGTTTATCAGCAGAACCTGCCATTTCTCTAGATCAGGATTCTAGAAATTTTAAAAATGACTTAGATTTGTCAAGGTCAACTTGTATCTTATCCAAAGTCCTTTAGAAGTCAATGTAATGACTCCCATTAACTTCCACTGGCTCTGGATCAGACCTAGGTCCACTTAAGGGCCTAAATAGATGGGGAAAAAATATCAGCTACTTTCAGAGGCAGATGTGGTTTTTAAGGAGATCTGTGAAAAAGATGACTTTTTAAAAGCTGTTCTTATGGCATCAAGTGTGGATGTGACTACAGGAGATTGCAAAGATAAAGGAAGAAAAAGTGAATCTGTTCTTTTATCTATTCTCTGTAGAAATAGCAGGAATGAGACTATAACAATTTTATCCATACTTGTACCAAGTTATTTTTGACACTTCAGGAGACATTAAAAATTATAATATAGAAAGACTTGGATAAATACAACTTTCTTCAAGGTGAAGTTGATATATTTGGGATTTTTCAAACTCATTCACCATTGTCACTGACTTCAGTGGGAGCTGAGTTAGGCCAATGCTAAAAGCATCTGAAAATCCTCTGAACTACTGAGCTAAAAGAATCATAAAGCTGTTTATTATATACAATTTTTAATGTGTATGGTTTGCCCCATTTAATACTCCTGTCCCCTAAACTTAGCCAAAAAGAAACCCAATCTTCCTGAAATTTTGTATGCTATATCCCATCCCACATTAATAATTTGTTGTTTTGACCTTTGTGTATATTTTGATTTTTAGGGGGTCCAGTTTCTGTTGAGAAGAGCAGTAGCGAGTAATAGCAGTGGAGAACTGATTGGGGCCCTTAACAGATCTGGAAATGGACAGCTAACATTTGGGTCTTTAGACAGTGTAGGATTTTTAGTAAGAAAGTGTTGGTTGGATTCAGCTGAAATATATTTTCAACCATGACTCTTTCCAAAGATTTTTGTTAATGAAAATGCACCCAGCACTGAGGCTGCTTATATGAAATGGCCTTCACTAAAGTGCCAATGATAAGACATGCATTCTAATTGAGATTTCAGACTCTAGAACTGGAGTAAACAGCAGAACAATAATTCTTTATGGTACTCACACGCTAGGTTGAACCACTGGCAAGAATGAAGTACTCCCCAAATACATTTATGATCTTAATGTTCCCTATCCTCAGATCCTCCAGTGGTGGGACTGTAAACAACCCCCAAAAGGGAGCAGCGTGACCAACACAGGCAACTTATCTTCCAGTTAAATTCTTTCCCATAATTGCCATTGAAAGGAGTAATGGTATTTGGCTCTTACTGGCCACAACGCTATCAGTGACAGCAGTGAAGGTGCTTAACTACTAAGGCTAGTTGATCAGGTTTGGCCCAGGAGCAGAATAGCAATTGTAGATGATGCAGGGAGGGAGTGGGTCTGTTAAGTTTCTTCTCTCCTCTGATCTCACCTCCTGTGGGAATGAGGGGGGATGAGGATTGCAGGCAATGACACAGTCTGGAAGCAAAGAGGCAAGAATCTCTTAAGGAGCTTTGATACTAGAGCTACAACTTTATAACATGCAATGTATTGTCATTCACTCTGCCCTTTGGCACTACAGTACAAAACACTGATACACTGTTATGGGACACTTCCACATTAACTTTTAAAGATTAACTGTTACCGTATTTCATTACAGTGTTCTGCTTTGGAAGTTTGTTTAAGTTTGTCTGTCTTTGGGGGGCAGGACAAGTGTGGTTGTTTAGATTTATAGTAAGCCATAAGTAGTATAGTATTTATAGTAAGCCATAAAACCTCTTTAAAATAAGTTTTATTCTGTATATTGTACGTATATCAGCATATTTTGTTTCATCTAGTTTCTTGTTTTCTTCCCCATGAGCAGAAAAAACAAAACCAGGTGAGATCAGTTTCATCTAGTTTCTTTGATTCCATTAATGCATCCACAAAATAATTCATACTCTTTACTCTTTAATATAAATTGTGCACACAACTAGGTTATGAAAAAAAATGTTTGTGTTGCTGTTACCCTATCATATCCTTATTTGCTTCACCCACCTGTTCCAGTTTCCCTTAAACTAAGACTGTTAGCTGTTTGGGGCTGTAATTTGCTATGTTTGTATACATCTAGTACAACACAGCTCAGTCTGCAGCCTTTAGGCACCATCATAATACAAATATAAAAATAACATTCCAACATGTCCATTTGTTTCTTATTCTTGCTTCCTAATCTATCCTGTTTATCCATATATCATTTTTAAATGAAGTGTATTGAATGGTATATATGCATTGTCAGCACTAAGGAGACAAATATAATCTCATAGTTACACTGAAATTTTATTTTAACAGAACTAAACCAGGTATTAAAGTGGAATGCATGCAACTGATCTGATGGAAGTCAATTGCAAAATAGGCTTCAGCAGGATTAGGACTTGGCCCTAGTTGAAAGCTACATGATAACACATTTATTGGAGGACTGGATGACTTATCGGATTTGAAACCGGAACCCATCACCATTTCAACACAAATCTGGGTTTGAAATGACTGAAATTTGTCCCCAGCTGCTGGATATTCAACATACTAGGCAAAATCAATTTGTTTATTAGTTTCAGCCTAAGTGTACATTACAGATTTAAAACATTGCCATGGTTGGTAATTGGCACTCTTGAACTGAGGATGAAATCTTGACCTCACTGGAGTCAATGGAAAAGTTGCAGACATTGCAAAAATTCCCATTGACTTCAGCGGGACCAGAATTTCACCCTGAATGAGCATCCTGTTACCTCTGGAGAGGACACTTTGGGTTCAGAGCTCAGGCACATTGGTGGAGGGCTGTGTGGAGAATCTCATGTTGCAGAAAACCAAACTGTATCCATTCTCTGGATAAGCAGAATGCAATCACAGTAGGGTCTCTGCAGCTAAAAGGCCAGCACCTTTCACCAGAGTACAACCAGAATTTTGCTAAGAATGGGGTCCAGGTTACCTGCCTGGCCATCCTAAATTTGAATTGTGTTGCAACCCTGGGCATCATCAAGATGGGAGGCTGACCAGGCCAAGTGTGAGAATGATGTTGCATCCTGACACAGGGGTCGCAACACCACTCACTTAAACTTGGCCTGGATGTTGCATCCAGTCAGGGGTCAAAGGGGAGGGGGACCTGGGCTTCCTCCTTGTCGTGCCCCTTTCTGTCAGTAAAAATAACAGTAAAGTTATGTTGATAGTTAGATATTAGAAAGCTGACGTCTGTTCTCCAATTTGGAGAGTTGCTTCCCAAAAAAGGTAGTCTTCCTCTAAACTAATGGAAATGGAATCTCTTGGGGTCCCATTCTCCTCTACCTAGAAGTAACTGATATAAGAGAAAGGAAATTCAGTTTCCCATGAATTCTTCCTCTGTATGGGTGTAGGGTGTCGTTTGTCCCCCACTGAAAGAAGATAGGGTTCCACTTCCAAGAAACCTGCAATTTCCCCCACTCTCCATAATGTACATCTCAGGGCATCATTAAGCAGCAAGGTGCATCCATATGGATTTTACTCTGCTATCCTGCAGGAGCTGTGACACTGGGTGTTCCCCACAGTTACTAATATTAATTAAAACCTTTTATCCTGCCACCAAAAATATTAGTGGTCATGTTATATCTGTCCAAGGTGCTTATGGCCTCCATTATCATAGGATTTGACTGCCTCACAGCCTTTAACATTTATCCTCATAACATCCACATCCGGGAGGGCGCACTGTTATCCCCACTTTACAGATGGGGAATTGAGCCACAGAGAAACTGTGAGTATGTCTACACTACAATGTAAGTTCAGGGTTCAAACTCAGGATCAAGCCTAACCCACCCCCTTCCATTTACACACAAATTACACTAAGCCAGGGCTCAGATCCAGGATCGTAGGACCTCATGGTGTGGAGAGTCCAAGCCTAAGTCAAGCTGAGACCCAGGGTTCAAGCCTTATTGCCTTGCAGTGTGGATGCAGCCTCACTGGACACCAGCTGTGGAAGTCCACCATAAGAATCCTCTGTACAGCCAACTCTGGCAGCCACTGAAGTTTTCCCTGCTGTACTAAGAACAGTGGAAGGGCTGAGATATAGGTTGATGTATAGAGGAGGTAGTATTTGGTTGTCTGCTGCTGCTTGGTAGACAATGTGAGCTGATTGTATTGCCTTCTTGTTTTTTAAATAACTAGGAAGGTGCCCAGAGCCTGAATATGGGGATTTTTGATACAGCATAAGTCAAAATAAAATATAGACATCAGAAAAACTTTCTTTCCTTTGTTGTTACGCACAAGCTATCTGAAGTGTTTTGGCTTGTTTTTCAGACTAGCAATCAAGATCACAGCTATAATTGACCAGATTCTGCTCTCTGTTACACAAGTGTTAAACCAGAATAATTCCATTAATGTCAGTTGAGTTAGGCCCTGTCTACACTTACCTCCGAGATTCGGCGGCAGTTGACCGGAGTTACGCAAGCTACATAAAAAACTTGCATAACTCCCGTCAACTTCTCTGCTTCTCTTCTGCACGCCATCTTCATTGCACTGTGCCGACGGGAACCATGTCTTAATATGTCGATTTCTGGATCAACTGAGCGGGTCTTCACTGATCACTCAGTCGATCCAGAGAAATCGATCTGACGGCGGCAAATTTGCCGCCGTCAGTGAAGACGTAGCCTTATTTTGATTTACACTGGTATCAATGAGAGCAGTGCCAGTATGTTTTCTTTTAAAATTATCTTTACAGATATTTCTGTGGAATTTATCATGATACTATTTGATAACTGATAATGTAGCTGGTTGTCATGTGTCATGATTTGTTGGTTTTCACAGGTCACTCATAGACTAATGCTAGAGAATATTGCAACATTATTGCTACACATATACATTTGATAGTTCCAGACTTTTGTAGACTAAATTCAGATACTGTGGGCCAGATTCTCAGCTGTTTTACACCACAAACTCCTAGAATCATACAAATGTAGGACTGGAAAAGAGCTAGAGGGGTCATCTAGTCCATCCTCCTGCACTGAAGCAGAACGAAGTATACCTAGACCATACCTGACAGCTGTGTGTCTAACTTTGTTCTTAAAAACCTCCAATGATGGGGATTCCACAACTTTTCTTGAAAGCCTACTCCAGTGCTTAACTATCTTTATAGTTAAAAAGTTTTTCCTAATATCTAAACTATATGTCCCATGCTGCAGATTAAGCCCATTACTTCTCATGCATTTAGTGGACATAGAGAACAACTCATCACTGTCCTCTTTATAACAACCCTTAGCATATTTGAAGACTGTTATCATCTCCCCTCTGTCATCTTTTTTCAAGACTAAACATGCCCAGTTTTTTAAACCTGTTCCTCACAGGTCAGGTATTTTAAACCTTTTATTATTTTTGTTGGTCTCTTCTGGACTCTCTCCATTTTGTTCACATCTTTCTTAAATTGTGGCACCGAAAACTGGACAACAGTACTCTAACTGAGGCCCCACCAATGCCAAGTAGAGCAGGATAATTACCTCCTATGTATTACATATGACACTACTGCTAATACACCTCAGAATGATATTAGCCTTTTTCACAATTACATCACATTGCTGACATGCATTCAGTTTGTGATCTACAATATTCCTGATCCTTTTCAGCAATAAAGTAGAACCTCAGAGTTACGAACACCTTGGGAATGGAGGTTATTTGTAACTCTGAAATGTTCATGACTCTTGAAAAAAACATTATGGTTGTTCTTTCAGGAGTTTACAACTGGACATTGACTTAATACAGCTTTGAAACTTTACTATGCAGAAGAAAAATGTTGCTTTCCCTTTATTTTTTGGTAGTTTACCTTAACACGGTACTGTACTGTATTTGCTGCTGCTTTTTTTTTTTCCTTTCTTTTTTTGTTGCCTGATTGCATACTTCCAATTCCAAATGAGGTATGTGGTTGACTGGTCAGTTTGTAACTCTGGTGTTCATAACTCTGAGGTTCTACTGTACTACTACCTACCCAGCTATTCCCCATTTTGTGTTTGCACATTTGACTTTTTCTTCCTAAGTGAAGTACTTTGCACTTGTCTTTATTGAATTTCACCTTGTTGTTTTCAGACCAATTCTCCAGTTTGCCAAGGTCATTTTGAATTCTAATCCTGTCCTCCAAAATGCTTGCACCCCCTTCCATCTATATGCCATTCCCAAATTTTAAAAGCATACTCTCTACTCTATTATCCAAGTCATTAATGAAAATATTAAATAGTACCAGACCCAGGTATGGACCCTCCAGGACTCCACTAGATATGCCTTCCCAGTTGGACAGCAAACCATTGATAATTTCTCTTTGAGTACAGTCTTTCAAGCAGTTGTGCATTCATTTTATAGTAATTTCATCTGGAGCACATTTTCCTAGTTTGCTTATGAGAATGTGACATGTGACATTATGTCAAAAGCCTTACTAAAATCAAGATATATCGTGTCTACTGCTTTCCCACTATCCACTAGGCCAGTATTCCTGTCAAAGAAGAAAATTAAGTTGGTCTGGCGTCATTTGTTCTTGACTAATCCCTGTTGCTATTACTTATCATCCTATTTTCCTCTAGATACTTACAAAGTGATTGTTTAATAATTTTTTCTAGTATCTTTGCAGATCTCTAAATTAGGCTGATCTATAATTCCCCAGGTCCTCTTTGTTCCCTTTTAAAAATAGGTACTATGTTTGCCCTTCTCTAGTCCTCTGGGATCTCACCCATCCTTCAGGAGTTCTCAAAGATAATCACTAATGGTTCCAAGATTGCGTCAGCTAGTTCCTTAACTACCCTAAAATGAATTTTGTCAGGCCATGCCAACTTGAATACATGTAACTAATTTAAATATTTTGTAATCTATTCTTTCCACATTGTGGCATGTGTTTCTTTCCCCTTGTTTATATTAACTATGTTAAGTAGCTGGTCACACTTAACCTTCTTTACTGAAAATTGAATCAAAACAGGCACTAAGCATGTCAGCCTTTTTGATATCATCAGTAGAGGACTTAAAATTTCCTTTATCTTTCTTTTGCTCTTAACGTATTTAAATAATCTCTTCTTATTGCATTTTATGTCCCTTGCTAGGTGTAACTCATTTTATGCCTTAGCTTTTCTGATTTTGTCCCTACATGCTTGTGCTATTCTTGTATGCTCATCCATAGCAATTTGTCCTTGTTTCCACTTTTTGTTGGATTCCTTTCTGATTTTCAGGTCACTAAGAGCTCTATATTAGCCTCTTATTATCTGAAAATCTGGTCCTGTTTTGACCTTCTGCATGCCATTTGTTGGTGTTGGAGAAGAGCTACCCATGTAGCATTCAAACTAGAAGTGATTGAATATGAAAAAACACATACCAAACATAGCGTTTATGAACATTCAGATTCCAATCAGCTTTACACATAAATGGGTTTTTATTGACACAGATCTTTGAGTAATGTCTGTTCTTCATAGAAATATCTGTGTTCTCATGAAAACAATGATTATTCATGCATAGAGAAGAATATTTACTATTCATTTTTTAATCTTTTTAAAAATTTGTCATCTAATCGGAAGTAGGAAAAACAGGATTTGAATGAGGTGAACAATGACACATTACAATAATGACCAGTGAATAGCTGAAGTGAACAGTTTGTGAAAAACCCAAATGCACAAATTCGTCTGCACAAAACATTCAGTGACTATTTGCACATAAATAAGGTCACAGACATCAAGCCCTGTTAATAAAAGGCTCATGAAAAGAAGAAAGGATAAAATTTATCAAAAGTGATTACATAACTACTCAGTTTGTGAGTCTGTCTAGCTCTCCATGCAGAACTTGTGGGTCCTGCCCTCCCTCCTCATACTGAACCTTGTTTTTTTCCATTTGTCACATTGCACTGGAACTTTTAAAGAGAAATACAACTCCAACTTGGCTTTCCCTGCTGCCATAGCGTGCCTAGAGGGAAAAGGGTAATATTATGGAACAAATTACCTCTATATCATTTAAAAGCTTCTCATATCTGAATTTCAGAGGGACTGGATTTTTTTATACTGCTGTTTTTTATACTGATTGTTACTATTGTTCATTTATATTTCACACTGAATATATAAACTTGTCATAAGCTGCTGTGGATGTCAAGGTATTTCATTATTATTTAATAGTTTGTCGTTTTTCTTGACCTCCCTTAGCTTTACAGCCAAGCTTGATATTTCTTTACAAATTGTATATTGCTTTACATATCTCTGATCAGTATAATGCTAGACTGCTGGATCTGCATCAACAGAAAATATACTTTGAACCTAATAATTTTTTCCATCAGTCTTTGGAAATTTAAACTTTATTTGTTGATAGAATAAAAGGGATGGAGCCTTCTTAAGCAACTAACTTTCATGTGGTGAAGCAAGGGGAAAGCCATGCTTGGTTGATGAGACCAGTGATCTGATGATGGTAAATCTCTCATCCCCTATTGACTGCCTAACAGACAGTAGGTGGTCAGGAAAGACATCAATCTCTGGTAATGGAGCTGAATAAAAGAAACTTAGTTTTGAGAAAAGCAATTGCGTTATTCTTTTAAGTCCCTGCAAGTTTAAGTGAACCATGGAGCATGGCCACATATGTCCATGTTTATTTGCACACCATTTTTGTGATATATATGATAATTTAGTAGATGTCATGCTTTCAATCATCTTCAGAATGTGTACCAACAAAGGTATAGATCAGTAGAGTTTATATTACTCTTTGAAAAACCCACAGTATAACTTAATACCAAATGTTCACCCCAGTCCTCCTTTTTGAACTAGTGCTGCTTTTGTATTCTTCAATATACATAAGACTATTAAGGGATAATACCAATTATTATCTAGCAAGTGCATCTAATTGATATTAATTAACAGTGAACTAAAATTTAAGTGGCATACATTATGTTGAAAAAGAGCCTGTGATATTTGGTTCTTTCTAGTTAGAGAGATAGTAACAGTATAAATCTTATTTGACAGTGAAAGTTCTCCCAACTTCTGTGGCATATTAAAAAACTCTATAATAATGCTGTCTCTAATCTCAGACTTGGAAATACATTTATCACTTTTTTAATTTTATCTGTATAAATCATCAGGGACCAAGTGTAAAGGGAGAAGAGACTTCATTATCAGATTAAATACAAAATATTTTTGTCTAATACCAGCCACCTGAGAGACAAGTATCATTTAAGAGGTAGATTCTAATCCCTTTATTCACTCTTGGTAGGACCTTACTCTGTGAGTATCTCCATTTGATTAAACTGGGCTACTTTCAGAGTAAGATACCAATAGGGTTGTCACCTGTCCAGATTTTCCCAGGTTGTCTTTTTTTTTTGAGGTAGCTGTCCTGGGAAATCTGTAAGGGTGCTCAGTGCACACGACTAGCTGTCTAGTTCTATGGGCTCAGTATCATCCCAGATGTTCTGTTGTATTGTATCACAGAGGTGCCAAATTTAGGTACTACCCAATGTAAGCAAAAAGTATTAGAATCGTAAAATAACAACCGAAGAGGACATGCTAGTCTTGTTTTTTGTTTGAAGTACATTATATTAGAAATAGCATAGCATATTCTATGGGTTTTGGTAATATTGGGTACAATAGGGTATGTATAAAATCTGTTTCTTGCCAGAGAAGGAGAAGAAACAAGTAGCAAGTATCACAGGCCTTGTAAGCCCCTGTGGGGGGGGTGAGGGAGGGAGCGCTGGCTGGGCCCACATGGGAGCAGTGGTGCGTCAGTGGTCTCTGGCGCCAGGAGGCCAATGCATTAATTTGTGCCCCCCTCCTCCCTGGGAGGGGGGAGCCTGTGCTGCTGGAAGGCTGGCCACGAAGCCTCCAGTGGCACTTGACTGTGCAGGGGCAGAGCACAGTGGCCCTCAGCGCGGCCCAGCCGCGCCCCCTTCTGGACATACTCACCCCTCTCCCATCTGGGCCTGGCCGGTGTCCCTACCTCCAGGCCAGCGCCCATGGGCCTGGCCCCTTCCCACCCCGCCCCTCAGTATGCCACTGCGTGGAACGGGTGGGGCTGGGAGGTGAGGGTGGCCACCGCACTGCTTGGGGGCAGGGACAGTGACAGTGCTGGAGCAGCTCCTGGCCAGCCGCTGAGTGTGTCGGAGGGGCAGAACTGCCAAACTGCCCTGGATGCTGGGGGCTGCTGTGCTCTGCCCCTGCACAGCCGAGTGCCACTGGAGGCTCTGCAGCCAGCCCCCCAGCAGCACAGATATTGTTGGAGCCGGGCCCACATTCCTGAATATTGGTGGAGCACGGGCACCCTGGCCCATATAACTTGCTGCCTATGCCCAAGTCTTGTATCAGCGTAGGTCATATGGGGTGGAAACACCTATTTAATGTATCTAGGACTTTCTCCGAGAATAGAGAAAGTTAACGTTGAATTAGGGGTTATCACAAGATTAGAGCTGTTGATTTGTCATAACAGTCCAACATTTAGAAAAAGTATTGGTAGTTTTGAGTAAAAAGGCAAATATCATGTAAATCAGTTTAAAAATCATACAAAAGTATTGCACTAGTTGCATTTTCAGAGCAAACAATGCATCTACTGAGAGGAGTGAACATTTTTATACTCGAAAGCGTTGTTATAGCAAAGATCACTTTAGTCAAGCACATCAACTGCACTAAATTTTTGTTTAAAAAACTAATATTTTTTGCTTTGGAGTAGAGAATCTCACTGTCCTCTTATGTCTACCAGTTGTCTGTCATCTTATACTCAGATTGTAAGAGCTCTTTGAGGTAGGATCTGTCATTTTGGTGTGTGTGTGTGTGTGTGTGTGTGTGTGTGTGTGTGTTTCTGTTTGTGTTCAGTGACTAGCATAATGAGGCCTCTGTACCTCATATGGGCCTCTGATTACTACCATGATACAAATAATATAGTTACATACAATCTCCCCATGCTATGTTAAAAGAATGTTATTTACGTTCCAAAGACAAGCACTGAAAAGTTAGGAAACATCAGATAACATTGCCTGTGGAACTTTAATTTTGTCCCTTGTGCATCCAACTTGCACACTAAATGAGACTGGGTCCTGTGGAAAAATTATATGTGATCATGAATTAAAGACCTTAATTCTGGCTTTTCCTATCTTTAGGGAGCCCTATTTAGAGCTGGGAAGTAGAAGCACAGAAGAATATAGAGAGGAAGAAGGAGAGAGAGCAGAGAGCGGGGAGAGACCCCAGCATTCAATTCTTTTCCTCCCTCAAGCATTTCAGTTTAAGGCTCTGTTTACACTACCACTTATGTCAGTATAACCTCTGTCGCTCAGGGGTGTGATTAAGCCACTCCGCTGAGCGACATAATTTACACTGACCTAAGCGCTATGTTGGTGGGAGAGCTTATCCTGCCGACACAGCTGCTGCGACTGGTTGGGAGTGGATTAATTAAGTCGACAGGAGAGCTTTCTTCAGTCAGCTGAGAGTTGTTACATTAGATAGCTTACAGTGGTGCAGCTGCACTGTAAGCTCTGTATTGTAGCCAGAGCCTAAACCCCCCATTCTCCCTCAAAGTATGTTATACTAATTCCCTCCTCACCTTTGTTCGCCAGAGGAAGTGGGGGGAGCCATTTCTGGAGGTTCTTTTAACTTCTGCCTCCCTCCCAGGCTAGGGAAGAAGGGGTAGCAATGGGAGCCTTTTTCATTGCTGGGAACCACAGCACAAGCTGCAGGGCCGGGCAGCAGCTGCTCCCCAGCCAGCTGCAGGCCCCTGGAAGCGCTCTGTTTCTACAGCCTGGGGAAGGGAAGGGAACACTAACTACTTCAGTTGCTGAAGGTGTAGGCTCTCCGTCAGCATGTGGAGCAGCTTTGATTGGCTGGCTTTCTTGAAGAAGCAGGGGAACAGGGAAAGTCGGCCCATCAGACAGGATTTGCCCACAGACTCATAGGAACGTCACAAAACCCGTGAAAGGTCAGCATATCCCTGGCAGAATTTATGATGTGCATTCCCCCAGTAGCTCAAATATTCAATAGGACAGATTCAGTGCTGTGTTGCCAAAATTTTAACATGGGACTTCCACAAACTTTTTGCCTCAGCTTGTGAAACCCATGATATTCCCTTGGTAAATGTACTCTCCTCCCTGCCAAAAAAGCCCCATCAATTGCAGACTCCTCATGAAGTCCAATCTCTTTTCACTCCATCAGTTCAATACACCTTCCTCTTCATAAACATCCACCATTCCCCCCTATTCCCCCACCCCAATCCATCAGTCCTTTCACTCCAAACCTTATCAACCTACCAGGCTTCCCTCTCCTTAGCCCATCGAGGTGGCCCGCCTGCTTGGCAGCTGTTCCTCACAACAGATGCTGTGGCAGTAGATAGGTGTCCTGCATCCTCCCCTGGCAGTTGGATGTAGCTGTTTCAGGTGGGTCATTGCATGGTTTCTGGATATTGGGGAGTTCATTGAGCAGAGAGTGGCTCCTCTGGTCAATAGGAAGGATGGTTGTGTGTCCCTAGCCTGCTGGTCAATTCTCCTAACTGTGTGTGTGTTGATGGGGGATAGTCAGTTGAGGGAGCGGGTCTGCCCTGGATGGGGAAGGGCTTAGGAGACACAAAAATGAAGCTCCAGGCTCCTTTCCCAGTACTGGCTTTTTAAACAACAGTCTAGGTATGTGGAGGTATAAACTGACAGGGAAAGAGACAGGCTATAGCATGTACAGGACTTTCACTCAGTACAGCAGCACCTTAGTAGCTGTGCAGGCCCAGCTTTGGAGAGGCCTGAAAATTTTAACAAGCACAGCCATTCTTAACATTTTTTGCTGGGCCATGGAAAAAAAATTCTCACTGCAGTTAACCAGTTCATGCCCACCATGATCGCAGTACTAGGGTCTGAGGATTTCTGAGGAGGTTAGTGAACTGATTCTTTGGGATACACTTACTGAACTCATTTTATACAGAGTCTTTTCAGCCAGCATTTAAAAATCATGAATCAAGCATGCAAAATCATGAGATTGGCTTTAAAAATCATGAGATTTTTTTAGAAAAATACATTTTGGTTTCTTTTTATTTACCTTCTGGTTTCTGATGCCGTTAAGATGCACTTAGGTCATGTTTTCTAGCTTCCCCCCCAACTATGAGGGCTAGAAACTTACTTTTTTGAAGCTGAGGTTCTCATGTGGTGTCTTAATTCCAGCAGCTGGGGCTTTCAGAAAAAACACCAACGATCACAAGAATTGGCAACATTGTGGTCAGAGAGGAAAGAGCTTTGGGTGCTTCCCACCTGCCTGCTGAACCCAGCTTTTTCCACTGTTGTTTCACCCTTTAATTTCTAACCCCTAGCAATCAGTTTACATTTACAAGGATACAAGTTCAAGGAAAAGAGCTAGAAACTTTTTTTTAAAAAATGAAAGCTGATGTGGGACTCAAAGGCTGCCTAAGTTAATTTCAGGCTCCAGCATGAGTCCCTTCTAACTCATCAGTGGGCAAATTGTGAGGAGAAAAAATGATATTCACGGTATAAATTCTACAGTGAAATCAGCCTACAAAACAGAGACAGAGATTCAAATTTAAATGCCTTCTCTGAAGAGATACAAACAGAAAGAGTTCATTTAGATAAATTTCCAGGTCTTGGCTATTTCAGTGTTCCTTTCATGGGAAGCTGAAAAAGAGATTCAATCTTTTACCAAATATCAGTTATTACAATGCTATGTATTTTTGTGTTGAGTACCCTCTTGCAGAACATCAATTTGACACTAAAGAAAAAAATAATTCAGCTACTGAACTGCAGTCCACCTCATTAAAATTAGAGATATGCTGACTGTGTTCTCTTAGCTTTGGTAAGCAGATCAGATATTCTCTCCCTTTGTTTACAAACAATTGCTTTTTGAACCAACAGAAACAATACTATTAAAGTTTTAGGACTGACTGCAGTGTTCTCAAACATAATCATTTCTTCCCTGCAGAAAACCTTTAGGCCCAGGTAATCTGATCCAAGCAAGTGGACATATGTGCCTGAACTCATCTCCATGGATTTTAATGGCACTCTTTAGGTGTGTAAAGATCTGCCCATGCAGATCAGATTGCTTAATTGGGACCGAAGTATTTAGAAACTCAGATGTTGCCCATCTGAAAAAGTGTTCCATTTTCACAAGAAGAAAGAATTTTAGTGCTCTGAATAAAGCCCATTGAACTGCTTTGTCAGCACCTCTTAATGATTCTCCCTCTTCTTTTGATACCTAGCCTCATTTTTTCTTTTTAAAGAGAAAATGGATAGTAATCTTTTCACAAAGGTGTGCACTTTATAATAGGGACTGAAAAGATTAATTACAGTATAGAACCCTATTATCTGAATCCACCCCATCCAAACCTCCCTAATGAACTCCCAGCATGTCTTGCTTTTCTATTGATTCCCAATTAGCTGAACATATTTGGTATCACCTAAATGGTTCAGATAACCAGGCTTCTTCTGTATAACAGGAGCTCAGCAATGGTGATCTGATACTGTCTGATGCGTTGGAATGTCGTTTCTAGAGATATAAACAAAAAAAGACCACAACCTTGCATCTGCAATGTTACATAGCATTCTTCAGTTTTGGAAAGTAAAAGACAAATAAGAAGTATTAAAAAAATTGATATAGTGTTTGTGGAATAAGTATTTAGAGTTTTTTGGGAAGCCTTACTGAATTCCCACAGCACAATTATATTTTCATGGTTCATTCATCTTAAGCAGTAATTTGGGTTCAGTGGGATTTTAATTTGTTCCCAAATTGTTTGCTTATTATTAGATACTAGATCACCATGTAATACATTATTCTCTGTTGTTTTCAAAATATGATCTGACAAGTCAGTATGTAATGATGGGCAATCAGTTTGATTTTCTCCGGTCACTAGTGTTGGGGAACACCGAAGACTCCTCAGAATGAGTCATTCTAGTAAGTAACAAACTGGGGCTCATTCCCTACCCCATCTACCTGAGACAGAATGTTCTTAGTAGAATGAAGTTACTGTTTTAAAAATACAAGATTTCCTTTAGTTGTAATTTCTATATAGTTTCCAGTCACCGGCTGCTTCATTGCCATTGTTCTGTATTCCTGATTTTTCTGTCTCCTTTGTTTTATAGAATTCCTGAAGCTTGAGCAGGACACAGGAAGGCATGAATTTGAGTTTTTCACCATTAACTGAAGCAAACTAATAGACACTCATATTGATTATAATAATTATTAAGCCAGTTTAGGGAACATTTGAAAGAACCTTGTCTCTCGTATTGATGAATTGTAGATCCATTGTCAAATGCAGACAGATTATTTTGCTTGTAAGAGGACTGTGTTTACTGTGTGTGTATATTTAAATTGTGAATTCTTTAAGATAGGGACAGTCGATCTTTTGTACATGATAATTATTGTTTGTATTGTGATAAAGACTAGGGGCCCCAGTCATGGATCAGGACAAACACAACAAAAAGATGGTCCCCACTGAAAATATTGCTGGTCAGGAACAAATGCTGCATTATAATGAATAATATTTACCAGCTGATCTCTAGGATGCTGATGAAAATAACATGCTGCACCTCACAAAGCATTCCTGGTGAGCAAAGCTTACTGGACAGATGACCCTAAACTCCCTCAGATTTCCCCCACAAATTATATATATGAGATACATCAATGATATTTTCATTCTCTGGACAGACAACATAAACTCCCTCATCGATTTCTACCACAATTTCAATAACCACCACCCATCCACTATGCTCTCTCTAGAACATTCCCGCATCAGAATCAACTTCCTAGACACCACATCAACTTCAGCGATGCAACTCTACAGACAACTATCTACAAGAAAGCCATGGATCACCACACTTATCTTCACAAAATCAGTAACCACCTGAAACACACCAAGAAATCGGTTATCTACAAGCCAGGCCCTCAGATACCACAGAATATATTTTGAGAAAAAGTCTGGAATACACACCTTGACACACTTAAAACTGCCTTTCCCAAAGAAGGACCCTCCACCAGAGTAGTAGATTGCATCATGGAACTGGCCACCCAAATACCCCAAGAGAGCCTACTTCAATACAGGAAAAAAAAAAACAACCCTTCAACTGTTCATGCTTAGTTGTCATCTACACTGAAATCTATACCAGGTATCATCAAACAATTAGAAGCCATACTCAGTGAGGACCACATCCTGAAAGAAATCTTTCTTGAATCCTGTGACAGGGTGTACAAGCCCCGCACTGGTCCAGCCAGGGTTAATCTCACTCTGTGGGCCGAGGAGGCTCTACTTGGCATGCTCCACCTGCAGGCCCAGTACAAAAGAGAACAGGCCAGTTCATTTGAGGAGGAGTGCTGAGGAGGGAGGATGCACCTTGCAGACCACTAAGGCTGAGAGCACCACAACCCAGATGGCCACCTCACTGCCCGAAGGAGGCCCAGAGGGAACAGATTCATCAGGAGCAGCAGCAGTCAATGACCTCGGAGACTTGCAAGAGCTATGGACTCCCTTGCTGGGAAAACGGGTGGGAAGTAGTCATGGGGACTTAAACTTTGCGACGGGAGACGAAGCAGGGAACCAATCAGTGAGTTTTGGGAGGACCCCTGCTGACTTGGTGGTGAATACTCCTGCTGCTGCTAGGACTCTGGGCTGGGGTTTGGAGGAGCAGGGAGGACCTGAGTCCTCGTACCCCAGGTGTCACACACCCTAGGTGGCGCCCCACTTTCCCAACATACCATAGGCCACATTATCCCACAGAAAGGGCCACTTTATAGACTGGTGGCCATTAAGTCACTCTGCCCTGACTAAAAGGGCCACTCTACTGACCCTGGCCATTAAGCCATGCTGCCCTGGCTAAAAGGACCACTTTATTGATTCCAGCCACTAGGCCTTGTTGCCCTGTGAACCAGGGCCACCCTATTGACTCTGGCCACTAAGCTACACAGCCCAGTCTGTAAGGGCAGCCATATTGACTCCGGCCACTAGGCCAAACTGCCATGAAATGCAGGTTGAGAAGTTATACCCATCGGCGGGGTTACAGTGCCCTGGCCCCCATCTCCCAAAGGGGGGGGGATGAGATGTACAAGCCCCATGACAAACCCCCTCTTTTAGCCTTCAAACAATCCCCCTAAACCTCACAGAGCAATTCATCATCAGAAGCAAGCTCCTCACAGACCAGGACCCACCAACTCAAAGAGACACCAGACCCTGCCAGAACAATAGATACAAAGCCTGCAGCCGTATCTCCACTGGTACAATGGCATGTACCCTCCACAACACAACTTTCGAGACCCATGGGTCATACATATGCCCATCACAACATGTGGTGTACCTCAGTCAGTACAGTAAATCCCCCAATGACAACTATGTGGGTGAAATCAGACAATCACTACTCTCTTGAATGAACTCACACAGAAAAACCATAAAAGACAAAAACACAATATCACTTGTGGGCATTTTCACAAAATGGTCATTCCATAGCTGACATCTCAGTCCTTGTCCTGAAGGAAACCTGCACAACACCTTCAAAAGACAAGCCTGGGAGCTTACATTCATAACTTTGCTTGACACTAAAAATCATGGTCTTAATAAAGACACTGGATTTATGGCTTATTACAACTATCTGTAACCCACTAACCCCCCTTTTTTTGTCTTATGATTGCAGGAGTGTTAATGGGTCATTTCACCTTGAATGGTCCCTGGAAATATGTGTTCACTATTTATGCTAAACAATTTGTTCCACCTTGTATTTAGCTATGACAGTCTGAGTATCTTCCCCAGATCTGAAGAAGAGCTCTGTGTAGCTCAAAAGCTTCTCTCTTTCACCAACTAAAGTTGATCCAATAAAAGATATCTCACCACCCCATCATGTTTCTCTAACATCTTGGACCAACATGACTACAGCAACACTGCAAATATAAAGTAAATAGTGTCAGTTCAAGACTCCCCTTCTTTGCTAACAATCCTATTTGTTATTTTAACCTTCACAATATACTGAGATCAATATCTGAGATGCCTGCAGTTATTTAGCATGTTAAAAGGTGCTAACAATTAACTAGTTAAATGGAAAATACCCAGGTAATACACCTAACAGACTATTTAAATCATGTAAAGGCCATTAAGCACATTTCCTCAAAGGAGCTTGTATTGCTATGGAGTTATACTATCATGCAATATGACCTTAAAAAAAGTACACTATAATGGAAAAATGTACACTGGACGTGCTAATTCGCCAGTGGCAACAAGGGAATACAAATTCAGGTCCCAGGCTTGCAGGATTTGTGGTGTATACATTTAAACAGCAGCAATATTAGAAGATGGTGTCACACAATACAATAAGCTTTCACCATTTTAACATGTCCTTCTGGAAGACCGTGTTCTAGCATCTAGGAAATCTTGAGATAACTCATTTGAAACTACAAACTGATCTCTACTCTGTCAACAACTGTGGAAATGCATCTGACAAAGTGGGTTCTGCCCACGAAAGCTTATGCTCAAATACATTCGTTAGTCTTTAAGGTGCCACAGGACTCTCACTGTTTTGTGGAAATATGTACATTGAAATTCAAGATTGGGATGTAGGGATATGACCTGTTCTGAGTGATCAGATGAGGCACGTCCTTGAGCTTAATGAAATTAGCTACATGCCCTCACAAACAGCCAGAAAGTTTATATGTGTTTTTGCTGCTTATAGGGCTAAGATCAATGGAACTTTTGTCAATCTTGAGTCTGATCAGAATTCTTCAAAAACTCTCATTAATGGCTCAGTGCTTCTCTTGTGTTCAAGAAAACTGGTAGTTAACATGCTACTTCAAAGCTATTCGAACACTCCATTCTGTGTGATCTTATAAGGCTACTTAGAAACAATTCTGATTTTTAGCAGGTGATCACTTAGCTAATGAACCTCTTTTCATTACATAGAGATAGTACAATCTGGTTGAACAAAAATGAGACAACAGCATGGCCAATTATTGTGATATTTGTTGTATTTTTAAAGCCCCAGCTCCTGGAGTCATGTAAGTATGTGAGAAGCCCAGCTTTCATTTAAAAAGACTACACTTCTAGTGTACACTTTCTTTCATGACTGCAGAAAAAAACATGAACCCAAAGGCTCAGTGAACAGAAAGCAAATAAAAATAACCCCAATATGTTTAATTTTTAAAAATTTAATGATTTAAGCCAATCTCAGGATTTTGGGAAGCCTGAGTCATGATTTTTGAATATTCATGGTTGGCAATACTGAACAAAGAATAAGTTCCTGCATTTTAATTTTGGTTCTTCTACTGACTTGCTGAGTGGTGTTGGGTAAATAAGGCTCTTAGCCTAAACGGAACCCACTTAGTAAATGTCTACACTATGAGCTAGGGGTGTGATTCCCCTGCTTGTGTACACATACATGTGCAAGCTCTCATTAAGGTAGGGCAAGTATAAATAGTTTTTAGTAAATATAATACCTTTAGTTTTTTTAAAAAGAAAAAACCAATTCCGTTAAATGGAGCTCTCACCCCCTCCCCTTAATCATCATCTGGGTTTGAATCCTAGACCTTCAACAAAGCAGCAGAGATCTCTAACACTTGAGCTAGAGGATAAATTATGTTAGATGGCAGCCAATGTGAACTGTTTGGTCAAGCCGCTAGGAAAGGATGCATAATACACTGAAGCTGTAAGTTCCATATGCATGTATAGTCCCATTTTACAGGCAGGATAACCATAGATTTGGCAGGTTCTCAGAGACCATGCAGCTAACTAACTGAGACTTAGGTCAGCCATAGAAAAGAACTAAGTCTTATTCCCCTTTCAGTGGGGTAAGAAGCCTTGCTTAATGGTAAAGGTGTGAAGGGTGAAGAATTAACACCAATCAGTAAAAGAAATGGAACTTGAACACATGGTATCCAGGTTCCCAGCCTGGTGCATTTTCCTGTAGGACAATGGATATTTTGATGCACTGCTGTTCTTGCACAGTTTTGTCTGTGGACCATTTGTGATGCATGATGGAATGAGACATCAGAATAATGCATATGTGATGCTAACAGAATATTCAGGGCTTTTGGCAGCAAGTCAGGAATAAGCTGTAGTGAATAAAACACAGATGGAAAATGGAGTTTTCATGAACTCATAAATTGTCAAAATCTGAACAAATTTCCATGGGGAGGCAAAAAAGCACCTTCCTTTGCTAAATGTCATTTCATGCTGCAAACCATGGATACACTTGAGATCGTTAAAAACTTGTCAGAATAATTTTATGGAAAATGCTAGGGAACCTAAACATACTTGTTGCTGGTTTCCACCCTGTAATAAAAATGTTAATAAAATAGCAAAGACATGCTGAGATTTAAAATATAGGTTTTCCATAAAAAATAATAAACTTCTCCTGTTAAGTGTTTGCCAGATCCTACAGGGATGGGACTTTTAGCTTTTAGCTTTTAGCTTTATTCTTCTGGATACATTTAGTGAAAATTCTATTCTTCTGGATACATAAGTTGTTTTAGTGGGAGCCCTCAATTTTTAACTGTGTGAAACATTTGATCCTTTTAAACTCTAAACTCTGCTGGAAAATTATAAGCCTCTAAAGTACCATGTCAGCAGAACTTGTTTAAATTTATGGGCTACAAGTATAGCTTTTAACTTATTTATGAGTGAAATTTGGGGTATGTGGTATTGATAAATTCCTCAGGTTTCCCTGGCAAAGTTTATACAGTGTTTCAGATTTCATCTTTTTTCATTAAAAATGGTCCATAGTGGGATTAAAGTTATTGAAAATATTAATTATTTAAAACTATCTGAGATTTCTTCAGTGGTCTGCAATGACCTGGCCTGGAGATCATTCCAGTTTACAATATTACAAATGAATTTACATTTCACAGTTCATTCTGGAATTAATGTATTATTTAATGTTAATACCGTGATAGAATCTAAAAGCCACAACCAGGTTAAGCCTCTTTGTGCCAGGCGTTGTACAAACATCTAAACATGACCATCCCTGTGCCAAAAGAGTTCATATGGAATTCTAGGTAAAGTGTTACTTGATTTGATTTCTATCGGGACAAGTTACTTTATTGTTTTAGTGCAGATGTACATTTAGGGCCTTATCTTTCATTTCTCACAAACCTCAAAATCCCTATTGAAATCACTGAGAATCTACAGTGCACAAGGAACAGAGCATTGTGCACTTAAATTTGAATGACTTTAAGTGTTTAGCACAGCAGTCAGAGATTTTGGGCATGGACATACGTAATTTAAAATTAAACTACTTTTTATTAAAATATCTTTAATAGCCTATTGATTCTGCATTTCTTGCTTTCCATTTGGATAAAAATGATTGTATACTACAATGTGCTTTCATTTAGTCACTCATCCTGATTGTCAGAGATGCTCAGTACCCATAATTCCCATTGGTTGTCAGAGGTGCTGAGCACCTACAAGACACATTGACAATCAGACCGTTATTGTATATTGAAATGGATTAAACTTTCATTTCTAGGAAAGATAAAATAAGCCTGGCAATACTCATCAAGACTAGAGTTTGAAATGGCTGGATATGTCCCACTGGAGTTTTCTGTGATTCTTCAGACTGAAAAACTCCATAATGTTGAAACTATTATACTTTGTTCTACAATCACATCTCACATGACATGAAGGACAATATAATGTGTTACAGAAGCTACTATGCTGCAAACTGTTTTAAAGTGCTAGAATGAATGCAGCAGCAGAGACAGGTAAATTAGAACATTTTTAGACGTGTTAAAGCAGTTTTGTATTGAGAAGCAGACAGAATGTTTAGACAGTATTCAGAAAAAGAAACAATAGTGACAGAAAAAGCTACATACAGTACAAGATGAATCATCATTACAACACAAAACCCTACAGGATCATGCTTACAATTCTAATTGGTGGAAGCTCCATTAACTACCGGGAAATGATTGATTTTCCATCAGAGATGCTTTGTTAATTTCATTGCATTGCATTGCATTGCATTGCATTGCTAGCAATTTTAACACCTTGTGATATTGCTATTATTATCCACTAAATAAAATAGCAATTTTCTCAGAATATTTCTCATTATACAAAGTAACCGCTTGGTTAAAATGTTACTTTTCCTCATATGCCTTGCAGGACAGTTAACTACCTAAACCACTAGTTGGGAAAAAAAGCACACCCTTTTTTATAGCCTATGGGAGAAATCCCAGGCCCACTGAAGTCAATTAACTTCAGTGGAGCCAGGATTTCACTCTGGGACTCAAATCCGGCAAACATTCAGACACATGAGTAATTGCTCTGAACTCAATTAAACTAGTTATGTGCATAACCGTTTGCAGGATGAAGGCCTAAATTTGTGCACAACTTGTACAGTGCTCATAAGGGTATTTTAACCTAGTTTGTTTAGAAAGGTTGTCAGATATCTCAAAACTAATAGTGATGGTTTTAACAATATTTGAAAGGAATGAAAGAAATTGGCTAAGACGAATGCAAACAGAATACACTTAGGGATGCAGATTGTACACTGTTTTAGCAGAAATTGCTTTGGCTTTACATAAATTCCATACTGAGACTACATTTGGAATATTTTATTTTATTGCATTTTTACTATTGCTGCTGAGTATTTATTAACCTCAGATGGGCAGTCCATTATGTAGTATTTATGTAGTAGCATGCATAGCATGGAATGTATGATTATGGACTGGGATTTTATAAATCTAAATCAATGAATAAATATCATGAGGTCCTAGTCACTTTGGTCCCTTACAACTGACTTGATTGGGGCTCCACATGGGAATAAAGAACCAGCTGCAGGTTTAGGATCTTTTGTGGCGGGGGACTACAGAGATAAAAAATGTGCAACAGGAAGGAGCAAAAGTAATGAATGATCATGAGTACAGTGCCTTCTCTAGCCCTTGGAATTTGTCCCTCCAGGTTAGACTGTGCCACACTGGCTTTTATTCAGGGGATTAAACAGAGTCTCCTCCCTCTGGTGCTGTTAGTTCAACACTCTCCACAAATACTAAATTCACATTAAAATATACAAATAACATGTAGAATTATTTAGAGGTCTAACTATTTGGTGAGATTGGCAAGTTTTGGCCTTTACATGTTAGAATAAAATGAAATATGGTGAAAAAGGGTTGAATAATTTTCTTAAGTTATATTCTATACTGCAAAGAAAGAAATGGATAGATGACAGAGCTACTGTGAAGTACAATTTGAATTATACCTTGAAATCTTGCTTCCCAGCTTCAAAGGATTCAGAAAAGGCCAATTTAGGAAAACTTTCTCTATACAAGAACAGCTGAAATACAGCGTAACCTTTCTACAGGGTTGGAGTTGGTAGCAACAATGGCCGGATTCTATATGTAGGGGTTTCTTTTCAACAATACAACACTAAACTGGCTCGAGCCCTCACCCAGTAACCTAAATGCCCAATACTGACCTGTCTGGTCACAAATGTCCACTGGTCAGGAGTCACAGTGACCAGAGGACCCTCCATCTTCTTAAATATCCGTGAATTATCTTTTTCTAATTGTCCAGTTTGGCAAGCACACCTAGCTGCTCTCCACTGATGTGTGCACCTGCCCCACTGACCATGCTGGCTACATGCTCCAGCCTGGAATAGATAGGAAACAGTGGATCTCCTGGGATAGTGGAGAGAAGAGGCTGTGCAGGCACAACTAAGGACCAGCTTCAGAAATGTGGACATTTACGAGCAGACTGCATGAGGGATGCTGGAGAAGGGATATAACAGGAAGCAGCAGCCACACTGCATGAAAGCGAAGGAACTATGTCAGGTATACCAGAAGGCCAGGGAGGTGAACAGTTAATCCAGTGCCAAGCCTCAGACCTGCCACTTGTACAAAGAGCTGCATGCTGTATTTGGTAGAGACCCCACCACCACTCTGCAGACCACAGTGGATATCTACCAGGAGCCTGAGACACAGATCCTTGATGTGAACAGTGAGGACAAAGAGGAGGGGAGAGGAGGAAGAGGATGAGAATAAGGGACATCCTTGACAAAATGGAGGATTGGGCCGAAAGAAATCTGATGAGGTTCAACAAGGATAAGTGCAGAGTCCTGTATTTAGGATGGAATAATCCCATGCACTGCTACGGATTGGGGCTAAGCAGAAGTTCTGCAGAAAAAGACCTGGGGGTTACAGTGGACAAGAAGCTGGATATGAGTCAATAGTGTGCCCTTATTGCCAAGAAGGCTAACGGCATATTGGGCTGCAGTAGTAAGAGCATTGTCAGCAGGTTGAGGGAAGTGATTATTCCCCTCTATTCGGCACTCATGAGACCTCATCTGGAGTATTGTGTCCAGTTTTGTGCTCCCCACTGCAGAAAGGATATGGACAAATTGGAGAGAGTCCAGCGGAGGGCAACAAAAATGATTAGAGGGCTGGAGCACATGACTTATGAGGATAGGCTGAGGGAACTGGGCTTAATAAGTGTGGAGAAGAGACAAATGAGGGATGATTTGCTAGCAGCCTTCAACTACCTGAAAGGAGGGTTCCAAAAAGGATGGAGTTAGGTTCTTCTCAGTGATGGCAGATGACAGAATAAGGAAAATGGTCTCAAGTTGCAGTGGGGGACATCTAGGTTGGATATTAGGAAAAACCTTTTCACTGGGAGGGTGGTGAAGCACTGGAATGGGTTACCAAGGGATGTGGCAGAATCTCCATCCTTAGAGGTTTTTAAGGTCCGGCTTGACAAAGCCCTGGCTGGGATGATTCAGTTGGGGTTGGTCCTGCTTTGAGCCGGGGGTTGGACAAGATGACCTCCTGGGGTCCCTTCCAACCCTAGTCTTCTATGATTCTATGACATGTGAATGTGGGGTCCAGCTATACTGTGAACCAGGACCTGTTTGAGACTCCACTCTAGTCAGTCAGTCCCGGTAGGTGAGCATGAGCAAACCCGATGCAGTGAACGGAACCTTGGATAAGTATGTAAATAAATATATTTCCCATTTCAATAATGTACTAATGGCACCCTCAATTTAGTAGGACACAGCTATCAACTTTTCCTTAATTCATGCCCACTAAAAGAGATGGCAGTACAACAAAGAGAGGTAGAGTTGTTATTTGCATTTCAGTCCCCTGTAGACTTAAGTGGGCGGTGGGCGGGGGGGAGAGGGGAGGGTAGGAAAGAGATGGGGGAAGGTATCAGGGCACGTGGAGCAGTTTGTTTCTATATGCAGGGATGTCCCTTGAATCCTCCTGTGAAATCTCAATGAAACTTTCATGGAGGTATTCCGTAATCCTCTCCCAAAGGTTTCTAGGGATGGTAGCCTTATTTCTTTTTCTTCTTCCATGGTAGGATATTTTCCCACACCAGTCGGTGATGACATTGGCAGGCACCTTTGTAGGAAACAGGCTAGTGGCACATAGGCCCAGTGGCTATGGGACACCAGCAGCAGCTGTGCTCTCTGTGTCTTTGTCACCCTCAGGCGTGAGATACCAGCTAAAATCACCACTGCTGGTGGAAAATGGTGCCAGTGTTCAGTGCCATTGCAATGTACCCATTGTTTTGTGCAACCGAGCAATTCCCTCCTCATTTCCCTTGCTCATTGTTGTGAGTGGTGCCGTGCGCAACCACTCTGAAGCAGAAGTGTCGATAAGCAGGCCTTATTTAAAACTTCAGGGGAACAAGGGAAGGGTGTTCTGTTCCTTAACTTTCCCTTTCCATTGTGACTACACTGACAATGGTAACTCTATGTGTTTTATCTGTAGCTGCTGCTGTTGCAGCTTTGAGGGGTTCCCCTGCACACCCATGGAATGCCTGCCCCAATAAGGAGGAGCAAAAAGAGGACTTGGGATGTTATGTTCAGTGAGATTCTGTAAGTCAGTGCTGCATCAGACCGTGAGAAGGCCTGGAGGAGGAATACTGCAAACTGTATGGAGAAGGAAATAGCAAATAGGATAAAAGTCCAGGAATCCCAGTAGGAAAATGAGAGGAAGATACGTCAGAACATAAAGGGGCTTTTCCAGCAACAAACACAGATGCTGCAGACTCTTCTAGACCTACTGTAATGGAATGCCAAACTGTATTATATCGTTTAGCCACTAGGTGGCACTGTGCATAAAATACCAGCTATACCAGGCAGAGCATTAAAGGGTCTTATGATATACTCATCTGGTGTGTACAAGCAATCTCTGTAGCCAATCCATATCTGGTACACAGAAATACGTGACACCTTCAGGTTCAACAATCATGGGCTCGTCTCCCTTTGCAATCTATGGAGAACTCCATTTTTAGCACTTCCCTACCCCACCTTTTCCACATGGCACCAGGGGCTGCACCCCTACCACTCACACTAGGAGACATCAAGGACAAACCACAGCTTCACCGACACTGACCTGTGAGAGCCCTGGTTGCTGTACGTGTAGCCAAAATGGAGATGAATGTTCTTTCTCCTTGTTAAATTCTGTTCAGTTAAATTATTAAGTTTTTAATGGACTTGCTTTTAAATTGCATAGATCGATCTTTTTTGCACTGGTTTTGTTACTCAATAAAATTATATTTTTTGGAACATAATTCATCTTTATTAGTTAGCAATACTGAAAGCACCCACTTACTTATTATTGTACAGTGTAATGTCACTCATAGGATCAGTGACAAATACAATGTAATAATAATACATGTACAGCAAACAACACCAAATTAACAGGTGCATTGACATTTTATATTCACAGATGTACACGAAGCATCACACAGTTCCTAGCAGGACCCCAAATTGCAGGGGCAAGGAGAGCACAGTGCACCACCATGCATTACTGTGACTCACAGTTAAAATGCTCTTTCAAAGACTTCCTGTGCCACATAGCTCTACCTTGAGCACGTATCTATTTTTCTTGTAGAGCTCTAATCTTGTGAGTAAACAATGCTGTTGTCCCTTCAGTCTAGCAAAAGTATATCCAACTGTCATTCTGCACCTGCTGAGCTGATAGCTGAATCTTTCCTGGGGACTGTCAAGGTGGCAGGTGTATGGCTTCATGAGCCAAGGGAGTAAGGGGAAGGCTGGGTTCCCCAGGATCACTATTGGCATTTCAATATCACCAATGGTAATCTACCAGTTGGGAAAGAAAGTTCCTCCTTGCAGCTTTCTGAACAGTCCTGGGTTCTTAAAGATGTGAGCATCATGAACCTGGCCAGCCAACACTGATATTTGTGAAATGTCCATGGTGATCCACCAGCACTTGCATAACCATAGAAAAGTAGATCTTTCCGTTGATGTGCTCTGGGGCAAGGTAGGCTTGTGCCAAAATAGGGGTGTGTGTGCTGTCTGTCTCTCCTTCGCAGTTCAGGATCCCATTACTGCATATCCATCCACTGTGTCCTGCACATTGCTGAGAGACAGTCTTGTGTAGCAGACCATTAATGGCTCCTGCAGTAGATTTTCCAACTCCAAAATGATTTCTCAGTGAGCAATAGCAATTCAGCATTGCAAGTCTCCACAGTATGAACATCACTCACTTCTCCAGTGTCAGTGCAGCTCTCATTCTGGTGTCCCTGAGCTGGAGGACTGGGGCAAGCTCAGCCCACAGATGCAGCAATGTGGCCTTTTGCATCCAAAAGTTCTACAGCCACTGCTTGTCATCCCAAACCTGCATTACAATGTGATCCCACCAGTCACTGCTCATTTCTCTGGCCCAGAAGTAGCGCTCCACTGTCCGCAGCTGCTCCCTGAATGCCACCAACAACCTTGAATTGGTTTTCACTATGTCCCACAGCAATCTGTCCTCCACAAAATCATCATGTTCCTTGCTGATGCAGTGGTTCTTATGGCCCTGTAAAGATCATGAATTCTGTGCTTGCAATGGTCATGACATTAGTGCAGAGCTGCGCAGGTTCCATGCTTCTGTCAGAGATGGCAGATAGCAAGGAGGGCTGCACAGTTTCACAGAATTTTTTTAAAAAGATGTGACAATTATGGGATATGGATGACATTATGGGATGGAGAAAGTTGTATGCTGGGAAGTTGACCTCTTCCTCCCAGTCACCCCTGTGCGACTCATTTTTGCCCCACCAGGCATTGCCAAAACTTCCCAAAAGACAATGCACTGGACGGTGGTGAGCTGAAATACCTACCCATGGTGCATTGCACTGTGTATCGACACAAGCACTCCTGGTGAGTACATGAGTGCCGACACAAGGCCAAGTATGCTCATGCGTAAGTGAAATACTAACTGCAGTGGCTTTATGCCAACGTAACTTGCATGGGCCAAAGTTTGTGGCATAGGCATGGCCTCAGAGAGAAGCTGTTGTGTCATAGATGCACTGGACCATGGTCATTAGGACTATGTGAACTGGACTTCAGAGGATGTGATCTGTAAAATCATGGATCTTTCTTTTGAACTGTGCATGGAAAATGTATTAAATGTTATTATTTATTTATAAAATCATAGAATCATAGAGTTGGACGGGACCTCAGGAGGTCATCTAGTCCAACCCCCTGCTCAAAGCAGGACTAACCTCAGTTAAATAATCCCAGTGAGGGTGTTGTCAAGCCGCAGCTTAAAAACCTCTAAAGATCGAGATTCCACCACTTCCCTAGGTAACCCATTCCAGTGCTTCACCACCCTCCTAGTGAAAAACTTTTTCCTAATGTCCAACCTAGACCCCCCCCTGCAACTTGAGACAGTTGCTCCTTGTTCTGTCGTCTGCCACCACTGAGAACAGCCTAGCTCCATCCTACCTGGAACCCCCTTTCAGGTAGTTAAAGGCTGCTATCAAATCCCCCCTCATTCTTCTCTTTTGCAGGCTAAACAAGCCTAGTTCCCTCAGCCTCTCCTCATAAATCTCGTGCTCCAGCCCCCTAATCATTTTTGTTGCCCTCCGCTGGACTCTCTCCAACTTCTCCACATCCTTTTTGTAGTGGGGGGCCCAAAATGTCTGTGCTAAACCCATGCAAATTTAACTCAAGGACTGTTGTTGGTAAATAATATGAAAAATGCTAAAGATTCTGATAGGAGGTTAAATAAGATTATCAGACCAAAGGATAAATGCTTAATGTTGTATGTTGACCATTAGCTCTGCACAAGAAATTACAAAACTTTGCTTAAGAAAAGTATTGTAAGAAATCTAAAAGGATTGAGTGAGAAAGTGGTGAGTTGACAAACTAATGAGTGGAGCTGTGCAGAAATCAGAATTTCTGTCCCATGTAAAATTCCCATATTTCATTATTTGTTTTAATTCTTAGTCAGGACAAAAGGTTGAAATATAAAAAATTTTTGTAGAATGAAAAGTTCCAAAAAATTTAGATTTAGGAAATGGTGAAACATTTTGTTTTGGCACTTTCAATCAAAATGAAACATTTCAATATTCCCGAATCAAGATATTTCATTTTGATTTGTTGAACTGATCTGAAATATTTTGCTTTCAATCAGTCCAACATTTAACTGCATTTTCCTATGGGGCTGCATTACCTTGTGGGAGCTGTAGTTTGGGCATATCATGCCCCATTATCTCCTGTGAGCTGGGCTCCTGGGATGGACTACATCGCCCATGACGCAACCACAGTCATGTAACTCCCGTGAGGCACCATGCAGCTCAATCAGAGGAGAAACTGCTTTGCATCAAACAGTATGTTTGGGTTAAACCAAAATATTTTGTTTCAGTTTTCCCAAGGAAAATTTCATTTTTCCTGGAATTACATATTTCATCAAAAAATTATGTTGACAGAAAATTTCCAACTAATGATGTAAAATACAATAAAAGCTAGTAGTTGTAAACAAAACATGAATGAATAATGACTCTGTGTGAAGTGTGATTTTTATGGGTCAATGGTCTGAGAAGAGTGTATTATGTGAACTTGCATGAAGTATTAGGTCATAGTCCAGCACACTCATCAATAGTATTCCATAACCATGTATAATCTGTGGACAACCTACCTCAAACACTAAGGCCTGGTCTACACTTAAATTTTCGGTTCACATAGCTACAGCTCTCCGGGGTGTGAAAAATTTGCATTCTTGAGCACTGTAGCTATGCCACACTAATGCCCAATATAGATGCAGCTAGGCTGAAAGAAGAATGTTCCCATTGATCTAACTACCCTTGTTCAGGCAGATGATGGGTTCTACACTGATAGAAAAACCCCTTCCGTCACTGTGGGCTGAGTTATGTCAGCATAGCTACAGCACTGTAATGTACAGTACTCCTAATGGAGACATGACCCAAAAGTTTGTATAAAGTGAAAAGAGTGAAATAAAACGATACTGTGCATGTAACACATCAACATGGATCAATGCTGGTAGAGAAAAAGGATACCTGGGGAAAGGTGAATGCGATGAAACAATAACAGAGCTTCATTTCTGTCTCTTGGTCTGTATGGGGGTTTTCATAAAACAGCATTTGGGGCTAGCCCATCATGTTGTCCATACCTGTACTGGATTTAAATAGAAGTCTTTGGAGGGCCATGGTTTGTATGGCTTTTAAGTAAACTTGTGTTTTGAGGGCCTGTGTTTTTAAGAAAAGAGATCTGCTTTACAACAAAAGCTGAAGTGTTTGTAGAAAATAATTGATATAAATAATGGATATAAAATAATGGAAATAAAAACCTTGGGTTTTAAATATAATAAGACTACAGTAGGCACCTATTTGCAGCAACACCTTATAAGAGCAACTGCCACTTACCAGCAACATTTCCCCTGAGAACACTTTATTTACTGTGAATTGTCGACACTCCCCATAACAGCAACAGCTGCTAAGGAGCAACGTAGCAAAAGGGCACCGATATGTTGCTATTAATGAGAGTCTTCCGTATATAGCTTTATAAAATATTCTGGTTAAAGGCATACTGGTATTGTTGCTTTTTAAAAAAAATAGTTTGTGGGTCTCTCATTTGCCTGAGAACCATAATACTAATTCAAACTTCAACTGACTTCAAAGGGCCTTTGCCACCCCCACTGAGCTGAACTGGGGACTCTTCTGTCTACAATGATCCTGTGAATGTTGGTATGGATATAATCAACCACTCTAGCACTAATGGCCCATCATAGATAAAATTATGTTTTCTAGATTTGTCAATAAAAGCTGATAAAATACTGGATGTTCAGACATAAGCAATAATGGGATCATAGGCTCACATGGTAATGAGAAGTTTGTTTACTGATCTGTTTCTGTTGAATTTTGTGCATCTCTCTTTAAGGCAGCAGACAGACTACTGATCAGTTGACAAAGGTTCTGCCAGCAGAACTCCTTCTGTGCTGCTAGTTTCCTGACACTTGCTACAAAGTTAGCAACCAACTTTTAACCTTTTAAAGATAGGCTGCCACTCCACCCCCACATAAATCATGTGACCAAAATGTAATGTATTATAGCTGTCAAAGTAATAAAAATATAACTGGAATAAAAGAAAACCTTTTCCACAATATATCTTAGAAAGTGAAGAGGTTACATTCCTGACAAGGGCATGCAATAATGTAGAGAAAATACAAAATATATTTTACTTACTACTTTGGATATTTCTATTAAGTCTCAAAGCGGTTTCTAGGCTTAAAATAAATGAGATAATACTGTTTTTTCCACTGCTAGGTTTTCCATACTTCTGCATAACACTGATTTTGTTAAGTATTCTGTCAAGGATTATTTTAGTGCAATTTTTTAATTTGTCATGCATTTCCCTACATACAACATTATTAAGATATTAACTTTTTTGTTGTTTTTTAAAAACCTATATGGTTGTCCCAATAGGAAAGCAAATTGAGTTTGAGATAGTGATGGGCTCAAATTGTAAAATTCAGATCTGAATTTCAAACAGCCCAATGTTCCGGTGTGTTCTGAGCTAGTGTTTGGACTGGGTACTCTCCATGTTCATGAAGATAACTAAGTGTCCAAAGAAGTTGGGTAGTAAACTACCCATGTTTAGATAGAGAAACGGTGAGTCACGTTACATGCATCTAACACATCTTTTCAACATGACTACTATGTTTTTGACTTTGATAACCTAGCTCAGTTTAATTTGGTTTGTAGAAGATGCAAAGGCCTTGATCTGTTGTCCATCCATATAGTATGGACTTACATCATGAGGATTCTTATTCAATATCTGAGTCATTCTTGCTCAAATCCTATCAATCCCAGTGCACGTGATTAAGTAGTCTGTCTGACATTTTTGGTAGATTAGTAATGCAAGGTGTTCACTTTTTCATAACTCTCGACAAGTGAAAATTAGGTCAGATATTTTCCCAAGGGAATTACTTGAAAAGGTTTTTGTAATGTAACTTTTTAATTGCAGGTATTTGAACAATTATGACATTTGTGGGTGTTATCTGGATGCTATTTATTCATATTTTAAAAGGTTACAATTTTTCTAAGTCTTAGCGCCTTATCAGGATACTTTGGCCACAGAAAATCTTTATGATCAATTTTAAGTATGTGATTAAGCTATATGGGAGCTTATTTTGAATTTCTTGTTATGACCAACTAATGCTGTGGCAATAATAGTATTTCATGCGGATTTTGCCAGGAAACTCCTTTAGTATCCCACATCTTTATGGGTAATAAACTCAATGTAAAGGGGGATACTTAAGTCACTTCCATATTTAAACATTCTGCAGTTAGGGATTGAGATAGATGGTTTAGTCATGAAATGCCTCATCTCAGTACAAAAGGCTAGTGGTATTTTTTCATAATCTTCCCCGCCATGATGGATATGAATATTACAAGTTTAAAATAGTCTTCTTTATGGATTTAATGATTTTTGGTATTGCATGTTACAGAAACCTCTGATGTAGAGCAATAAAGGACACAAGATACCTGATCAGATGTAGGTCCCACAGGATTACCCCATAAATTTCAGGACATGCACAAAGTGAACAAGCCACGCATGTGCCTTTTTCACTGACCTGAAAACCTTTGCTTCACAAGGAGATATCATCACAGGTGCTATAAGTCTTCATGAGTAGTGAAGATGAGGGCCATATAGATACTTATAGAATGTTTGTAAAGTGATTTGTGAACATTAGATGAAAGGCACTATTCAAATGCTAAGCATTATTGAAGAATTTGAGCCTGCTTGGCTGAATTGTGATAGAAAATCACTATAAAGAAACATCCAGTAATATCTTAACATGTTTCCACAATAGAAAGTGGTGGAACAGAGGTGGGGAGAGTGAATGGTAAACATGCAATAAATCCAATATTAGATTTCTTCAGGATAATATATTCTCTTTGTGAAAAATGTAAAAGCTTTATCTCTCAGCTCATAAAACTACAGCTAAATTGGGGTTATGTTCTTAACTTGCCATTTTTATGTCAGTGAAACTCAATATGTATTTTTCTAATTTAGTTTTGAAAAAAATTAAGCTAAAAGACATTCATACATACTTTGTACATACACAAGATCACCCATAGGTGGTGCTGCTGGGGTAGAAAATTAGATTAACTAACATGCAAATTCAGTTCCAGTTGTTGAGGGAAAGTCACCTACTGGAGATCTTGGCATGTTTTTGGATACGGTGGTTGCTTCATATAGTATTTAAAAAGCAAAAAATCCTAAAAAGAGGCAACATAGTAATTCTTACATTGTGCAATTACATACCTACTCATGCATGCATAGTATTTTGTAGACACAATTTTTAAATTTAGTTTTTGCAGATATGCATACAATGAATTATATGTGAAAATAAATTCCAACTCATAGCATGGTTTTGAAATTATTCTATAGGAGTGTCACATCTGCCAGATTTATCTGAGATTTGCTAAGAATAGAGCTATCAGGACAAAATTACCAAGATGATTACTTCTATGTGAAGTGCATTTAATTTAATTATTTTATTAAGAATTGTTAGCTTTCAATGTTCTTTTTAAATTTAATCCTAGATTTATTGTTTATATCATGGGATTCTTAAACATTCTGGAATCCTTGCAAAATTATTAATGGCCATATAAGCAAGTTTTGTTTTCCTTCCAGGCTCTCTTGATACACTGTATAGTTGTTTTTCAGTTTTGCAGCTCAAACCAAATATATTACACAATGTTTACATAACCAGAAGACATCACATGAGGAACATGGGGCAGGGCATTGAAATTCCAACATGGAAGAGCATTATACAAACTTTAGCTGAAGAATAAATCAAAGTGAGAATTACAGTACAAATGAACCATAAAAACCAAGTATCTTAAACAAGCACTCAGAGATGAGGTTTTATTACTGAGCATTGGGTTTCACTTGCCTGCTTTCATTTTTGTAGAAGTTAAAGCATTTGTGTAATCATTATTTGTTTATACACAAGATGACAATTCTTGTAGTTTGCGAACAATGTATTTTGTCAGTTATAGTAGGAGCATTGGCTACTTATGTATTTAAGCAGATTGAGCTGGATGGAGCAAAATCAAATCAATGAGGCAGTAAAGTCCAATTAAAATCACATTAATCAAATGCCCCCACAATGCCTATCCTCTCCTCTCTAGAACATATCATTACACTTTCAGAACTAACGGATGTCTGCTAGCAATAGATGGTTCTTCTGTGCCCAATTACATATCTTGCACAGCCAATGTTCAGTAATAAACTTAATCACTGAGTACTTATTTTTGGATACTTGATTTTATAGTTTCTTTTGTACTTGAATTTTAAAACACACTTCCTTTTAGGATTTAGAGCACACTCGAAACATGCTGATAAGTTCTCATTTCTTTATTCTGAGCAAATATAAGCCCTGGTTTTACCTTCCAATTACAACAGATTTACCTCAGCTCCAAAGGACTTACTTCTGATTTAAGTAAAAGTGGGATCAGTCCCATAGGGAAGAATGATCTAGTGCAGTGTTTCTCAATTTTATTCCCCCCCCCCAGGAACCCTTGCGCACTCATGCCATACCCTCCGCCAAAAAGTCAAGAAAATCTTCCTCTTTTCGGCGGCGCAGTGTAGGCTTGATTCGGCGGCGCGCTCTCTGAGCCGTTTTCGGCAGTCCCATCAGCTGTTTGGCGGCGCCCGATTTTTTTAAAATTCAGCAGCGCAGTTCTGCATCTTCGCGGAACCCTTGGACTCAGCCCGCGGAACCCTGGGGTTCCACGGAACACCATTTGAGAAACACTGATCTAGTGATTACATGTATAAAAATTAAAATAGCAGCCTGTTTCAACTATGCTATGGAGCCAGGTAACTAGGTAACTCTAGCACAAGCACAGAGAGGAGGAAATGATTGAGTAGGAGTTATTTGTGTTATGATTGTGCATTGAGGTCTCCACTGAGACTGGGGTCCCATTGTGTTAGGTTAGTGGTTTTCAACCTGTGGTCCGTGGATCCATGTGGGTCCACAGACTATGTTTAAGATTTTCAAAGCAGTCCACACCTCCATTCGAAATTTTTTAGGGGTCTGCAAACGAGAAAAGGTTGAAAACCACTGTTTTAGGTGGTGTATAGACACATAGTAACACACAGTCCATGTCCCAAAGAGTTTATAATCTAAACAGACAAAACAGACTAAGGGTGAGACAGAGGAAGTATCCTATTTTAGAGATGGGAAGCTGAGACATTGAGGGATGACTTGTCCAAGATCACACATGTAGGATAAGTATAAAATGAAAGAATTAAAGTTAGCTGAAATTTGGTTAAGGAAATATATATGTGTCGTAAAGAAAGGCCCTGACAAGCAAGTAGAAGGAAGGCCTTGAAAATAATAAGTGATAAGGCCAGAAGGAATAAAGTAGGGAAGATGTCTGATTCAAAGAATAATTAATGAGATAAGGGAAAGTTTCTAAAAAGAAGGCCTCTGACCAGTGGGGTAACTGCTGATGGTTTTAAATCAAACCAAGAGAGTCAGTCTTAAAAGGAGCCAACACAGCTCTTCCCCAACCCACACACCAGTGTTAAAGCTTGGTGCCATGGGAAAGCTGTTGGGAAGCAAGAAGGAAGTGAGGAAATGCAGAGGGAAGAAAGGAGGTTGTAAATCTTCTCTGGATTAAAACTGGAAATAAGGGTGAATTGTCTCAAATGGTTTTGTAGTTGAAGTCAGTAATTGGTAATGACATCACTTGTTTGTTGAAGGGTATAAAAAATAAACTCTTAAAGGATTCATTGGTAGCACCTGTTAGAGCCATCCAATATGGGTATAAGCACCACTAGGTTTTGCCCATTTGTAAGTATCTTGATCAAATGCTTATAAATGTTTTGTTACTGTTTGGATGTTGTAAATTGCTTATTTTTAGGCATGTGTAGAGCAATTGTATAAGTACCATTTGGTCTTTGGATTTAATAAAGGAATTTATGAGAACATAAGAACGGCCATACTTGGTCAGACCAATGGTCCATCTAGCCCAGTATCCTGTCTTCTGACAGTGGCCATTGCCAGGTGTTTCAGAGGGAATGAACAGAACAGGTAATCATCAAGTGATCCATCCCGTCAGCCATTCCCAGGCTCTGGCAAACAGCAATCCCTGCCTATCCTGGCTACTAGCCATTGATGGACCTATCCTCCATGAACTTATCTAGTTATTTTTTGAATCCCATTATAGTCTTGGCCTTCACAACATCCTCTGGCAAGGAGTTCCACAGTTTGACTGTGTTTTGTATGAAGAAATACATCCTTTTGTTCATTTTAAACCTGCTGGCTATTAATTTCATTTGGTGACCCCTATGGTTAAATTAGTGTTTGGTAGTTTCTCATATTAATATAAATAAAATCAAATGTTATTAATAATTCCAGCAACACAAGACTCATGTAGCAACCCTGGGATATGAAGCCTGATGTCCAGCGTCCCAGTCCTATGCTATAATCACAGGACCAGCCTTCCTTTACTTTTCAGAATTATATATGGGTGAAAGCTTTACAACAGGCACTAAAACCCTGACATCCATACAGCTTTGCAACTGCTGAGCAGGGCGGGGTAAGGCAAAAGCCATTCCAAGATTGCTAAAGTCTCCATTGACTCAGAACATAACAAATAAACAAACCTTTTGCAACAAACAAACAAACAAACAAACAAACAAAAAAACCCTCAAAAAAAACCCACAAACAAAAAAAGGAGCACTTGGAAGATATAATGACCAATTAGCTTTACAAGCTGTATGGATGCTAAATAAACATCTGCATAAAGCCAATAATTATTGCTTTACAACCATTAAAAATGGACATTTCTTTAGTATCCTACTACAAATATTCAGTTTTATTTGCAGAAAAAAGGAATTGAATCATTATTTCTGTTCAGTAGTACTAAAGTACCTAATGCATACAACAGTATGTACATATCTGAGTATTCAGTAATAAGTACTGAATATTCAACACTACTGTTCTCCCTCCTGTGAGATAGTTTTCAGGAGTATGGAGACTCCAGTTACTAGAATTAAGGGACTTCAAGATCACATTTGCGTGACTAAATGATGCAATTGCCTTATATAGTTTAATTAATGTAATAAATTTATTGTGAGGATAATAAATTGCATTATATGTTAAACTATACTTTCCATGTTCTCCAGAAAAGAATGCGTCAAAGAAGTCTGCTGAAATAAATGCCCCAAATATATATTAGATGCCTTTTCAGAGGCTTAAAAGCATTAAAATTTTTCATCTGATGTGTTTTGCTATTGTCAAGTAATCAGCAAGGGTCTTGCACTGAAGAAAAAAGAAAGAAAAGAAAAGAAAAAATAGACATTGGGAAATATACTGAGGTGAACAGACATTTTGACTAATTTATGGCCATTTTTCTTCTATAATTAATATACTCTCCAATAATTCCTCATTATCCCAAATACCTACAGTCCTCATTAGAGCTATGCTAAAAATTTCACAGTACATTTTCTCCCCCTGCTAGGTCCTCAACTCCCTTGCTGCTTTCTGTCTGGTGGCTTAAACAGGATAAAACTATAATGCATTAAAACTCTCAGTAGACATCTGTGTTTTCCGCTGTAGTAATACATTTTGTTTCCCTTACAGGGGCTCTGGAGTCCCCACAATTAGCAAGGAAAACCAGAAGGACAGTAGAGATGGGCAATAGAAATTGGAACGAAGTCTTGGCTAGCAAAAAATAAAAAGTAACTTTATGGAGGATGAGAGAATGTTTGGGACAACAGACATATGAAGCTTTGCTTTGCAACATTTCACCAATACAACAGGTAGTGCCTAACTGCTAAATGATGAGGGCTAGAAAGAAAATTCCCTCATCATTCTTCATTATGGGGTTTGGTTCACCTTCCTGTGGCATATCTGACAAATTGTCAGAGACAGGACTTCAGACCGTGTGGATCATTGCTCTGATCCAGTATAGTAATTCCTTTGTATTATTATTCTACAAATGTAAAGCAATTAACAGAACCACTAGATAAAACGTATTGTAAAATATATTTCAGATTTTTTAAATAGTTGTTTAAATACCAGTTGTTTATAAGTGTCTTGGAAATGTACAGCTTAGTGGTTTGACCCTGCAAGCTTTCCACACACAGAGCTCCCACTGACTTCAATCTATTTCCTTGCTGATTTTTCCCTGCACATCACTGTAGATAGCTTACTATTTTAAGGTTTCTCATTATGAGTGCTTGGGTACTGGCACTGATTTTATTTTTTTTTAAAGTAAAGACAACATAGAAGCATTTACTGGGAGGAACACCAAGAACATAAGAATGGCCGCACTGGGTCAGACCAATGGTCCACCTAGCCCTGTCTTCTGAAAGTGGCTGGTGCCAGATACTTCAGAGGGAATGAACGGAGCCATGGAAGACAAGTTCTTCCCTGGTGTTATTATATATCTGTCAAGTCCCTAGTGATTGTGCTAGATGCTATAGACACACATGAAAAAAAAAAAAAGAATTACCCTCTCTAAAGAGTTTACAGTCTAAGTCTTCCCATTGACTTCAGTAAGTCTTGGCTCAGCCCTTAAGTGACTAGTGACATGGCAACAACAGCACCACAATTAAGACAGAATTGTCATGTTGAGTCAAGGAAACATATCGTAAAAGGGCAGTGTTGCCTGACGGGGAAACTTTCCTGGCTGACAGCTCCAAAACACAGCTCAGCCCAGGAGAGGGGAGGGGCCCAGTGAACAAACAAGTCTTCCCTTGGAAAAGTAATCGGGAGAGAGCTCCCAATTTAGTCAGAGACAACCTTTTCAGACCTGATTCTGCTTTCATTGGAATTAATGACACTAGCTTCGATGGGAGCAAAACTGGTGAATTCAACTTTCTGAAGTTGCAGCTAGAGAACACTAATCTCCAGGTGAAGGGTCATGGGGTTTGTTTTTAATTTTAAAGGTCAGTCAGACCCAGGACTAGTGCAAGTCTCTTTCTCCTCACTCTCTCCTTAATGAGTTAGGCTCTGTCTACACTTACCTCTGAGATTCGGAGGCAGTTGAGCGGAGTTACGCAAGCTACGCAAAAAACTTGCGTAACTCCCATCGACTTCTGTGGTTCTCTTCTGCACGCCGTCTTCACTGCACTGCGCCAATGGGAACCGTGTTCCCGCTGACGCAATGCTACTATACTTGTGGAGGTGGTCTTAGTATGTCGATTTCTGGATTGACTGAGAGGGTCTTCATTGACCGCTCAGTCGATCTAGAGAAATCGATCTGACGGTGGCAAATTTGCCACCGTCAGTGTAGACTTAGCCTCAGTATCTGAGGTTTAATCCATCCCTAGGACTTTAGAAACTCACAGAGGTTAGATGGGACAAAGCCCAGACACTAGAAAGAAAAATGAGTGAAACCCATCTCCATAACTTTTCAGTGTTATTTTGAAGTCCTTCAGTATGGCTGCAGGATTCACCTATTTGTGCTGTTGGCTCCTTTCCTAGTATTTTGATATATAGTTGCCTCTTTGCAAGTCCAGAAGAGGAAGCTGTGATGTACCTTCGTTTCCAACATCTCTTCTCCCTATTAAACAGCTTGACAATTCCCTCATATGGCTCCATTTTCCCCCAGCAATATTTGTCCTTGTGCAACAGGCTGACCTGAACAAGGCTGTATGTCACTCAGCAAGCATCTGCAGCCTGTGGACAGATATTTCTGATTGGATCTAGACATACCTAGGAGAAAGAAAGAAAGAAAGAATGCTCAAGACCCTAACTGTGATGATAAAGAAATAATATATTTTAAAATATACTGCATTAGAATATTGATGGGGACTGAAATGCTAACTTTAGATCTTGATACAAACCTCACCATGATTTTGGGGGCATTCAGATTAGACATCTCTATGCCTAATTTTAAACCAAGCCACAGAACCAAGGATGTTCTGCAATTAGGGTGACCATATGTCCCGTTTTGGCGGAGACAGTCCTTTTTTTAAGTCCTGTCCTGGCTGTCCCGACTTCTTTAGCAAAACTGAGCATTTGTCCCATTTGCTCTTGCCAACTGCTCATCAGTTGACAAGATCAAATGGGACATATGCCCAGTTTTGCCAAAAAAGTGTGGTGTGACCCCCTAGCTGGGAGCAGAGGAATGTGCAGAGGAGGGGAGTGCCAAGTGGCAATGCCAACCCTGTGCACACACGGCGGGGTGGGGAGGGCAGGGGTTGGGCAAACGTTGACACCAGCCCTGTGTGAGAGGGGGCAGGGTGAATAGCGAGCAGCAACAGTGCAACAGGGTAACACAGCTTTGCAGAGAGGGGGCTGGGCTCGGGCAAGCAGCTTGGGCCAGCCCCATGCAGCAGGGTGTGGGGGAAGCAGGGCTTGGATAAACGGCTCGGGCCAGCCCCGTTTGGTGTCTTGTTTTTCCTTTGGGAAATATGGTCATCCTAGGTAAGTAGGAAATCCCTTCTTATACCAAGATGTTGTGAAACATTTGATCTTCCATCAGAGCATAGCATCATATTGAGAAATATTGCCCACTGGAAAATATGGAATTCATAAGTGTGGGTTAGATGGCTAGATGGAAAAATCTTCTTAGATCTCTTTTGTAACGCACCTAAAAAGTTCTATCAATCATTCCTCCACTGACTAGGCATTTTATTATATCTTGTTAGAAGAGAAGCAGCTGTACACCAGCCTTAAATAGCATCTTTCCCTGGAGATGAGCACAGTGTGGAAAAAATAACAGAAGAAAGTGCGGAATGGGATGCTTTTGCTCTCCTCTGTGGTCCTTCATATGAGCAGATGGAAGCATGGGTTGTATCACCACTACCAATCCCTCATGACCCTATTGTAGCTTGTGTTGTGGACCAAACCCCAAAGTTGAGAATTGGTGCATTAGACTATTTTGTAATTATGCCTCCTATTTTGGAAGAAACGTCCTTTGTTCTTTAATCAAAATCATGTAGAGTTTGCCCAGATATATGATGACTTTGTGGCATGTAAACATACTAATGAAAAGCCATCTAGCACCTGCAGAAAAATGATGATGTAAAACAATGTATTCTGCTTTTTCATTTATCTTATGCTTTGGGTTAATTTATTTAAATTAGAATCAAACTTAAAAGTGTGGGATGAATTTCCTGTTGGAAATATTTGCAGATATGGGTCCCCCCCACATTTCGCACTATGCCCCCTTTGCCCCTAACCCCTACACTGTGCCCCCTTCATCCCTAATCCCTGCACCCCCTCCTGCGCCCACATGGGGAAACTGACCTGGAGTCACAAAGCACTTGATGTTGCTCCTCACTCCCCCTCTCACAGCCCCCTAGGGGGCGTGGAAGATGAACTGCCAGGGGCTCAGCTCTGATAGGAATTAAGTATGGCAGCCCTGCAATAGTATCCCCATGCATGCTTCCACAGGGAGAACAGACTCCCTGTCCTCCCCATCCCTGGCACATTTCTGGACATCATTTCAAACTGCAGTCATATTTGGGACAAAGGATTTTGTCATCTGTGATTGCATGGACTGCCTCTAACTGAAATGGATGAGATTTGTGAATGGAACACATTTCCCCAACACATACAGAGCTTACTGTTTCCAGGCAGCTCGATAGACGGTAGAAAGGTTACGGAGCAGCATACTCACAGACATAGCTTGTAAGTGTAATTGGGGGAATGGGCCTGCTAATGTGGGGAACTTTCCTGGCTTATACACTACCCTGGTGGAGTTGGCTTGCAAAAGGATCTGAGTCCTTGCTCCCATTCTCTTTACCCAGAGGCCCACCTGACCTCAAGGGCTCCCCTTCCATTCTCCTGTGTGGTGGTGTCCCTGCAACCCCAACAAGGTTGGGCTCAGGATTCCTGGGGGCTCGACCCCCAATCTTGCCGTGGTCCCTTATGGCAGAGGCTGGGTGTCCCCACTCCGGGGTAGTAACTCTGCATTGGACACTTCCCTCATCCACTAATCATTGCATACAATGCAAAGCAATACAATTTATTACACAAACAGCAATCAAAAATCAAATACAAAATAAGAAAAGAGGAGAAAGGTTAAAGGAAAACACCCAACATTGTCCCCTGGCACAGGGACACCACAAACAGCGTCTCTGGGGTGTAAGGGAGGTCCACAGTCTGTGTCACACATCGCAGGCCCCCTGCCTAGGCCCTGGTTGTACTGCAGGGATGCAGAGAGTCAGACACTTACTCTGGCAGTGGCCACACGCCCCCAGGCTTTAGGGGCAGAGCCCTTCTCCCCAGCGTCAGCCCCCCTGTCGGGGTCATGATCCACCCCGGAGTCTGGCCTGCGAGGCCTCTGGGCTGGTGGAGTCTCCCTGTCCTGGGCCCAGCCCCAGGGTCCCCCTCGCTCTCCTCAGCTGCTCACCGCACCTGGCTCCAGACCGCTCCAGCCCCAGCTCCTGCTCTGCTCTGCTCAGCGCAGCTGTTCTTGGCTCTGCTCAGCTTGGCTCTCTGGGATGCCCCTCTGGTTCTGCTGCTGTGGGTTGGGTTGCGTCAGCTCAGCTCAGCTCCCTGGGCCTCTTCTCTGGCCTCCCAGCTGCTGGCTGCTTTGTCCTTAGCTCCACTGCTCTCTGCCCAGGCACAGGCAGGCAGCTGCACCTCACAAGGAGGACAGGACCCCCTCTGCCCTCCTGGCTCCCTCATTGGCCTGCCCACCCTGTCAATCAGGCTGACCTGAGTTTACCTCTCTCCAGTGCCCTGGGGGCTGTGTCTGTTTCAGGGTCTTGCTTCTCAAAAAGACCCACTAAGTTTCAGTAATGGGCTAATAGACCCCTTCCAAAGTTTATTTTAAAGAAACAGGAATGGCCCTAGCAAAAATCTGTGCCTTTCCAGTGCAGATACACTTCAAAGGTGTTCATCAAAGGTCGTCATTTTGAACTCCGTGTGATGTGGGAGTATGGGGGAGGAAAACCAAGGAGGAAGGGGAGAAGAAAAAAGCTGGCTGCAGATCTTGAAACCAGGGTTTCAGCACAGGAGCAGGCATTTGCTTCACAGTTCCTGGAGCAGGAACAGCAGCTAAGAGAGGAGGACAGAGCTCAGTAGAATGAGCTGTTTGAATAGCTCATCTCAGTAATGACTGCAAGAGTAGCAGCTTCTGCTGCATCACCCACTCCACAGCCTGAGTCCTCTGCGTGCTATCCTGTGCTGCAGTCCATAAGCAGCTTGGAAGCCTCTATGTAAGGTTCTGTTGTTACTGGGATTTTGGTGTGTTAATGGCAGCTGGCCTTCCTGGGAATGGGTTAAAGATGTACTTTTCTAATACATGTTTATAAATAAAGTATTTTATTTCATTAAGAAAATGTATTTCTATCACTTCACATCATAAGAAATGTATTCAAAATAATAAACGTGAACAAGCGACCAAGGACAAAAGGAATTAGTATGCAAGGACTATTCCTCAATATAACTATCTATAGCAATTCATACTTCAGTCACTTCCTTCAATCAACCCATACTGTGAATAACCCCCTCTCCCCATTTCATAAGTGGTTATGTAATTCATAAGTACACTGCCTGGCACTAAAATTCCACACCCCTTCCCTCCCCACAATCAATGAGCCTCCATCACACTCTCCTTCCCACAAACACAGTCATAAAGGTCCTATGCCCCCTCTTCCATTGGGCCATGCAAGTCCATAATGTGGGAACACAAAGCATCCCTGACTTCTATTGCCCAAGTGTACCCAGCTCCAGCTGTGGTAGTTGCACTTTCTGGCTGAATGTACTGATTCAGCAGCCCCTCGCTGTCATGGGTCCATTGAAGGGAAAATGGTTCACTCTTGGCTTCACAAAGATCATGAAGCGCATAGCAAGCCAAATGTGGACATCGTTGATGACATTGGCATCCAAATGGGTCTATAAACATCTCCAATGGGCTTTCAATCTGCCAAAAGCACATTCAGCAAGCATTCTAAGAATGTAATTAAACCATCTTTTGCCAGGGCCTCTGAAATGAGGGCACACTGTCAGACGCCAAGGCAAAAGGAGGTATGCAGGGTCCCCCAGAATAATGGTAGGGACAGTAATTCCATTTATGACAATGTCATTTGGTGGAACTAGTGTCCCAGCCTGTCCATGAATATAGACTCCTGATTGGAGGAAAACTTTGGCATCATGAACTTTTCCAGTGCAACCCACTTGGCTTTCATAAATCCCCCTTTGTGGTCCAAGAGAGCCTGCATAACAATGGAGTAGCACCCTTTGCAGTTTATGTGCTTCTTTAGGAGGGCAAACTATGGGAACACGAGTCCTGTCAATGGCTCCAGCGCAGTTTGGAAATCTCATTCTTTCAACACCAGTCATTACCTCCAGAATATCTTTTATGCCCACCCCCTTGGGGTAAACCACATACCTGATTGCATCAGAAACCTCCACCACCACTTTACCTACAGTCAACTTTCCAATACCAAATTGGTTTGCAACAGACCTGTAGCAGTGCAGGGTAGCCAGCTTCCAGACAGTTATTGCAATCCACTTGTGGATCAGTAGGAGTGTCTTTATGCTAGAAGGTCAGGACAAGCTGCTCCCAAAGCTCCATAAATGGAGCTTTCATCATATGAAAGTTCTAGACCCACTGCTGGTCATCCCAGGTCTACATGACAATATGATCCCACCAGTCTGCTTGTGGCCCTGCTCAGAATCGCTGGTTCACATAGGGAGCATCAAAGGCTGTACCAAGTATACTGAGAAGCATCAGCCACTTTGAGTCTTCTGTGCCTGGGTGCTCCTCCTCCTCTGCCTCCATGTTCCCCTGCTCCATCATAAGCTGCGTCAGGTGCATTTGGTGGGTCAGAAAATGCCATCGAAGTATCCATCTGCAACGCACGGAAGCTCAGGCTATTTCCTGACACAGGAGTGAAAGTGCAAGCAAGAGAGGTTCTTCAAAGCGCATCCTCTAATTGCTGGCTCTGGTAGCTGGGAGCACACAGACCAAAATGACGGCTCAGCAGGCTGTGTTGGTGGGCTGCTCCAACTTCCTATAATGTGCAGGGTGGACAGTCAAGATTTCTCACAGTGCATCACAGTCAAAGGGCTAGAGCAGTCACATTTCGGGTGAGCGCTAAAGAGTCTGGAATACGGTTGGTTTGACCCAGGTGTGCGTGCTGCAGTGTGGACTCCATAGCCCCAGGCTCGAGCCTGGGTTAGAAAATTCTTAACATAGGGTTAACAGTCACTGTGGACACTCAAGCTCTGGGTTGTCTAACTGGAGCTGACTTGAATCCCACTAACCCTGGGCTTACATTGCAGTGTAGACATACCCAAACAGGGTCACCTGCTCTTATCTATGATTCTGCATTGGCCATATTACCCTCTGGCTCAGATGCTATGATGATTGCTGCTGCTAAGGACCTACATAGGGACTATTCAGAGGCTACTGTATAGGACAGCAGAGGCTGGCTGTCCTGTTATTTCAGACAGATACCACCTGACAGCCAGGTACTCCTGGACTAACTTCAGCTCTGCCATGCCTTTTTGTGGTCTGGCTGTTCAACATGCAGTTACAAATTGCTGCAAATCTAGTTCATGTCCCGGCACAGATTTCCATGGGTTGTCAGCCGAGTGAATACCATCAAACCTTCCACAAAGGACTGGCTAATTTCAGGAAATTTTGAGATTCCCTTTAGAGTTTACTATGAATTCATTATGGTCTCACTCAGCAGAATATTTGTATGGCTTTCCGGTGTGCAGCAGATACAGAAAGCTGTGTAACCCTGCTGCACACCAGGCCAGCCTATTCAGAGACAAAAAGTCATGCTTTGGTAGCCATGTGAGGCTAAACCGAGCCTGGTCTAGCCACAGATTTTGGAAAAGTCTAACTGTGTTGGTTAGCAGTGCAGTGATTTTACTGTTATAGTTATAACCGGAAAACTCCTAGTGTTGACCAAGTTATACCAGGATTAATATGCCTTACATGGCTATAGTTTCCATATGGGCATAACCGTACCAGTTTAAGCTCATTTATATCAGTAGGGGGGTGTTGTACCACTTTGACTATCCATCATTTTCACTACCACCATGGCAAATCCCAAATTGACGTAGCCTCCTTGCAGATCAAGTGCTACCTGAATCAGTCTCTGGCTGAGTCCTTAAGGCAGTCTGACTGGATATTAAGTTTATGTCCATCACTGGTGATCTTATCACCCACCAAAGCTTTTTGGTGACCATGCGATTGCCAGCTGTGAAGCAGCATTCATTGGTTACACACACTTCATAATTCGTTGGTCTTCCATTTTGCTTGTAGACAAGTTCTGAGTTTTACAGAATCATCTCTAAAGGGTGAGGAAACCTCTCTCAGGCAGGCTTAAAGGGATTTTGCAGCAATTTAGGGTTGAATAGACTCTCTAGAGATTAATAGATAGATGCATCCCCCTGTCAGGTTAATATCATATTTTCCTTATATTGTACTGTGTTCACATTGCAAGGATATGAAGATAGTCTGGTTCTAAACTTTTTTTGTATGCAATGGCATTTCATTTTAGTGCTATGCCCAATATGCTTTGAGAGCCCTGTTTTATTCCCAGTAAATACTATTTTATCTTCTGCAGGAACCACTGATTCTGTTACTGTCTCATAATAAGGTTGTAATTATAAAAGACCATTTGAGTGAGAGATAGCCAAATTCCATGTTTTGTGCCACAGAAAAGAAACACTGCAGGAGACAATTGCTGCTTGATGTGTGTGCCATATATGCATATGGTCTCCAGCTGTACTGTGAGCCTACACTGATTTTCCTTCTCCAGATATAATCCACACTAATTCTTAAATATAATTTTAAGAAGAAGTAGAAATATTTCTAAACAAAACAAAACAATTGGTTTGAAATGGTCATTCACACTCACAGGAATAGTACTGCAGCTACTCTATTTCCACAGAATTTTCTGTAATATAAGTTGTAGATGGCAATTCTCATATAATTGTTTCTGAAAAATGTGTGCTATGCATAGACTCATTGGCCAGCATTTCACTGCAGCTGGATGGCAGATTTCAGTAAGTAATATGTCGTCCTGTTTTGCAAGTCCTCTGAATTTTCAAAAATCATGACAATGGAATCATTTATTTGTCATGGAATTTGGCCAAGATTTTCAAAACTAGGTGCCTAAAGCTAGTATCTCCTAAGTCTAGTTTTTGACACCTAAATAAGCTCCCACCAAAGTTTCTGGGTGCCCAGGACTTAAGTCAGGCTACTTACAGCCATATTTAAGCACCTAAATAAGTGGCCTGACTTTCAAAAGTCCACTAAATATGGACTAAGGAAGCCCTGGCTTTAGACATCCAATGTTATAAATCTTGGCCTTTAACGCTTTCTGTATTTAAGAATCTGGCAGGTGTAAGGATACTATGTGATGTAGTTGTAGCTGTGTCGGTTCAAAGATATTAGAGTGACAAGGTAGGTGAGGTAAGACAAGGTTTTGAGCCACACAGAGCTCTTCTACCTTGAATGGTCCCTTAGAAAATGTGCTAACTACTTATGCTAAACAATCTGTTCCACCTTGCATTTAGCTGTGATGCTCAGAGTATCTTTCCCAGACCTGAAGAAGAGCTCTGTGTGAGCTCAAAAGCTTGTCTCTCACCAAAGGAAGTTGGTCCAATAAAAGATATTCTCTCACCCACCTTATCTCTCTACTGTAAGGATACTGGCAGTTGCTGTGTGTTATTAGGAACCAAAGAATCCTTACATTTTGTTTGCCAATGAGCTTTTTGAGCCTTAAGCAGGCTATGGCCTTCTCAAAGTGAAATATTCCTACCTCCTGACTCAAGAGTTCTGCAGAAAATTGTTTAACTCAGAAAGTTTCACTGTTCACTTTGTCCTGACCCACAACTACTTCAGATTTGGAGACAATCCATACTTTCAAGTCAATGGCACAGCTATGGTCACCCATATAGCCCCACAGTATGCCAACATTTTTATGGATGACCTAGAACATCGCTTCCTCTAAACTCGTACCCAAGCACCTCTTCTTCACCTACGCTACATTGATGACATTTTCATCATCTGGACCCACATAAAAGAGTCCCTTGAAGAATTCCACTGGGATTTCAATAATTTCCACCCCACCATCAACCTCAGCCTGGACCAGTCCACACAAGAAATCCACTTCCTGGACACTACAATACAAATAAGGGATGGTCACATTAATACCACCCTATACCAAAAACCAACTGACCGCAGTACATATCTCCATGCCTCCAACTTCCACCCTGGACACATTACACGATCCATTGTCTACAGCCAAGCCCTCAGATACAACTGGATTTGCTCCGATCCCTCAGACAGAGACAAACACCTACAGGACCGCCATAAAACATTCTTAAAACTACAGTATCCACCTGGGGAAGTGAAGAAACAAATTGACAGAGTCAGACAGGTACCCAGAAGTCACCTACTACAAGACAGATCCAACAAAGAAAACAACAGAACACCACTGGCCATCACCTACAGCCCCCAGCTAAAACCTCTCCAACACATCATCAAGAATCTACAACCTATCCTAGAAGATGATCCCCCACTCACTGTGGGAGGCAGGCCTATCCTTGCTTACAGACAGTCCCTCAACCTGAAGCAAATACTCACCAGCAACCGTACACCATACAACAAGAACACTAATCCAAGAACCTAACCCTGCAACAAACCCCGTTGCCAACTCTGCCCGCACATCGACTCTAGTGACACCATCACAGGTCCTAACTGCATCAGCCACACCATCAGGAGCTCTTTCACCTGCACATCTACTAATGTAATATATGCCATCATGTGCCAGCAATGCCCCTCTGCTATGTACATTGGCCAAACCAAACTGTCACTATGCAAAAGAATAAATGGACACAAATCAGACATAAAAAATGGTAACGTCCATAAGCCAGTTGGAGAGCACTTCAATCTCCCAGACACACTGTAGCTGACTTGAAAGTTGCCATACTTCAACAAAAAAACTTCAAAAACAGACTTCAACGAGAAACTGCAGAGCTGGAACTCATATGCAAACTTGACACAATCAGACTGGGTCTGAATAGGGACTTGGAATGGTTATCTCATTACAAGAACTAATTGTCACTGTTCACACATTCTCACCTTCTAATCAAGGGTTGTGAATAGGCCTTATCTACCCTAACTGAATTGACTTTGTTAGCACTTGCCCTCCCCATTGTTATGTTTCTTACCCTGGGATGTATATATATACCTCCTATCTGTGATTTCCATTTCATGCATCTGATGAAGTGGGCTGCAGCCCACAAAAGCTTATGCCCACAGAAATTTGTTAGTCTTTAAGGTGCTACAGGACTCTTGTTGTTTTTGCTGTATACAGACTAACACAGCTACCCCTCTGGAACTGTTCATAGTAACAGATGCACTTCACACCATTTGGTACTTTTTCTGTCAATAACACATAAAACCCATGGAAATAGGCCAAATATTTTCTTAGCAACCAAGTCTCTTGCCTGTTGTACGTGATTAATTGCAACAGTCTGTTAAAGGCTTAAAATAAACCTGCCTTCTCTATTTGGAATTCCATACAGTGAAAGAGGTTTAATCAGTAATGAATTCAGTGCTGTGTCAAAAGAATTGTTTCCTTATTTCTGTGGGGCCAAAGACTCATTGGATGTCATGGAAGATGGGAAGATGGCAGTGGAACAAGTCCTTTGGTCCAAGTCCAGGTAAAGTAAAAGGGTTCTCATCAATATTTGATTTGCTGATATTAACATTTGTCTTTCCTATATTTCTAAGCAAGATTACAATGTACATTGATTAGTTCCTTGTTCGTGCACACTTATGATGATGACGTGCACAGTATTGCTGCAGACACTATATTTCTCCACTGTTTAGTAAATTACATCGTAAGTGATGCCTTTGGGAAGAAATTTTCAGTACCAATACGGCGAATACTTTGGAAAAAATATGTAATATCTTGGGACATTCCTTGTCAAGCTCTAAGAATTAGGGCATCACATTTTAGAAACTGAAGTTACTTAACAGATTCCCTTAAAATTATGTCATTTTTAGGTTCTCAAATGTTTATATATTTTATAAAATATATAAAATGTCACAATCTCTATCATACTTTCTTTTTAATACTGCTTACTCAATGTCTCACCATCTGCATACTGGAGGTCCTAAAGATAGACAGAAAGCTCAGAACAGTATTACACTGTGGATATGCAATGTGACAAGAAATACTGTACAGAATTGCTATGAAAAAGAATGAGATCACCAGTAAAAGATGAGGGGACTGAAATCCACATAATGACATACTCCAAGTTATATAGTTGCCTTATGGTAGTTTAAAAGTTTCAAGTGTTTTGAGATCTTTGGATGTACATCTCTACAAAGTATTGACAGTATTTAAATACCACAATTCCCCAGCTATCTTGGAAGTCATTTTTCTTGTGACTAAACACTTTCTGGAACCAAGATGGTAAAAATGAAGAATTTGTTAAATAGGAAAATAAGAAACAAAGGAACAGAAAAAAATCCCCAGACTATTAAGCCTTATCTACTGGCTCCCAATGACCTTAAGCAGCTTTTCATTCTGGTCTTTCATAGTTTATCTATATTGTCAGCTTTACTGATCTCACATATGAAGAATAATTTCTCCTGTAAATCTGTTTCCTGCATTTAACAATACGTCTCCAAAATATAATTCCCCTGATTTGTGTCTCTTTTAGGGAAGTACAGTACTTCATAACAATTCCTCTTAAAAGATTACCTGCAAAAATGTAGTCTAAAATGCAAACAACTGTAATACAACACGTTGAATGACCCAAATGACCAGGATAAAAGATTTTAATTAAGATTTTAAGATTAAGATTTTAATTTAATTTTAACATTTTTTAAAACCATGCAATATAGTAAAAAAGCTCAGTCTTACTTTAACTCATGTTATAGTTAAGGATATATATATTGCAAGAGTAAAATATAAACTTGAAAGAATACAGACAATTTTAATAACCTGAGTCCCTATGGTTTGGAATTCATGCTCCACTGTGGTCACGCAGTATCTATGACATCATATTGGAGTGGAGAGTGGTTGGTTCAGATGAAGACTGATGTCATTGGACCGAATAGAATAAAAATAAAATCTGTGACTAGGTACACTTATGTGCTGAATTTTCTTTTATAGTGAAGGGATCTATACAGGGAGGACAAAGCGCCACCAACCCCTTGGTAAGTACTCCACAATTTGGGTAGAGGAGGCTTATTGTTATTTACACAATGGCTGGGATCTACAGAATCCCAACCCTTTGAGGTGTCAAACTGCAAAATGAATCATTCCCTGCTTTACAGCAATCTAATAAAGCTCCTTGTTAAGCCCTCACAACCCTCAGAGCATCCCAGTGCCAGATGGCAAGAGGCTCCCTGGTATGTAACAGTAAATCTCAGCTGGCCTGACCAGCTCGATACACTGCACATACTGGTGTAATGATATTTATTTAAAAGGTGGCTTGTCCTATATCACTGGAAAACTAACACCATACTGGTCATTAATATCAGGGAACAACCCTGTATGGAGAATTATGGATCCTCTCTGACATTATGTTCTCGAGTCTGTAGATGGTTCGTCCTACTAACCAGGCTGGAGCATGCTGACAGCTTGGTGTGAGTAAGAAACTGCATTAGGCAAAGCTATCTCTTGCTAGAATTAAGTTTTAGCCACTAGCAAGTAAGTTGGTTTGGTTTTGTTTGTAACCTTTGCTATCGCTTTCCCTTTCACCTGGAATCACTTACATCACTTACTTATTGTTATTCTTTGGTACTAAAACTTCTTCTGAGTTTTACTACAAACCTCCTCAGTGTTGTGTGTGGTGTGTATACCACAACTGAGCTAACACGCTATTATGTGTCCTGGCTCTTTGGCGGCAGCGAATTTGGTGTTTTACATCTGTGAGTGTCTAGTAAGAGGGGCTGGACCCTGCAGGAGAGACCGTTTTGGTGAGACTTGAGACTGGAAGCACTGTGAGGGTCATCCAGTAAGGAATAACTGGGTTGGAGGAAGCCAGGGTGAGACCAGGGTGGACAGGATGCTGGTGTCAGGACTCTGAGACAAAGCTGCGCAGCACAGAGGCATCCAGGGCTACAGGGCAGCTATTGACAGAAACCCTTATTGGTCTGGGTGAAACCCAAAGCATCATAGTCCCCTATGTGTGCCTTACATTCTGGGGTCAGGCAAAGGACTGGTTGGCCCTTCTGATAAATCAGAGCAGCTGCAGGGCTGCTCTAACTTCTGCTCCATTTCCTATGGCCCCACATGGGCCCTAGAAATCAGAAAATAATCATAGTGAAGTGCACTTCAGCTATGCCCACAATTCACCTACTATGCCAGGGGTTAAGAGCAGAGCCCTTACACTAGCTCTGCATTGATGTGTGAGGCCCATTGCCCAGGGACAACTATGATGCCATTTTCACCCACTTGGGGTCCCTCTGTGCTGTCAGAATGGCATAAAATGGTCTCAGCAGAACTGAAAATCAGATCCAACATCTTGTCTGTTAAATTTTATGTGAGCTCCTCTGCTTGATGCATAAATGCCAAGTGGCAATAAATACTGCAGGAAATAGTGTCACAGATGAGGAATCTGATCTGAATGCTGCTTCCCAACAAGTATGGAAGGACATCTTTCTTGTGGATATGATATACAGTAAAGTAAACTAGTTCTGGAGAGGTGCCAGAGAAAGGATAGCTTTATTGTATGGGTGAAGAAAGAATATTTTTGTGCAATAAACATGGGTGTCTGGAGAGTGGGAAAAAATGAGATTTTAAAAGGAGTCCAACCAATCTGTTTTCAATTAAAACATCTCTGAGCCAAATGCAGTTATGGCTAGGGAAGCCAATCTCTTCTCTTATGCAACACACATGGTGGATCGTGTTCTAATTAATTTCGGTTAGAAGGTGATGAAGTTCCTTGGCTTATTACACTTTTATTTTGACTTTATTTTCCAATTGCACTCAGACATTAAGTATTCTCACAGACGGTAACTGCTTATACAGGAATTTGCTTGTGCAAGATTGCAAGATGCACAATATATTTTGACCAGCAGTGGTCTCAGCACACCAGCAGCCTAACGGTTGTCAATTTTGTTGTCGGCATCATGGCATAGGAGAGTGCACTGATTCTGGGTTATGGCTAGGAAGAGGTTGTGACGCTGGCAGACCACGTGCCAGCTCATGCCAAGGCCCCAGGCTACACTGAATACTGACAAATGCATAGCTGGAAACCAGTCTGGCTCACCTATGTGCTAGTATAATTAAAATAGATATTAGAGTTATAAGAATGTCTTTAGACTTTATGGACTGCTTGTCGGATGCGGCATGTATTAATTCTACTTATAATATCTGTATCCCATGTTATAAGGCAATGTTTAAATGTTTGCTTTGTAACTATAAAAATGTTTGCTGACTAAATCCCACAAGGTCAGGAGAGAAGCATTACCAAGTGTGAAATGCTAGTTTACCACATGACGTGTTATCTCTTCCCCAACAAAAGAAGGTCTACAGCCACCAGACAAGCCATTGTAGACAGAAGACTTTGTTGATCGCTTCCTCCACACCCTTTAAGAGGGTATGTGCCCAAGCCTCATCTCATCACATCTTGAACGCTGGGGGAAGGGAATAAAAATGCTGGTAGAGAAGAATTTATTATTCCTATGCTGCTTGAACTGTGGGGGTGAGGATTTCTAAGCATAAGCAAGGAGTCCCCAGCTGCTTTGCCTGGGTTAGCCTTAAACGGTATACAGAGTCTGTTTACTATAGAAGTTTCCATTACCTTTTGAAACCTAACTCATTTGTATGTGTATGCTTACCTGCTTTAACCTTGTAAATAACTCATTTCTTTTTCTTGGTTAATAAACCTTTAGTTCCTTTGTTACTGGATTGGCTACAAGAGTGGTCTTTGGTTTGAAATTTGAATACAATTGACCTGAGGTAAGTGACTGGTCCTTTGGGACTGGGAGTAACATGAATATTGTTGTGATCTTTGGTGTAAAGTGACCATCTATCATAAAGTCCAGCATGCCTGGGTGACAAGATAGATTGGAATGCCCAAGGGGACTGCCTGTGACTCCATGGTAAGACTGTAATAGTGCTTTAGGATTTCACACTTGTTACTGGGTTGGTGAAGTCTAACTATAGAACATACAACCAATTTGGGGGTTTTGCCCTGCTTCTTGACAGTCTGCCCTGAGGTTGGTGCCCATGGTCATGAGCCACTCCAGACAGTGTGACAAAGGTCATTAGAAACTTTGGTAAAAGCAGTTTCAGTGGAGAGCACGGGGCTGAAGCTGGATTGGAGAGGGTCTAGGATGGAAGTGGAGGAAAGGAACTCCAGAAAGCGATTGTAGACAGTGTATTCAATAAGTTTAGAGATGAAAGGAGGATGGGGAAGTTGTTGGGGAGGCATGTGGGATGAAGGGTGGCTTTTTTTAAAATGGGAAAGACTAAAGCATGCTTGTATTGTGAGGGGTAAGAGTAAGGGAGCGCATAAGAGTAGGTGTGAGGGAGGTCAGAAGATAGCATGGAATGGGGTCATTGGGGCAAGTGGAGAAGTTAGAGGGGAGAATACACAGAAGTTTTTCTGCTCTGTGATTGAGAGAAGGAGGAGAGAATTGTAGGAAGGGGAAGAGAAGATGGGCTGAAGGGAGAGGGAAGGTCATATATTTTGTCAGTTTTCTCTAGGAAAAAATCAGCAAGGGCCTATGCAGAGACAGAAATAGATGCAGGAAGAGGGAAGGGTTTGAGGAGCTCTGTGGATGCTAAAACAGCCCCTTTGATAGCTGTGTGTGTTCTGACAACTCTGCCTTTCATCAATGTATCTGGATTGCATCTTTGTCATTGCATACAGACTCTACAAATAGAGCACAGCTTACACAGTAGTTGCCCTTAGGACACAGTATAAATGCAATGCGGGTAGGAAACATATGAAAACAATGGCAACAAAATCAGCTCATGTCAGTTCAAAAGCAGCAAGTGCTCTTAGCCCACATACAAACAGTGGTCTGTGTCAATGAGATGAAAAAAATGCCAAAGGTACATTAATATGCTGTGAGCAACCCTGAGCCAAAAGAGAGTCCCTAGTTCCAATCATTCACACAAGTACCATATGCACATGAAGAAAAATCCATCCTAATCCCTTTTCAGACACACCCACCCCGTACCTTCTAGGGGTCTCATTTATAAGAGTTGCCTCTTACCTAGTAAGGAAATTACTGGGGTGTTACCTCACAGACTTCCGAGGACCAAATCTTAAATAAAAATCCTTAATAAAGGAAAGAAGAAAAGGGAACAAATTGGTAATGGGTAAATGGTCCAACCTTCACTATTAATATAAATAAGAAATTACTTAGGTTCATGAGTCAATATCCTCATAAATGTAGGAACTCTGAATTTGTTGGGGTAGCGACATGGGGAGATGAACGAAAAGTTATGCCAAACATTGAAAATTGAGAAATGAAACCTTGGACTGGAGTGGTGCTTAACAGACAGCAGGAGCTCAGCAGTAATGACAAGGACCGGAGCAACAGTTTATCAGAGAGAGCTGCGATGCCCATTCAGGTAGTCAGGGTATACAAAGATAGCTTAGTTGCTAAGAAAAATATCTTTGACATTTTTACTTTAAGTCCCCTCATTGCCCCAAGGGAAAGAAAGATGCACCCTGACATCAGGCCTGAGGATGTGGGAAACTCACCTACCAGACCCACATCAAAAGCAACATCAACAGGATGTGAGGGAGTGCTGAGAGGGAAAGAGCACAGAACCTTCTAGATCTCTACTATCAATTGACAGGGAAACAGAACAGCCACTTTATGACATCATCACAGAGGGGGTTCTCTGGCTAAGATGACTTGAGTGTGTTAAACGAAAAATGTTGTTAGTCCAAGCAAGAGGTTAATACACCCTTGCTATGATTAAAGAAATAAAAACAGGGACAGTGAACAGTGGATCCTTTGTAGAAATGATGCCAGGAAAAATGGTAGAAAGAGTTTTGGGTTTTTTTGTTTTGTTTTTTTAAATAAAGTTAGTGTGGTTAATGGAAGATATTTAAGACTAATATACATACGCTGGAATTTTAGAGGTAATGTTAATAAATAAATCAGGATTTGAAAGCAGAAAGGGGATTTCAAGGAGAAGTCAGGTTACTGTAAACAGAGGGAAGTGTTCTTTACATATTGCAAAGGTATGCGGCTGCATACTCTTCTTACAGCACATAGCAACAGAAAGGTTCCAGACAAGTAGCTGTAACCTTCATGTGGGTGAGGAAGCTGACAACCTTATTCAAAGAGAGCATTCATTCGTGCCTTGGTGGCATGCCCACGTGCCACAGAAGACTCACCGCTACTCTCCTATCCCAGCTGGAGGCACTTTTTCTTCAGAGGGGTTAAGTGCTGATGACTGCATGCACGTGGTCTGGGCACTGTTCTGTGGAAGGACACAGAAAATGGATTCAGAGAGCACTGACCTGTCTAGTTCTTGGCCATTCTTAGCAACTGGCCCAATTCCAGGGGCTAGATTCAGGGACAGATTGGACCAGTATTTCAGACAAACATAAGGCCACATCAGCTGTGAGCATATAGATTGGTGTGTGAGTGTAAACCTGCCTCATTAACCTCACATACCATAAAGCCAGGCTGCTGGCTGAAGAGGAAGAAGCTTAAAGCATTCTCCCTAGTGCAGGCAGTTTTAGAGCAACATCAGGCCAAAAGCACTGAAGGTACAATAACTCCAAGGTATCAGGTTGCGTACTTGTACCCTAAGGGCCTTAGCAGGACCTCACTTTGAGTCACAGAGAAAAGCGCAGATCTATTCTCAAATAAACCATATGGATCTTGCCAAAATAAACAAGGCCTCTATCATGAGTGAGAAGGCTGCTGAGAATTGGTTCAGGAGGAGAGATCACCTGCAAGTCAGAACCAATGCAAAAAAAAAAAAAAAAAAAAGAGAGACCCTCTGTATGGAGAAAGATTAGCCCAAGAGAAGGCCACATAGCTCATGACAAAGTGGTCGAATGAAAACAAGATAGTGATCTCATTGCTGAAAGGACACTTCTGGTCTGGGCACTGTGAGTAATTCATGCCCTGCTAGAGATGCCTTTAAGGGTATGACTACACTGCAGTTAGACACCAATGACTGGCTCGTGCCAGCTGACTTGGGATCACAGGACTTGGGCTAAGGGACTGTTTAATTGCAGTGTAGACTTCTGGGCTCGGAATGCAGCCCAGGTGCTGGGACCATCCCACCTCTCAGGTTCTTAGAGCCCAGGCTCCAGCCTGAGCCCAAACATCTACACTGCAATTAAACAGCCCAGTGAGCCTGAGCCCCACAAGCCTCAGTTAGCTGGCATGGGCCAGCCATGGATGTCTAATTGCAGTGTAGATGGACCCTAAGGCCCAGATCCTCAAAAGTATTTTTGGCTCCTATCTCCCATTGAAGTCAATAGGAGTTAGGCACCTAAATATCATTGAGGCTCTGGACATAAATCTGGTTATAGACAAAAGGAGTTTGCTAGTCTCATCCCAATCTGACAATGGCCGGGTGTTTCAGAGGGAATGAATAGAACAAGTATTCACCAAGTGATCCATCCTGTTGGCCATTCTAAGCCTCTGGCAAACAGCAAACCCTGCCCATCCTGGCTAATAGCCATCGATGGACATATCCTCCATGAATTTATCTTTTTTGAACCCTTTTAGAGTCTTGGCTTTCACAACATCCCCTGGCAAGTAGTTCCACAGGTTGACTCTGTGTTCTGTGAAGAAATAGTTCCTTTTGTTCGTTTTAAATCTGCTGCCTATTAATTTCATTTGTTGACCCCTAGTTTTTGTGTTGTGAGTAAATAACACTTCCTTATTTACTTTCTCCATACCAGTCATGATTTTATAGACATCTATCATATCCCCCCTTAGTCATCTCTTTTCCAAGCTGAAAAGCTCCAGTCTTATTAATTTATCTCAAATGAAAGCTTTTCCATACCACTAATAATTTTAGTTGCCCTTTTCGATACCTTTTCCAACGCCAATATATCTTTTTTGAGATGGGGCGACCAGATCTGCACGCCATATGCAAGATGTGGGTGAACTATGGATTTATATAGAGGTAATTCTGTCTTATTATCTACCCCTTTCCTAATGATTCCCAACGTTCTGTTAGCTTTTTTGACTGCCGCTGAACATTGAGTGGATGTTTTCAGAGAACTATCCACAAGGAACCAAGATTTCTTTCTTGAGTGGTAACAGCTAATTTAGACCCCATCATTTTATATGTATCGTTGGGATTATGTTTTCCAATGTGCACCCACAACTCACAGTGAGGTCTGTCAGTGCTAGAAAGGCTCAGCAAGAGTGAAGAAATCAGGCCCTGTATATTATTTTTTCTATGTGTTAAAGGAAGATAATATTTGCCTACTCCTCTGGAGTACCCACCGTTCAGATCTCTTGTTAAGTCAAAATAAGGTTTTCAATTTACTGGTGTTCAAACAGGCCAATCTCAAATTCGCTATTAAGGTTAAGATTTTGTCACTGTTATTTTTAGTGAAAGTCATAGACCGGTCGTGGGAAATATACACACATTCACAGGAGCCCGTGACCTGTCTGTGACTTTTACTAAAAATATGGAGGTTGGGAGCTGACTGCCAGAGCGAAGACTAACAGCTCTGGCCCCCGGCAGCTGCAGGGTCCCCCTGGTGGCTGCTGAGAGCAGCAGCTGCTGGGACTGGCAGGGCTGAAGCAGAAAATGTCACAGAGGACTCTGAAAGTCACAGAATCCATGATTCCTGTGACCTCTGTGACAAAATCTTATCCTCTAGATAATTCATGATCATCTAGAAGTTAAGAAGCACATTATTGCCAACCCCAAGCCTTCAAAAATCATGAGGCAGACCCCACAAAAATCACAAGATTGCTTTTAAAAACATGAGTATTCAAAAATATTTATGGGGGAGAGGGGAGGTGATTTGCCATCTGGGTTTTGAGCTTTTAGATTTTACATTTTCAAGCTTTTATCCACTTCCATGAGAACTAGAAATGTACTTGTTTAAATTAAAGCAGGGAGTTTTATGTAATCCTATAAGACTTTAAGACAAACACCAAATATTGTGAGAGTTGGCAACACTGTCTGTCTCAAATTTGCAACTCCCTGAGTTTTAGTGTCATACAAATGTAAACATTCATACCTTAAAATACTATTGAACCAATTATTTTCAAACTTTGCTTGTTTAACTGAGATTTAAAAATCAAGCCAAGTTAACTTTCTGTATGTGAAAAGTTCCAGAGGGGTAGCTGTGTTAGTCTGTACACAGCAAAAACAACGAGAGTCCTGTAGCACTTTAAAGACTAACAAATTTCTGCAGGCATAAGTTTTCATGGGCTGCAACCCACTTTGTAGTTGTTTTTTCTGTATATGAGATTCTAGAAGAAATACCATTTTGTATCTTAATATATTGCATTAATAAGAATGTAAGCTTTTGGGGGTAGGGATCTAAAAAGAACATTCAGGCCATACACTACTGTGAGAAAAGCCTGTGCTGTACTCATGGAATCAAAGCCTACTGGTAGCCCATGCCCTGCCAAAATTTTAGATCTACTGAGTTGTGAAAACCTCCATCAGCATACCTGAGGAAGCAAGGATGGGGAACGGCATAGCTGATGGTTTACTTTGGTGGGAATCAGTGTTCTTGCACTTCCCCAACTGGGAGCTTCTATTAGGCCTCTTCCCCTTCTAGCTGCGCTTTCCCACAGCCGGGGCTTCCTCTTGGTTGCTTCATCCTTTTCTCCTAGCCCCCAACTAGGCTGTCCCCGTCTCTATCTTCCTTCCCAACCTCTCCCATATTCCCTTTGCCTGCCCTTTCTCATCCTGTCCTAACTATATGTAGTAGGGATTTTTCAAAAGAAAATAATAGAACCTGCCATTTTAATTACAATCAAGCAGTTCTATTGGGTGCAGTAGGGGGCACAGATGTGCTGAACTAACCTTCCTTGCATGGAGTATTGGATCTAGTAAGACAACAATGTTACAGCCAGTAAAAAAGGTGTTTAAAATATAAACCCAGAATATCATGGCTATGTCTATGCAATTGCACATAGGAAAATACATGAGCAATCATGATGAATGTGAAGCAACTGACAGTTAGGTATGAAACTGGACTTTTTTCTTGGGCATTATTTTATCAGCAGACAGTGGCAATAATTGTATGGACAAATTAAGTTAATAAATGGGCATACATCTTTGTGTACTCAATTCTGAAAATCCGGTCCATGTTTCTTACAGCCAGAGTACTGTACATAGCTTCAGCAATATAATAGTCACATCACTGCATGAAAAGAAAGAAATTTTAAAAAATGAAGAACTAATTAGATTAAAGGATCTAAAAAGAGGCTCTACTCACTTTTGAAAATAATCTTGCTCTGCCCATCCTCCTGCCAAAGCTGTTCTTTTAGAAAAGCAAAGTGACGTTAAATGCTCTTAATCTTGGTGTGAAGAAGAACAAGAGGTTGGGATAGTTCAGATCCAAACTGCTGGGTGCTTATTAATATTGCAGGCAGAGCCAGCCCTCTCATAAGATTTCCCTTGGTCCTGTCTAGCACTTGGAAATACAGCAGCATGCAGAAGTGAAAAGAAAAATTTACTGGTTTGAGATCTCAGAGATGGTTGAATTCAGGCTTGGTGTGAGTTTTGGACAAGGGCTCAGGGTAAGGAAGGTTTTTAATGCTTCCTAACCATTTCGCGCATATCTAATTTGGAAGCAAAACCCAGGCAGTGGGGGAAGCACAATTTGGGCCCAGACAGACAGGAGGAGGACTGTGCACAAGCTCCATGGCAGCCCTCTGTCCATGGGGGAATAGTGTGACCAGCAGTGGTGCAACACTTTAAAAAGAGTTGAGGAGAGAGGGAGATAGTGAAGATGCATTACTCCTGTTGGAGAAGATAGGGGAACAGGTCTCCTTATTCCCCCAGTAGTTGTACCCATAGTGTACAGATGGGGGAAGCAGTGAGGGTTGTCCAGTGCGTCTGTGCACTTTATGGCGTCACTAACCCACCAGGTAAGGTGGAAGAACATTCTCCCTTATCTTATAGCTTGGAGATGAGAGCCCAGCTGCACAACACTTCTAGAGGTTGAAGTTGAAGCCTTTTGTCTGAGAGCACAGCCAGTGTTATGGCCTATCCTCTTTTTCCCCAGGGTTTGTCCGTTGGAGCACGGTGACAAGAAAGAATGTCATTGCAACTAAGCCCCAAGAGATCACATACAAGGTAAGTAGGTGTGGGAAGTACCTGCATACAACAAAGAATGCACATTCGCCCAAAGCACTCTAGATTTTTAACACAACATAAAATAAATACATTTAAAATAGCAAGATCTGAATAGTAAACCTCACTTACAGCAAGATCAAATGGTTAAAGTGTTTTCAAGGAAATCAATGGTGCCCTCTAAAGGAAACTAGTGTGCAATACGGGATTCTTGACAGCTATTATTCCTACTGCCAAGATACTGTACAGCCCATAAACTAATACTGAAAAAGAGACTCCATTATGGAAAATTATTCCAGATTGTTCTGTTTAAAACTAGTCTCCTCAAAAAGAATTTGATCTATGAAAATTCATTTAGCTAATCTGTTAGTTTGTAAAATATAGACTACTCTTCATCCAAATTTGAAAAAGAATATCTGAGCTCTGCATAGGCTTTGTTAAATGATTATTGGTTAGGTAATAAAATATGTCTGCCCAAAGCAATATGTCATTTTTGTCATGAAAGATCCTTTGAATACTTAATCATGAAACAAGGAAAACTGCAATATTATTAACCTAAGGGACTACACACATAAGCGAAGGTTGCATTTTTAGGCCCTTATTTTGCATGACATCTTTCACAAGACTGTATCCCAAAGTTAGATGATACATAACTGTACTGCTGTATTGTATACTAAAAGGCATCTTCCCCAGAGGTGCTCTGATGTTATCGATTTCATTAGCCAAATCACAGACACTGGGCCAAATTCCTGAAATCCACCATTGACCACAAAAGTAGGTGCACATTTACCACACCAAGCAGCACTACATGAGCATATATATTCAGGTGAGCAATAGTCCTGCGGACCATGCAATGGACCATATCCTTCTCCTAATCTCAATAGGAAGTGTGGTGCCTATGGCTCAGGCCAATTATTTGGTACAGAGAGCCTAATCGCAAGCCCAATGGGGAGTCTTACCACTGGCTTTGATGGGACTTGGATCATATCTGGATTTTGATATCTAATTTATGTCCCGGTCTTTGGAAATACAGCTCTTTATTTCTGAATGATAGACTAGTTAGAAAGAACGGAAAAAGAACTTCAACTCTTATCAATATTCATAACATTTAAAATACTTTAACTAAAAGCTGTATTTTTAATATTGTTTTAGTAACTCGTGCCCTTCTGATAGTTTCCTGGCTGCCAGTATAGTATCACCAAGATGACATGTTTTATCAGTTAAAGTGGCATAGTGCTCAAAACAAGGTTAGACCATGTGCCAGCGTAACTAGATGTGATTGATCAATCTGAACAAATTCAAAGAGACATGGCTTTTAGAAAACAGTGGTTAGAAATATTAAGGTATTCTTAGGGAGCTATGCCATATCAATTTTAATATGAAATCTCTACTTGCAAAACATTGGGATAAATATGTAAGCTGTATTTTATAACTACAGTACTTATTTTCTGCTAAAGAGTCTCGTTTGCTTTAAGTGCTAATAAATACATACTGTTTTCATGCATGCATGCTTTTTCTTAAGAAGCTTCTCTCCTCTACAGGCAATACTGCAAATTGCAGTGCATTATGGGATCTAAGATTGGTTGAATGAATTCCCCTGGAATGTTTGAGAGCAGATCCAGAATATTTATGTATTCATAAGGAGGCAGTCCAGTAGATGGAACTCTGGACTAGTAATCAGGTGGCCGCACCTGGCTTCTGTTCTGGGTTCTCTCACTATGAGGAAAGTCGCTGCTCCACTCTATGCTTCAGCATTACCATCTGTAAAATGGGGATGGATGACTTGGACTATAAAATGGCTAGAGAGCTGGCTAGATCATTGGGCTCAATGGGTAGTGATCAATGGCTCCATGTCTAGCTGGCAGCCGGTAACAAGTGGAGTGCCCCAGGGGTCGGTCCTGAGGCTGGTTTTGTTCAACATCTTCATTAATGAACTGGAAAATTGGGTAGATTGCACCCTCAGCAAGTTTGCAGATGCTATGCTAGGGGGAGTGGTAGATATCCTGGAAGCTAGGGATAGGATACAGAAGGACCTAAACAAACTGGAGGATTTGGCCAAAAGAAATCTGATGAGGTTCAACAAGGACAAGTGCAGAGTCCTGCACTTAGGACGGAAGAATCCTATGCACAGCTACAGACTGGGGACTCACGGGCTAGGCAGCAGTTCTGCAGAAAAGGACCTGGGGGTTACAGTGGATAAGAAGTTGGATATGAGTCCACAGTGTGCCCTGGTTGCCAAGAAGGCTAACAGCATATTGGGCTGCATTAGTAGGAGTATTGCCAGCAGATTGAGGGAAGTGATTATTCCCCTCTATTCGGCATTGGTGAGGCCGCATTTGGAGTATGGTGTCCAGTTTTGGGCCCCTCACTACAAAAAGGATGTGGACAAGTTGGAGAAAGTCCAGTGGAGGGCAACAAAAATGATTAGGGGGCTGGAGTACAAGACTTATGAGGAGAGGCTGAGGGAACTAGGCTTGTTTAGTCTGCAAAAGAGAAGAATGAGGGGGGATTTGATACCAGCCTTTAACTACCTGAAAGGGGGTTCTAGGAAGGATGGAGCTAGGCTGTTCTCAATGGTAGTAGATGACAGAACAAAGAGCAATGGTCTCAAGTTGCAGTGGGGGACGTCTAGGTTGGATATTAGGAAAAAGTTTTTCACTAGGAGGGTGGTGAAGCACTGGAATGGGTTACCTAGGGAGGTGGTGGAATCTCCATCTTTAGAGGTTTTTAAGCTGTGGCTTGACAAAACCCTGGCTGGGATGATTTAGCTGAGGTTAGTCCTGCTTTTAGCAGGGGTTGGACTAGATGTCCTTCTCAGGTCACTTCCAACTCTAATCTTCTATGATTCTATGAGATTATTTACAAGCACTTTGAGATTAAATGGGCTCTATAGAACCTAAGTATAATTATTTATTTAAAGTTGTGGTGAGCTTTTGGCACAGATTATTTAGATATGTAAAATATGTCCCAGCTCTGGGAGCATTTACAATCATTAAAACAGCAAAATTAGAAGCCACCAAAGTGACAACTGTCAGTCAAATAAAAACTCCTCTTCAAGGGCCTAACCCTGAAGTCCTGGAAATTAGGCCCATCCCTATTCAGCCAATTTAGTCTCAGTCATGCACTTGTTTAAATCATTTGAGAGTTCAGATGCTGGCATTTGTTATATGGTAAGAGGAAGCTCAGACACTTGCCAATCCAGACACAATTGCTGCACACTGAGAACTAACAGTTAATTGATCTCTAATGAATTACAGCAACTGTTATATGTCCTCATGTGAATTATGAAGCTGATTATTAAGCATAGTGACACCAGTTTGTATGAAAATTTGCTGAACATAGAAGAGCACATTACCAATCCCCCCAAAAGCCTTGCAATATAACATGGATGAGATGAAGCACAGCACAACGGACTGGGAGAATGAGGGGGTAGAGAGCTTAATGGTGAGGAAATAAACATAGGAGAGTTTTAGGGATTAAACTAATTTTAAAGAGGAATATGAAGGAGAAGATGACCTAAAGAGAGGACTGGAATCTCCACTCCATTAAGGCCCCTCTCTGCTACTCACGTAGCACAAAATGGCCTTTGTGCAGGGGAACTCTACTGGTAGAAAGCTCTGCAGGCATAAGGGGATGGAGCTGATATGCCAGTGGTCTTTGAGGGGCAGAACATAAGTGTGATAAAGCCGAGTTCCACTGCATCTCTACAGACCTTAGGCCAGTGGTAGAAGTTGGTGCAGGCTCTTTCCTGCTCTAGTGTCCGCTAGGGGCAGGCAGCCACGATTCAGAAAACATCAACCACTTCCCTACAGCTGCTCCTTTCCACTATATCCAAGTACAGCTTGTCTAGAATGGAGAACTGGGACCAGCCTCTTCATATTACAAACAAGGACTAGTGCTCATCAGATAAGTTACCATAATTTTTGCTGCAAAGAATGTGGGCTGAATAGCAGACCAAAAATGGGCAAAAACAGTTTAAAGTTAACCTGTAGCTTGTTCTAAATGTAAATAGCTGAGCTATGTTGGCAGAAAACAATATCTAAAAGTATTTCTTATGCAAACTGGGTTTGCAGTTAATCAAGTGAATTGTAACTTTAAGGGAGTATCCTAGCAACCTTCCAACAGCTAGGGAAAGTCCCAGCTGACAACTACACTGATGTGATTGTTCTCCTTGTACAGACATCAAAACTTTGCAGTTAATCAAGGAGATAATTTGAAACAGGAGACCCAGTTACATTTGATCTAACAAAGGGGAATTTTACAAATGAGTAACATCACCACAGGCACCGCTCATGGTTAGAGCTGTCATCTCAGGACAGGAACAGGTCAACAGCATAAAGCAAAGGTCACATGGTTCTAGCAACAAAACCTCCCATTATAAAAATAGATAGCAGAATTCTACTGTGCAAAACTCAGTGGTTCCACCATTGCCAAATTTCTGTTTTGAAACTTTGCTGCAGAATATGAGAAAGTAATTTTAAAAATGTATTATTTTTAAACACAGGACCACCTAAGCCATATCCTGAAAAACACACGTACCACCAAAGACCTATCTGAAATTATAATAATTTACATTCTGTGTTTCTCAGTATTGTTTTTTGTTTATTTAAACAAAGGCTATTCCTGCCCTACTAACAACTTACGTTGATATAGTGTTTTTTATCCCAAAAATATACCAAAATGCTTTACAAATTTAAAATGAAATGCAGGGCAATCACTTCACCAAACAGTGAAATGCAGCCATCTCTAAAGTGACACACAGTTCCTGCTTAGAAGTGCACGGCAACATTCAACGTTATACATGAGATGAAGCCATGAAGGGAACATGAAAATGAGAACTACTGGTACATAGTATTGTGTTCCATAAAGACCTTCTATGGCTCCTTCAGAGCTTTTTTTCTATGACAGTGGTAGATGTGACAGTCTTCAAACAATGTCACTGGTTGCTTGGTGGTAGCCAAGGCTCCTTTTAGGGTTTCCAGAGACATTTTTGGACAGTTTTAAAAAAAAAATAAAAGGCTTCTCTGTATCCTGAGTGGCTGCTTCATGTCTTTCAACTGGAATCAAATTTGTTTGCTGGTAACACTAAAATTGGAAGGTGTAATATGGAAAGAGGAAGAAATGTAGACACAAAGTGGGCAACGGGAAGAAGGGAAATGTTAAGCTACTGTACCCTAAGGTGAGTATTTTCATCTTAAAACAGACATAAAAATATCTTTTCATGTAATTAAGCACCATGGTTTCCTCAGGGAAAGTTTTGTATCAGAATTGGAATGTCTATGAAAGATTCATGCTCTTAAGAAGTGATCTCCAATATGAAAAGGAGCCATGGATGTCCAACTGAAAAGGCAGGGAAATTCAGTTCAAAAGCATAGAATTACAGACTTAGAATTAGCCAAGGGTTAGCAATAAGTCCTACATGCTTTTTAATGATCATAACAGTTACATCATTGTAGGTCTTAGTCGAAAACCAACATGTGCAGCACAGTAACTTCTAAGAGCATGCAGATACTGAGTCAGTACGCACCTAGACGTTAAGAGATGCACCTATTCACTCTGACAACAGTTCTTGCAATATTTACTAGGGGAACTCCCATCCAGTTACTGAGAACTAAAAACTCTCATAAAACCTGACAAGATGCCAATGCACATACCCGCAATGGAATGTTTTCAGGAGAGAACTGATTCTCTCTATCAGCCAGTTACAATTTCCTGACATTCTGAGCAGCTGTGTAAATGGATGTGCAAACTAATGACCAAATCCTACACCATTAAAGTTAGTGGAGCAGGTTTGAGACTTAAGGTAGTTGATTAGTGAGGAGGAAATCAAGCAGGGTCAAGCTTGGGTCTGTGGGTAATTTACTTTATAAATGAGAAATCAAAAAAATCAGTGACTTCATACTTCAACACCAGATTCCATTTTCAGAAAAGATTCTCCACACAGAGAATTGTTCATATAGGTCCTGGTCCAAAGCCCACTGAAATAATGGCGATCTTCCATGGGTTTTAATGAAAGTTTTGACCTTTAGTTTATTTTCAGGTATATGTTACTTAGCTCTGTGTTTCATTCTGTAAGGCATTTGCTTTACATTTGAAAAGCACACCCATAATGCAGTAAATAAACATGACTGGTAATTTTGCTACAAAGGAAATAAGCATAAAGATTCATGAAAATCACAAGTCAAGATAACTGGTTTGCTAAAGGTGATTGCCATTCAAAACTTTACTCAAACTCTTTAATAAAAATAATTTTGTTAAAAATCAATATTGTTATGATTGGAATTTTTATACAGAAAATGAATCAGAAGTTACAAAAGCAACTGACATTACATAATAAATATAATTTGAATTAATATATATGGGAACAGTACTACAGCATTTCTTTATAAACATTAAAAATGATTATTTCTATGGCATGTTAATTTAACATCTCAATTACGATATTATCTTTGCTTTGTATTAAATGAACACATAGTAATTATTTATTCTTGCACTATACGAAGTGTTAAAAGGTGCCTTTTCATGGTAGGTTTCAGGCATCTGAATTTGGCCCTCTCCTCAGTCTTCTGAGCTTGCCACAAGACACTGGCAGACGTGCTCATCCTCTGTCATGAAGCTTTTGTAAGTGTTTGGTTGGAGACATTCATGAAGAAATGTTGTTCTCTGCAAAATTATGTATGGGAGCTGGAATTGGAGATTATAAATCAACAGCCCTACGTAAGCACTCCTGGGGATGATAGGCCAGCTTCCGGCCTGTGCTACAGCCCTTTGTGTCATTGCAGTATTGCAAAAGGGGTGTGAAGTTATTCTAAGTGGGCAGGTCAGAGTTCCAGTGGCATAAAGAATGCTGGCCTGGTGATGAGACAGCATAGCTGGCCTTCCAACAAACCCTCCTGGCTCACCTTGGGAAGGGGGTGTACCAGGAGCATGTCAAGGGAGAAAGGATGACCAGAGCACACTGTGCTCTTGTGATCCCCAGGCACCGTAACTGTTCCTTGGGGTTCTTACAACTAGCTAAGTTTAGAGTAGCTCTGCAGCCAGACTAGACCCTGGCTGCCAAGAGGATGGAGGGAAGCATAAAGACGGTTTAAAGCCACCTTTTCCTTCCTCTCATCAGCTATGCTGAGTATAGGTCTGGCACAGTTAGGGATCTATTCTAGCCTGATATGTCTGGGACCAAACAACTTCTTGAATGACAAATTCTATTAAGATGACAGACTTATGTTGAAAAAGCTGCTGTTCTGAGATACTTATTTTCTATCTAGGGTCTTCTGTGACACCATCATTATAGTACGAGTGTCTTTTACAGTCTCTTTTCACCTATTTCTTTATGATAGGTGACAGCCTGCAGTTCTCTGCTACTACATGTTCCTTTTCATAACGATGAAATTACATGTGCCTTCCCCTAACACCAAAGAGGCACTCTGAATGCATCACGGAGAAAATATGAATAGCCAAAGGGAGGCACTCCAAATCAAGGATAACATACTACCAGCTGCCTCCAGCTAAGAAATAGTGTGGAATATAGTGCTTTATGTCAGCTGGTAACATGGAAATCCTATGGTTGCTCCTGAATGTAAGCTTTCCCACATAACAGCACATTGCACCATTAGCCAACTCCTGTACTTACACTTCTATGCATTTTACATTAAATAATAAAACTCCTTGTGAACAGTACAGTACTATGCTTTATGCATTACACTACAAAGTCCATTATTAAAATTGAAAAAAAATCTTAAGAAAAAAAAAATAGAAAGTCAAATATATAAACTCACAAGATGCCCCACTGGCAGTTATAGTTTTCAAGAAATTACTTCCTTACAGATATGATTTTTTATTTTAAAACATGGAAACTAGATTAACAGCAGGGGTCTGGCCAGGAAGATAAAGCAAATATACACTGTATAGTACATACAACATGGGGCAAATCACATTGTTTGTAAACCCAACTGGAATGATTTAATTAGGAAGAAGGGAGGGAGAGGCAATGGGATAGCTAACTGAGAACTTCTAAGGGTTTCTCCAGCATCAGTTCTCTAAAAGGCAGTAAACATTATGTTTCTGTCAAAGGGGAATGAGCAACAATTCCAAAGTATAAGCATCTTCTATATTTAAGGCATTCAAGATCTCATTTACAGCACATTTATCCCAATATACCAGAGCACCTTCTCAGATTCTGAAATCAGCCAACTGTAAAAGCTACGGATTTATAGAGTTTCAATAATTTTCTGCCATCTCACACAAATATTTAGTTAGATGATATTTAGCAATGCACACTGTTCTCATCTCATTTTAAAAATGTTTGTATGACGGAGATAGTCAGATTTTGCAATATTTCTGGAAATTATTTTAAAATATACTGATTTATTAACTTCATCCTAACTCTTTATCTAAATTCTCAGTGGTTCATATGTTTTATTTTAGGTGGGGAGTCCAGACTCACTTCTATTAAGAGAAGTATGACTATGGCATAGATTTTCCCAGAACAGTATTTAGGTATGCTATGCAAGGCTGTTATATATATAAAAACAAAACAAAAACGGTGAGGGGCCATGACTCTCAGCCTTCCAAACAGTAGGCTGAATTATCCCTCCTTCCCTTTATTTTTAGTCCAACTGGGAAAAAACAAACAAACCCCAGCAGCTATTTAAAGGCCCACTGCTTTAACTGAACTGAACCTGCTTTGAAGTGTTTGAACAGTGCAGTGGAATAATGGCATCACATAGCCTGGCAAGAGACAAGAGTTTAGAGAGCATCATGGGACCCTTCCACTACCACAGGCAGACACAAGTGAGAAGAGTGGTGCAGGTCATGTTTGGCTCTAGAAAAGCAGGTATAAGTGTTCCTCAATTACTTTCCCTCCCATCCAAATCCATGGAAGAGCATTAGTAGTGGCCCTTTGGAATATCACCAATCTGCTCTGGCAGTTGCACAGATTTGATAATGGCAGATGCACATATGAAGGGTATGAGTAGGGCAGAAGCAGTATCACCTCCTGAATGAAGAAAATGAGCAAATACTCATAGTCAGCTGCATTATATGGGAATTGTCAGGAAATTCCCTCAAGATTATTGGCTGTGGCATGTACAAAATAATCACCACAATTCTTTATTTTCATGGACTATATTTGGAAAGATATATTAAAAAAAATCTAACTGCACAAGGAACCAGACTGGTCTATTTGACTGTGTAGTATATATTTCCTCTATACATATATTTATCTATTGAAATCATCCCTTAAGGCTTTTTAATATCTGAAACTTTCCAAATCTGTATATAATAAATAATGTATTAAAATATTTTGATTGCATTTACACTCAAAAGGTATATAAAAGATGGTCATCGCAGGATTACTTCTTCAATTTCATCTTCAAAAGAATCAACAGCCTTAACTGCTGGCTTGCTTGTTGTGTGCTGTAAACGGTGCCTATTTGGGTTAAAATTTCTTCCTTCACTGAAAAAAGGATCATCTTTTACTTTAATTTTATTGCTTTTATCCAGAGGAAGGGCACTGCCGAAATCAGTGTCTGTTTCCAAAGGATCGGAGTCACTGATTTTAGATGGAAGGATGGTGTTGGCACTAGTTCCAAACAGTTGTTCCATTAAATTAGACCTTTTCTCTTTCTTAGTACTGAAATCTGTATTTTCTTTAGTATTTTCTTCTAAGACGATACTTTTTTGATTAAGCCAACTTGGCCTCCCGGATCCTTTCCCAAAGGAAGGTACGTAACTACCAAAAGTCAAATCACTACCTGAATCTGTCGTTCTAACATTTTGCCGCTTCCGTTCTTCTGCTTTTGTAGTAACATCATGGCTGTCGTATCCTGGAAATCCATTAAACAATTTCTCAGTGGTCTCTAAGAACTGGTAGGTTTTCTCATTTTTCTCCAGGGAGTCAGATTTTGTTGTTGTGTCTGTGAGGTGTGCTTGCGAAGCAAGTTTTATACTAATAGTGTTTTGAGTTTCTCTGTCAATTTCATACATTTTAGCCAGCAGCAGCTCTTTTTTTCGTCGGTCTTCTTCTAGTTTTTCAGTGTTGTGTGTCTCATTTTCAGGTTTGTATACTTCCGTCTCAATCCTTGCTTCTTCTTTATCCCATAAAAAATTATTTTCTTTTTTCCTTCTATTAAATTCTTCTTTTTCCCACTCTGCATGGAATTTTTTAAAAAGTTATTTGACATTTTTCTAATCTTTAAAATACATTTTTAATTTTAAAAAAATCATACACAAAAAATAAAGTTTTTAAAATTCTCACATCTAGCAGTGGTTTGTTTTTTAAAGAAGTCATTTTCATAAACATATTTACGATTAGACAGGCTAAATCTTCCATCCTAACTTAAACAGCACTGTCAATTTTTTACTGTAGTTGTGCATTATTCATCTTTTAAGAGTTTCATATTTTACTGATTTTATCCTTGCCCTGTGTTGGAACAGAGATGAATGTAACATCATTGATTTTAATAACTCTGATTGATAGAGTGCTTTCATCTTGCTTTGTCAACATCACAGACTTCAAGACAACTTTGGAATATACTTTTTTGTGAACTGCTGCTGCAAAGCCAACTGGACAATAAAATACCAAATGAGTAATAATTTGCAAGGATTTATTTTTAAACTTACCTGCAGTAAGGAGTGATTTAAAATTTTACCTCCTCCTCACTTGAACGTCTGCAGGCCACAGCGTGTGTTGAAAACACCTCTGCACAAGCTTTCCGTTCACCATCAAGTGAACATAAATGATTATTTGCACAAACAGCACACACCACTTTGCACAGGTCTAAAAGGCTATGTGAGTTGCAAGGTGGTGAAAAATCAGACCCTTCCACATATGAACTGCATGCATAACAGGTGCAAGAGTTTGTGCCCAAGTGATTGCATGCACAAAGTTGCATGAGCACACAAAAAGGAGATTTTCTAAATTCCAAAAAAGAATTTTCCTGTCTGAATATAAAATTTTAAGGTAGATTCAGATTTGATCAAGAACAACCTGACACGTGTCTAGAATGAAAGGCGGGGGGAGGGAGAGAGGGGGAAAATCAGGAATCCTTTTGGAAGAGTTAGGATGCAGAACTTGATGGTGACAGCACTGACAACAATTTGAGTAACTTATTGTACTTTATACCAAGTTTATGAAAACTAATACATATGGCACAGCATCTCCACTATGAAGGGGAAACAGGCAGCTGAATTTCAGTGAGGATTGTTGGGATGAAATTCTTATTTTTACAGTAAGATGGAAGAGAGAGCTAATATAAGTACAATCTTACCCCAAGACACCTGTAAGCAGATTCTCAGTTAGTGCAAACTGTCCACTGACTTCAGAGTTATGAAATTTACCCCCCAGAAACTGGATATGGATTTTGAATTTGACTTTTTGTTCAACTAAACCAAATGCTCTTGTCAATTCACCATACACTAAAGAAATAGTTGCTGTATAAAATTAAAATCTGACAGGATGCAACTACTGACAGAACTATGCATAGGATTTCTTTGTCAGAATATTTAACAGATTTTAATAGGTCCTGAAAAAATTTGTAAAATTAACAAAAATTAATGTGATATGCAATTATACAAATAGATTTTTCTGTAGCTGCCATAATCATCTCAAATGAATCAGACAACCATTTGTAAAGAGCAGAAACTGCACTCTCAGTTGGATATAAATTAAATGGCTCAATGTACTGACAAAACAGGCAAAATAAGAGAAAGCAAGTTTGTTCTGTAGCAATGTGAGTCTAATGTCCACACTTAAAGGCCAGAAAGTCAAATGTAACATCAATTCAGTAAACTAAAGAAAATGTTTTTCATGGAGCTTTTTCAGCTGTGGTTTTTCCACAGTAGGTATTTGGCTTTGAAGCCTTGTCTTGGGCAGCAACAGCAGGGCACAGGAAGGAGGTTACTTTACATCCCTTAATAATTTTCTGTTTTGACCCTGTTCATGTTAAATCATTTATCCTTTTAAGTAGCTTTCCTCTTCCAGAATGAATTTGTTGTTTTGAAGAAAAGCCTTATAAGCCTCATTTGACTGATATTTTGTTTTGTCTAGATTTTTCAGCTTGGCAGTAGCCACAGTTTCTTACCATCACATAGTTTCTGGGCTTTCTCCTCTAAAGCCTGAAGTTCTTGCTCACGTTTCAGTTTTTCCTCCCTCTCCCTGTTCCTTTCTTGCCTTAGATGCTCTGCTTGTTCTTTCCATTCTTTTTTCTGAGTTTCCTGTTCCTGATATAAATAGATAAAATAAAGTGTGATAGAAAATTTCTGCAACAGCTTTATTTATTTATTGTTAAAACACAAAGTCTGCTGAATCGGAATGATATTAAGGACTTCAATGAAACCACACCAGTTTGCCTCAGTTGGGGATATAGCCCTGAAACTCTTATCAGACCTAATATGGCCTCAAGTACTTGAGACTTTATTGAGTGGGCCAGATCAATAGCCAGGGTCTGAACATGTCCAAACTTGGAGTTTGGAGGAATTAAAATTGGATTCAAATAGCTTAATACATGATTATTTCTACAGAGAAAACAGTCATTTTGGAGAGCTCAATGAAGATGGCTGCTCAGTGACTAGAAACAGTTAAAGAAAACAGAACAATTAAAAACAACTGAGGAAACAATTATGCTAAAATAGCTTTGTCTCAATATTTTCACATTCACTGCTTCTCAAGAAAATTTTGGTACAGAAACAACTGTCTGACTTTTGAGTCCTTAATTCAAAACACCAATGAAAAACATAGTTGGATCACCCAAATCTACTCCATTTTAAAGGACTCATGCACCAAGGACTATTAACAGAGAAGAAGGTTTTAGAACTGAAGATGTAGGAATCGAATTGCCAATCCTGAAAAAGCGTCAGATGTTTCAGAAAACAGCACCACAGGCCTACCAAGTGCACCCCCCTCCTCCCCAAATGCTCTATTTGCTACACTGATTCCCAGCTGCACACAGAGACATTCAAGATTTCAGTTCTGGTAATCAAAACTCCTCCTTGGAATTGATCCAAGCAACCTTAGGGAACCACTTCTCTCTGTCATCATGACTTCCTAAATCATTACTTTTTTCTGGACTAACAGAATGGTCAACCACAAGGATAAGAGCCATGAATGAGGAAACAAGGTTTCCACGTACAGAAAGAGATCAGAATGACCATGAACCTCAATGCTTCCAGAGATAAAAGTAACTTTAAGCTTAGTTTTCCCACAATTAGAAAGAAATTATTACAAATGTGGGGAGGAAAAAAGACACATGAAATCCCACTGAATATTTCATTTTTAAGCAAAGTCTCAAGTATTCCATGATTCTATGGCTATGGAATTTACAGCAGATTTGGTAGTCTCTACTTTACTTTAGTGACATCTTCTTGCAGCTCCTCAGTGCATAAGTTAAATTCTCGTACCCTTTAAACATTTGTACAATGTGTGCAAGTAGATCTAAGGAGCCGAATTAACATCACCTTACATTTCACTTTAATTTTAGGCTTATGGCTCAAAAGTATTAAAAAAAAAAATCAGTGAGATACTATTTTATAATGAAGATAGTAATAGCAAAAAAACAAACAAACAAAAACAAAAAAAACAAAAAACATTGGGATAAATATACCAGAAATATATTTCATGCTTTACATACAAGATAATAGTTTGGACATTGGTGCAATGGGAGGAAGCACTACAATCCATTATTGTGGAAGAAGGCTAGAAGTTAAAAGTAACCATAATTAAGGCTCAGTAAAAACAGAGAACAAGAGACTGATCAAATATTTAGACTACTAATAGAGAAGGAGAAAGAAACTATAATAATGTCAAGTCAATAGAAATTACAGTGAAACAATAAAAGATAATAAAAGAAGCAGAGCAAATTAATGATTGTCAACCGGATTCAGAGCAACATGAAATTTAAACAGGGTCATGTAAAATTGTAATTTTGTCTATCTGGGAGCCTAATCATTTTCCTAAGATTTGAGGGGGTGTCTTTCCTAAAATATAAATTAGATCTTAGAAAATTTAGTCTCTTAGGTGGATTATTTGGAACTATAAAATAACTCACCATTCTGAGAAGTGTCTCCTCTTCTTTCTGTTCTGCTACATCAACAGAAACAAATTCTGGTGGTGGAGGAAATTCTATCGGTGAGAAGTACTCTCCAGTCTGTACTCTTTTTGTCGTCTGCATTCCTTTTTTAGTATTCTGGCTAGTGGCTGTAATAAATAAATATACACAAACAAAGCAAGATACATTTTTTTAATTCAAAATATTCCCAAATAAAAAGAACCCAACAATTTTTTAAAAATAATTTTCATCTCTGCAACTCATGAATTTACACCTATAAGCTAGTAGTATTCCTATAACTTAAAAGAATACATAAAAGCCTCCTGATCTAATGAGGATCAGCAGATTTCCCCCCCCGATCTCTAGGGGAAAAAAAAATTTCTAAATCCATTTTCATAAAATTTTGGAGTTAAAACATTTACTTGGAAGGACAAAAAATCCACACAAAACAAAATGTTACATGTTTTTTAAAGGATCTTAAAGTCAAAGTACCTCATAATTAGAGCCAATGGGAACCTATGGGAAACACTGCCAAATTCTAAGGAGCTTTCCCAAGATTCTAGGGGAGTGTTCGGAAAAGTCTGAAGATATTTCTAATATATCCACAAATTAGAAGTTATTTATATCTACTGAATGGTCTTAAAAAAAAAAAAAAAAAAAAAAATCCGCTTTAGATACCTTTTCCCCCCCGCAATCTGCCAATGACCTAAATCTGCTCCTTCTAGATGAATAAAAAGACAAATGTTAATATTATAGGATAGTCTATTACTTGCATTTCTGAGACTTGCAACCTTATCCCTGTGGAATGACCTTTCAAATTACCTAACTACCCTGGATGATACATAATAGCAGGATGTTTCCATTAAAGGGATCAGCTGTGAAATAGTGTGAAGTATTGACATCAAAACCCGCTTAAAATGCCACAACAAAGCCTGTTTGCTCTACTCCTTCTGAATGATTCTACTGATTCTCTGGGAGTGGATCTGGCCCTATATACAAGTAAAGCAAGGTTTCAATCTGCCTGCACCTTCAGGGATAACTTTTCAAATACAAACCGGAGCACTGTTATCTTCAGTCAGACGGGCTGTATTTTTTTTCTCTCCCAATACATACTTAAATTCTGCACTACAAACTGGAATTAGCAAAAATTCAGAGAAACCCCTAAGTCCACACAGCCACGTGGAACTACAATGGTGCATATTTCCAGTGGATCTAATTGTAATCAAGCTACAAAATGGTCATTAGTTGTGATTTAATAGCAAACTATTACTAAACAAAGCCCTTCGATTTTCATGAACATTTGGGATAAATGAATTGAGAGTGGACAGCCCTAGGTGATTTGTTGGGGGTATCATGGCTTGACTGTTCTATTATTAGGGGACAGTCAAATAACCAATGACATGCACTGTGATTTTTGTGAAGAACTCCACAGACTGGGACAGGACCTGGAAGGATCAAAATGAAACAAACACTTAATGGCTTGAACACTATAACGCAATAGAGTGTATTTGAAAAGTAAACTTGGTGGTAGCTTTTCAGTTTATATCCTTTTATTAAATTACCTTTTTTTCTTTGTGTAACGTCTGTGTCTTTTTTAGGCGATGGCTTCAACATACGGTTAGCATAAATATTTTTTGCATCAAGTTCTCTCTCTTTTTCCTGAAAATGAATGAGGTAGAGAAGGCAACATTAAATAAATAAAGTTACATCAAGTTTTATGTAACAGCCACTGAAATAAATTGTGGCAAGACTAAGCAACTATGTAGTTTAAACTAAACATATATATTGAGTTCATTCTTCATTGGATAAGGCCCAGATTATTAAGCACAATGTTTAAAGAGAACATTCAAATTCTTAATTCTTTAAATCACATTTCTAGTACATGGTTTCTTCCACTCTCAAAAATCATCAGATTGCCAAAATACTTTCTAACAGTTAGTATTGTATCTTTGTACTTATCTAAGATAAAACTGAAGGCCAACATTTTATACAAGGTGCTTAAAATTTTGTAAGTCTAAATATGGATGCATGTGCCTACCATGTTAAAAAACAAAACAAAAAAAAATCACATTAGCACTCCTAGCTGTCTAATGGGCAGGACAGTATCTCTGACAAGCAGGTTAGGCAGCATTGTCAGAATTGCCCTGGGTGTATTGTTCAGAAAGAGAACACAGCAGAAGACATGGAAAATGCAAGTAGCATCATTTGTATGATGGTCAGTTTTGGGGATATAGGCCCTGTTTCAACAAGGTAGTTTGCATCAAGTTTGTATACATGCTTATGTAAGTAAGTATGTGAATAGTTCCTTTGACTTCAATGCTTAAGTATCTTGCTGAATTAAAGCCATAAAGAATATCTTTGGAGCAATGCAGAGATTAAAATTGATCCTGTTTTAAGAAAATTGCTTTTTTTTGCCTTGAGCCATATACAATACAGGGATATATTCCTCTCACATAGAAATCAATGTTGCCTAACCAGAAATACTGAATATTAGTTAATAAACAGTGCTGGGATTCTTCTGATCATAAAAGTATTTTTCAAAGTATCCTAGTTTTCTTTAAAGGAATACTGCAAATTTACAACCCATTTATTGTAAACTAGCAAGATTATTTAACTTTACTGGTACACTTTAGATTACTGAAAAGTTTTAAAAATCCAATTTACTTTTCACAGCACATGCCGGTTACTTTGAATTTCTCACAGATTGGGCAGCTAACATTAAGTCAGTTTCACTTTTATATCCTCTCATGGTGTTTAGTTGTTTAAAAACCAACTTCTCCGAGAAGAAATAAAAATCATGGAAACAATTCTAAACAGCCTTAGGTTTTGTGAAAGATGTTTTTACAGAATCTAGATTTTAGTCCAAATCTGAATTGACAGCTTCTTTCAGAAGGTAGTGACTAATGTAGTACTAAATAATAATGTGCATTGTGATTATTAAAACAACCATTCTTATAGCCTAATTTTAGAACCTATATACCTAAAATGAGCAAGTGATTGCTTGTGCAGATAAAGTAACTGTACATGCCAATTGCCAATATGTATGTGCAATTACTCAATCTATGTGCACAGCTATTGTAATTGCACATAATTGCCTGTACTTATTTGCAGGTGTAATTTTAAAAATCCATCCCCTAAAGCTTAGTTTTCTGTATAGTTCACAGATTAGCAGTGATTCCTGATTGTGTACTTGACCTTTGCTTTTCCTATCTCATGCTAATAAATAATAATGACTAACAAGAATACATTCCCTTTCATACAGATATTCCCGAACCAGAGCATAGAAGATTACATTTAAAAAGAGAGAGTGAACCCACATGCAAAAAAATGAAGTTCATTTTGCAAGGAGTTATTAAAGTAAATTTGAAATTAGGGCTGTCAACTGATTAAAAAAATTAATTGCGATTAATCACAATTTTAATCACATTGTTAAACAACAGAATACCATTTATTTAAATATTTTGAATGTTTACTTAATTTTCAAATATATTGATTTCAATTATAACAGAATATAAAGTGTAAAGTGCTCACTTTATATTATTGTTCTTTATTACAAATATTCGCACTATAAAAAAAGATAAAGAAATAGTATTTGTCATTTCACCCCATACAAGTACTGGAATGCAATCTCTTTATCATGAAAGTGCGTCTTACAAATGTAGAACTTTTTTTTTTTTTTAAAACATAACTGCACTCAAAAATAAACCAATGTAAAACTTTAGAGCCTACAAGTCTACTTTAGTTCTACTTCTTCAGCCAATTGCTAAGACAAACAATTTTGTTTGCATTTATGGGAGATAAATGCTGCCTGTTCTTATTTATAATGTCACCTGAAAGTGAGAACAGGCATTCATATAGCAGTTTTGTAGTCACTACTGCAAGGTATTAGCATGCCAGATATGCTAAACATTTGTATGTCCCTTTATGCTTCAACCACCATTCCAATAACAAGTACTCCCACAGTGAAAAATGCCTGAAGGTGGCTGAAGTTTAATATTATATGATTTTTACCTTTAGCTTTTGATTAAGTTGTTGAAGCTCTTCTTGGAGAACTTTATTTTCTTCTTGGGCCTCGTGTACCTTCTTTTTCTCAGATTGCAACTGTCGCTGAAAACTGCTGTTATTCAGCTCAAGGTTTTTTTCCAAATCCTGCAGTTCATATGATGAGAGAACATTAAAAAACAGTAATTTTTTAATTTAAAGTAACAAAAATAATTTAAAAACAAAATATATAAAAATACTATTTTAGGGTCAAACCTGACTCTCTGCCTCTAGTGTGGTGCAGATCCTATTTGAGTGTGTCCACAGCAACTTAATCAAATTCAGATATTAACCATGGGGGAGAACCACACAAAGTTTTTGCTGGTGCCCAATCTCATCTCACCCATATGCAGAGGGATAATTGAGGAGGCACTGGGCATTTGCAGTACCCATATAATGACACTGTGAGGAGGGAGGAGGAAATCAAGTGCCTTTAAAAAAAATATCACTTTTATTTCACCTGGGACCACAAGTGCTAAAGTGCCTTAATTGTAAATATCTGATTACAGCATGGTAACATTACAGTGCAGAGCTAATGTTGGGTTCCCTAACTGCATTTCTATATCTTGACATGTTTGGATTTCATTTCAAATTTAATCATAGCTCTGAATTTCTGAGGTTGTAATGCTGGTTTTTTAAATAAAATACACGACCTTTGTCATTTTGTTACCTTAAATTACCAATGTAGGCACTCAACCTTAATTCCATCTTAACATAGTCAAAATTAGTATATATATCAGGCAAAAACTAACATCACATACAACTTCTAGACTGTTTAATTACTCTTATAACATTACAGGCCCAATATTAAAATAATTTTGACTTAAAAGGGCTTTTTTTCTTTCCCATGGGTATACAGTCATGCACAAAACATCATGCACAAAATTCCTAAAATGCATACCTACAGTACATGTTTCTAGAACACGATACAACTTTGAACAAAATTATGGTCTATCTCAAAGAATTACTCAACCAGCCTCTACAGAATAACCGAACATTGCATGGATGATAACTGAGTTACATTAGTTTTCAAGATAATTTTTAAAACCCTAATGTATTTTTGTAGAACTTCAGAATAATATCCTCTAAAATCCCTGAGGAGCCTTCCTTTATACACACTACCTAGATCAAGCAGCATAAACTAGATTATGGAAAATTAAATTAGCTGCATGCCTTTCTGGAAGTTATTGCTAAATTGATTAGCGTCTAGTTTAAAAATGCCAAGTCTATAATATAAATATGTAAAATAAAACATACCAGTAACCAACATTATTAATAAACACACATATACAGAGAACTGCACAAACTGTACATAATTATGCACAAGCATCTTAAACAATTTACATGGTGTTTCTTATTTGCCCTAGAGACCATTTTCAATTCATCCTTCTGCTGCAAAATGGACAATACAAGTTAATTTATGATGCTCATACTGGAAAGAAGCATTCTTATTTAATTTGTTAAATTAAATTGTTAAATTAAAAAAAGTGTGGTTGGGGAAGGTGAGGAAAGTTCTCTCACCTTAATTCTTTTCTCACTTTCATCCATTCTGTTTTCTGCTGAGGCTAGCTTCTTTGCCAGTTCATCTCGTTCAGCTAAATGCTTATCTTCAGAAAGCTTTTTCAATTTTTGCAAGCAATTTTTTGTTCTGTACAGTTCATCCTCTGAATCTTTCAGTCTTCTATCAGTTGTGCGTTCTCTCTCTTGAGATTTCCGTAAGCGCTCCCTTAATATTCTAATCTCATTGTTATGTCGGGCGAGGAGCTGAGAGATTTCATTTTCTGTATCTTCAAACTTATTCAAGGCTTTCTCCTGCCTATACTGAAGCCTCTTCAGTGCCCTGTTTTCTTTCTGCAGCTCATCTAGTTTGATGTGGAGTTCAGTTAGTTCATTTCGAAGCTCATTGATTTTTAACAGCCTGGCAGAAAGAACCCTTTTTGTAACAAGATCTATATCTTTTGCAGGAGAATCCCTGTTGAGGCTCTGGGAGCGAAAGCCCCACCGTGTCCCTCTTTTGGCTGGTGCATATTTGGAAACTGGTTTCTTAGTGGCTTAAAAAAAATAAAATAAAATAAAGATTTTACTATAAGGAACTCAGCAAAGCCCATTGTTATTTTTTCTACTCAAGGAGGCATCTTTCTTGAAATACAGCCCTTTTCTCCTGAGAGAACTTTTACAATACCTATGTCATGATGGTTTTCTTTAGAAAAATCAAACACAAAAGTGTTTATTCTCATTTTCATAGCTACAAGATAGAGATTTATGTTTATGATACACTGCAAAGCTGCTGTATATTTTAATTTTCCTCTTACTTTGATTTTGAAACGAATTATGCTGCTTGCAGCTATCTGAATAAAATTAAAGTAATCATCTGTAATAGTTATTTTTGTTCATTATTTCAGATTTCATAAAATATATGTTTTAAGTAGAAATACTGTATTTCTGTTCACATAGTATCATTCAAGTGCCTTTAAAATGGTAATCATTGGAGCTTCAGCTTGTTTTGTACTAAGCACGCTGCAATTTTATTAGACAAATTCAGAAGTACACATGTAGTATTCCTCGAAGCCTGCTACTGTACTTGCTATTAAAATGGTGACAACAATGGGTTCAATGCAGTTAGGAACAAAGTTACAAACTCTATGAAAATTTAGTTCTTCCCTGGATAAATTTTAGTTCTGTCACGTTATTTTCTAAGGAGCATTTTCACTTGAGTATTAATAGATACTAATCCCAATAATATTTTTCAATTAATGTGTGTGTTTTATATATACACAACATACAAATATTTTAAAGTGATTTGGGATTAGTGTAGGTATTTTTGTATTTTCACCCCCCCCCCCCCCAAAAAAAAAAAAAAAAAAAAAAAAAAGTTTAGCTTTGGTCTTTTCAAGCCATAATCAAACTGCATAAGGCAAATACCCATAGAAAAACTGTCATTTAGAAACCTGAACATATGCAGTTATTACTACACTAATGCAGAACAGCTTTTAGAAGCAACATAATGGATACTATCCTATACTTGCCATTGCTGCTTCTGAATCATGAGACTGGCAGACAGCAGAAACTACAGTACACAAATCAGGTATTAGCTGAGAGGGAGCAAGCACTATCTCCTCTATTTCCCTTTTGGCACTTACTGTATCTGCCTCTATTTTACATGTAGCATTCTATGGCAAAACAGCAGTTTTTAAATGTTTTCTTGGTTTCCCCTAAACATTTTGCACACACATTCAATCATATTTCTATTTAACACTTTTTCATAGCTTGATCATAGACAACACTCAGTTTTCCTTTCATATAGAGAGCATTTGGCGCATTACATTCAGGTATAAAAAGATTTGGTAATAATCTTACAACAGGGCTACCTCCCTGCTTCAACCTACTTAATGGGTTCACATAAATCTACCAATATAGATTTTATTTCCCAATATCTATCATCAAGCACTCCAGAATCTCATATACAGTTTTGCACTTTTGACCATCTGTAGAAATCTGGGAACAAAAAGTTCGTGATGTGAGCCTGCCATTTCTGAAAGACATTTGACATACATGCCTTCATGTCAACAGGTACATTCAGTTCTTACCACATAATCTCAAAAACAATCCTCCGCCCCCACCACAACATATTGCAAGAGAACCATGGCAATTTTGTTTCCCAGAGACCCATACCAGAGGCTAACATACAAACAGGCAGGGGGACTTCACACTCCTTAACACAGCTGAGTTGATCATTATGTCAGCACCACATAGGCCAACAAAGAAAGAGGATTTGAGGACATGACCCATGGGCAGTTGACCTGAGACCATTATGATCATCTAATTGGACCTCTTGCATTACAAAGGCCACAGAATTTCACCAAGTGATTCCTGCATAAAGCACGTTGTGATAGATATCACAACCAAATGCAGTATATTTGGGGACTATTTATTGACTTTATAAGTGTTATCTATATCTTTGTGATCGTTTTTAATAAAGGTAATACAATAGTCTCTGTGAAAGCAAGGAACTAAAAATCAATGTGTGAGGGGGCTGATTACTACAAATCCTGGGACAAATAAACAACTCCAGAGAAGTACCACCTATAGGGAGAATTGCATAGACTGATTCAGATCAGATCCCAGAGACCCAAAAAACAGAGTTTTGGGTATAAAGACTAAGCATGAACTGACATGGGGCCCTCATTTTGATCCAATCAGACAGACATGAACCTTTGTCCAAACCTTGCTGAAGGTTTGTAGAGACTGGAACCTACAAAGGTCTCCACATGACTGAGGCAAATTCTCTGATAAGCTTAAATATGTGTTTAGACCTTAGATTGTTGTATGTGTTTTCTCAACATTGCTTTTGTTCTTAAATAAATGTACTCTGCTTTGAAAGAGCAGTTTCATTACTTGCAAGCACGGGCATACACTGTACACAGCCCTTTGAGAGAAAACAAAGCACAGGTGCTGGATTCTAGTTATGCCTGCTGGAATAATCATAGAAAGTGCAGAGAGCTGCAGTCTAAAACCCCAGTCAGAAGGGAGAGGGATGCAGGTGTCTGCCAAAAGAGAGGTGAAGGCTAATGTCCTGAGACCTAACAGGGCACTCCTTGAGCAGACCACAGAGGAGTCAAAGAAACTGTGATACTCATAACTTCCAGCTGAGATGTATCTTTTAGAAAGACAGGACATGTTGTAACTTAACCACAAATTATGTGTGATAGTTCAGTATAAATAACCAAAACGTAGCATAGAGGCTGTCCAGCTCAGGGGCTGCAGAGCTATCCTTCTCACTTCTTGCTGGGTGGGGAGTAGGTTCCATTTCCCCCACAATCCCAGACAGCAAAGCGGTTTAACCAAGGGGGGGTGGGTTGTGTATTAGTAAGGGAGAGGGGAGTGGAATGAATTTTAACTTCAGAGAATAATCAGTTAAAGCCCTTATTTTTTTGAAGCTCCATGGAGGGAAATATAAATATTTCTTTTGAGTAGGAACACACTGTAGATCGCTACAGTGGAAAAACTGGTAAAACAGATATCCATAACAAAGATCTTTGGGACATTTTGTCTAAGAAATTATAAATATTCTTCCCTGGATTTAAGTATTTCTCTCTCACACACACACGCCCGCACGTTATAACAAGTGTTTGATTCAAGAAATCCAATGAGAACCTTGGGAACATATGCAGATCTGATGTTCAGATGCAATTAGAGGATAGGACCAGGGCAGAATTCACTTATTTTTTTATTTCTTGTCAGAAAAAAAAAAAATAGCTAAAATTAAGTTTAGCAGAGTTTTACAGACAAAGGCTAATTTCAGTTCTCAAAATAAAAGTTACAGACCACTTACCAAACATAAAACAAATGTATATGCAGATTCTTCCTTAAGTAGGCTCCCCACCTTCCTTCAAAATTTAAAATATTGTTGACACCTTCAGACTGTTTCAGGGTGCCATGTTCTGTGATCTACCTACCTTGGTAATGCACAAGGCTGCTCAAAGTCTGTGTTTTGTGATCTTTTTTTCCATGGCTTGTAGATTGGGAGCTTGGTGTAAGTGATCGGTCAGAGGCATGAGATGCATTATCTTCATCTGAATAGTAGGAGTTGCTATTTTTATCACCATCCGATGTTCTGTCATGGTCAGAATCCGGGCTCCTTGTTCTTTCTCCCATTTTTCAATCCCAGTTCTTCAGATTTTTCCTCAAAGAATGTTCATTTTGACAGGGAAGTACCTTTAGTAGTTATAGGTCAAACGTTTTGCTCCTTTCCAAGTGTTTATTATCCTCATGTTCAGAACATGAGCTCTTGGCGTTCATTTTAGCAATCAGGGGTCATCATTCATGCATTTTTCTACAATCAATAAAAGGAACTGAGAATATTTTAGTGGTTCAGCTTTTAGATTTCATACAGAAAAAAAATAGAAAGGACAAGATAATTCAGGATTCTTATGCCAAACATGTCTGTGTGTCAGCTTCATCAATTATGTCAGCAGGTATAGATATCAAACGGGGAATTGCTCAATAGTGTTTTTGGGTGTTTCACACAAAAACAGTGGCTTCCTTCCCCATTGCCGCAAACAGTGAAATGGTGGGTTTAAGCATTACATCATTCCAAATTATAAAATGGTATAAAGAGGTAATATTTGGAGCACAAAACTGATGACAGAATTCTTCAAATTTGAAACCATTCAGAAAATTTAGTTCTATATAATATATATTATATACATATATAATAAAAGGACCCAGAATGAGGATCACAGACTTTGGAGCCTTTTTGTTTACATAGTAATGCTCTGCAATGCTAACGCCAGAGACAAAAACTAGTGAGGAAACCCTCTCTAAATAGCTGATGACCAGTGAATGCCCACCTAACCCTGAAGAGCTCTGTGCACAGTAAGTGACAGACAGACAGACAGACAAGCTAGTGATGATGCCCGCAGGCCTGATGGGGAAAAAAACCCAAAAGCCCTGATACCCCACAACCCCCTTCCCTTCTACCACCTCTCCTAAATCCAGTCACCAATCCCAACCCCTGGAGCCCCTCCCCAATCCCAGACTCCTCTCTCCTCCCTCTCCCGATGCCCCCTCCCCATTCTCAGCCCCTCCCCCACTCTCCCTCCACCCCACGCCCAGCCCCAGCCCCCTCCCCCACACCGGTCTCGGGGCCCTCCCCCCAATCCCGGCCCCTCCCCCATGATCCCCCCCCCAATCCCAGCCCCTACCCCCTGCAGCGAAGCCGGGTCAGTTCGAGGCTCTGCCCAGCCGTTGCTCGGTACCTAGTGCCGCCGGCTCCGCGCCGCATCCCCTCCCAAGCCGACCCCCCCAGGCGGTTGGCGGGCTAGGCTGGACTGGTCTGGACCGGGCCGGGCTGCGCTTAAAGGGGCCGCTGGCGCCTGTCTCGGGAACGGGATATTTACAGCGGGTTCCAGGGTAACGGGGCAAGGACGGAGGCGGGGAATGGGCGGGTCGGGCGGCGGGATACGAAGACACCCATTGGCTGCCCATCCTGCCAAATCAACAGGGCCGAGCCAGTCCCTTTTCCTGATTGGCTATGGGGCGAATAGAAGGAGCCCTTCTATTGGCCGGGAGGTGGTGGCAGCTGCGCAGGGAGGGCTGCTGATTGGCTATTGTGCAAGAGCTTCGAAGGGTGAACTCTGACCAGAGTCAGGGGCCGGGCGGGGGGCCAGTGGGTTCGGTGCGGGCCGCGGCGGTCTCGTGGTTCTCGGTGCGATGTCCTGAGTGACGCCTCCCGCTTGCCACGCTGGGCCACCCCACGTGGCTGTATCAGCGGCGGCCCTGCAGACCAGCCAGCCTGACAAACCTGGTGCACCAGTAAAACTTTTGGGGAGACCTGTCCAGTGTGATCAGACCCAGCCACGCCTGCGGACCGCTCCAGCTCCCGCTGGGATCCCCGCACCCTGTATATGGAGGGATTATCTGTTCCTTTTGTGATGCCCAGTTTCTTGCACCAAGTCAAACATGGCTTCCAGCACATTCCTCAAAGGTATTTAACTCCTACTTTGGCATCTAAATACCTTTGAGGATTGTTAACTCACAGACTGGGATCTGCTATTAGTGTGCTCAGGAATTGACACGACTCTCGTTCGATAATGACAGAAAGGCTTTAATTACTATACTTATAAACATATAAAATGAGCCCCCAAACCAAAAGTCCAGTATATTTTAGCTGCAAAAGCAATTATCCTCACCAATGCAGGCAAGAGGCGGCGATGGTTTCTTAACAGCTTCCCCCGAGAGCCTGGATCCTTAGTCTCAGAAGGCAGCTGGGCAAGATGGTAGTTCTTCTCAGTTTCTTGTCAAGAGTGATTCTTCTTCTCTTGAAGCTTGCCTGCTTGCTTATTTCCATTGCTTCTCTTCTATATTCTTCAATCCAATGTTTTTCAAAGCATTTTGGTAATTTACATGAGTAAACACAGGAATTCCAGAAAACAATACAAGAGGGAGAGACCCATGTGCTTTAATTAGTGAAAAGGTGCTAGCCACCTAGATTTGTTCTTTAGTTTCAGTGTTCCACCCTTCAAACAAAGGGATATTGGGGTTGTTGTGATTAAATTGAGCAATACCTGGGGTGGTATCCAGCCATTAGCTTTGATCACAAGGTATTTTGAGAGGTCTGGAGCCATGGAGGTCTAGCATGCCTTGCATTTAACACATTTCTGTTTAGTGCATAGATGAGTTACTCCCAGAGGATAAATTCATTAGGGAAAATGGTCCAGACAGAGAGGCAATTAATAAACAGTTATCTTAATGAAATACCAGACATACTTTGAGAATAGAAAGACAGCATGGGTGTGTTGCAATGAGAAACAATCACCTCTTTTCAAAAGGGACTCCAGCCACCATTTCAAATATTCTGCAATGTGCACTTATTAATTTGGTAGTTTAATTTTATAAGTAGGCCCATCTTAGCTGAAATTCCACGGTCTACAGGATCTCTGGACCTAAAATACCAAAAACTAAATACAAACAGCCAGCTGTGATATAAATCCCAGACCTCACTGATACTAACCTCCAGGCCATTATTGTAAAGTAACTTCCTCCAAAACTCAGTATGTCACATGGACATCCAAAAACACCACACAAGTTACAGACAATAGATAAAGCACAGCTACAAGCTTGACAGTTGCAGTTTAATCTTCTCATTTGCAGTGAAATGTACAAAACTAAAGGAGACATTTACCAAATACAGATTCAGTCACCAGGAACTAGAGGTGGAAATGAGATTTAAAGCAAAATGGTAATCCAGAGAGGAACCAATGTGAGTACAACGGGAAAAACTGAAAAGGAGAAATATTTTGGGAGTGCAAGAAAGTCCCTTAAATTGTTAGATATAATTTTGAAAAACATTACTAAACCAAAAAGGTGCACATTATATAATAGTGTAGATCAAAAATTGATAATGACAATGAGATTACAATCCCAAAAAGTTGGAAACCTCTTCTGAAAAGAATAAAAGATTAGCAATACACTTTGTCAAAGAATTTTGAATTTGAAAGTGGGCCAAAGGTACCTAAAAGATTGCCTCATGTTCTGGGACTACGACTGCCACTGTTAATACCACTCTGGCACAATGGAACTGTTTAATCAAGAGAATTCTGTCTCTGGTGGCCCAGGGCTGAGGCACTCACTCCTGGAGGAACTAAGAACTATTTCAAACCTCACCACTTACCCATCCAAGTCAAGAATACCTTTTTAGTCAAGACTTCACAAATGACAGCACAAAGCACATCAACTTTAAATAACAAACAAACCCACCCATGCAGACTTCCTTCTGGGGAGATGAATGGAGAAGGAAGCATATATGGCAGATGCTATTCACTTCATTTAGTTTACTACTGAAAGATCACTAAGATGCTACAGTGATGAGAGCAATATAAGACCTTAAAAAGAATAGAATGTTATTCATATTGGTGTAGTACATAGTGACTGCATGTGAAAGGTATCACTACATACTGTTCAAGGAGAGGCATTAACTAAACATGCTTCAGAGAGACAGAGATCTTTGCTCAGATACCTCATGCAAGCAAACTGTCTTACTTCAGTAAAATACATGAAACACATGCAGAGCTTCCAAAATAAATACTCGATCACTAAATGAAAACAGAAACCAATAAGCATAAAGCCCACTGGAAACCTGAATAGTGACCAACATTGTAACTGTTATGGGGCAAGCATGTTCTTCCTGTATTTGGGGTGGGGTGTATAAGGGTCACTATAGCCTCATGGCTGTGTGTTTTGACCCCCTTAGCCTCAGGGGATGCAGCTTAATGGCTAAAGTCACTGTGGCTGTTCCCTCTCTCAGAACTGTATGGCCAAATGGCCAGGGTCAATATGGCTGTCCCTTCCCTCAAGGCGGTATGGCCTAATGGCCAGAATCAATAAAGCAGCCCTTTCAGTCAGGGCAGCGTGGCCTAGTGGCCTGAGTCAATAAAGCGGCCCTTTCAGTCAGGGCAACATGGCCTAGTGGCACATTGGGGAAGTGGGGCACCACCTAGGGATATGTGGCACCTAAGATAGGGAGGCTTGGGCTCTCCCTGCTCCTTCAAGCCCCTGCCCGGGGCCCTGGTAGTGGCGGGGGTACTCGCCACTGAGTCAGCAGGGATCCTCCCAAAACACACTGACAAGTTCTCCAATTCTCCCATCGTAGGAATTTTTAAGTCCCCTGAGCTATTTCCTACCCAGTCCTCTGTGGTGATGATCCACAATTCCCTAGGGCCTCCAGGGTCCTCAGTCAATGCAGTTCCTGGCAGCTCAGTCCTTTCTCTGGATTCATCTGGCAGCCTGGAATCCGTCTGGGGCTCTACATGCTTAGCTCTGGGTTCAGAGCCTGTTGCAGCACCCTGGAGAGAGCTGGTAGTCTACATCCTCCCCCATCAGCAGCCAGAATGACTAAGCTGCTTGGCTCCCTCTTATACCCAGTCTCTAGCCAGAGAATGCCCAGCAGGGCTGAGGGGGCATGGCCTCCTTGACCCACAGCGTAGAGTTAATCCTTGGTGAACCAGTGCCAAGCAAGTGTGCCCTGTCACATTAACCAATATAATACATTTTTAAATTTATATAAATAATAAATTATCCACTGTGCAAAATACAAGAAAGTATGAGAAAGATGCAGCTTCAAGGTGTAAGAACTAGAAGATTTCCTACTAAAAAGCAAGGGGGAAGCTAAATATATAAACCTTGGGAGAAAAGAGATGTTTTCAACTTAAGTTTATGGGAAAAAACTTGTCTGTTTCAAAGGAGATGAAAACTTTAAAATTGCCCAGTCAAAGAAACCTGAATGAAGTCAATCCTAAAAACTGCCTGGCTAATGTATATTCATTCTCCACAAGTGCCTTGTACATGCACACTTAAACTGTATGACCATCTAATTTAATATATATGCCTAGAGCAGAAAGGGTAAACTTAAAATATATATATATATATATATATATATATATATATATATATATTCCAATGAAAGTGACAGACACCATTGTGATAGCCTTTAAAGAATGGCTGGAAAAAACAGAATTATAGCGGAAAGAGAAATAGGCATAAAAAGTAAAAGGTAAAATTTTCAAAATGTGACAAAATAAGTTAGGAGCCGAAAGGCTTGTCTACACTTGAAACACTACAGCTGCAGCACTGCAGCTATGCTGCAGTAGTGTTTCAGTGTAGACACTTCTTACCTCGATGGGAGGGGTTCTCCTGTCAGTGTTGGTAATCCACATTGCCAAGAGGCGGTAGCTGGATCAACAGAATTCTTCTGTCAATGTAGCACTGTACACGTGGGGACTTAGCTTTGTTTAACTATATGTTGCTCAGGATGTGGATTTTTCACCCCACTGAGTGACATTGCCGGGTTAATCTACTTTTCTAGTGTAGACCAGCTATAAATTCTACAATGGGTTCCTAGATTGAAATCAATGGGAGTTAGGTGCCTAAATATCTATGAGGATCCAGGCCTGAGATGCTTTTAAAAACTATGGAAAACAGACAATGCCAAAAACTAAATGAACTAATGAAATAAACTAAATAAATAAATAAATAAATAAACTAAATAAACTAACTAACTAAATAAATAAACTAAATAAACTAAATGAACAGTTGAACTGGAACAAAAACACAGAGATTTTGCCACACTGGCATAGAGACTATTTGGAGGAAGTTTTGAAAATGCTGAAGTCTAAATCCTACAGATAATTTATCAAGTAAGTTGCTGGTGCCATTTATTTGTGTAATTTGATGCCTGTCCTGGAGCAGGACAAGTTAATGCATGAGTAGTTTAAGCAAATATTAGCACAAAATCATGCTTTGCAGATCTCTGATATCCCTGAGAAGGAAGAGTGAAGCCTTCACTTCTTTCAAACAAAACCTGGATGGGAAAGTTTTTGGAACAAAGCACTGCATTCTGGGATTAGAGAAAGAGGTAAAAGGTTATTTTAATACATTGAAAGGGAGCACTTCCAAATCCCGAATCTTAATTGAAAGTAGGATTCTTTTTAGAAAGGAGAATGGAAACACTGGAAAACCAGATCAAATCACAGTGTCACACAATTTGAGATTCCTAGGGGTACCAGCAGGGATAGAACTCCCAGAATTGTTAAAATTTGTGGAAACCTTGTTTATTCTATTGTTACACCTAAATATTGAAGGAGATCCCCAGTGCACACAAAAATGGTACAGAATTCCACTGCACAATAGGAATGGCTGTAGCACACCAGGAGGGACTATAATAGTGACTGTATCTAATGTGATGGAAAAAGCACAGATTCCCTGAGCTACCGGAACAAAAACAACCCTTGAATTTGAATGGGGAAAATCTTTATTTTATTGGTTTGAGTGCCAGAACTTTAAGTAGAACTCTGGGCTTTCTGGCTGCAAAACACTATGAATGAGGGAACAGAGATGGTGCCCCTGTTTACTATCAAAGAGTAAGTGAATCATAACAATGATTCCACAACAATGCCTTTTGAGATTTAAAGCTGCTTACTCAACTTCTGTAAAAGATCAGCGGATAATAAAAACCTTTCTAAGGACTCAAACAACAAGCAAGAAGATTATTTTTGTCTCCTTTTGCCTCCCCATTTTCTTGGTCAATATTTTTTCCCTTAATACAAGAAGAAACTCAGGAATTTCTGATAATTGTATGTTGCAAACAAGCACAAGACACTTATAGATCGTTATCGCTGGATTTACATATGTAACCTGCCTGCACATTATTACAGAGCAGTTTTGTTCAAACTCCAAGAATGCTAGTCATATCAGAAAGACTTGGACTTGAACCAAAACCCTATACAGAAATACCAAACTTTCTGGACCAGGCCTGTGATCTCTATGTGATGCTGGCTGGATTAGGGGGACAATTTATATTATTTAACATCAATATTACAATAATTCATATGAGATATGCCATGTCAGATACCATTAGAAAGGTTATAATGTGCTAAATACAATGACATTATTTATGTGTATGTGTCATATTTGTATTGAAAGTTATGGATATGTTTGATGTCTCTGTATTTCAACTTGTGCTGTGTTTCTGGGTGACACCCCAGATAGGATGACTGCAGCACTAGCCTGCTTAATGGCCCATTAAGGAAACTCACAGGTACAATGGGCCCAGGTGGAGAAGCAGGGATACACCTGATGAGTCACCAGGACTTACTTATGTGACACTGGACTGCATCTTATTTCTGTAAATTTCCACAAGCAGCATGGCACAGGCCAAGGAACATAAAAGGAGGCTGCACCACATCCATTTTGTCTTCAGTCAGTCTTCAGCCTTCACCTACCTCTGGATCAACTCATCTACAACTGAACTAAACTGAAGCTGTGAAACAAAGGACTGAGACCCATCCAGGTATTGGATGTACACCAGAGGGACTATACAAGCCTGCAAACTCCACAATTCTACTGGAAACCTGATATATATGGACTTTCCAATCATTTTTATGTATGAGATTATTTTAATCATTTAACATTTCTCTTATGGTTTGTTTCTGTCCTTTTATAATAAACCTTTCGTTTTAGTTACTAATGGATTGGCTGGCAGCGTGGTATTTTGGGTAAAATCCAAACTTATATTGATCTGGTAATGTGGCTGACCCTTTGGGGTCAGGAGAACCTTTTTGGTAAAGAGCATAGAGTTTTAAATAACTTATCTCCTTACTGGACCTAGTTGCTGATTGGGAGCCAGAGACTGAAAAGCAGTAAAGGGGCTGTGTATATTTTTGTTTTACTAGTGTTGTTTGCTAAGATGCAGATCTGGTTGTTCCTGCCTCCCCTTCCCCTTCCCAAAGAACAGCCACTTGACTAGTGATTGACTATCTGCTTTGATGACTCCATAGAGATGTCAACTTGTCCTTTTGTCTTTGAGAAACAGTTTTTCCCACTTCAGTCATGATTACATCTTTACATATAATGTTGCTACATATATTTCACCATGATATTATTTATTTTTCAAATGATACTCACAAGACATGTTTTGACCAAAGATTATTACAATAGTGTGTAGGGTATGAATAGAGAGGTGTATTTGGTTCCAGGAAGTAACTGGGTAGATAGGGGCACTACAATGGGATTCACAGAAGCCAGCATGCTCACCTAAAATAGCCATGTGAGATGCCAAGCCAAGGGGGGTGTGCTAAGCCCCATCCATTCTCTCAAAGATAGTCACCTAAATCCAGGTTGCAGGGAGGCACCTCTCTTAGTCTGGGATTCTCAGATGAAAACCCTCTTTTGGTATTGTGGATAAATAATGAAAGAATCATTGGGCCAGAGAGAGAGAGCAAGTGAGAATCTGTAGCCTGATGGTTAGTGCACTCACCTGAGAGGTGGGAGGCTCAGTGTCCAGTCACCCTGCTTCAATGACTTTTTATTTGTTCACAGTGAAACAATTTCAACAGGAGAGACTGAGGCAGCCCCATATCAGAATATCCCTTAGCTCATTGGTAGGGCATGCAATGGAAAGGTGGCAAATCCTTTCTCCTCAAGCAGAGGGGGGACTTGAACTGGGCACATCCCAGGAGTGTACCCTAAGCTGGGCTAAAGGTTATGAAGGAGGTTGTCCTCCCTGCCCTTGCCATTTGAGGTCAGCTTGTCTGTAGGGCCTGATCTGATAGGCGAGCTCTGAGTATACTTACCAGATTGGGCCCTGCAGGCAATTTAGACAGAGGAACACGATCTTCTCCCAGGTGTGGTTTGCTCTGGGGCTTGGGCATCTTGATGCCTGGTGTGGAACAGCAGTGCGCTTTCTCGGAGGCAGAAACCTAGGTGTCTATGGAACTTTTACTGCAAAAATCTAGGTGCCGAGGGAGATTAGGTGCCTACAGTGTTTCGAGGTGGCTGAGTGGGGGTTTTGTGAATCCCAATGGGACCTGACACTTTGATTTAGGCCCCAAAAGTGGTGGTGAGTGAGGTGACTAAGTCCTTTTGTGAATCCAGCCCTAAAAGTTTTGTATTTGGGCATGAAGGTTTTCTAGATACCAGCTGAAGTTCTTTTGTTAAAAGCGTATGTTGAAATATTCTCTGGCATGGTTGAAACATTTCAATGAATCATAAATATCACTCACTTGATATGTTGTTTTACTGCCCTTTATGTATACAAATGTCTTAAATACTAATAAAAATAAAGCTTTTAAAAAGTCAATCTGATTCAATGGAAATGCCTATTTATGGTCTCCTTTTAATTGTAAACACTTTAGTCTAAGTAAGTTACCCTGTCACTTCAGTCCAGTGTTTTCCTCTTCCATGATTTATCTGATCACCTGCCTAAGAAGTGAGTCAATCACAAACTTGTCTCCAATGCCCCACTAAGGTGACCTGGAATCTCTTCATTGTTTCCTTTCTCAAGTGCTTCAGAGTCATCCTCTCAGATTTTACCACTTACCTTTTATCATTTATCCTTATTTAGACTTTCCATTGTTGTCAACTTTCATCCTATGGCTATTTGCAGCTCCCTCAACAGGATTTTCTTGTGCAGCCTCCTTATTGCAAAGGCATTCTCATTGCTACTGGCATTACTGACACTCCTTTTGTATCATTAATAGGCAACAGGCTTCCGTGAACTGAGTTGAACTTGAAGATGTACAAAAGCAGCACATCTTGCATTGTTAATGGTGAATTATTTTCAACAATTGCTATTTTCCAGGTCTGTGAAATGTCGAATGATTCAGGGGGAAATACAAATTAAATAAAATTTTAAAACCATTTATATATTTCATACCACTTGTCAATGTCACAGTTTTTACTAATTTGTCAAGATCTTTGTTTTAATTCACCTGTTTTGATTTTGAACTCATAACTAGAATTGCCTTGTTGAGATACACTGGTAAATGTAAAAAGCAGAGCAGTGCTGCTCATTTACATGAATATAATTTGGAAACCAATTAATTAAAACTTCTTCATGGTGGAAGACTACTGCAACTATTCAATTTCTGCAATTATGAATCTTAAACAGTTCATATTACATGTGCGTGTGTATATAATCAAGATTCAAATTAAGACAGAACAAAGCCAGATACCGGTTATGGAGGAATGAGAGATATTTTATGGGCAGTTCTTTTAAAAAACCCCAATATGATCTGGTACACCAAAAAGATGCTGAAGGAAGTGAGTGGTAGCAAACACTTGATTAGAAAGAATTGTTAAAAGAGCCATTTGAAGGAAGTATGTTCTTTTTCTAGTAGCCATGTTACATGAAAAGAGAAAAAGTTCATGCAGATTCTTCAGAATGCTCTTCCTAGTGGTCTTCTATTAGATAAGGATATTTGCTTCTAACAGTCTTTGATACCTTTTAGCCAGGTACATCACCATCCTTTTTGGAAGCCAAACATACCAACACTCTGGGAATTTTTCTGCTTCTTTTGTATAATCTATAACTTATTTTGTTCATATTTACAACCTTTGCCAAAAATAATTTAAAAGGTACTCTGGTAGTATGACCAAGTAGCTTATGAGGCATCCTTTAATATAGGGATAAAAGAAGTTACTTCTGAACATCCATCTGTTTGGAATTTTGCCTTTTCATTTCTATTGCAGGGCTACTGAATACATCTTGCTGTGTCCATGTAGAACTCAGTGGTGTAAAGGCTGAGTAAAGAGATCATATCAAATGCATCTGTGGTATAACTGTTTTGAAGGCAATGGGTGTTACACCCAGGAGGAATTTGGCCCAATTATTTTATGTGGCAGAAAGCAGTTCTGTCCCTCAGTTTTATATACAAGGTTGCAGACACCTATTACAATGTCTCTTTATTCAGATTTAAATGTATTGTTAAAACTCGTTAGCAGTTGAGTCTGACTGAGATTGATAGGTGTGACCTCACTCTTAAGTTAACAGTTAACATAACTGTAAGCATAAGCCCCACCTAAGACAAAAGGAGCATGTGAACCCACCCAAGAGCTTTTGCTGAGTATTTTTTTTGGGTAGGTGTGCATGCCAGGAGGAAGGCAGAACAGACCAAAAAACACCCGCCAAAATCCAAACCCAGAAACCTGGGAAAGAAGGAGGGCGCCTGAAGGAGCAGCTGAAAGCAAGGTGGCTAACCAGGGAAGAAACCTGGGGAGAAAATTTTAGGTGAGGAGTGCAGGCTGAAAACAGAGCTCTTAGTGCTGTGAGCTAGATCAGCACCCCATTTATCTGACCTAATTGGGATCAGGGCCAGATCTGATCTTCAAAAATTAGGATAGTCTGGAGAATGGGAAAGTGTGAGGCTGCAGCGCCATCTAGCAGCCACAGGAGATAATACCTGTTTCTGGACCTGTGTGCGTTGGTTGTTCAGTTAAACAGGGTTCTACTGTATTTGATTCCTTCTCCATTCAGAGACACAGGAATTTGTACATTCTTTATAAATAAACAAAACTGCATCAAAGAAATACCTGCCTGTCACCAGTTTCTCCTTCTAACTGGAACAACCTACTAGATTCCAAATTTTTGGCTAGCCACTTGGATCAGAAGGGGAAACAGTACCTTCTTTATTCTATTTTTGACCCAGTAATTTAGTAACTTTTCAAGTCTTTACCAATGTATGTTACTGCCTTTTGAATTGCCATCTATATATCACCTTATTGTAATCCTGTGTCAGAATTAAACATCATTAAACCAGCAATCGCTTCATCTTCCCATTTCCAGGATCTGTAATAATTTATCTTCATATTTGTCTTAGTGGTAAAAGCCAGGATAACTTTCTATTCATATTATGCATCTGTATTGTGTATTGATTGATTGTAGCTTGCTTTATGGATGGTTATTTTTTTCTTTCCACTATTGTAACTGAAACCATAGATCTCTTTTTAGGACCTACTACATAATGAGATCAATCATTGTAAAGTCTGAATCAAAGCAAAGGCATTGATTGAGCCAACACTGAAATGCAGCAGAAGAGAACAATAAGAAAAAGAAATATTTCAGATATTCCTCCCTAGGGCTAAATCCTAGGCTGTGCGTATGCAGTTTTAACAGGAGTATAAGACCCCTGTGGTCATGTATGCTGTCTGCCTACTAGGTTGCACTAGCTTCTTAATGATCTTCCTGGCATACAAGTGGGAGGAAAGAAGCTTGGAGGGAGGGAATTTTTGTTCACTATGCAAGAGTAAGGAATTGGTATTGTGTTGCTTTTTTCCTCCTGTGATACTCCGCTGATTCTCCCCCTCTTTTTGTCCCAGATGTGTTTAGGGTCTTCAGTTATTGCAGTTTTAGGACTGGAAGAGAGACAATTCAGAATAGGGTCTTGAACTTTTTATATGAAAAAATAAAAACCATATTGTTGGAAGGGAGGTTGATCATTATGGACGAGTTCTTCTATCCTACTCCCTGCTGGATTAGTAGCCACTGGTGAAAGGAAAAATCTTTCCACTGATGGACTCTGACTCCTCTCTCTGCCTCCTTCAGTGCAAGGTCCTTTTGTCAGCGAGGGGCTTGCACTTCTCTGGGACTTGTAGGAGAATCAGAATATGCTAAATACTTCCTGGACATTATCCTTCACACCCTAAAGAAGAGTCAGGCTCTGCTCCAGGCCAGAGGGACAAGCTGTGTGACTATGAATTTTACACAGCCACCCCAGGATTCTATTAGTCTTGCACAGCTGAGGGGTGTAGCCTGGCTGTGCAGCTTTGGCGGTCACCACACTGGGAATGGACCAGGACCAGGATTTAGCCCTTAGGCAGTAATTTCATGTAGCCAGAGAGGAATCCATTGACAAATATGGATAGAATCATAGAAGATTAGGGTTGGAAGGGACCTCAAGAGGTCATCTAGTCCAACCTCCAACAAACATACCTTAAATATGATCTGTTTAACTATGACAAGTAAACATGATTTTAACAGGCCCAGAAAACTTTGGATAAGGTCCAAAATATAATATACTTTATTCATCAAATAAATATTTATTACTGAAAGCACATCAGACAATCACTTAGGGCTGGATCCAAAGCTCACCAAACCCAAACCCTGAGCTTCAGTTTTCCTACCTGTATAATGATGGAGAATGATGCTTACTTCTCTACTGGATCTCAATAATTTAATCTCACACGGATGATGTGAGGATTAATGAATGTATTTACGCCTCTTTGATGATGTTAGAGAGACATGGTGGGGGAGGTAATATCTGTTACTGGACCAACTGCTATTGGTGAGAGAGACAAGCTTTCGGGCTACACAGACTTTTTCTTCAGTTCTGGGAAAGGTACTCCGAGAGTCACAGCTAAATGTGTAGATTAGCATAAGTAAACATATTCTAAGAGACCATTCAAGGTGACATTAACATCTTGTCAGTCACAGGACAAAAAAGGGGGGTTACTCGGTTACAGATTGTTGTAGAAAGCCATAAACCAGTGTCCTTATTAAGACCATGATTTTTAGTGGCTAGCAAAGTTATGAATTTAAGATCCCAGGCTCATCTTTTGAAGATGTTGTGCAGGCTTCCTTTGAGGACAAGGACTGAACGATCAGGTATAGGGCGATCGTTCTGGGAAAAGTATTTGCCCAGAGGTGATATCGTGTGTTTGTTTTTTATCATTTTGCTGTGTGAGTTCATTCGATTGTCTGGTTTCGCCCACATAGTTGTTACAGGGGTATTTAGTGCACTGGATGAGGTACACCACATGTTGTGGTAGGAATGTGTAAGACACATGGATCCTGAAAGGTGTGTTGTGGGGAGTATTGCTTATCGTAGCAGTGGAGATATAGCTTAAGGTTTTGCATCTATTGTTATGGAAGGGTCTGGTGCTAGTTTGAGCTGATGGATCCTGGTCTGTGGGGATTTTGCTTCTGATGATGAATTTGGTTGAGTGGGTTGCTTGGTGAAGGCTAGAAGAGAGGATTTGGGAAAGATTTCTTGCAGAATGAGGTCTCTAGCAAGTATAGGTTGTAATTTTTAATAATACTTCAAATGCATTCTAGTTTGGGATAGTAGGTGACAACAGAGGGGTTCTGTCGGAGATTTTTTTTTCCTGTATTGAAGCACATTCTCTCAGGATATATGGGTGGCCCATTCCATGATGCTATCTACTATGCTGGTGGCATGTCCTTGTTTGATGAAGATGGTTTTAAGTGCATTAAGGTGTGTATCCCTGACTTTCTCCTTAGAGTGTATTCTGTGGCAGCTGAGTGACTGGCTGTAGATAACAGATTTCTTGGTGTGTTTTGGGTGATTACTGGTTCTGTGAAGACAGGTGTGGTGATCCGTGGGTTTCTTGTATATGGTTGTCTGTAAGGTTCCACTGCTGAAACTGATTGTGGTGTCCAAGAAGTTAATGCTGGTGCCGAATGGGTGGTAGTTGTTGAAATTGTGATGGAAATCTATGATGGAGTTTAGGTCATCTGTCATCTGTCCAGAGAATGAAAATATCAATGTATCTCAGGTACATAATTGGTTTTGTGGTACATTTGTCCAGAAATTCTTCCTCCAGGTGACCAATGAAGAGGTTGGCATATTGGGGAGTCATCCTAGTAGCTCCTGTCTCATGCAGGCTATCACCTGGTGAGTGATCTCTTCTTCATAGACTGGAGACAATGACTCTTGAGCAGAACAGTTTCTTTCCTTTTAAAATCTTCAGCCCAAGGTCAGGTGACATGCTTTTCAGCTTCCCCATGTAAGCACAGACCCCTGTCAGGTGACTTTGTTGCCAAGGTTCTCTCCCCCCTGCTAAACCAGTTCTTCTGGGCAGGGACCAGTGTTTTGTCTAAAGTGAATAGATTTCCAACAATTGGGCACCTAAGGGTTGTTTACACTGCAGTGTAAGCGGGACTTGAGTCAGCTGAAGTATGTTAGAAAACCCTGGGCTTGAGTGTTTACATTAATTCTTAACCCTATTTTAACAGTTTTCTAACCCGGGCTTGAACCTGTGTCTTTGACATCCACACTGCAGCATGCAGACCTGAGTCAAACCAACCATCTCCCAGATTCTCTATCACCCTTCTGAAATGTGGCCTCTCTAGCTCTTTGACTAGAACTTTCACATGAAGAAAACTCCATTTCTGGAGCTTTGTGAGCAGCTTGTTCTGACTAGCAAGCATAAAACCATATGCATGAGGTCACCTTTTTGCTGGCCCAGAAATGGGTTGCTATAACTGTCTGGAAGCTGGCTACCCCAAACTGCTACAGGTCCATTGCCAACCACTTTGGTGTTGGAAAATCGACTGTGGGTAAAGTGGTGGCAGAGGGTTTGGAGGCATGTGTTTTATCCCACGGTAGCGGACATAAAATATATTCCTGCAATAATTGCTGGCTTTTAGAGACTGAAGTTTTCTAACTGCAGCTGGGCCACTGATGGGACTCAGGTGCCTGTAGTTTGCCCACCCCAGGGAGTACATAAACCGCAAAGGATATTACTCCATTGTTATGCAGGCCATCATGGGCCACAGAGAGTGATTTGTGAACATCAACATGGGTTGCACTGGAAAAGGTCATGCCGCCAGGGCTTTCCACCCAGCAGGTGGATACATTTATGGACATGCTGGGACACTATTCCCACCAAATGACAGTCAAATAAAGTTACTGTTCCCATCATTATGCAGGGACTCTCAGAAGATGCAAATTGGTTGCTAAATGTGAAATCCCATTGGCGATATCTACAGAACCAGGTGGATGCCTATCTTCAGTGTTGTCTGTATAATTGTGGCTTGCTGTGCCTGTCACAATTTTCGTGAAGCCAGAGGTGAGTAATTTCTCCCTAAATGGTCCTATCACAGCAAGGGACTGCTGAAGGTGTCCACAGTCAGAAAGTTCAACTACTATATCTGGAGCTGCGTGCACTTGGGCAACAGTCATCACGGTTGCTTTGTGCTCCCACATTAAGGAATGGCATAGCCCCATGGAAGAGGGGGAATAGGACCTTTAAGCATGTGCCTCGTTGGGGGGGGGGGGGGGGAAGAGGGAAGGTGCTAATTAATTGGGGGGAGGTTTTCAGTGTTTGGGAGGGGTGGGGGCGGGGGCTTGATTATTCATGATGTCCTTTTAGTAAGGACATTGCATGGCAATGACTTGGCTGGAGGAGGAGGGCGATTCATAGTATGGGTTCACATAAGGAAATTGAAGGGTGAATTGCTGTACCTAACTGTATAGAGGAATAATGTTTGTTTACTAATCTATAATTGCTCCTGATCATGTTTTTGGGTGTATGATGGAATGCAGTGAGAACAATAAACTGATGACAGAAAAGGCTTTATTTATAAACACTTGTTAAAACAGTACAACAGTCACCCATTGCGAGGCAGGTCAGCTGCCATTACAAACACCCAAAAACAAGTAACAGAAGAACATCTCCAAAACACACAAATTCAGGAAACAGTTCAAACATGACATGAACTCCTTTCCCCCTTTTCCGTGCACTTAGCATCAGGGAAAGAAAGTAGGTATCCACTGGAGGGGGTTCAAGAAGGAAGGCTGCATGGGGTTTAGTTACCCTACCTAGCCACTCGTGGGGCCTGACTGCATTGGCCATCCTGACATGGAGTTTTCCAAGCTATTTCTGGACTGAGGGTATGCCCTTCCCTGCAATGTGACTGCCTATCTGGAATTCCTGCTTTAGGAAAAGTTAGCAGTTATCGCTCAGGATTAGGTCAATTTCCTGATGGATTCTAACAGGATGCTGTGTTAGCTTCCACAAAGTTTACCTAGTTATGGCTGCATGTATACATGCCCAACTCCACAACCTTCCTGGCCTCCACCCACACCACATTTCTGGACAAAGATTGACATCCCAGTTATATTTGGGAGAAATTATTTTGTCACCTGCAGATAGCCTGAATAACTACTTGCAGTGGACCAGGTTTGGAAATAGAACACATTCCCCCCAAAACACACACTGAGTTCAGTTTCCAGGTGGCTCCGTAGACGGTTGAATGATTACAGAGTGGTAAAACAATTTCTTTAAGGAAAATAGGAATGACCCTAGCAAACATCTGTGCCTTTCCAATGAAAGCACTATTTAAAAGTTGTTCTTTACGGTTTGCATTTCCCAATTGTCATTTTGAACACCACGTGGTGGGGCACAGAGGACACCAAGATGCTGGCATACAATCCACCATTAGCTGGGGCATCTCAAGTTTTGCATTGATTCTTAGAACAGAAACACCGCCCATTACTGTAGTAATAAAGCTTTACATTAGAGTCAGAAACTTACTGGGCTCAGGGACAACTTCTGTCTCCTCCAGGCTCAACAGCACGGTGTTCCTCAAGGTGGGGAGGCAACAAACAGCTCCTCTGAATAGGGACCCAGAATTTGCTGTTGCTCCTGTTCCACAGCCTGCTCTGGGACCGGTTTCAGCAACAGTCATTTTATTATCCGCATTTGGAGGCTGCTGCTGGCTCCCATCAATCACCATGCTCGATTCTGGGGCCAGCAGGGCACCATCCCAGCTGACTAATTGTCATGCACCATGGTTGGTGCTCTGCTGGGCACAGTGCCCAGCACCCAGTTATGCTCCTCATAAAAATGGGCATGAGGTCAGCAAGTTGCCCAAAGTGTGGTTCTGGTCCAGGGTTTTCCAGTACTCGCTCTTCAGCTTAGCTAAAAAGCTTTTGCGGTATCTGTTGGTACACATGATTATTCCTGGTACTTTTGCTAACGTCCACAGATAAGCAGTTTTGCTGGTCTGACACCAGAGACTCATCAAAATTTGGCTGTGCTCCCATGACCATGAAGCAGCGCGCTTTGCAAAAGGCTTGTTCTGTTCTGTCTCCATTGAAAACACAGAACGCTTTTGGGTGGTGTGTTTGCAGCTTGGTGGTCAGAAGACAATGGAAGGGTTAATGCTGACTGACAGAGCTGCTACTGTACACCAAGGGAGGTGGCTTCCATTTTCAATTGAGTCAACTAGAGCTTGTTGGGATAGAAAGGACAAAGGAAGTTAGTTCATGGGATTGTTGGATACTTTTGGCGGACTCTCAGGACATGAATCAAGCGGGACTGCGTCTACAATGAAAAGCAATAGGGTTCAAACTTTGGGTCACGGTTTGACATGGGCTCAAAATCTCCAGTCCTGCAGTGTTCTAGGAGCCTAGGTCCGAGCTCAAGCCAGATGTGTGTAGCCAGAAGGGGGATTTGGGCTCAAGTCTGAGTCTAAGACCAAGCTTACATTGTAGTGTAGACATACCCTAAAAGTCAATGTAGGCTGGTGGCCTCAGGCCCAGGCTCCGAGGAAGGCCACAGCACCTTGGTCTAGGGGAACAAGCTTAGCAAATTACAAGTCTTTAGCCCCGGCTGGGGCAGGCTTCTTTCACAGTCTGTAGCCCCCTTGCCCTCCTGTAGGGCAGGGCTGGTAAGGAGTCTGGTGCCTCTGGCCCTCAGACAGGGCAGGGCAGGCAGAGGCATCTATAGTCCCCCCACCTTCCAACAGGCAGGGCTAGCAGCAGTCTATTGCCCCCAGCCCTCAGGTGGGCAGGGCAGGTGAAGCAGTTTACAGTCCCTGGCCCACAAGCCGGGCAGGGCTGAGGAGTCAGTCAATGGCCCCAGACCCTCCAGCAGGCAGGGCAGGCACAATAGTCTGGAGCCCCCAGCCTTGCAGGCAGGCAGGGCTAGCAGGGCTTGGTAGCCTCTGCCTCCAAGCTCAGAGGATCACAAGCACGCCCGGGGTGGTTAGGGAAGTGGGGAGGAGGAGGACGCAGGCCCACCCAACTGCCCTGCATCCCAGCCCAGGATCCTATCAGTGGCAAAGCTGTTTGCCACTGAGTCAGTAGAGATCTAGCTATAACACACTGATGGGGGTTAGTCCCTGACTCAGCCACTTGCTAGTCAGCTATCCCTGGGCCACTTCCTCCCACCCTGTCCCTGGGTACCTGCAGGTAGCAATCTCCCTTCAGGTTGCTAGGGTACACAGCAAGTGGCAGACCCACAAGTCCCACACTGTCAAGTGGCAGCAGGTCCAGAAACTCCTCTGTCTCATCACCAGACAGCAGCTCCTCCAGCTCCCAGGGTTTCCTCTGGTCCACAGGGTTCAGTCTGCTCCAGGAGGTCCCTGATATCAGGGCCAGCCTCATGGAGGTTTTCCCACCTAGTAGTCTCAGGTGGCTCACCCCAATCACTCAGGCTTGGCAGACTCTAGTCAGTGGGGTAATTACTCTAAACAGCCACACAACCTCTGAAAAGATCCATCTGCTTCCAGCAGCAGCTTCCCCCTGACTAAGCCCCTGGGCCTGCCTTTTGTACTGGTCCTGCCTGTCTTGGCTCCGCCCCTTTTCTCCTGGGTTGTTTGGCCTGCAGGGCCTTGTTCTGTCCAGCGGGGGTGTTGCAACCCTTCTTCAGGCTCAGACTGTGAGGATAGCCCCAGCACCTTGCTACAGGGAGTTCCCACTCTCCTGCAGGGCCCAGACCCTCCTCTGTGCCTTCTCCTGCTGCTACGTGAGGCCCTTCAGGCCTGGGACCCTCCTGCGGGAGCGAGTGAGTGGCCCCTCCACCACCTGTGGAAGGGCCTTTCTGCCGGCTCCTTGCTTCTGTTGCTGTGAGTTTTTTTCCATAAAACCATGTTGATTGATACTGTGCTATAATCCTTTAAATATTTACTGATTAAATCCCATCTCAGCCTTTCCATGATTTTGCCTCTGATTGATTTCTGGCTAGCTGGTCTATAGTGATATGTCACCATGTTTACCTCCCCTAACTTATACAACCCCACAAAGACTCAGACCATCCTATCACAACCCTGTTAAAATATTGGCATAACAATTAAGTTTTTTCCATTCCTCTGGAACTTCCTCAGTATTCCAAGATTTGTTTAAAATCTACATAATCTGTCATCAGTGGTTCAGTGGCCAATTCTTATCCAGTCCTGCTGATTTAAAAATGCTTAACTTTAATAGCTGCTGTTTAACATCCTTCCTAGTTACTGATGGAATTGAAAGTATTTCATTATCACTGTGAGATATGACTACCTTTTCCCATTTCTTTCCAAATACAGAACATAATCATTTACTGAATACTTTTGTATTTTCTGCATCATGATTGACTATTTTACTATCCTTTTCTGGTATTGGATATGTAACATCATTATGATTTCATTTGTTTCTGATATAGTTGAATAATGCCTTCTTACTGTCCTTAGCTTTACTGGCCATAGATTTTGCATAAATACATTTAGCTTCCTTTATCAATTATCTACATTTTCTAACTGCTGATTTGTACTCATTGCTACTATATTCCCCATTTTTTATATATTTTTTATTTTCTCTCTCTTTCATCCCAAATCATCTTTGCAGATCTGGGAAGCAGGACAGCATTATCATTTATTCCTGTCCATGACTTGCTCCTTCATTACACTCAGCATGGTCATATCCCTTCTTATGATGTCCCCTCATCTAATCAGTAGTTAGCCCGTACGTCAGACTGACCTTGCTTGTGCTTGCATTGTCGTCTTTGGCATCCAGTCTTCTGTTTATTTTCTGCAGTGTCCCATCACTATGATTTTTTTAGAGTGTAGCTAATACTCTGATTACATGTGCAACTCTTCTTCTAGTATCGTCATTTGTTGTAAAGCGGAATGATTTTTAATCTGCCGTCTTTTGAAGAACTTTCATCTCTACTGCCTCCAGGCTTCTGATGTTTCTTTCATTCAATGCAGCTGCTTCCAGCCTATGGAGTAAGTATACTGGTTTGATACATTTTCAGTTGGAATTTTTTTTACTGCTGGTTTAATTTGCTCTCCTAACCCAGATTTTTTTTAAACAAAGAAGCTTTCTTTTGTGACTATGGTATTGTGGTTTTTTGGGGTATCTACCAAAGCATTCTTGAACAAATACCAATTATCATTCACATTTTATGTTCAAAGGTTTCTTTCCCCTTAATTTTGCTTATGATTGTTTTCAGCTTTTGGAAGTGACCCTATTAAAGCACCATATTTTACATGCACACCACAAATGAAATTAAGTTGTGATCACATACGTAGGCAACCATCAGTTTTTAGTTCAGTGATTGATTCACCCTTTGTCCAGTGGAAAGAGCTCTGATATAGAATTACACTGAGTTGGTTGCAATACTTTGTTTTAGAAAATCTATAACTTTTAGAACTCCAAGGATGGTTTTGAATTACTTAAGTTTTGTCTTTCCCTTGGAATCTGACAAGATCAAACCAGGGTATTCAGCAAGCAGAGTCTAAATTAGAAACTTTATTAAATATTACTAGGCTTCAAACAAAACTGATGCCTCCTGAAAGGTGTTTGAATGGGGCTGCTTTGCTGTGTGGCCCATGATTCAGTGTACAACTTTCTCTTACCTCTTACATGCCCTGTATTCCTTTCCCAGCTGGGGAGCGGGCGCCAGTGCCCAGGACTTGGGCTGTGTATTGGCTAGAACTGGTCAAAGAATGGAGAAATATTTTTGGAAAAAAAAAAATTGAAATTGCAAAGTTGGACCCATTTTCTGTTTTTCATGAAATTTTTCAAAGTATGTTTTACCAATATTTTTACCAAAAATTTTTTTTAAATGTTTTGTTTATCAGACCCCTGGTTTTCAGTAAGAAAATTCAGTTTTCATTAAACAAGAAAATTCGATACATGTTGACAAATTGTCATAAAAAGTTTCATATATGAAAAAGGCCATCTTCCAATGAAAAGCCATTTAGTGCCAAAAAATGTTTGATCAGCTCTAGTATGGGTAGATTTAAAGGAATCATGGATGGAGATTTCTTTGCAGTTAGGAAGAGAGGGAACTGTGCTGTGTTAGAGGCATGATTAAGAAAAAGACAAATCCTGATTCCCCATAGAACACAAAGCAGCTTGAAGAGAAAAGCACACCCACCAATTCTACTTCTAGTTTTTGATGCAAGGTTTTTATTAGCTGTTGCAGGGTGCATTCGTATAATGAAGTATTTCTGCAGTGCCTTCTAAAGAAGGTGGTTTCCACTAGGGATGTAAAATATCATTTAACAAAACACCCATTTAAATTGTATCATTTTAATCATTTAAACGGTTAACCGATATAATATTTTACATCCCTAGGGGATTGCGGTTTGTGCCCGGGGGCTGGATGGGGGACATCCCACTATGCCTTTGTGTCTCGGCCCTGCCATGGCATTGGGCCCTGGCCCCTACTCTCAAGTGGGCCCTCCAGAGCGGTGCGCTGCCACCCCTGGGGTCCGCCGCCCCCTAGCCAGCAGGAGGAGGCAATAAGGCACCTCCACACCCTGCCCATCTCCTGAGCTCACCTGCTCCCTGCTGTGCTCCTGGCCCTACCCCAAGACCACGGACACCCCCCATGTCCGCCTGACCTCCCAGACCTTCCCACTGGGCACACCTCAGCCGCTGCTGCCCGGCTCACTGCTGCTTATGTTAGTGCCACTGCTGGGGCCAAACCAAAGCTGCCAGGGTTCTCCCCTGTGCATGCACTCAGCTCCCGCATCATCCTTCCCTGTAACGCCACATCCCCACTCACTGCCCAAGTGCACAGCTTCCCCACCCCCCAATGCAGCAAATGGTTAATGCAATTTGTAAACAGTAAGACTAATACTTACCGGTTAACCGTTTGATATTTTATGTTCCTAGTTTCCACTGCCCACAAGAGGTAGTTTCTGTTCTTGAATGGGATATTCAGAAATCTCCCAACAATGCATCCTTCCACAACACTGGCAGGTTTTATCTTGAAACACCTACATAATTATTTCTGTAAAATATCCAAGGTTTAAATTATTGAAAGATGGAAAAACTTTACAGTGACTTGCAATTGGAAGAATACTTTAAAAAAAAAAAAACTTTTCCCCTTCTTTATAATGTATAAAGACAGATGAAAGGGTTTTTTGTTTTTTTTTTAAATCTGTTTATTTTTTATAATAGAAATTCAGGTGTTGTCTGCCCTGGAAGAATCTGTGCCTTGAGAACTAGTGAAGCTGGGATATCACAAAAGACAAAGGACTGAAACCTGAGAAATAGTGAGCAGAAGGAAGTTTTAGTAGGACTCTTTAAAACTTGATTTAATTTCTAATGCATGCCACTAAGCAACCTAAAGCATGTTCATAAGCAGTTCTGACGACTTAAAACATTACTTATAGACTCGCAGACTTTTAGGTCAGCAGGGACTATCATGTTCATCTAGTCTGACCTCCTGCACATTGCAGGCCACAGAACCACCCACCCTCTCCTGTAATAGATCCATAACCTCTGGCTGAGTTACTGAAGTCCTCAAAGCATGATTTAAAGACTTCAAGTTACAGAGAATCTGCCATTTATACTAGTTTAAACCTGCAAGTGACCCACGTCCCATGCTGCAGAGGAAGGGGAACTATGCCCCTCCCTCCTCCAGGGATTCTGCCAATCTCATGCGGGGGGGAATTACTTCCTAACTCCAAATATTAACCCCAAATAGACCTTGAGTATGTGATAAGACCCACCATCCAGACACCTGGGAAAGAATTCTCTGTAGGAACTCAGAACCCTCCCCAGCTTATGTCCCATGAATGGCGATTGGAGATATTTGCTGCTAGCAGTTGCAGATCGGCTACATGCCATTGCACGCAGTCCCATCAAACCAACCCCTCCATAAACTTATCAAGCTCAGTCTTGAAGCCAGTTAGAGTTTTGCCCCCATTGCTCTCCTTGGAAGGCTCTTGCAAAACTTCACTCCTCTGATAGTTAGAAACCTTTGTCTAATTTCAAGCCTAAACTTGTTGGTTGCTACTTTATATCCATTTGCTCTCTGTCCACATTGGTGCTTAATTAAAATAACTCCTCTCCCTTCCTGATATTTATCCGTCTTATGTATTTATAGAGGGCAATCATATTTTCCCTTAGCCTTCTTTTGGTTAGGCTAAACAAGCCAAGCTCTTTGAATCTCCTTTTGTAAGATAGGTTTTCCATTCCTCTGATCATCCTAGTAACCTTTCTCTGCACTTTTTCCAATTTGAATTAATCTTTCTTAAGCAGAGGAGACACAGTATTCCAGATGAGGTCTCACCAGTGCCTTGTATAATGGTACTAACACTTTCCTATCTCTCCTGGAAATACCATGCTTGATGCACCCTCAGACTGCATTAGCCTTTTTAACAGCCGCATCACATTGCCGGCTTGATCAACCAATACACCTAGGTCTTTCTCCTCCTCTGTCACTTCCAAATCATAAGTCCCCAGCTGATAGCAAAAATTCTTGTTGTTAGTTCCTAAGTGCATGACCTTGCACTTTGCACTATTAAATGTCATCCCATCTCTATTACTCCAGTTTATAAGGTCGTCCAGATCTTCTTGTATGATATCCTGGTCCTCCTCCGTATTGGCAATACTGCCTGATTTTTGTCATCAGTTTTGAGGTCTTAAAACATTATGGTCTGTGACATACCTGTGACTGATAGTCCAAAAGTGGCAAGCCACAGCCAGAGCCAGAAAGCTTTATATATCTGCTGTTGTTTTTAATTCTCCCTCCTCCAAAGTTATGTGTTTTGTATAACTAATTTATACTCATCTTCTCAAATACTTGAAATACAGATAGACATGCGCAGCATCCACAGCACACCCCAACTGTACATTACTGCTTCCTTAGCTCAGCCACATTTCCACCTGGTTAAGTCTTCTCCCACCTGGGGCTTCTTATTTCAGTTAATTCCGCTGAATTCTTACACTGCAGGCCAGGCAGGAAGGGCTTAAATTCAATGCAGCTCTTCATCCTTGCCTGCCATTTCTAAACTTGTGTGGTGTCCTTACCCTCCCATAGTCCATTAGCCAGGGAGAGTAGACATATTTGAGCTTATGATTAAAGGCTTGAAGCCCCTTCATTGCCAAAAAGCAGAAGCTCAGCAACAATTTACTTCTGTAACCCTCTTCAGAACCTAAAAGAGAATGATGCTAATGCAATACTCTGAACACAGTAGCACACAAATGCGCTAGGTGGAGCTTCAGCACCGACTGAGGTATTGAATAAAGTATCTTCTGAAGCTAGCTGCAGCATAACCTAGCATAGCCCTGCATTCTTACCTCCAGCTATGTACAACCACACAAAAGAGCCACTTACAGAGAAGTAGAAATGTAACTAGTTTTGTCTTTCGTACGAGCCATTTTGTTTCTTTTGACCCAATTAACATTTCTTTTGCTAGTTTATTTGTTGGATGTTTCCTTTTCATTTTATTTAATAAGACCAACTTTTTATTTGGGGCTACTTCCCCATAGGGAAGTTTCTCTTTTAAAACTATGTTTATTGCCACCGAACAGTACAGCATTAGAGAACACTTTCCAAAATAAAATTATAGGTTGAAGTTTTCAAAGCAGTGCAGAGATTTAGCCATTTTAATGGAAGAGATATGTCTAAATTCTCTAAGCTGCTTTGAAAATCTCAACTTTATATTTTAAATTATGTCCTAATCTGTATTAGTAAGTAACTCCATAGGCAAGAGTTCTGTACTGAATTCTGTGCCAGCAAATGTACTGTCTGTACTGAGTTCAGTCCAAGACCTGTCCTGCAGAATGGATTATAAGCTTTTTGGGGCAGGGACTCTCTTTATTCTGAGTGTGCAGTGCCTAACACAATGGGATCCACCAGTAGGAATCCTAGGCACTATTGCAATATAAATAAAACAATAAAAATAAATGAAAAATGTAAAGCCTACTTTATTTTCACCACTTCTGCTGCTAGTTTTTTGCTCCTGTACATCTATGGCATTAGCTACAAATATTAAATAACAATTTGCGATTGGACAGCGTGAAGCTAGATGGATTCCGTTTTGCATTCACCCAATGCTGGAGCAGGCTGAACTGTGACCAATAACACCGCAGGGAAACGCTTTAATTAAATATTTTCATTCACTTTTTTTAAAATATGGAAATGTTTCTAATATTAGGTTTTGTGAAACATTTTTAAATACAAAACCTATTTTTTTTACCCTAAAGTCCTTTTAACATTTTACTGATTAGCTCTAATTATTTGTTTATTTATAATATATTCTGTTAGGTTGTAAAGAAGCTTGTTATGATCCACTTACATTAATATTTATCACATATATCTGTCAAGATTAGCCAAAGTTACTCACACAGATGACACCAACTCTTAGCATTTCCTATATTTTATAAAAAGGATATTCTTCCTTCTGACAAAAAGGGAGAAAGTTTAAAGAATCAGTGGACCTGATATTGATCTCACAAAGGTATAGATCAAGAATAGTTCCACTGAAATCAGTGGATTTATATAGTTGTAAGAGAGATTAGGATCAGGCCCATTTAATGAACACCTTTAAAGCTTTCATTTTTTTTATTTCCATCTATAAAATGCATTGCCCTAAGACTTTTTATACAAGGACAAATATTTTACATGGGCAAATATTTTAAAAGGGTTTCATAAACAGCAGGTTTAAAACAAACACAATGAAATATTTCTTCATACAATGTACTGCCAACCTGTGGAACTCCTTGCCAGAGGATATTGTGAAGGCCACGACTATAACAGGGTTAAAAAAGAACTAAATAAATTCATGGAGGATAGGTCCATCAATGGGTATTAGCCAGGATGGGCAGGGACTGCTGTCTCCCAGAAGCTGGGAATGGGCAATGGGATGGATCACTTGATGTTAACTGTTCTGTTCATTCCCTCTGAAGCACCTGGCATGGGCCACTGTCAGAAGACAGATGGGTTAGATGGACCATTGATCTGACCAAGTATGGCCGTTCTTATGTTCTTAGGGTTACATGTACATTTCAGAATGGCTTATGTCCACATGGAATAAAAGATTGTCCCACCATAAAATAACTCTGTCACTCCTCCTTAAAACCAGAACACTGATGGCCTTTCTTCTGCCTTGCAGGTTAATACATTCATACTGTCAGTCCAAGAGGGGGAATAAATTTCATTGTGTCTAAAAATGCCCTGCAACCAGGTCCTTTCTCTTTAAATCTATTAACCACTCATCTGAATAATATATTGTCTAACATATATTGATTAGCAACTTAGTTATCCAATATCATATTAAATATATTTTGTTTTAACCACTAGAGCCCCATTCTGCAAATGTTCCACTGAGACAGAATGTTCCTTATACCCACCTCGAGCCCTACTAAAGTCATTGTAGTTTCTGCACAGGTACAGGGCCCTCCTGTGTGAATCAGAGCCTTGCAGAAAAGAATCTGGTTCTCACCTGCCTGATCCATCCTGTTTTTCTAAATCCTTTTTTCAGCTCCTATTTATCCCCTTAGGAAATAAAACATTCAAGTTAAAACATGTCCTAGAAAACAAAAATAACCCTTTGGTGAATGATCCAGAATTTAGTAGGTGATAATGGAACAACCGTAATAAACTTTTTCAGTGAGTACCAGTTAAAAGAACATTTTAAAAAGAATTCTTGTCAGGTGTTTTTCATATTTTAAAAATATATTTTTACTATGTTTAAAATAGTTTATTGGAAGCTACCAATGAATCTATTTCCTTTATTAATGTTTCCTCCTGTAATTTATATCACCTGTATAAAGTCTGAATAATTGTGTGTGCCACAGCCAGGGTGCAGGAATGGATTGTAACCCCGTGTCCCCGACTCTACCTGCAGCTCCTACTCTATATTTGTAGGCTTAAATAGAAGTCTCAGCTCCTCTTTGACAGCTCGGTGAGGTATCACGGCCACTGACTCTGTGTAATCTTGGAGCCTGTAAACCCTGACCCCTTCCTGGTTTCAACCTCTGTTCGGGCTAGCACGTAGACCACCTTTACAGATAGTCACACAGCCCATTTGTGTGAATGCTTTATCTACAACTCAGCATAGATGTAGATGAATAGGTACTGACTGAATTTCACTCCATATGCATGTATAGGCTTGGTGCTTGGATTGTAGGGTGATGAATGTGGTATGAATACCTCGACAGATAGAGGGGAAAAAGGCACTGATTTTTTTAAACAAGAAAACCCTATTTTTAAAAGTATTTATCTATCTTCTGGAAAAGGTTGGGCTGGGAGAGTTGGAGAGGTCCCTATAAAGCTCAGCATGCATATAACCCTTCTGTCAGTCGGAATCAGCAACAACGGGGGCCGGGTTTAATATCAATGGATTCCTTTCAACAACACAACACAAAACCGGCTCAAGCTCCCACCCAGTTACCTGGGACACTTACACACCATCCCTTTGGACACCTCTAGAGGCAATACTTCTTGCAAGCACAGAGACTGAGTGTAGAAAAGGGACTTTTAATAAAAAGGTGGAAAGTAACCTGGCATTAACTTGGGAAAACGCTGCAAGCAGGATTCATGCGCATAAAACCATGAACAAAACACCCACCCCAGAGTACATTGGGCAGTTTCCTTTTGCTTCAGGTTCTTAAGTCCAGCAACCAGAAGTTCCTTTAATGTGCCTCTCCCTTCACAGCACCCCACTCATAGGTGGTGTCCTTAGTCGGTGCTGACCCAGAGTCTAGAGGTGCAGCTGCAGAGTTCACCTCCCATCCTGGTTGTGGGAAGGGGAAAAGATGATCCCTTGCTCGCTCTGCCGTCCGGCTACCGTGCTGGCTGCTCTTTGCTTCACAGGCCGATCTGCCAGCTGCATACCAGCACCTTCTGTTACCACCTCCTTCTCTATTATGACCTCTGCGGGTTGGTCTCTTGAGAGTCCACCCAGCTTGCTGATTCTCAGCTCTCAGTGATTGTCAGCTCTTAGTGGGTGAACCTAAGGGCTAGTCCACAGTTAAAAAACTTACAGCCACACAGTTGTGCGGCTGTCAGAGTGCTTGTGTAGCTGCATTATGTTGACAGGCAAGAGCACTCCCGCCAACATTATAAAACCACCTAAACAAGAGGTGGTAGCATATCTCCCACCAACTTAGTGTTGTCCACACAAGAGCTTATGCCGACAAAACTTGTGTTGCTCAGGGTGGTGGTTTTTTTCACATCCCTGAGTGACAAAACTTTTGCTGGCAAAACTGTAGACAAGGCCTCACTGCTGAAGCTGGCCAGAAGCGCTGTCCCACCGTAGATGAAGTCAGCTCTAGTGAGCACTTAACAAAACAAGAGACTTCTAATAGAATCTTAATTAGCTCTACCTTTGAACAGTGGGAAGGGAAGGTTAAACCATGCCTGGAGCTATTAGGCAGAGTCCCCACTTCCAGGCAGGAATACCTATCCCCATCCCCTATTCCCTTCACAGGATGCTGCATCGGAACCTCTTGGTTAGTCAGTTCGGTTCAGATGATAATGATCCTTCAATCAGAACAGGCTAAGCACAGTTCTGCTGCCCTTTGCTTGTACAAGGAGGAGAACAAGATTTTGTTTCCCCTGCATTTAACACTGAACTGTGATTAGTAGCCCAACACCAGCCAAAGGGATCATTTGGGCAAATCAGTCCTATTAGGCTGAGCATCTAAGCAGGCTGGGTATGCTCATGCAAATACCAGCTCAGAGGAAAGAGTCCAGTCAGACCCTGCTTACAGGGATATTTAATAGACATTTTAAAATATTATATTGGCCAAAGTGTGCCAGAGGAGAAGAGGAGGGAAAGAATACGTTATTGCTGTAATTCATAACTTTTCTATTCCTTCTGTTTATAAAACATGATCACAGCCCTCAGATCAGCAGCTCTTAATAAAACTGCTCATGTTTCTAAACCATTAGATTTTAAAATTTCATAATATTCTCTTTTTTTGAAAGGAGACGTTTGTTTCCTATTTGAGAAAAGTTAGATCTGACATTATAGTTGGAGATCATGTGACCTGACCCTAAACAAAATGGCTGCCCACATACAGTAAACTGAACAGAGGTGTTCACTTTGTACAGTGTTTAAAATTAGTCTCATTACATAACTGGCTTACATTTCTAATCCAATATATCAGACTCTAAATATACCATTTCAAGCCATTTGCTTTCCACACAAATAATCACTGGAGGCTAAGAATGAGTAAAAATATAAATTAAGAAATATGTTTAATTAAATTACTGAAATGCCAGTTTGCTGGGATATTGTTCTGAAGTTACATAAATAGAAGCTACTTGCACCCAGGGTGAACCCCAAAAAGGAAAAAATAAACTCAGGAAATAAAATATTGGAATATATATTTACATAGAGGATTTTCTGAAAGCTGTCACTGACCCCCTACCTACTTTAGAGGCATTACTGTAAGTTTTCTGTCATTTTTTAGCATTATATTTCACTCATTAAGCACAGATGGAGTCACTGAATAATCCACAGGGTTTCTGAATCATTCCTAAAACTAAAACAAACTTGTGATGCTGGGTGGAATATGAAGGACCAGTCATAATATTATTTATATCAATATTGCAAAATTACAGTAATTCATATGAGATATGCCATGTCAGGTACCAATGGAAAGCTTATAATTTGCTAAGATTGATAAGCACATTTATATGTATGTATCAGTATTGTATTGAGTTCTAAATATGTAATATGTATGATATATCTGTATCTAAACATTTGCGCTATGTTTCTGAATGATAGACAGGATGACACCAGCACTAGGCCTGCTTAATGGCCCACCAAGGGAACTCAAAGATAGTGAGAGAACCTTATGAACCACCAGGGCATGTAAGAACATGTGTAGGGACAAGGGACTCGGAGGCTTTTACATGTCATGTGCTGTGCGGCTATGTTTGGGACAAGCCACATGACAAAGGAACATAAAAGGCAGCTGCACCATCCCCATCTTGTCTTCATTCCTACTTCTTACCTCTGGATCAACTCGTCTACAACTGAAGCTGTGAAAGAAAGGACTGATACCCATCCAGGTACTGGATGTGCACCAGAGGGATTGTACAAGCCTGTAAACTCCACAATTCTACCGAGAATCTGATATATATGGACTTTACAGTCATTTGTATGTATCTGATTGCTTTGACCATTCAACATTCCTCTTCTCATTGTTTCTTTCCTTTTATAATAAGCCTTTAGTTTTAGTTACTAAAGGATTGGCCGGCAGCATGTGTGGTAAAGTCAGGCCAGATGGCTACAAAAGGGTATGACTATTTGTGAGCTGGGAAGTGGGCAGGCGCGAGCTTGCCCACTGCTAAAGGCCCAGGGGGAGGAGTCACTGGACCCAGGACACAACCGATTGCGTGGGACAAAGAATGAAAAAAGGAGAGGGCATGGGGGTCACAGGTCAAACAGAGGGAAGTGGGCTGATGGTAGAGAGGGGCTTCCCCAGGGTGGAGAGAAGAGGCAGAAGGGCGGCATTGGGGAGGAAGGGTGGTACAGAAGTGAGGACCACCTGTATGGCCAGGTCCTCCAGGGGCTCCACGGGACGTGGATGCCCCCCACCATCAGGCCCGTCTCCACCACCTCCTGGGCGGTGGCCCCAGATGCCAGGAAGAAGACCACCTTTCCATACATACATAGGTTTCCACGTGGGGCGAGGCGGGCACCAGGAGGCAACGGACCCCGTGCTTCCTGGTGAGGGTGGGAAAGGGGCCACAGCCCCCAGGGATGGTGCTGCAGTCGGCAGTTGGGGCAGGTGACGAGGCGGTGAGTGGGGAGCCCGCAGCCACCTGAGTGTATGCCCTGGGAGCAGCGCTGTCCATAGAGCTGGTGGAAGGGACAGCGGGGGAGGGCAGATGGGGAGGGAGCCCTGCCGCGGGAGGCGTTGCCTTCCGTGCAGGGCCCTTGCTCTTCTTTTTCCCCCCCGGCCCCTCTTACCAGCTGAGGGCGCGCCCCCCGGAGCATGGGGGGCAGGAGCCATGGCAGCAGTTGAGTCTCTGGAGTCCCTACTCAAGTCGTCCACCGTCACACATCTATTATCATGCCGGGAATTTGGCCTTTGGTAACTGAAAGGTAACTGAAACGGTTCCTACTTATTTCCAGCTCTCTGCAACTTTTGTACTTTCAACATTTCCTTTAGATCTTTATGTATAAGCCTGGCCCATAATTATTGCTATTTTCTAAAGCAAAAGAATCCACTAACTGATTTTCTCATGGTTTATACTTCTCTTGATCAATTAATGGCTGAATAAGGTTATGATTCAATAAAGCTACATTTTGGATGTATTGATCTTATCATTTTAATTTCAGTCTGGATTTTGCATTTATTTCTCTTTTCTACACAACCGCTCATATCAATATTGAGTAACCATGTGATTTTTTTTTTCTTAACAGTAGTCCATCTTCACTCATTTCTCCCCCAAAAATACACATACCATCTTGCTACCCCCATTTGTCACAATATGTGCACATTTATATGATTAAACACTTTGAGAGGGAAATCATTTTCTTCTATCTACACTATATATAAAGCACTTAAGAAACTTTTGTAAAAATAATAAATAATGTAAAAATAATAAATAATGTAAGCTTCTCAGATTCCTTGGCATGAGCATTTTACAAAAGTTGCCAGTATTTATTCAGCTATGTTTCTTTTTCTGTATAAGATGACTCACTCGTTGTCCATATTATACATGTATTATTGCTGACTCACTTCTTATGTGACTCATGGAAGAAATTAGTCTTCTGTAGTGGCTTCACAGCAGAATTTGGACAGCATTCCAGAGACACGGGGAGGCATGGAAAAATGGACAAAGATGGCTGGGGAAGAAGCAGACATATGGATTATCAAGGCCTGCATCATTTGCAGAGTGGAAAGGGCTAGGGGAGATATGATTTAGTAAGAATAAATTTTAGTATGACTTCTGACAGGATGATGTGGTATCTTGAAACAAGATGTTAGTTCATCATTTAGATTTCACTGGGACTGTAAATGGGGGAATGATATTATTGTGATTCTCCACTGTTAACTTTACTCTTCATGCCTTCTCCAGTAACATTGGTTAGGAAGGGCTGCAAAAGTGAGGAGTTTCCACCAAAAAGAACCTGGTTTCTGCAGTTTTGCAGTAATCATCACAAATAACTTCAGTGCCAAAAAAGTGTCAAAGTGACATAAAAGTAGTGGCACTTCATGAGGGTAGAATCTGAATACTGAATTGCAAGGGCTAAATCAGCAGTTGCACTGGCAGCTGGGCATTTTGTGTAGTGTGCATCTGAAAATATAGAACCTACTGAATGCCTTACAAAAAAAGCACAAAAATAAGAGGGTAGGCTTTCAGGAGTAGCCATCTGTGTAAGTGCTGCAGTGAATTTTTAAACACAGGAGTGCAAATTGAACTCCTAAGCTTAAGCAGTATGTACATTTAAGGAATTATGAATAATTAAAAACACAATGTCTGATTCCTGCTATCTCGAGTTTCATTTGTTACAAATCAAATGCTAGGGATTTGTTAGACTGTGAACATATCTGGAAAATGTTTTAATTGTTGCCTCTTTTAAAAGTCTGTTGTATGAAGAGTTTACAGAGTGGGAAAAGAACCACAGACATCCACCACTAACCATGGCTTCAGCTAAAGGGCAGAATTTTTATATCAAGTGGTGGGTCCAGATAGACCAGTTCTCTTCCAGATTCTTTTAATTTCATGGTAAACACTGAATGTTATAATTACAGGAGGACTCTGAAGGGTGATCGCTATTGGGCATAAATAATACCAAGAGGGTTCACAGCAGCGGGCACAGAAACTGATGAAATTATGGACTGATAAAAACATTACATTTGGTACCAAAGTGAAAATTTACCAAAACGGTGTCCTAACAAATGTACTCTATGATCTGAAAGATGAAACAGACATCAGAATACTGGAGTCAGTAGAGATGAGAATTCTTCAAAAAATGGCAGAGGTAAGGTAGAATGATTTTAAGACAAACAAAGTAGTTAGAAGGAGAGTGGGATGTGAAATCAGAATATGGGATTGGCTACAATAAAAAAAGATTACAATGGTGAAGATGCTGCAGAAGACAGAGATGATAGGATGCCAAAGAAAATAATGCAACACAGCCAAGGTCAATCAGATCTGGAGGTTGACCACAGCCACTGGTTAGATGGCAAGACATCATATACAGGGACAAACCAGGCTAGTCTTAATGGAGGAAAAAGCCATGGACAGGAATGAATGGTGATGCTGCACTGCTCCCAGTGCCTGCAAAGATGTTTTGAGATGAAGAGAGAGAGAGAGAGAGAGAGAGAGATTTCTTCATTTCCCCTTGTCTACAGCATTGTCCTGTACAATCTTCTACCACAACTGAAATTGGCTTGTTAGAGGCTACACATCTGCACACACGCTTCTACCATCCTCTGTTTCCCAGCCATTTTTTTTTGTCTTCTTACATTTGTAGCAGCACAGTTTTGTTTTAATCTTCCATAATGTATTGGTATAACGATGAATTATTTTTACTGTGAAACCTTTTTTAAAAAACATCATAGCTTACATTTTCAGCTTGTCTCAGAATGCAAATGTTTCAAACTTCCCTGTAAACATGAAAAACTGCTCAGAAATCATTTGAACAATAATTTCTTTTATAGCAAGTTTCCTACATTTAACCAAATGTTTCTGCCATTTGGTTTCCAAATATCTAATGTTGTACAGTGCAATGAGAATGAGAGTCTGGCTATGGACCAGGATGGCTGCAAAAACTGACTTTAGGGGCTAGTACTGCAAAGTTTCTGCATCTATGATTTCTTAGTATAAAATTTCACATAGTATGGGCTGCTAGCTGGTTCTCTCTAGAGAGTTCATGGTTTGTCTATATTAAATCCATGCAAGCTGATCTACAAGATTATGTGTCTGTAATTTCTCAGTATAAAATTTCTTATATTTAACCATTGGAAGTTGAGTGTTCTTGGTTCCTTGCAGGATTGGATGTTTCGCATCCATGGACTATAAAGACTATAAAGAGAAATTAAAAAGCAATCTGTATTTCCAATAGTTTTCAACCTATGGCTTGTAAAATTTTATATTGAGAAATTACAGACATAAGACCTATGAGTGGGCCCAAGTTAGTAAAAATTGATTGCAAAAACTGAGAATGTGACAATAGAAACATATTGAGATGGGGGCATACTCTTGATCAGAGGAGACCAAAACATGGGAAAGATATTTCAGTGTGTATGTTACAAAACTTTTTGGACTAGCATTGCTGGTGGATAATTAAAGAGAGAATACTGTGGGATGAACTGGCAGGAATTGTTTTACCTCTTGTCAAAAGTATTTGTGGCAGAGCAGACATTTTGCTATCAATGTGCTTAGTAACATTGTAACCATTTTCCCTGTTTATTGCCTGCCTGAAATCAATTCTGATCACATCCCTTGCTTCTTTTCAATAGCTGCATCCGAGCCCCAAGAAAAATGTTATTTTTATTTGAAGTTATATATGAAACAAATTTATTTTTAGCTTTCTCCTATTTCTGTAGGCACACATCTAAGTATTGATTTTAAATGGAAGATAAAGGCAGCATTTGTTTAACATCAGAAGATGGGCCCAGACAACATTTCCATGTCAAACCCCCGTTTGAGCCCAACTCTATTTACAGTAAGACATTAAAAAACAACAAAAACTATGCAATTTGAATCAGCTCACAATACAATACTATGATTTATAATTAATATCCCTAAAAATAGAAAGAAAATGCTGCTTAGTGATTATACAAACTAAAAGAATGTCAGCAATAATCCAGATGCACTTTCAGAATCTCAAAGATACAGCATTTAAAAGGTTTTAAGAGCCTTAAAGTATTCAAGAGTATTTCATGTGGAAAGTCCTCTAACTTCTTAGTAATGTTGCCTGAGGCTACCTAAACAAATAGAACAAGCTCTTCTCTTCCCTTGGCTTTGCTGAGTTTATTGGAGCTCTGTACTGCAATGAAGCAACGTGAAGTCTTTGATTTATTTTAAAAGACAGACATGAAATTGGAGGAAAAAATTAATGGTTATGAGATATGTGGCTTTTGAATTAAGCAAAAAATAGAAGTAACCTTAATATGAGAAGCAATCTTACAGTATTGGTGCTGCCAGACATCAGTAGCATGTTAGCATCTTCAAATGTTCTATTTCCTTACTGTGTTCTTTCCTAATGTACTATAGTTTAATTGGATTCAATTCATAAGAACATAAGAACGGCCATACTGGGTCAGACCAATGGTCCATCTAGCCCCATATCCTGTCTTCCAACAGTGGACAATGTGAGGTACTTCAGAAGGAATGAATAGAACAGTCAATCATCAAGTGATCCATCCCATCAGCCATTTCCAATCTCTGGCACATAGCAATCCCTGCCTATCCTGGCTAATAGCCATGGATGGACCTATCTTCCATGAACTTACCTAGATCTTTTTTGAACCCCATTATAGTCTTGGCCTTCACAATATCATCTGGCAAGGAGTTCCACAGGTTGACTGTATGTTGTGTGTATGTTGTATGTGTTTTGTTTGTTTTAAACCTCCTGCCTATTAATTTCATTTAGTGACCCCTAGTTTTTGTGTAATGAGAAGGAGTAAATAACACTTCTTTATTTACTTTCTCCACACCAGTCATGATTTTATAGACCTCTATCATATCTCCCCTTAGTTGTCTCTTTTTCAAGCTGAAAAGTCTCAGTCTTATAAATCTTTCCCCATATGGAAGCTGTTCCATACCCCTAATTATTTTAGTTGCTCTTTTCTGTACCTTTTCCAATTCCAATGTAAACAGGGTCTGAATGTCTTGCCGAGCTGGCTGTTGGGAGGGGAACAGGCATTAGGGCCAGACTGTATTTGCATAAGCACACCCATCCTGCTTAGGTATTTAGTATGATGGGACTACTTTGCCCAAATGATCCCTTTGGCTGGTGTTGGCTTACAAATCACTTTAGTGTTTAATGCAGGGGTAACAAAATGTTGTTTTCTTTATTGTAAGAGCAAAGGGCAGCAGAACTGTGCTTAGCCTGTTCTGACTGAAGTGTCATTATCATCTGAACCAAACCGGCTAAACAAGGGGCTCAGATTCCAGAGCCCTGTGAAGGGAATAGGGGGTGGGGATAGGTATTCTTGCCTGGAAGTGGGGGCTCAGCCTAAGAGCCCCAGGCATGGTTTAACCTTCTCCTTCCACTGTTCAAAGGTAGAGCTAATTAAGTTTTCATTAGGAGTCTTTTGTTACATGCTCGCTAGAGCTGAAATCATCTACTGTGGGATAGCTTTGAGGGCTGCCCATTAAGAGTTGACAATCAGCGAGCTGGGTGGAATCTCCAGAGACCAACCCACAGAGGTCATGTGGGAGAAGCAGGTGGTAGCAGAAGGTGATGGTGTGCAGCAGAGTGACTAGTGGACTGGCCTGTGGACCAATGAGCAGCTGGCGGACTGGCCTGTGGAGCAATGAGCGGCCAGCAGGGCAGCTGGAACGTAGCAGCCAGATAGTGGAGCGAGCAAGGTGCCTTCTTTCCCACACCTCCTGACCAGGATGGGAGGTGAACTCTGCAGCTGCACCTCTAGATTCTGAGTCTGCCCTGACTAAGGACAACACCTATGAGTGGGCGCATTAAGGGAGGGCACATTAAAGGAACTTCTGGTTGCTGGACTTAAGAACATGAGGCAAAAGGAAACTGCCCAATGTACTCTGGGGTGGGTGTTTTGTTCATGGTTTTATGCGTGTGAATCCTGCTTGCAACTTTTTCCCAAGTTAATGCCAGGTTACTTTTCCCTTTTAATAAAAGTCTCTTTTCTACACTCAGTCTCTGTGTTTCTGAGAGGGCAAGAATTGCCTCTAGAGGCACCCAAAGGGTGGTGTGTAATTGTCCCAAGTTACTGGGTGGGGGCTCAAGCCAGTTTTGGGTTGTATTGTTGATATTGATATTGATATTGAACCCGGCCCTTGTTGCTGCTGACTCCGACAGAGTTACATCAATATATCTTTTTTGAGATGGGGTGACCAGATCTGCATGTGGTGTTCAAGATGTGGCCATACTATGGATTTATAAAGAGGCAATATGATATTTTCTGTCTTATTTTCTATCCCTTCCCTAATGATTCCCAACATTCTGTTAGCTTTTTTGACTGCTGCTGCACATTGAGTGGATGTTTGCAGAGAACCATCCACAATGACTCTAAGAACTCTTTCTTGAGTGCTAATGGTTAATTTAGACCCCATCATTTTATATGTATAGTTGGGATTATGTTTTCCAATGTACATTACTTTGCATTTATCAACAATGAATTTCATCTGCCATTTTGTTGCCTAGTCAACCAGTTTTGTGAGATTCCTTCTTAACTCTTTGCAGTCTACTTTGGACTTAACTATCTTGAGTGGTTTTGTATCATCTGCAAATTTTGCCACTTCACTGTTTACTCCTTTTTCCAGATCATTTATGAATATGTTGAACAGTACTGGTCCCCATACAGACCCCTGGGGGACACCACTATTTACTTCTCTCCATTCTGAAAACTGACCATTTATTCCCGCCCTTTGCTTCCTATCTTTTAACCAGTTACTGATCCAGGAGACGACCTGCCCTCTTACCCCATGACCGCTTACTTTGCTTACCGGCCTGTAATTGCTGGGATTGCCTCTGGAACCTTTATAAAAAATTGGCGTCACATTAGCTATCTTCCAGTCATCTGGTACAGAAGTTGTTTTAAATGATAGGTTACGTACCGTAGTTAGTTATTCTGTAATTTCACATTTGAGTTCCTTCAGAACTCTTGGGTGGATACCATCTGGTCCTGGTGATTTACTACTGTTTAATTTATCAATTTGTTCCAAAACCTCCTCTAATGACACCTCAGTCTGGGACAGTTCCTCAGATTTGTCACCTAAAAAGAATGGCTCAGGTTTGGGAATCTCCCTAACATCCTCAGCTGTGAAGACCAATGCAAAGAATTCATTTAGTTTCTCCGCAATAGCCTTATCTTCCTTGAGTGCTCCTTTAGCATCTCGATTGTCCAGTGGCCCCACTCGTTGTTTAGCTGGCTACCTGCTTCTGATGTACTTACTTTTTTTTTTTGCTTTTACTTTTTGAGTCTTTGGCTAGATGTTCTTCAAATTCCGTTTTTGGCCTTCCTACTTATATTTTTACACTTCACTTGCCAGAGTTTATGCTCCTTTCTATTTTCCTCAATAGGATTTAACTTTTAAAAGGATGCCTTTTTGCCTCTAACTGCTTCTTTTACTTTGTTGTTTAGCCACCATGGCACTTTTTTGGTCCTCTTACTATGTTTTTTAATTTGGGGTATACATTTAAATTGAGCCTCTATTATGGTGTTTTTAAAAAGTTTCCATGCAACTTGCAGGGATTTTACTTTTGGCACTGTACCTTTTAATTTCTGTTTAAAGTAACTTCCTCATTTTTGTGTAGTTCCCCTTTCTGAAATTAAATGCTACTGAGGTGGGCTGCTTTGGTGATTCCTCCTCTTCCCCGACAGGGATGTTACATTTTATTATGTTATGGTCACTATTACCAAGTGGTTCAGCTATAGTCACCTCTTGGACCAGATCCTGTGTTCCACTTAGGACTAAATCAAGAATTGCCTTTCCTTTTGTGGGTTACAAGACTAGCTGCTCCAAAAAGCAGTCATTTAAGGTGTCAAGAAACTTTATCTCTGCATCCCATCCTGGGGTGACATGTACCCAAACAATATGGGGATAGTTGAAATCCTCCATTATTATTGAGTTTTTAATTTTTATAGCTTCTCTAATCTCCCTGAGCATTTCACAGTCACTATCACCATCCTGGTCAAGTGGTTAGCAGTATGTCCCTACTGCTATATTCTTATTATTCAAGCATGGAATTACTATCGATAGAGATTCTATGGCACAGTTTAGTTCATTTAAGATTTTTACTTCATTTGACTCTATCCTTTCTTTCACATCTAGTGCCACTTCCCCACCAGTACGACCTATTCTGTCCTTCCGATATATTTTGTACCCTGGTATTACTGTGTCCCATTGATTATCCTCATTCCACCAAGTTTCTGTGATGCCTATTATATCAATACCATCATTTCATAAGAGGCACTCAAGTTCACCCATCTTAGTATTTAGAATTCTAGCATTTGTACCTAAAAAAAAATGGTCACTTTTTAGCTGTCTGCCATTATGTGATGTAATTGAATGGAACTCTTTTTCATTTGACTGTTTCTCATCAGATCCTACCCATATTTTATCCTTTACCATCCTCCCTCCTTAGTAGGATATAGAGAATCTCCATGAATAGATCCTCCCCTAAGGGATGGTTTCATTTTGGTTTAGGTGGAGCCCATCCTTCATTTATGAGCTCCCCCTTTCCCAAAAGTTTCCCAGTTCCTAGTAAATCTAAATCCCTCCTCCTTACAGCATCGTCTCAACACAGATTGAGACCCTGCAGTTCTGCCTGTCTAACTGGTCCTGCGCATGGAACTGGAAGCATTTCAGAAAATGCTACCATGGAGGTCCTGGACTTCAGTCTCTTACCTAGCAGCTTAAATTTGGCCTCCAGGATCTCTCCTATCCTTCTCTATGTCATAGATACCTACATAGATACCTACATAGATACACCACCGGCTCCTCCCCAGCACTATACATAAGTCTGTCTAGATTCATTGAGAGATCCGCAACCTTCACACCCGGCAGGCAATTCACCATGCAATTCTCCCAGTCATCACAAAGCGAGGTATCTATATTTCTAATGATCAAGTCCCCCATTATTATTACCTGTCTTTTCCTGGTTACTAGAGTTCCCTCCCTCAGAGAAGTATCCTTAGTGTGAGAGGATATCCTCAGTGTGACAGGTATTCCTGGCTATGTCATAAAGTTCCTGCATGATTGTGGGCACATATTAGGACTGTTCCTGAGTGGTGCTGAGTGATCTCAATTTCAGTTTACTCAAATCAGAGTTAAGAGCACTTAGCACCCCACAGAATCAGACTCTTAATCACTCTGTACCTCAGTTTCCCTATCTGTAAACTTAGATTAATAATACTTCTCTCCCCACAGGTGTGTTGGAAGGCTAGTCACTAATATTTGTAAAATGTGAGGAGAACTTCTAATGGAAGATGCTATAGTCAATGGGCCTGATTCAGCCTGGTGTACTTTGCCAATAAGTATTTAGTACAACCAGTCTAGATGTATCGGGATGAAATACTGAATAGAAAACAGTTAGGTGAGATATTAAGCAAAATAATTTCCCAAAATGAAATCTACTATATTGTGGAATGAGGTGGGAAGTCATAGAAACTTCACCCTTAAAACCAGACTGGAAAAGCACTGGGAGATAGAATGTAGGAAACAACCCTGCATTGAAAGGAGAGTGGACCAAGTTATGTAATGGGGAACGTCCATCAAATTCCTATGACCACCACCTGCCATCAAGGAATTTTTAACAATTTGTTCCTGGTTATATAACAACTAGTCATAATTAAAGTCTGTTCTCCTTTGGGCTCTCTGCTGGCTCTTCAGCAGCAGTTAACCAATGAACTGTTGTGAGGTGCTATTTTTTCCAGTGAGAGTAAGGACTGCAGCATTGAGCTCTAATAAAATAAACACAAAAAAATAAAGTGGATATTAAGGCTCTTAAAATACAAAGGAAAATATTTTTGCCAAATAATAAAAAAAGACAAAATTGGCAAGGAAACAAATATTATTTAAAAGATTCTAACATGGTATTAGAAAGAATGCAATAGATTTAGGCCCAGTCCTGCAAGTGTTAAGCTCATGCCTTACTTTACCCACATGAGCAATCCCATCGATTTCAATAAAGTGAGGCATAATTCTTAAATCTTTGCAGGAGATGAGCTGTATTATTAGTTTACTTTTGTAGGATTGTGCTTTAATATGCAGGATATTCAATGAAAGTCTTTCCAATGACTTTAGTGGATCACGCCCTAACTGGGCACTGAGTGTCATGATTTTTTATATCATTTTTATATTGAATCTTGCAGCCAAACAATGTCTCAGGATCTCAATGTGTATTATAAATGATAAAATATAAAGCTAGCTTTAAAAATGTGCTTGACATTCATAGTACTTTGGCTACAGCAAAGGAAAGTCCAAAGGTCACATTCTACCTCTCCTATGCTAGTGCAACTTTACAGAAATCAGTGGCATTACATGAGCGTAATGGAGGACAACACTAACCATTTCAGCAGCAGGGATAGAACATGGAGTGGGGAGAGGTTAATCAGAGGGGTAATTGGCCACTTGGCTGGGTCTGGGGACCTAACAGGATGAGGGTAACAATTACAAAACCATGTGACTAGCTACAGGCACAATCTGTAGCTTTTGAGAGTTATATTTTTAGAAATATAAAGAACATTAAGGATGGAGCAATCCCTATTGGCCACCTACAGTACAACTGGCTGGTAAATTAAGACATCTGTTTACCCTAATGAGCTCACAGGGAAAATCTCCACACACCTGCCAACATTTGGAAGCTATAAATATGGGACCCACTTTAACTCAGCTGAAATATATTGGCTTTGGATGGCTTTCTGAAAGGACAGGGGGTCTGATTCTCTACCACCTCAAAATGTTGTCATTTTCACTTGTGTGAAGCAAGTGCAACCCCCCCCCCCCCCAACCCCAATACCAACAATGCCAGAATGGTGGCATTTGACACCCACTTTGCACAGAGGCAGATGGGTGCACAGGGAGCCAGGCAGTGGAAAACAAAGCTGAGTGAGGGGAATGGTCAATACTTCACTGAAAAATAGGGTTTGTTGCTTCTAAACAGCAACACCTGGCATGCTCTGTGAAAGAACAGCCCTTATTATGAATGTAGTGTAATAACGCTGTGGATGAAAACAAGCTGTGAGTCACTGTGGTCCATATTTTCAAAAGTCCTTATTGTCTCTGTTACACTGTTGATTTGCGAGGGTGCCTAGATCCGTAGCCATAAATATTGGGGGAGGACCATGCTTGCCATGGGGTGGTACTGAGCACCCACCACTCAAACCCAAGTCACTAGGAGCTGCGGGAAATCTCTGGAAATCAGGCCCCTCCGCCCTATATCAGTGTCCCCTATGGGGCCATCAACATTTTTGAGACAACCCAAAGTAGCGGCTACTATTAAGTAGGTTGTTCCCCATAAACCCACTTGACTGTGAACTGATCTGAAGCCCCGGGGCGTGACCTGTCGCCCTTTCCCCAGCACACACAGCTAGGATGCATGTACGTTCAGGACGTGCATTTCTCCCCCCGTCCTCCTGGAAACATCCACCAGCTGGCAGAGCCGCCGCACTACAATTCCCAGCAATCACTGTGCAGGGCTCCCACCTTTCCCCCCCTCCCGCTAAGCTCGGGGACTGAGCTGCGGCTGCAGCTGGCGAGGCGAAGGACGGGGGATGTGCTGAAGCTAACACCGCGTAGCGTCGCTGCTAGTGCTATAGCGGCTGGGCTTCAACGGAGTGTGAGCAAGGCAGGCTCGCTCCTGCAAGCAAGCAACCCCCTAGCTAGCAGCAGCGGCGGCGGCTTTCAGCTGCAGGAGTGGAAGCTCCCTTAAAGCTTCCCCCGCCCACGCCTCCCCCTGGCTGGAGAGACGCGGCGAATGAAGTGAAGATGGTTATCCGGGTGTTCATCGCCTCCTCCTCTGGCTCGGTGGCGGTGAGTGAGCGGGGGCGTGGGAGGTGCACCTGGAGGTGCAGAGGGCGAGGTGCTGGCTCAGGCCACCTGGCTGCTTGGGAGCCCCAGCCACCCACGCTAAAGATGCTTCACCCCGCTGCAAACATTCCTTGCGGGAGAGAAACCGCTCATCAAGTGTTTGGAAATTACAGGGGGCCACTTGGTTTTGGGGGCTGCTAATGCCTTAGGGGACCTTACCTTTCAGCTAGTAGTGAGTGGTGAACGGGGGTTGCTAAGACTTGGCGGAGTGGAGTAATAAAAGAGTTCTCAAATGTGACCATAAATTCCTTGTTTATTTGTGAAACTACAGTATCTGAGCGGAACTGCCTCATCCCCATAATCAGTTTAAAAACAAGCAGAGCAGGAAATGCCTGCTTTTTTAAAATAAAGTATTTCCTAGCTTTATTATAAAAGTATGGCAGTGATATATATATTTATTCTTTCTTAATGTAAGTTCTCCTCATGGTACAGCCTAACATCAATTATTATTCCCTCATTTCCATGTCAAAATGTATTTAGAATAGCATGTATTGTTAGCTTTAACTGTAGCGTTGCTATCAACATTATTATACTTGGTTGTAGTCAGCACTGGCATACAAAACTTTATCCTGAGAGAAAATGTGTTTGTGCTGTCCCACTTGGGGTTTTGTTTTTTTTTTAAATCATCCTGTCTGCTTTAAAATAAAAAGTATTAATGTCTAGTGGGTGTGGGGCTGTGTGTGTGTTTGGAAAAAGACTAAAATGACTGAAGAAAGCATAACCAAATTGGTAAATTGACACATTATTTTTACTCAAGAAATTTCATCAATAACTTAAAGAAGACTTAAGTAGCCTACTTCTATTGCTAGTAGCCCATCTCATGGATAGAGAAGGGGACTCTAAAGCAATGGTGTTGCAAATCTGAAATAGATATTTTTCCTAAGAGCACTGTAACGAACAAAATGCAGTTTACTAGTAATTACAAATTATTGGCGTTTTTAAAAAAAAAACAAATACAAACCAACCTCAGAACAAAGGCATATCTGCAAATTAACAAGTATTTTGAAGAGTGGACAACTCTTTCTTCAAACTCAGTTTTGAAAGGCATCAAATGGTACATCCTTTGATTGATGATAGTTGAAGTCCTTATAGTTGTCTCTTGGTTAATTAATTATGCGTGTGACCTATAAATATCCATATTTCCATTTAAAGTGACAGCTAATATTTCCATGAAGACAATTGGAATGTAAATGCTCATCTGAATGTGTTTTTTAATGAGAAACATCAGAGAGCTTCACAAATAAATCCTATCCTTTATGCTTCAGCAGTGCTGTTATTGGCATTCTTCTTCTTTTTTTTGTAGAGAGACAGTGGACTTTGTTCCCATATGAAGGTTTGTGTATTCACTTCCTTGGGTCTTTCATTGTGCACTGTTTGTGTTCAGGTCAGTGGCATAGTGACAGGTTTGTGATCTGATACAGTTTGGCATAAAGTGTTTGAAATGCTTAGTAGTTGCATACTTCCAGCTAATAAAAACTAATTATCCATTTCTGTAGCCTACTGAGCAAATACAGAATCTCTTCAGAACTTTAATGGTACATGTTCATTGAGCGTTCATAATAGAAACTCTCCCATTAAGTGGCAATCAGTTCATATTGTAGCAGTGCAATATTAATATATTTAGGTTGTTTCATACTTATTTAAACAATAATGACCTGTGAGTTTTTTGGGGATTGGGGTAGGAGGAGTTTGGTCCAATAATCACAGGCTAGAATAGTTAATAATGGATGGGTTAGTCTAGCTAGTTATTACCTGACTGGCAAACCAGTTAATTTTTACACCAAGATCAGCAGCAGAGTAAGCTCCCTCCCATTATGCTGCCATTGGAATGTAGTTTAATTTTCATGTCAATTTATCTGTTGGCTTTTCTGTTGAGACTGCCAGTAGTAGGGCCAGTTGTGAAGGTGATTTATATGATGTAGACCATTAGTACTGGACTGAGACCACCAACTCACTTCATGTAGGCTATTGTACAGCCGTCTGATAGGAAAGACTTTCATTTGTTACTAACTGTGGCCAGAATAGAACAGGTGACCTAGTGGGGAAAGGCAGTGCAACCCATTTGCAGTTCCCTGTGCCTTCCATTCCCTGCATTAGTAATATTTTAAAACAAGGAAGTTTTAAAACTTATTTCTTGATATTTGTGGAAACCAGCACAGAATCAGGTGTTACAGAAGGGAAAGTCCATCCTCTTCCAACTGCATGGAAAGCCAACCTTGAGCACAACCAGTTGAGCTGCTTCTCAAAACTTGAATCTTAATGCTGTGTTGTGAATTGCATAGGATATCTCCCTGTTATGCAGCAGCAATAGACAGCAATGAAACAGCACACTTCCAGAACCCCACATCCACTCCTTACGACAGCTTACATTAAATATGACAAAAATAAAATCTTAGTTTTCATAATGCATATCTGAAACAAGAGAGTCAACAAAAGGAAATATGCAAGCATAAGACGTTACAAAGAAATATCTTTAGACATTGGGACTAAAATAACTGACTGACTTCCTTAGAAGTACCTTAGATTGAAATGTACTCTTTTCCTTGACTGGCACTCGATTTGGAGCAAAGAGGCTATATAAACTAATAAAACAAACATAATGTAATGTGGATGTCTTCATGCCTGTGTGTGTTTTACTGACTAGGGGATGGGCAGTCTGAGATTTAGAATGCAAAACATTATGACTAGTATGGTATTTGCAGATGTACAAATAAAATGTTTTCAGTGTTGCAAAATCCTGTCATTACGGTTACTTATCAGTATTTGGTACTTAAACAAATCACACTATCAGAATTCAGAAAGCTAGCCCTTGTATAAGAGATTTATACCTTTACTATCTGTTCCTTTTACAGTGCACTGCTTTGTACCAGAGGCAAGATTCTGAACTCTGTAAAACTGGAATAACTCCACTGATATCAAATAGATTAACATGACATCAGAATCTGGCCCAGTGTAACTATATTTATAACACTGAGATCAGTGTTCTACAGCAAGGTGTGTGGTGTTTTGTTTTTCATTTTGAAGCTCAGTACAGGTATTTGGTTAAATTATTAGTTATTTTTTGAAATTACGGACATATTTAGCTAGCCTTCAAACTGGGCTTGGTTTCCTTGTTATCTAGCCCACAGTGTGGTGCCAAAACTGTAACGGGAGGATTTAACAAACCCTCCTCTCTTTAGCCTCTGATAACTCTGGAGTGAATGTGCCCGCATGGAAGGCGGGGGTGAAGGACAGGGGAATCAATCTTATTTCCATTTAGACAAAACCACTGCATAATCACCAAGAGGAAAGATGACTGCTTGGCAAGCATAATCGTCCAAGTTTACCCCTGGTATAATTCCTCTGAAATCTCCAGAATTATACCCAAGTTGGTGCAAATGCATTTAGCTGAAAGTGTCCCTGAAAAATATGCTGACTGTTGCTAGCACAGAGTTCCCTTTGTTTAGGTGTGTACTCACTGGAATTTTTTTTCTTTTTAAATCCCTGACAGTGCAATCTAGCCTATGCCAGAAAACAGAGAAATTGTCCATTTGGAAATATATTTAGTAGTTCAAAGGATAAGATCTCTTGGTGAAGGATGGTAAAATGGTATCTAGTGTGAGGTTGAGCTCCAGAAACAGTGGAGAAAATAGGTCAACACTCCATTTTGGTGTTAGACTATCAAGACTTCTCAACACATCACTGTTTCTAGACCTGGATATAGTTGATGGTGAACTGTAATAGCACCATTGTCTTTATTTTGTTACAAAACCTGTACATGCATTAATTTAAAAATATCCAGTAAAACAGCTTTAGTTTGAATGTAAACATTCCTCTCCATGTTTGTAGCACACAGTCTCGTATCAGTGCTTGTGGGCACAATAGGAAAAACAAAGGCCTTACCCAGACTAAAATAAAAGTTTAAAATAATACTCTATTGTAGACAAGTTGTAGTTTAACATGTTAGATGGTGTAGTGGATAACCTCTGTAAAGACAGCCTGGCAGGTTTTTGCTGACCCTATCACCTTCTGCTTCTTCACCCTAAACTTCTGTCCCTTGAGGGGAAGATGTCCTGAACGCCATATGCTAATTTATAAGGCTGAGGCAGCAAGTTTTACCTTTGTGTGTATTTATCAATAGAAGAATAGCAGATCATTCTCTGTATTGAGGAAGCTGATGGTTGCTATTATAAAATAGTTTTTATTTTTCTCTAGCAGTGAGTCAGTGTCTGTATGCCAGGAAAGAAAATACCTGTTCTGACTTTTCGCCAAATAATTCCAGGTGACTAGAATTTTATCTTTGTTTGCTTTACCTTTATGAAGAACCTATATTTTTGTTCACATGTTATTTGTAGTGCAATGGAAATCAGTTGAAGATTTAAAGATGTAAATGGTCTAAGGCTCTTTATAATTTTTAGTTACCTTGGACCATTCAGAGACCTCGTACCATGAGCCCTCTGTCTCTGAGGTGCCAACTAGCGACATGCACAGAGGAGTTGCAAGATTGGGCCTCAGGTTGTGAGAAGGATTTTATTAAATGGATTCCAAAACATTGGAGAAAGCTTTAACAAATTTAGACCAAAGTAATTTTCTTCTGTAGTAAAAATTTATTGTTATGGAGCTATGTTCTCTGTCTACTTTTTAAATTAAGCAGAATATTTAATTGAAATTATTAAAATAATGAAATGGAAAGAGTTACTCTACTTGGTGAGAGATACAACATTTAAAAATAATTTCTCACATTGGAATTTTGTATGCTTTCATGAGTTGTGTAAACCATAGTGCTGAAAATGAATTGCATCTGCTAAAGTACAAGCTCCATTCAGCCACATGGGCAATGAACGCTAGGGAAAAAAAATGGAATGAAGCCAACATGAGAAAAGGATAGGCTTGATAACAGTGACTAGAAGCTAGACTTTGGTTTAAAAAAATCAATGTGTAATTAAGATAATTATGGATTTTATTACTAGGAAACCTGATAACACGATAGTAATTACAGTGTTACCACTGTGATGCTTCTATTGTAAAGAGTGGTTTGGGAAGATTGCTATCTCAGCTGTTAAGTTTCAGCTTGTTGCAGTTTTAAGTGCAGGTGAACTGGAATTTTTCCATTTTTCCTGAGTTGCATTTTTAACAAAGTGTAAAATACTAGAATGTTTAAATAATTAATTTGGAGCAAGTTTCGCCAGATTTCATTGGACAATATTATATATTATGAAGAGATACATAATCTCTCCATAGTTAAGATTGAAGTTAGCTTCTCATGATAAGCCTGGATTTTCATCTCTTCCCTAATTTCTCCAAAACATTGAATTTCTCATCACAGGATAGAGTTTTTCTTGATAGTTTGGGGGAAAAATACATATGATCTGAGAATTTTTGCTGTTTACTTTCCAGAGATATTCTGAATGCTTTTTTTGGCTCTTCATATCCTAGAAACAGAATAATCAAAATAAAAAATAATTTATTTTTTAGTGCTTGGTAAGATTGCATTGGTTACTGTTCAAGATATCTACAATTTATTACATGTTAATTACATAAGTACAATTGATCCTAAAAACAATTGTGATATATATATATATATATCAAGTACTACCTTGGAGAGAGTCCAGCGGAAGGAAACAAAAATGATTAGGGGTCTGGGTCACATGATTTATGAGGGGAGGTTGAGGGAGCTAGGCTTATTTAGTCTGCAGAAGAGAAGAGTGAGGGAGGATTTGATAGCAGCCTTCAACTACCTGAAGGGGCGTTCCAAAGAGGATGGAGCTAGACTGTTCTCAGTGGTGGCAGATGACAGAACAAGGAGCAATGGCCTCAAGTTGCAGTGGGGGAGGTCTAGGTTGGATATTAAGAAAAGCTTTTTCAGTGGGAGGATGGTGAAGCACTGGAACGGGTTACTTAGGGAGGTGGTGGAATCTCCATCCTTAGAGGATTTTAAGGCCCAGCTTGACAAAGTCCTGGCTGGGATGATTTAGTTGGGGTTGGCTCTGGTTTGAGCAGGGGTTTGGACTAGATGATCTCCTGAGGTTCCTTCGAACCCTAATCTTTTATGATTCTATCATCAAAGATAGATTAATTTGCCAAATTTCATAGCATTTGCAGCAATGGTATGGGCACTAACTAAGGCTGATATAAAAATTAGCCCTGGAGTGCCATAGGATTCTGGTGACCTCTGTTACATTGGTTGAAGAGAGAAATATTGTAAAATGTAATCTCTCCATTTAATTATTTTAGACAGTTTATATTTGTGTTATTTATAGAATGAAATGTAGAAGATCTTGGGATTTATGAAGAAATTAGCTAGATAACATACCTTTTGTGTTCTACAAACATATGATCAGTATGTCTTTAGAAATCTGAGTGCAAGTGAAACGTAAAGAGTTGACACTATGACTAGAAACCTATGCTGTCATGTTTTTCAGGCAGATCTAATGGCAACTGTTTCATCAGCTTGACCCAAGGGAGCTACCATCTTCAGGGAATCAGTCTCCACAATGAAATACCGTGCTCTTTAATTTTGCATGCACTATGAAAGTCTTCATGGAAATAGATATGTGAGAACTACTATTTTTGTGTTCCAATGGGTTAGAAAGTCTGTCTTGATAAAGATATTGTATGTTTGTCTCTAAAAGAAGGTGATCAGTTACAAATCCTTTCTTTATATAAGCTTTTTTCATCACTCTTCCAAAGTAAAATATGTCAGCAACATGTTGTGCATGTTGTGGGTATAAAACTGACTATTAAATCAGCATCTTCTGTTACCATGTTAGTGTTTAGACAAAGCGTTTTTATAAAAGATAGATACATGTTTTATAAATCTCTTAAATGTAATCAATTTACCTTTGAAGGAGTAAAAATAGATTTGGTTGCTGTGCGTTATAAACTGTGCTTGTTGTGATGATGGAAATGCTACTAAAATGATAACTTGTAAATTGTATCCAGCTGCTATTCAGTTCCCCTGGACCCATTAGATTCTTTTCTTAACCTTCTCTCCTAAGATTTCCATATTATTTAATCAGAACCAATGAGGTGGGCAGATATTTAAATTCATGAATTTTTGAACTATTCACTTGCATTGCTAAAAACAGACACTAGATTAACTTAAGTGGCACTCATGAGTAAGGTGAGCAGGATTTGGCCTGATACCTAGGGAGGAATCAAAGTGATTTGGTGAACTCTAGCTATTTCTGAACCTGGGGATGTCTAAAGGAGAACAGACAGTATGGACGCTTCATTTCATATAGCATCTGATCTTTGGTAGGGTGCTGTGGTTACAGGGCTCACTGCACCTCTTTTCCCTGGCTGGTCTTTGTGACACCTCCCGCCTCAGGTATTTTGCCCTTACTGGTCTCAGGGTGGAATCTCTCAATTCTTAGACTAGGACCCAGATATACTACCTTGTCATAAGTGGTTGGTATACACATTGTAGGCCTGATTTCAGGGGTGGGGGGGGTGCAACCTAGTTTAGCCAGTAGCCTGATAGTTAGGGCACTTGACTGAGATGCGGGAGACCCAGGATCAAGTCCCTTAAATTAGACAGAGCGGTCACTTGAACCTTGCTTTGTCTAACTCGAGGGACTTTATCCTAGGTCTCTCACATCCCATATGAGGCTAAAGAATTAGTCTCTGTCTGGTTCAATGAATATTTAATTATACAAAATGGAACAGCTCCAATAGGAGGGAGAGGAAGAGAGACTGTATGACCCAATGATTAGGGCACTCAACTAGGATGTGGGAAACCCAGGTTCAAGTCTGCCTTTTCCAAAAAAGGCAGAGCCGGGGTTTGAATCTGGGTGTCCACCATCCCAGGTGAGTGCCCTAACCATCTGGATTATCCCTCTTTCTCTCATATATTTCCCTTTGGAATGAAAACAAGTATCAACACAGAATTTTTTTGTGAAACAGAAATACTGTTTTCCAGCCAGTCCTTCCCTCCCCATGCAAGGGATTAGTTTCTTCCCCAGACAAGTGTAAGCATATTTATACCGATATTACTGAGCTCTCCTTAAGGGAGTTGTACTGCTTTAAACTATACTTGTAGTGTTAAAGTGGTACAATTTGTCTGTAGACTAAACATTTAAAAGTCAAGCATGTAAATCCCATTTTGGATACGCATCTGTATTCATTGCCTATTTAGACATTTATGGTCATTGTCACACAGGGTTGATAAAATTTCATATTAATAGAAATTATCTTGCAGACGTGCTCTACCTCATTCACAAGTGCAAATACTGCCTCCTCACCCATAGACAACTGCATAATGTCCCTAGCCAAGCACTACACTCACTTACATGAAGTAGTACTGTTAGGAAAGGGTTATTACTATCTGTCAGACAAGGTGGGTGAGTTAATATCTCTTATTGGGCCAACGTCTGTTGGGGAAGGAGACATGCTTTCAAACTCCACAGAGCTCCTCTTTGTGCAGCTTGAAAGCTTGTCTCCTTCAACAAAGAAGTTGGCCCAATAAGAGAGATTAACTCACTCACATTGTGTCTCTAATATTCTAGGACCAACACAGCTACAGCAAAACTGCAAACAATTATTACTAGCTGTAAGCCAGCAGTACACACAAGGTCCAATTAAAATTTGGGACTGAATTGTGCTAAGAACTCCCTGTGCCCCACTCTCCCCCAACAAAAAAAGCCTTTCACAGACCCAATGAATTTACAATTTAAGGGCCCAGTCCTGTATCACTGAGATCAATGAGTTTTGCCCTGGACTTTATAGGGAGCAAAATCAAGCTTTAATAGGTAAGACAGATGAAGGTGTGTGTGTGGGGAGAGATGCCAAATAAAGTGAAGGGGTCAGAGTGATGGGAAGTCAACATCATGTTGGTTCTGTGGGTTTTTGAACGATTTATGCACACATGTACGTAGTGCTGTCTTCCAGTGATACTGCACATGTAGCAGCTGAAAACAAAGAAGAGAAACTGCATTGTAGAAGCAGCAAACACTCACCAGACCACAGTTTGAGACCATTCTTCTACAGTGTGTATTTTTATATGCTCATTTCACATGCTGATAAGAAGTATTCCTGTTGGACTTCGGTTTTGTTTACTTTTACAGGAGACAGAATTTTATGACTTCCTTTTTATATGTAGAGTGTATGAATTCATAGATTAATAAAGCCAGAAGGGACCATTGTGCTCATTTAGTCTGACCTCCTGTATAACACAGGACATAGGACTTCCCTGAACTAATTCCTTCTTGAACTAGAGCATCTTTTTTTCAGAAAAACATTGTCTTGCTTTTTAAACATTTCTGGTGATGGAGCATCCACCACAACTCATGCTATTGGTTTCCCTTTGTTTCCCTGAGACTTTGACGTATGGCACTGTATGATAGTGGCTACTGCATACGCTATTAAATGTTTGTTATTATCAGGGACAATTTACTAGTAACATCACAAGTAAATTATAAATCAGGCTATAGATGATGGGAGGAGAAGGGCTCAGAGCCTTGAGGCAGGCATTAATGCTGCTCTGAAAACCCAGCAGCCTGCTAGGGAACAATGCTATATAGAAGGCCATTCAGGCTCCAGTATCCTCCTCAACTAGCCATTGCTTTGAAAATGTATGGAGCACCCGTCAGGCTTGGCTAGATCCTGGGCTGCACCACGTGAGAGACAAAGTACAGACGGGACAGAACTATGGGAAGGGATGGGGTGAAGGTGGTTTTATGCCATTTTGTGCCACCTGGATTCTGAGTTCGGGCTGATACGTGCAGGCAGGACTAACTTAACGTTTCCCAGGGATTGTTATTTATCAATATCTTCCTTCTGTGATAGTAGCTAGTATGTTCCTGCACCACTTGGTTTTGCTGCCTTAAATTACATGAGGGGGAAGACACATGACTTATCTTTTCAGCGCCAAGAAACCTATTCCCATGTCTCATTTGCAGTATATACTTGGGGGGAGGGGCAGAGGTGCTTTATTCAGAGCAAACATTCTGAGCTAAGCCTATGAGCTTTATCAGTCAAATGATTCTGTAGCAATGTTTTGCTGACACGCTTTCTGGCCATGAATTTTGTTAAGCGTGCGATGTCCTTGCAGTTTTACAGTGTAATTGATGAATAAATTCCAGGATTTGCAGCACATTCACTGTTTGTTTTGAGAGCATCAGTAATTGTTTTAATTTTTAAAAAATTGTAAAGACACTAGGAAGTAGCAGCTCTTTGCTTTCTAAAATCTGCTCCAGCTAGCTACAGGTAAGCAAACTCTGAGTAACCGTATTTGTGCAACTGACGCTTGTGCCCACAGCTTGAGAAAATTACAAAACAAAAACATAATTAATGCTGACTGCAAATTTAAACATAGTGGATCTGTATCCAATAGCACCTGGGTCAGCATGATCATCAGGCTGTCTTCAAACAGTTTATTTCTGCAGGGTAGAATTCCTGAGTGACTTCAAACATACCTGTCAATGCTGAATAGGCAGGGCTGTAGAGGGAGAAAAATAGGGATACATTTTAACCCCATTGAAATTCATGGAGACTAGCAGAGCTTTTTGAAGGTAAAGGAGTGGGAAGACTTAAATATCTTGCTATAAAAGAGGGACTGTCCTGTACCAAAAGGAAACATTTTTTCAAGCTATTGCCCTACACAATAAAGAATTTTATTGGATGATGATAAATGGAATTCCTGCCTCAGGAAAAGCTCTTCAGGCCCAATGCTAAGACCTTGACTCAGGCAAAGTTCCCATTGACCAAATGTAGGAGCTTTGTCTGAGTGAGGATTTCAGCAGGGCTGGTAAAGTGCTTGGTTTATTTGATAACGTCACATTGAAGGAAAAAACAAAATACAAATTTGCAAAAGATTCTACTCTTTAAAAACATCTAAATCATTTAACAGTGGTTTTGTCTTGCAGAACTCACGAGAGCAGTCCTATTGGTCTGAGCATAATCCTTCACATTAATGTAATGGCAGCACACCCCCAACTTAAACTGGAGCACAAGTGAGCCCTCACAAGGAGGAAGGGTTGCACCCATGTAATCCTGTAATGTTTTCAAGGAGGGTTCAGGGATCCGTCCTCTCAGTACACTGCAGGAGCAGGGATTTAGTTTTCAGTTCTCTAACTTTTGAAATATTCAGTTATCTTATTAGTCTGAGTCTTTGCTGGAGAAGAACTGTATTCCTTGAAGTGAAAACAACTTGCAAAATCAAAAGGATAATGCACATTAATAACCATTATGCAGCATGTACATCAGAGAACAAGTTACATTAATTAGGAGAAAAACCTTCCTGTCAATTAGGAGTAGCAGAATTAAGGGTAGTGGTTGTACAGCATATATACAAAATACATTTTGATGGGGAAGGTAGACTTTGCTGGATGAAATGAAGTCTGTCAGCCTGCAAAATACCTGTTAAAATATGACACTTTAACAAAGGAGAGTGGTATCCGAGGGAGTTAAATGTAGAGTACTAAATAAAGGACATAGGTTATCCTCTAACAAGCTTGAGAAATCTTGTACTGGAAAAATACAAGAAAATAACGTGCTTTTTAGCCATTTTCTTGAAAATTACTTAACCATCTGCTAGATTACATATCAACCATTAGTCTCCAACATTGCAAGCCTATGGACATGATTTAGCTGTCATCAGGGTTTGGAAACATACACATTTATTAATCCCTGGAGTTGCAAAATAGTATGTACATTTTTCCAGTGCTAGTTTAGCTAGGCAAATGACAGATGCTGAGCACAGAGATGCATTTACTCTCCTCAGCTGCTTTGATTTCTTAAATGAACTGTAGATTTGCCTCCATACTTTTATCTTCTTAGCCAGCTAGCTGTATGTGCAGATTTTGCTTCCAATGTGCTGACCTGGCTCTAATCAAGCGCCGCCTGCTGGATGCTCATCAGACTGCTGTGTTTGGAGCTGGGCACTGAGCCAGTGTGCTTTTAAGCTTCCCTTCATCTGGGTAGGCTCCAGCACTGGCTATGCCTGGGCACGGCATCTCTGTCTGAAGTGGGACTTCCAGCAGTGGGACTCCATAGCCAGCTGCCCTAGGTCCCAAGAACTAGTGGTGACTCCACGCCACACCCCAATAGCTCAAGCACATCCTTTCCCAGAGCTCCCTCCTGGTGTGCACTCTGGTTTATAGTTTAACTTTTCAGGTGATAGTTGAAGCAAATAGATACAGACTTTGCAAAAGTGTTTCTAAAATTCTTTTCTTTAGACAGCTCAAGAGACCTACATATTCAGCTAAAACCAGAAATGCCTATATGCCATTCCCTGCCTCCATCTCCTCACCGGAGTGGTTGCGTCAGTGTCCTTTTGTGATTCCAGGTCCCCTCTGCAGGACCGTGCTCCTCCAGCTCATGGCTTCTCCTCCGAATTGTGGCATCTGTCTCTGACCTCTGCAATCAGCTTCCTTCAGTGCTGGTTGGTCTGCAGTCAGCAGATCCTCCCTCCCTCCTGAAGCCTGACCCTTTTGTTCTTTTCTTGGAGTCCCTCTCTGTTTTTAAGGGCTGTATCAATACCTTAGTCTCTTTTTTCCATTTCTGGGGAAATCCCACTGTTTTTCTCCCTCCCTCAACCCCTCTTATCTGCATGGAGAATTGGTTCTCCTAATCTTTTAGCCACCCCACTGTCCTAAGGTGCTTCCATCTGAAAAGGAGCCAGGTTGGTTAATGAATTCCCATTGTCCCTGTTCTGAGAGAAATATACCTGCTCTGAGAGCAGATAGCAGATTCCACATACACTGAGGCACTCATAAAATCATCAAAATCAACCAGAATTTGTAAGTTGTACATAGATAGGTTCCCCAAACCATCATCTCTTCTTTCCTTATAGTACCTTCTACTGAAAGCAATTCAAACATAACCCAAGATGTTTTTTAACACCCCCCTTAAAACAAACAAACAAACAACAACAAAAAACAACCCTTAAAAAACCCCAAAAAACAAAACAAAAAACGTAGATGCTGGAGTGATAGGCACATTAGAAATCTTTAAGGAAGAGAACTAACTATGTGCACTATGCTATGGCAAACTGCCCGGCTAAGTGCCACCTCAGCAGCTTCCTGGGTGTCAAAAGCCTATTTAGTATGAAACTGGAGATAATGCTGCCCTGTGTTATGTGGGGACTTGTTTGGTTGCACCTCTGTATTAAAGGTGAAATAGGGGAACGTGGACCATCATATTTTTCCTTAAACCCTGAAATGTTCACAGTGTTTCAAACTATTTGGATGTCTGTTTTGAGAAGATTGCATCTCTTCTGTGGCATATGTAGTGCAGCCGTTGCTATGGCAAGTCGCCATTGGTTTAGCTGTGCAGTGAATGGTTATGTAATACTGCATTTTTATTTCTTAGCTTCTCAACTCTCTTTTTTCCCTAAGCTGAGCGTAGATGAGTGGTGTCGTCTAGCTCTTACGACAGGGCACAGGGAGTCAGTGCAACTGGCTTTGGTAAAATTACACCTCTGTCGCAGAAAAATCCCAGTGCGGGTATAGACATTGCCTTGAGTCAGGTATGCTTTTCTTTTTCTAAGAAATGCAGTAGAAGCAAAACTAGGCAGAATGCCTCTGTCACTGTAGGCTCCGGACACAACAAGAGCATCTGGAATTTGCACAGGTTTATGATGGACTCTGTGGTAGTTTATCTTCTGGGCTTATATCAAAACAGCACTACAGCAAAATAGGAGAAGAATGAATGCAAATGCCACTTAGAATGCTGAGTTAGGCACCTCTTGTCACTTTATAAATCTTAATGAAGGGTGAGATGAGTCTGCAGTTAATCACTATTATACTATAGGTATGTTCATCTGATTCTGTTCAGATATCTACCTTCATCATATCCCTGTTATAGCTCAGTATTTTCAAGTAAGAAGTAACCTGGAATGTGATTTAATTATCATCAATATGAGAAACAGAGATAATAATCCCTTGGAGTAATTAGTTGTTATGACTGTCTGTGGTACAACAGATTCCCTTTGCATTATTTTGCAAGACTAATGATGTCTCTGTTGTTTTTGATGTGCAAGGAGGAGGGGTGGGGAAGCATTTCAAAGAGATGCTGTCTACATGACTCAGATTCCAAATAGCTGGAGCTGTTCATTCTTCAGCTTTTTCATGAGCCATTTTCTCTCTGTCTGTCTCCCCCATCCCTCTCTCACACACACACATACCCTTTTTAAATTTCAAATGATCAAAAGCTAGCTTACAGCATGAGAAGTAACATTACAGGCCATCTCAAAACCAGAATGTCTTGTTTGATGCATGTGCACAGGTTGAATGTTTTTCCGTGTTATGAAGAAAACTGATTTGTTCTTGGAACTTTGGCTAAACAGGACGCCAGGTCAGGGTTGAGTGTATTTGAAGAATCGCTTTAAGTTCAAGGATGAGGAGGGTGAGTAAACTTTAGAGTCTTACAGTGCTCCTTCAGGGAAAAATTGCATTATTATTTGTCCCTGAGTCTAGTCACCTATAATATGGGGTTAATAATGCTGATCTACCACCAGAGAGTTGGCATGACACTAAATTAAATAACTTTGTGTGCAGTGTATTGAGGTCCTTGGATCAAAGATGGTGCAGAAGTATGAAGCATTATCACCATCATCCAGCTGTTGTGGGGTCACAAGGTAGGCTCATCAGGTCTGACAGTGGTCAGTACTACTCATTCTAGCACTCTGTACTGAGAGGTGTCCCAGGATGCCCCCACATGTATTCTCTGCTAACCCAGTTAGCTCTAGGGTGTCTCAATACCAGCCCGTATAAGCACCATCATACCAGGACCAGAGGAGACTTTCTGGAACAGGCCACCTGGTCCCCTAAAGGATGCTCAAACAGGATTTTGTGAGAAAGAAAACTCTCCTGAGGTGGGAACAGGCCATCCATTCCACTGAAGAAAATAGGAGCCAAGGCACTAGGCCATCTTTCCCCATACACACTTCAGTAAATGTAGGGTATGGCAAAGTAGAGGATAGACTGCACTTGCTGGAAATGACAAGATCCTTTGAAGAGGGGGTGACCTAGCCTGATTCTTGTTGTTGGGTTTTCCTGAATCCCTGGGTAAATCTGAGCATGTTCTGAGTTAACGAAACTTTCATGCAGACCTAAATGGCTTATCATAGAATATTAGAGTTGGAAGGGACCTCAGGAGGTCATCTAGTCCAACCCCCTGCTCAAAGCAGGACTAACCTCAGCTATATCATCCCTGCCAGGGCTTTGTCAAGCCTCAGCTTAAAAACCTCTAAAGATGGAGATTCCACCACCTCCCTAGGTAATCCATTCCAGTGCTTCACCACCCTCCTAGTGAAAAACTTTTTCCTAATGTCCAACCTAGACCTCCCCAACTACAACTTGAGACCGTTGCTCCTTGTTCTGTCATCTGCCACAACTGAGAACAGCCTAGCCCCATCCTCCCTGGAACCCCCTTTCAGGTAGTTAAAGGCTGCTATCAAATCCCCCCTCATTCTTCTTTTTTGTAGACTAAACAAACCTAGTTCCCTCAGCCTCTCCTCATAAGTCTTGTGGTCCAGCCCCCTAATCATTTTTGTTGTCCTCCGCTGGACTCTCTCCAACTTGTCCACATCCTTTTTGTAGTGGGGGGCCCAAAACTGGACACAATACTCCAAATGCGGCCTCACCAATACCAAATACAGGGGAATAATCACTTCCCTCGATCTGCTGACAATGCTCCTACTAATGCAGCCCAATATGCTATTAGCCTTCTTGGCAACCAGGGCACACTGCTGACTCATATCCAGCTTCTTATCCACTGTAACCCCCAGGTCCTTTTCTGCAGAACTGCTGCCTAGTTCGTCGGTCCCCAGTCTGTAGCTGTGCATGGGATTCTTCCATCCTAAGTGGAGGACTCTGCACTTATCTGATGAGGTTCAACAAGGACTTCTTTTGGCCCAATCCTCCAATTTATCTAGGTTACTCTGTACCCTATCCCTACCTTCCAGGGTATCTGCCACTCTCCCTAGCTTAGTGTCATCAGCAAACTTGCAGAGGGTGCAATCTGCCCCATCCTCCAGATCATTAATGAAGATGTTGAACAAAACTGGCCCCAGGACTGACCCCTGGGGCACTCTGCTTGTGATCGGCTGCCAGCTAGACATGGAGCCACTGATCACTACCCGTTGAGCCTGATGATCTGGCCAGTTTTCTATCCATTTTATAGTCCATTCATCCAACCCATACTTCTTTAACTTGCTGATAAGAATACTGTGGGAGACTGTACCAAAAGCTTTGCTAAAGTCAAGGTATATCATGTCCACCGCTTTCCCCACATCCACAGAGCCAGTCACCTCTTCATAGAAGGCAATCAGGTTGGTCAGGCATGACTTTCCCTTGGTGAATCCATGTTGACTGTTCCTGATCACCTTCCTCTCTTCCAAGTGCCTTAAAATGGATTCCTTGAGGACCTGCTCCATGATTTTTCCAGGGATTGAGGTGAGGCTGACCGATCTGTAGTTCCCTGGAGCCTCTTTCTTCCCTTTCTTGAAGATGGGCACTATGTTTGCCTTTTTCCAATCATCAGAGACCTCCCCTAATTGTCACGAGCTTTCAAAGATAATAGCCAATGGCTCTGAAATCACATCAGCGAACTCCCTCAGCACCCTAGGATTCATTGCATCTGGCCCCATGGACTTGTGCTTGTCCAATCTTTCTAAATAGTCCTGGACCTGTTCCTTCAGCACTGCGGGATGTTCACCTCATTCCCATTCTGTGCCGCCCAGTGCAGTAGTCTGGGAGCTGACCTCATCTGTGAAGACAGAGGCAAAAAAGGCATTGAGTACCTCAGCTTTCTCCACATCCTCTGTCACTAGGTTGCCTGCCCCATTCTGTAAGGGGCCCACACTTTCCCTAATCTTCCTCTTGTTGGTAACATATCTGTAGAAACCCTTCTTGTTCCCTTTCACGTCCCTTGCTAGCTGCAACTCCAATTGCGCTTTGACCTTCCTGATTTCATTCCTGTATGTTCGAGCAGCATTTTTATAATCCTCCTATGTCATCTGACCAAGCTTCCACTTCTTATAAGCTTCTTTTTTGTGTTTAAGCTCACCGAAGACTTCTTTGTTAAGCCAAGCTGGGTGCCTACCATATTTGCTATTCTTTCTGTACATCGGGATGGTTTGTTGCTGTGCCCTCAATAAGGTTTCTTTAAAATACAGCCAGCTGTCTTGGATTCCTTTCCCCCTCATATTAGCCACCCAGGGGATCCTGCCCATCAGCTCCCTGAGGGAGTCAAAGTCTGCTTCTCTGAAGTCCATGGTTCGTATCCTGCTGTTCTCCTTTCTTCCTTTTGTCAGGATCCTGAACTCTACCATCTCATGGTCACTGCTGCCTAGGTTGCCACCCACTTCTACTTCCCCTACCAAATCTTCCCTGTTTGCGAGCAGCAGGTCAAGAGGAGCACAGCCCCTTGTTGGTTGCTCCAGCACTTGCACCAGGAAGTTGTCCGCAACACTCCCCAAAAAATTCCTGGATTGTTTGTGCTCTGCTGTATTGCTCTTCCAGCAGATGTCAGGGTGATTGAAGACCCCCATAAGAACCAGGTCCTGTGAACTGGAAACTTTCCCCAGTTGGCTGAAGAAAGCTTCATCTGCCTTGTCCTCCTGGTCTGGTTGTCTACAACAGACACCCACCACAACATCACCCTTATTGTTCTTGCTTCTAAGCTTAACCCAGAGACTCTCAACTGGCTTATCTCCAGTTTCATACTAGAGCTCAGAGCAATCATAGTGCTCTCTTACATACAGTGCAACTCCTCCACTCTTTCGCCCCTGCGTGTCCTTCCTGAACAGTTCATACCCATCCATGACAGTGATCCAGTCATGTGAGTTACCCCACCAAGTCTCGGTTATTCCAATCATATCATAGTTTTTTGACTGTGCCAGGACTTCCATTTCCTCCAACTTGTTTCCCAGGCTTCTTGCGTTTTGTGTATAGGCACTTGAGATAACTGGCCAATTGCCCTACTTTCTCAGTGCAATTCAAGAGGTCTCCCCTGTTGCATCCTTCTCCTTCTGCTTCCTCTTGGTGTCCCACTTCCCCTCAAGCTTAGGTCCCCATCCCCCATCAAACCTAGTTTAAAGCCCTCCTCACTACATTAGCCAGCCTGTCTGCGAAGACACTCTTCCCTCTCTTCATTAGGTGAATCCGGTCTCTTCCTAGTAATCCTTCTTCCTGGAGCAACATCCCATGATTGAAGAATCCAAAGCTTTCTGTCCGACACCACCTGCATAACCATGCATTTACTTCCGCAATATGACGGTCCCTACCTGGGCCTTTTCCTTCAACAGGGAGGATGGACAAGAATCCCATTTGCGCCTCAAACTCCTTTATCCTTCTTCCCAGAGTCTGCAGTGATCTGCTCAAGGTCATTCTTGGCAGTGTCATTGGTGCTCTTGTGGAGAAGTAAGAAGGGGTAGCAGTCTGAGGGCTTCATGAGTCTCAGCAGTCTCTCCATCACATCCTGAATCCTACCTCCAGGCAAGCAGCACACTTATCTAGTTTCCTGGTCTGGACGGCAGATGGATGACTCCGTCCCCATTAGGATGGAGTCCCTGACCACCACCATCCTTCTCTTCCTCTTGGGAGTGATGGTCGTGGAACCCCCATCCCTAGGAAAATGCATCCCATGCCTTCTGATCAACAGGATCTCCTTCTGATCCATTCCCTCCAATGAGTCTTCCAAATCATTCTCCGCCGTAGTACCTGTGCAGAGAGCCTGAAAACAATTTCTTACCTCTATTTGCATGGTGAGCATATAGGTTCTCTTTCTTCGGAAGGTCACATGCTGCCAATTTTCTTCCCCGTTCTTCAGTCCCCCTTGCACTGTCTTTTCTGATTGTTCCTCATGCTGTGCCTGCAATAACAAATTATGTCTTTGATCGAGAAAGACTTCATTTTCTTTAATGCAATGCAGGGTTGATACTTGGGTCTCTATTCCATTAACCTGCTCTTCCTATATGGAAACCAGCCTGTACTTTGTACAGATTAAGTCGGCTCTATCCTATGGGAGAAAGACAAACTCATAGCACATCCAGTGCAAGTGACAGCAGAAGATTGCTCACTTTCCATATCTTTCCTCTGAGAGCCTCTTCAGATGATGCTGTATTTACTGCTCAGCTAAGTCTGAAAGGCAAAAACCCACTATGGGCTCTCCCTCAAGGTGAACTCCCAGGCAAACGCCTTCTGTTTGCTTGTATATGTCCATTTTGTTAGCCCCTCTTTGAAATATATTTTAGAAACAGTGTAACTGGTTTAGCAGTGAATGCCTTCTCATTTGCTGGAGTAAATAATACAAAATATGAACAAGAAAAAAAACCTGGACATTTTGGTTCCTCGTTGCAAAAACCCCATCTATCAGATAATCAATTTCACCGAGATGAGTGACAGATTACATAATTCCAGCAGTTCTTTGCATATTTTCACAGTCCTCTGTTCGTTGCTGTTTTTTAATCCTGATAGGGAGACCAGCTCCAAACATGATGTCTAGATCGGGTGTTTTCTGTTTTTCAGTTTTATTTTTGTGACTTGCAATGTGGATTAATGACAAAGTACATATGTTCTAAATTATCAGCATGTAGATAGAATACAGGAGTCAAACATGGAACTCTAAAGATTAATACCGAATTCAATTGTGATTACTTTCTTTACTATGTTAAAGACAGATAAGGATCATGCTGTATAAAGAGTAAAGGATTTTCACTTTGTATGATCGATATAGCAGTTGAGGATCTGATTAAATCTCAGTTGCTGTTGTCAGTGGGTGTGTCTTCAGTTTCAAAGACTAGTGGAAATCGATAGGCAGAGTGAACATTGTGGAATGGGAAGGAATTTTTTTTTTAAATATTTCTTTGCACATGCAAAATTTCCAAGGAAACCTCTCCAGCAATATCACCCTAGTCTGCACATCTTTACTTGAACATATATTTAATAAAATGGCACCTATTAAGTAAATCTTAATCTCCATTTCAGGTTGAAGTTGTCTCTCATCTTCTGTTGTAAAATATTGAGGATAAGGACTGTCTCTCTCACTTCTACATTCACAATATGATTCATTTATTATTTTAATGACATAGTACAACAATTTCAGCATTGAACTTTGATTAACAGAAAAATGGCAGTAATTTAGTAACTGAGCTACTACTGGTAATATTGTATTTTCTGCATACAGTTTTAGAAGGTAAATTTGGTATGAAAGTGATTGATCTTTCATAATGTGTATTGTCTGAAAAATCAGTACAGCATACATAAAAGAGGGACCCAACCAGTGAAATAAACACACATTTTTTGAATAAGTGGTTTTTAAGTTACAAGGAATACACATCTAGGAGCCAATCAATTTAATTCTGCAGCAGAGCACATAAATGTTCATACATTTTTGAACTACTTTGTTTTGCAGAAATTGAACCAAGCCCTCTCTGACATATCCATGGTCTTTGTTTCAAGGAGGAGATAATTATTTCACCACTGGATGTCATCTGAAAGGCACAATATGGATTTTCACTGTAATCGATAAGGATTTTCACTGGAGATTATTATTTTTGTGATCTGATGTATTGAATGGATCCAATAGGAAGAGCTGTGTGACAAATACAGCTAGTGCACACACTTTAAAAACCAATGTTTTTTAAATACTGCCCTGGGTCCTATGATACCTGAAGGCAATATTCATCCACACATCATTTAAGCCAGCCAGCAAGGATCTTGCTTCACAGAAATACTGTAAAATTCTTAAATATTAGTTTAAACAATACATCTGGGAAATATGTCTTGAGTAGTCTAACGGTATAGTGAACACAGAATAGCGCACTGCCCCTTTTAGATGGAATGTGCCATAATAGGATGATCTGGGAAGTTCTGTGAATAGAGTGTGAAACTGGTTGTAATGCAGAGCAGATCCTGGCTCAATTAGTAAACCTGATGCTTTCCCTCAATCTCAAAGACTCTATGGCTGTGTCTTCACTGTAAAAAAAGGTGGGTTTTTTTACATAGTTATCCCTTTTATACAAAATACTTATCTCAATGTGAAATCCTAGTGGAGAGAGGGCACAGATAGGTTTTTTACCCCAATGTAGCTAGTCAGAGTAAATCTAGGGGATGGGTATAGTGTTGACTTTGACTGGCTACATCAGGGTAAAAAAATGTGTGCTGTTTCTGCTAGGATTTTACATCAAGATAGCAATCTATATTAAAAGAACCCCAAACCCTCAAATCAAACCCTCATAACACATCTCCAACCCCCTTTATTTAGTGAGGACAAAGCTGGTGTGAGACAAGACCATCTGCACCTCCAAGTACATGTTCTGTATAAACCTTAGAAATGAAGAAACTATGTACAAAAAACCCACAGCCACATTTTAAAAGATATGGAGATGCTTTTTGAAAATCTCACTAGGTGCCTATGTAACACTGACAGACCCGGGTTGGCAGCACTGAACCCGTGAACTCTGGATCTAAATGTCTGAGCCTCTACTACAAGAGCTAAAAACCACATTCATATTAGCTAAGGCTGAAGCAGAGTGTTTCTCAACCTTTTTGATAATAGGGACTGGCTTCCTATACTGTGTCAGGGAGATCTCAGGGACTGGTGCCGGTTCATGGACTGGTCACTGTAGCAGACTCATCAATCTTGAGATGATCTAGGTGCCACTAGAGGGGGACAGAGCACCACACCAAGCAGGCATGGGTTACTCCTACCTGCGTCTTTAGGTGCCTAAATACCTTTAAAAATGTGGCCAGTAGTGAATGCTGAATCTGCAAACCAGTTACCCTTTTAATCTTTGACTTACTTGGAGTACCAGCCAGAGTGATCCTCTATCACAGGAGTCTTTTAAAAACAAACCAGAAATAACCCCCAAAAAACAAATAGCCAACTGCCTAGAAAATGAGGCAGAAATTTGTAGTCTTTTGTAACTTGTAAATAAAGAAACTGCAGTGTTAAGTCACACAAATTTAACTTAGAAATATTTGACTTTCTTATTGAAGTTTTTGAGCTTTGATTAAAAAATGGACGCGCACATTCAGACTTGTAAACATATCTTTAGCAATGATGGACGAGCAGTGATGTATCGCTTTTTCTCTCTCTCAGATAAAGAAGAGGCAGCAAGATGTGGTACGATTTCTGGAAGCGAACAGGATAGATTTTGAAGAGGTGGATATCACTATGTCAGAGGAACAAAGACAATGGATGTATAAAAATATTCCTGAGGAAAGACAGCCTGCCCAGGGCAATCCACTGCCACCCCAGATATTTAGTGATGATCAGTACTGTGGAGTAAGTAGCTTCGTGATCCAAATTGGTTACATTAAGTTACTATTGACCATTGAAAAGTCAGCATTTACTAATGTATACAACACAGTGGTATCTGAGACCTCTTATCATAAGAGACAACTGTATGAAGTTGGCAGATGTTGATGGTTTAATGGTGATCAATGAATATTTAATTCATTTTCCACTAACAGTCTTTCCTTCACAAACATTTCAAGAACTCTTATGTAGAATGATATACGGACACACTGGTGAAGCACAGCTTTGAAGATAGAGCAGTGGGTGAGATTATTAGAATCTAGAGATTCCTTGTTTTGCTGCTGGGTAGTTCAGTGGTTATTTTATTTTATTTATTTATTTAGGGTGCTAACATATGATTTTGAGGAAGGAATGATAAACACCCCAACTGAGAACACTGGAGCTATTGTCTCAACACTCACTCAAAGATACATTTGCCATCACTTTGAGACCCCTTTTTATGACTGTGTAAAGGGATTTAGTATAGATTAGAACTGTATTATTTAAGAATTTAGTTCCTGTCTTTCTTTAAGAGAAAACAAAATTAAGACTTACTTTCCTTCGCTGAAAAAGGGGAAGGTTTTTATTAAGCATGAGAAATGATCACTCCGACAACGGTTTGCAGGCCAGATCCTCTGCTATTGTAAACTGTCGTAGCTCTGTTTATTTCAGTAGAGTCTATGCCAGTGTACAGCAGCTGAGGATAAGGCCCAATCATTTTAATTTGAGGAGAGTGGTCTAATATGATTTTTTTTAACCATCTTTTTAATCAGTATTGCATGTTGCAGGCCTGATTCTCCCCAGACAGTGTTGCAGGTCAGGAGTAACTCTATTGAATATGAAGTCATCAGGGTTAAACTGGCACAAAATGAGGAGAGTTGGGGCTTGTATGCCCATGGCAGCCCTTCATCTCTTGGTTCTTTAACCCCTTGACCAGTGCATCCTTTGTGGGGTGGCGTGTGCATATTGACTGGTTGACAGATTAGTAGGTTTGACTGTTAGGTGACATGTCCCCATGGACATAGTTGGAGGCAGATGAGTAGTGTTTGTGGGTTGATGCAGCTGGAAGGTGAGATGGGTGGATGTGTTTTCATGATTGAAACGTCTAGGAGGTAGGTTATCATCTGGGAGATGATTCAACCTTCATTTAGGAGATAGGGTGGTGGAAAGGTTTGTTGCAGCTGATAGATGGGTGTGGGGGAAAAAGAGTAACAGCAGTTGCTTTTTAGCCATACTGTGTGTGGCACATTTGTTTGCAGTGGGTCGCTCTAATCCCAGGTATATGAGTTGTATCCAAGTAGTGCATTAAGCTAGAGGCCCATTTGAAGGGAAAGAACGTATTGGACATGAGATGCTTGTGGCCCTTTCACCTATGTACAGTGGAAGTTCCACAATTTCACAAATTTTGGTTCATTTGGGGAAGGGATGTGAAATTTTGATTGCCCTTTTTGCATCTTTTTTTTTGGGGGGGGGGGAGGGAGTTCCTTTTATAGTGCATTTAAGCATGTTTTTATAATAACTAGCTAATTCCAAAAACAAGTTATGTTTAACAAGGTGGAAAGTGTCTGGCAGGTGTCATGAAAATCTTGTTACTGTATCTGTACAGTTGATATCTATTTTTGGTTGCTATTTCTGTTACTGTTACTAGACTGCACAGTCTGTATGAACATCTTTAAAGAGTGGCTGTTCTTTGAAAAAAGACTTGGGCTATTTGTTCACTGACAAAAAAGGTCTTTGCACCAAAAGATAACTAAACACACATTAGCCATGCTGCTGTAAAAACATAATGGAGACAAACCACGTGAATTTTCCAGGTGGTAAACTAGGCAAGGTCAACCACAGGTGGGGGAGTGGAGCAGGGGTGGGGGAGGTATAGTGCTGACCTTGCCTAGCAACCTTCCAGTAAACACTGTAAGTGTCTTGTCTCACTTAGGATTTTACAGTGAGCTAACTGTTGTGTGCGCGTTATCTTGCTGTCAAAACACGCACACTTTCATGTCCGTGAAGACCAGACCTTAGTGAAAATGGGAGTGTAGGGGTCAATGCTTTTTGTGTCTCAGGGATTTCTAAATCCAACATGCTCATTTACAAAGGTCTGCTTGTTTTTCTAACTGCCAGTTCCGCAGACTCAACATGGCACCAGGAAGCTAACCTGTGTGTTTGGGTTTTTTTCTGGCTTATGCATTATCAGCAATAAAAACTACATAGGCCAGATCTGCTTGTGGTTACCTATGCAACCCTCTTATCTGATTCCTTGGATTCTCTTTTCTTCATGCATGTGGGTGAGAGGAAAACAGCTAATAAGATGCAGGGTTTTTTTAATTGCTTCACTAGGGTTGCACAGGTGGACATAGCCCTACAGTTGGAACCAATTGCTGATGTACAAGCCACTATAGACTCCAGGTCATTTGCATAGAAGTGTGGGCTCTATAGTGATAATTGGTAAGAAGTAATACAAGCTTTTTTCCCCTGAGTAAAAATCAGCACATATGATTATGAGTATGCACTGGAGCTAGACCTGCTGAGTAGGTAAGTGGCTTTTGAAGCAGTCACTTTTCCGAGTATAATTACTCTGTAAAGGGAATGTTTACTCAGTGTTTACATTAGATATCTGGGATATCAAAGTGGCTGAAACAGACCAATGAATCATCGGTTCTTGGTATCCTGTCTCTAAGAGTACCTCATGCTGAATTGTTTACAAATGCAAAACAAGCATAACACACCTAATTGTGCAGTACTGTACCACCACCTGCTGATCAGCTCCTGCCCTGAAGCGTGAACACTCAAAGCCTTTGTTGTTTTGTCTGAGCTAGCATAACTGTAAATGTCCTCACGGATCTGCCTACAGCTCTTTCAGTCTTTCTGAGCTCTCTGCCTCAAAATTGTTCAGTGGGGAGCTCCATTAATGGGATGTTGCAATAAAAATGGTGCCTGTGCTCTGAAAGTAAAATTCTCAGGCTGAAGGCAGCTATAAACCCACATAAACATGAGTCATTTAATTAACAATCCAATTTTGGTGCCAGTGCAAATTAATGTTGTAGTCGTTTGTATGTCATTGGAATGTGCTATCTCATTCCAGTGACATTATTATAGCATCATAAGTGCATGTGGCACTTCAGACAGAGAAGAGACAGGAGGACCAGCTCCACTCATTTACACTGGTTTAAATGTGTAGTTATTTAAGTGGAGTTACTCCAGTTTATACCATGTAAATGAGTGGAAAAGTTGGCACATGGTCCATGCCCCAAAGAGCTTACAATATGTTTGATCTTGCATAAAAATGGTAAAATAGAGACATCTGGGAGAAGAAAGAGGTGAATAGAGTACCAGGGTTGCAATAATATACAGCAATTTCCCCCAGATGGGATGCTTTGGATCAGTGGGAGAACTTCAGAGCTAGTAAGATAATTTTTAATTTCAGCTTAATGCTTGGGTGCATTAACAGATCCAGTTAACTGGAAATGAGCTACCCATTCTAAAGCCTTTTATGGTCAGGATTGCTAATTTCAGTCTGATGACGTAACACCAGAGTTCATGCTTCAAATGAGACCTTCACTGACCTGATTAGTTTATTTAAAAATGTTTCTTTTCAAAAAGGGAATTCCACCGTGTTCGGTTACAGAAAGAAGAGCAGGCATCTGTGAACTCTTCTCGCTCTCTTCCTCCCGCCCCCCAACCCCATTCAGGGGGTAATGTCAAGTAACCAAAAACATGTTTTAAAGCAATTCTATATACTTTTTAGCATTTCACAAAAATCAGTTACAGTGCCAAGTCTCTGAACTGGTCAATATAGAAGTTTTAGAACGAGGATTATAACACTTAAAATTTCGATGGTGCTTCTTATTTTAATCCCTGATTAAAACAGATCAGCATTGCTTTTATTTGAGCAATCAAACATGCCTGTTAAGTAGGCCATCCCTTAGTTGCCAGTGTTTTGGATCCTGAAATACTGATCTGTATAATTGTGTTATTCTTACCATTGGCTGTCAGCATGCTAGTTGACTGTCCTTGATTTATCAACACACACCTGTGCAACAGAAGATGTCACAACCACTTTTTCTGGCTGTCTGTTTCTGTCTGCTCAAGAAGTAGATGTTCTGATGATTCAAGTGAAGGCAACAGGATTCTGTAAATCTCCCTGTTCAGCATGTCCCACTTTAAGATTATGCCTGTAAAGTTTCCAAACATTACTGAGCTCCAGTGGAGTAAGAAGACACAGTACAGGAAGATGGTAAATCTACTGAAGAAAATACTGTCTTAACAATAAATAAATACATCAGAAAGCTGAATATAGTGATCATGAACTCCAAAACAAAATTAATTGATTATAGAAAATTTTCATGATTCTGTAATTCATTGTGTGTATGACTATTATACACGCACAATAGTGTGGTGTGGTAATATAAAAATGAAACTACTTTGTAGTTATGTAGGCCATCTCAAATGGCTGCTGATAAGCCTTTATGGTACACCACACTAATGCATATATAGCAGAAATATATGGTAGAAATTTAAATTTTATATACATATCCCACTTGCTGTACAATCTTCTGCCCCATTCCTTTGAACTCCATATGGGTGACGGGGTCTACCTAGGCAGAGCTCATTGTAGGATTGGAGCCTTAGTTACCATGAAACCAATTGTTCAGGACTCAGAGGGAGCCATGAAAAGAAATGACCAAAAATGACCTAAAATTACTCTTTTATACCTAAAAATGTCATGACTTTAAAATCAGACACCCTCTCAGGGCTAGGATTCTAGATTGTATAGAGAAGCTGGACATCTCCCCTTTCCAATGAAATAAAACTCCATTTTCTAACTCTGCAGGGCTGCAAATTAAGACTTTGTAGTGGCATTTTAATGTATAGAAAACCTGTCACTGGTGCAGGAATGAATCTTGCTTGTCTGACACCTCGAATGGCAGCATCGTTTTCTTTTTTCTGGGAGGAGTGGGAGTTGAGGAAAAAATATTTCTATGGCAGGTTGTTCCTAAAAAAAAAAAAAAAAAAAAAAAGTTGTTTCTTTGAAGCTGCTCTGGAGTTTTAACATGTTAGAGTAAGTCCTGGGGAAAAGATTACCGGGCAGAGAGCACTGGAGGCAGTCAAAAGTGCATGATAAAGATTTATAGAAATGTAGGGCTGGAAGGGACCTTGAAAGAGTCATCGGGTCCAGCCCCCTGTCTTGAGGCCAAGTAAACCTGGAGTCCTAGACCATCCCTGACCCCATGTTTGTTCAACCTGTTCTTAAAAACCGTCCACAAGATCCCTTGGAAGCCTATTCCAGAGCTTTCCTACCCTTATAGTTTAGTTTTTTCCTAATACCTAACCTAAATCTTTCTTGCTGCAGATTAAACCCATTACTACTTGTCATATCACTTGGCTCTGTAGTTTATCACATGACTATCAGCTAGACCTGGTCAGAAAATTTTACTCAAAATGTTTTTTCAACAAAATGCTGCTTTAATTGAAATTAGAAACATTTTGAAAAGTGTCAATTTTGGCTTATCTGCTGAAAATTTTTTCAGAATGAAAGATATTTCATCTTGGGAAGACTTCATTTTGGGGATTTTCAAAATTTTGTTATGAAATTTTAAATTATATATATATTTACATTATTTTATGATACTACTGAAACTGACATCATAGTTGAAATATTCTATTTTCATTTTAAAAATCATTAGGCCCAAAACCAAATTTCAAAATGGCCTAATTTCCCACAAACCAGAAATTCAGAGTTTTGACCAGCTCTCTAATCAGCTCCATCATGCTGTGTACATTTGTACAAGAGATAGAAATAAAATAGATCGTCTACAATATTTGTCAAAGGAGAAACCAATCAGGACACAGACTAATCTTTCTAGCTCATTATTAACCTGAAAATCTTATTTTGATTTGTTTGAATGAACTTGGAAAGGTTCATACATTTGACAGATTTGACAGATAAACAAAATGCTGACAGACTGAATTTTTCTTCCTTATTTAAAAGTATTTAATAACCAAATCAATAAACCCCCATTGGTGTAATTTGTCAGAGGTAGAAAGAGGACGTTAGAAAACTGCAAGGATCCACCTCAGAGTTTCTGCCCTTTGCTCTCAACAGGGGTTGAGAATAGTGGACTTGTGTAGGAGGCAGGGTGTGTGATCATCAAACCCTACAGAGCTAGAGGATCTGCAAGGAAAGCAAGCTCCATCCTTTAGAGCTCAGGGCATCCATGGAGAAGGGCTGTCTTTGCATGTATGTCTATGCACCTACTCACTTTTGCAGAGCCACTCTGCCTCAGGAGCTGGGGCGGGAGGATGTTCTAGCGGTTAGAGCACTAGCCCGGGACTTGGGAGGTCCAAGTTAACCACTCCACCCCAGACTTCCGATGTGACTTTGGGCTAAATTTACAAAGGAACTTGGGTGTGGTGATGATGAGCGTTGCCATGCCTAACTTTTAGGCGTCTAGAAAAATCACTGGGTTTCACAAAGCCTCTGCATTATCTTGCCTGGGATTTATGTCAGGCTGGCTGACAGGTCTATAATTATCCAGGTCATCCTGTTTACTTTTTTTCAGTATTGGCACAACATTAGCTTTCTGTATGGGATCAAAACCCGTAATGCTTTTCCTATTGTTGACTAAGGCTTTTTTGGGGGGATGGGGTGGGGGGTACTTTATTAGTAAATCTCTTATTGAAAATCTCCCTTATGGAAGTTGTGCCAGCAGCAGGCTGCCTTTCAGGCCAGACAAGGAGAGTTTTAATTATCACTGCGGTCTTTACAGTGTTCTAGAGAAGGAAGAGTTTTATTGTACAGCAGATGACCAGTGACTATCCTTGAACATGGCTTCTTTTAATAGCTTTATACAGTTATTTCAGGCTTTTTTCTTTCATGCTTAACCAGCTCATTTTGTCTGAGAGACCTAACCAGCTGCCATGTCTGTAGTTCTTCTGTTCTGCCACTTTTGAATTAAGGGTAAGCAAAAATGGTCTCCCATAACTCAAAAATAAATTTAGCAATTAGCTTTCAATAAGAACAGGCATAAACTGCTGGCCTGAGATTAAGCATAGGACACTTCGGATTGAAAGAATTAAAAAAAACCCAACCCCCGGGCATTATAATGGAGGTCTGAATTTTAACTAGTTTTTGCTAGTGTGAAAGGCACATGATACCCAATATCCTCAGACAGTATTCTAAATTTGCATTATTATAAAAGTCAGAAAATTTCAGTCCTTCCCTGTTAATGTAAGGAAGCATTGCCTCCAGGTAGCAACCCTTTCTTAAGGTTGCAAAATACCCAGAAAGCACCAGAACCACTTCCCCTCCCACTGTACTCAGCCCTCAAGGCTACAATAAATTTCATCCAAGACAGTAATTCTCTGTAAGTCTGGGAAAGAAAATAACTTGGAATGGCTAGGTAAGGATATAACTTGTTCTATTACCACACCTATTAATTGCCACGTTGAATCTAATGGCAGATGGGTTAACAGTATCCCAACTAGTATCAGGATAGTGCAGCTTCATGATTTGATTAAAGCTATTTAAATGGAAAGATACCAATATTTCAAAGGCAAAGTTCAATATCTTTGCATTACTGATTTTTTTAATTCAGGTCTAGATTCTTTGTATTCCAGACTCTACTGCAGTCAGTAGCATTACTTATGCAGGAAGATGCTACTCAGCACAAGTCAGAGCAGCAGAATCTGGCCCTTAATAAATCCCTTATAGTCACTAACACAATGCAGTGGTGAATCAAAAATCAAGGTTTTAATTCTCAGGCTCTCAGTGGAGAATTAATAAATTAAAGGGTGTCCACCTTTCAGACCAAAAAGAATAACTTAATTTGACTAAATGCTGCTAGTGAGAAAGGACAAACTGATGCCGTCATTACCTTGCAAAGAAAGGAATGGCTTAGTTTAATATAACTAGTAAAGCCAAAAAGAATTAGGCTACCACACATTCACTATTCACACATAGTTGAATAACGTCTATCAGAAATATATATATGCAATATAAAGCCAATACTGCTTCCTTGACAAGGTTGCTTTTCTATTCCTCCATACCCCTGCATCCCTGAATTTCATGGAGAGATGTACTTGACTCCCCTTTGCTCTAGATAGGCTTTTAGTAGTCATAAAACAAATCTAATTATGAAATCACCAGGACCACGTGAGTCTGAGATTTAGAAATAATTTATTACCGTCTATATTATATATATATATTACTGTCTAAATGAATCATTAAGAATCAAACGGCTCAGAAAAATGATTATTACGACAATCTGTAACTTACCACATCCCCTTTTTTGTCCTACGCCTAGAAAGGTGTTAATGGACCACTTCACCTTGAATGGTCTCTGAGAATATGGGAGAGACAAGGTGGGTGAGGTAATATATTTTATTGGACCAAAGACAAATTTTCAAGCTTACACAGAGCTCTTCTTCACGGAGCCCCACTTTAGAATATCCCAGAGCCCAGTGGCTAAGGCACTCACCTGAGAGGTGACTGCTCCCTGTTCAAATCCCTTCTCCCCCTCAGGTGGAGAGAGGTCTTGAACAAGGGTCTCCCACACCTTACACAAGTACCCTAAACAGTGGGCTAAAAGTTATGAGGCAGCTCTTTCTCCTACCTAGTATTTTGTGTAAGCTCATCTATAGGACCTGACCTGGTAGGAAAGCTCTGAGCTCACCCACCTGATTGGGCCCTGCAGGTGAGTTATGTGTGGAAATGCCTATCTTTTCCTGATTTGTGAATCCCTCTGAGGCTTAAGCATCTGGATGCCTGGCATGGGGCTGCATTCACAAATATAAGCACCTAGGGAACTTTTACTGCAAAAACTTAGGTGCCGAGCGAGGTTTAGGTGCCTTCAGAGTGAAGCAGTAGCTGAAGCGGGAGGTTTTGTGGATCCTAGTGGGGCCTGATTCTGGGATTTAGGCACCTAAATTGGCAGTCAGGTGCTTAAACCCTTTTCTGAATCTAGCCCATAGTCTTTCTGTGCCTCAGTTCCCCTTCTGTAAAATGAGGATATTAGCGCTGCCCTAACTCGCAGGGCTGATGCGAGGGTAAGTGCATTGAAGACTGTGAGGTGCAGAGACACTATGGAAATAAGGGCCAGGTAAATATCTTAGATCTGAACCCCTAGCCCTGGCCCATCACACAGTGTAGGGAATAAATGGCAAAGCAGAAATACAACTAGTGTTTGAAAGGCCTACATGTATGCTGCACAAAGCAGCTGCTACCCACCTCTGCCCCTTTTCCAGGCTGGTACAACACCATTGACCCCAAATCACCTGAAGCTTCAAAAATGGGTGTTAGTGCAGAGGGAGCAGGTGTGGACTCCACGGAGCTGTCACATTCCTTCTGTCTGCTGCTCCCTCAGCCCCTGAGTTGTCTTCAGAGACCTTAAGCCCCATGTTACCCCTTTCTGTCTCATGGAGAGAGTATGAGCCCTTAAGAGAACTATTTAACAACCAACATACCTAGTCTTAGAGTAGAGAGAATCTTTGAACAAATCAGTTAAACAGAAAAATGCTACAAATATAATCTGAGGATTTTTCCTTCTCTGGGGCACTTATTATTGACATCAGTGTTGTATTAATGTTGATGTTTACACAGGAAATACGTTCAATTTAATGCCAGTATTTATGAGGGGAGGGAGAAGGAGAGGGTTTTTTTTATAAGCAGTAATGTATCAGGTGGTTTGAAGAAGAAAATAGCATGTGCTTTACTCCATAGATTTCGCTATATTTTTTGCAATCTGGCTAAGTTTGCTATTGCTCATTTCTGTCATTTTCCCTCCTTCAGTAAAAGCACCAAATCAAGGAACGAGTCAGTTTCTCTTGCTTCTTAGCTTCTCATACTTGCTAAACAGGTGTCTTCTGGCAAAGAAATTGAGTCCCTACAGCAGTATGTTTAAATTCTGTTGAATTAAGAAATCAGAAGCAGGAGAAACTCTTGTGTATTAGCGAGAGTCCTGTGGTACCTTAAAGACTAACAAATTTATTTGGGCATAAGCTTTCGTTGGCAGGAAACCCACTTCATCTGCCCACGAAAGCCTATGCCCAAATACATTTGTTAGTCTTTAAGGTGCCACAGGACTCTCGGTGTGTTGCTAAAAACGGACTAACATGACTACCCCTCTGGAACTCATCATTTTGTATATTAGATTCTTAGATATCCTTATATATTTAGATGAGGGCACTGTGCTATGTGAAATAATTTAGGATATTTATATGAAAATATAGTTGCAAAAGATCATTTGAAGTAGTACATTTGAAAATTCATTTTACATAACTTTTTAGATTGTTAATCTATATTTTGTCTTGTCCAGATTCATCTTGATATTGATGTTTTTCTAACTCAAGTACATCATCTTAAGCACAGAAGTCCAGAACTGAAAATGGATATTTAACACCCAATTGCTAGCAGTTTACTTAAATTCTCCTTTCTTAGATGGAAAGTAAATTCTATGCAGTATCCCTAGAGCAGAGGTTCTGAAAGTGGTATGTGTATGTTTGATGTTCCATCAATGCACTTCACAGCAATTTTTTAAGAAGGTGGCACATAAATCAATACAGTTTGGGAATCGCTGCTTAAGAAAGAGCGTAAATCTTTTTAAAAAAATACTTGAAAGGGTATGACTACTTCAGTGGCATGGTATTCTCTTAGGGGAGTATAGCTAGAGGATGAGCCCATTGACTATATGACAATGTTAATTGAGAGCACTCAATACTGCACGAGATTTGGGCCTGATAGTGTACTTGTATAATACCTAGAGGAAATCATGGCAGTCACTGTCAGTTTCCATAAAACGCTGTCAGAATGATGGAATTATTAGAAGATGGAACACTATATGCCCTACATATTTCAATACATAACTCCATTTCTCTTTACTTTAATGTAAAGAAAAGAAGGCGGAAAGTCTTTTCTAAGGGTTATCATAGGCCAAAGAGATCTAATCTGTTTAAAAATTAAGAAGCAGTTAATACAGTTTTCGGTACTATTCCTCCTCCTCATTTCCATAACCAGTTTTTGTGGTTTTATAATCACTTTTTTCTAGTTCTTTAAATATTTTCCCTGTGACTATGTGAAAGACCCACACAAACAGAGGAGACATTATCCAGGGGAAACGGTGAAATTGCCTTTGTCAAAATAAAGTAAACAAACTGGGAGGGGAGGGGGGGTGGAATTTCCTTTTCCTTTTATAGTGATCTGAGTAACTTAGGTAAAATGTTCTAAGAAAAAGGTCTGGATTTTGTTGATGGTGGTGGGTTTTTTTTTAAAAAATTCAGCTGTTTTAAAATTACAGCTAGTCTATTCAAATTATATACTTTTAGGGAAATTGTCATCATTTCAAATGTGTGCAGACATGCTAGTACTATGGGTAACATCTTTAACAGCAGTCTTGGGTAAGAGGAAGGTTACCATAGTTCGTCATTCATCATCTATCTTTAAAACAAGACAACCTCCACCCCTCCAAAAGACACAGGCTTTAAATTTGTGTTGTAGTTTAATTCAGTAATAATCTTATCAAAACAAATTATCCTTAAAGTGGCAGCATGATGGATTGGAGAGCACACTGAGCTCGGAGTCAAGAGACCCACCTTATTCCTGGCACTTCCACTGATGCAGGACCCGATCCTGCAATAGGTTCTGCATCAGTAGACTCCTGTGCCCCACACTGAAGTCACTGGGGGCACTGTGCCAAATCCGTTGCAAGACTGGGGCCTTACTGTTTGATGTTGGGCAGCCTCTTTGTGCTTCAGATCCCCAGGTTACAGATGGGGAATAATGATACTTCCTCACCTGTCATGAAGTGCTGTGATATTTGAAGGCTGCTAGGTAACTTTTTGTTATTGCTGAATGTTATTGTTGGACATCAGTAGAGCCCTGCAAATCCACGGTTATCTGCATCTGGGGATGCGAATATCCGCTGACAATTTCTTGCGGATCGCTGGTCAGATGGTCAGGGAGGTCGGGTCCTTTGTGACTTCTGGGGCAGGCTGAAGCAGTTGCCAGACGGGTGCAGTGGACAGCTGATCAGCTGATAGGCTGCTGGCAGGGCTCAACATCTGTTGGGGATGGCAGGGGCTCAACAGCTGATGGAGGATACGGATGCAGATGCAGTTAAATCTAAAAGAGGGAGGGCATTTGCGGGTTGGGTAAAATTTTAATTTCAGTGGATTGGGATGGGATTCAGATCCACATATTTATATCCACGCAGGGCTTTACACATCAGTAAGGCCTGGTACACTACAGAGTTAGGTTGACAGAAGGCAGCTTATGTTGATCTAGCTCTGTAAGCATCTACACTAAAATGCCGCTCCAGCCAATGAATTTGCCCACTACGCTAACTTAATAACTCCACCTCCACGAGAGGCGTCGTGTCAATGTAGTTTGGTCAACACCGTGTCAGTGTAGACATTGTGTTGCTTACATCGACTGTTGCCTTTCAGAAGCTGTCCCATAATGCCCCACACTGGCAGTTAAATTGGTGCAAGCTCTCCTGTCGAGGACGTCCACCACCGGCACAAGGAGCATAGCATGGATGTGCAAAAGCAATTGAATTAATGTGGTGGCTGTTCGCCGCCGTAATTTAGGTCAACATAGTTTTGTAGTGTAGATATTCGCTAAGGTCTTTTCTATACCAGCACTTATGCCGGCAAAACTTTTGTCGCTCAGGGGTGTGAAAAGAAGTGCCCTGGAGTGACATAAGTTTTGTCAGCATAAGTACTTGTGTGGGCAGTGCTACGTATCTACCGCTGCTCATTTAGGTGATTTATGTTGGTAGGAGAGCTCTCTCCTGTCGACATCACGCGGCTACACAAGTGCTCTTACAGCGGCACAACTGTACACATATAGACTAGCCCTTAGTCTGTGTATATTATCTATTGTCCAAGTAGCAGAGTTATTTCTAATATCTATCCCCAAGCATTTAATAAAGGCTTTGTTTTTGAAAGCTTACCAATTTAGGAAGTTATTGAAAAAATCTAACAATTGTGAGAAAAGTAGACAGATTACTTGTTATATTATCTCTTAAGAATCCTAGCCTACAGGTCTTATCAGAATGTTGTTTTTAGACTGCCCTGCGTTGTACAGACATAATCTTTTTTTATATTAACTCAGTCTACTGAGAGAGCTGTGCTGAGTAAGAGCTTTCCATTGTAATCCTAATCAGATCAGTGTGTGAGTGTCATCTGTCCCACAGAACCAAATTGCTCTTTCAATCAGGATGCTGATGTCTCATTCTCAGTGACATACAGAATTAACTCAGTGAGACACAGACTGCTGATTCAGTTTATTTCAATTAAGAGATTTTTTTCCTCTGTTGCCTTGTCCCTTTCACTAGAGTTCTGATATGACAGTCATATTTAATGCAAATAAATGGTTGCCAGAGTGAAACTGTTTACTGAATAAGGCATGGAAATATGTTTCCCTTTTAAGTGCTCTCTTATAATTATGCTTAGACTTTTTTTTTAAGTCTCCCTATTATAACAAATGGAGGAAGCTAGATTTTTTAATTAACTTTTCTTGCATCCTGGTACATAAAGCTGACCTGATAACTGCTGCAGATTTGTTCATCAAATGGTAAGTGGGCTTCTTTTGTTTACTACAAAGAAAAAACAAACAAAATCCTTTTGGTTTTTAAAGAAACATATTGCAAGAAATTATTTACAGTTACAGTTTACAGCCTTTATAGTGCCCTTTATAATAAATGTATTGTTAATAAGCAGACATATTTAATTGTTATTCATAAATGGAACCTAGTGAAAATTTTTGCTTTGATCTGGTGCCCATGAACTGTGTGAATGGTATTCCATAACTTTTCTTCTGCTGCATAGCATTTATTTTTACACTGAACTGCAGTACTGCTTAGCTTTTATATTGAGAGAGAAATCAATTCTCTCAACAGAAATAGTATCTATTTAAATGCACTTCAGTGTACCCACTTTCAAAGACTTAATACAATGCTGAGCCAAATTAAGTATGGCATGTGTCCATAATCACATCACTTGTGATCCCATCTCTTGGCGCTAGGATCAGAGTTCAGAGCACGCATGCATGCATACCTCTCTTTGGATACTAGCCATGATGGTGTAGAAGGACAGAAAAAACCAGGTAAGTTGGCAGTTGATGTGGAGGGAGGGGGCATGGAACTAGGACTTTACAGAGGAGGCAAAGTCCCCCTTCAGCCTCTCAATTGCCAGCAGCTCTCATGTTGGAGTGGGTAAAGGTAGGATGTACACACACATACTGAAACTGGCATAGGAGGTCTGTGGTGTAGTCAAGAACAGAACCCACATTTCTCAAGTCCTAGTCTGGTACCATAACCACTAGAACACGCTTTCTCTCATTAGAACACTGTAGCAGTACCTTGCTGCTACAATTTCTGGATAATGTAAATATTAAGATAATGATCATGCCTTTGTTGCCTGATTTTTATTTTTATGAGGTGCATAGGAACTACAGCAGCCATTGGCTTCAGTGTGAACCACAAGTCCTCAGACCTCTGAAAATGAGGCTATTAATAGGTGTTAAAATCGTAAGTAAATGGATGGTAGCACTTGTCTGCTTATTACCTTGATACTTAGCTGTCAGTACACAGTGCATTGCATTTTACAAGCCAACAATTATTACAACCATGCAGGTGTATTTGAAGAACCGTGCATATGATGGATCTCTTTGGGTAGGGCCTGATTCTCTATTTTCTACAAGAGTAGACTGGGAAAGAGAGGGGGAAATATGGCTTTATGCTGCCTCTGTACTTCTCCTCTACTGAGGCCAACCAGGGTTCAAGTTGCTGCAGACTGAGAGCTGTTTTCATTCTTTATATTAATCTGTATCTCTCTCACTTTTTTTAAATTCATCTGATCCATTCCCCAACAGTTCCTACAGCATATTCTTCAATGCTCCATCTAGTCTAGTTTTAAATGATTAAGGGGTTGATCCTACACTCACTAAAGTCAGTGGCATAAAATCCAAGCCTAAGAAGGTTTATTCCACATTTAGGAAGTGTTACCCTTGCAACAATGAATTTGCTTTTTCCTTAGCTTACTTTCATCCCATTATTCTTTTATCCCCTTTAAACCATCCTAAACAATCACTCTCTTTCCTCCCTACTGACATCTTCTATTACTTGTAGACCGTTTTCCTAGCCTTCTCTAGATGTGTTCTCACCAATTTACATGCATTTTGTTGGTCTTTCTTTGTAAGTTAGTTTGCCCAATTCATTGATCATTCTTGTTGGTCTTCTGTAACTCACTAACTCAGTTTTATTGACATTTGTCTGCTAATGAAGTCTCCAGAATTTTATGCATTAACCATAAATAATTAATAACTGTGTAAAATTCTAATGAACGTAAATACAATTCACAATACAGTACAATTTAAGGGATGTTATCAATGCAATATTTACACATGCATGCAGTGTTATTCCCTCAGTATTATCTAAACCATCTCTGGTCTATGATGTATACCTGAGTTTTAGGCAGCCCAAAACTGTATTGATCTTCTCCCCTGATATTGATAGTGTCAATATTGTAGGGGGACACTTATAACATACCTTGTAGTATATTTTATTTTTATGTATATATGTGTGTGTGTGACATATTTAGGTAGGCCAAATTTTGTCAACCTTGAGAATATCCTTTTATATGTATTTATCCTCAGCAGTAATTTAGAAAGTTACTAGTTATATACTATTACATAGAAGACCTTTCAAAACTCAAAATTTGACACTTCAAAATGTCACTCATCCTGAATTAGAGTGAAAAATCTGATTTAAAACTTTCCTGCATTTTCCAACAAAGCTTTTCCTTTGGAAATTTTTTAACTAGCTCTATTATTAAGCAATGATGATTTCTTTAACTAAGTATAAAAGTGTCATAGCATCTTAATATGTCTTGTAACATAGTTATACAGTGAAAACCACGTCTCTGGATAATTATTTTTCATGGCTGTAAATGTTCTGCTCTGTGTTAGCTATGTAAGATGATTTTATTCTATTTCAAACATTTGCTAGTTTGATCTTGCCCATTGTTTTTAACCAGGAAAATACTTTTCAGAACCAAAATGGGTAATTCCAGATTCTTCTGCAGGGCAAGGGTTGGCAACATATTAAATCAGCCCTGGGTCATTTTATGATAATTAGCACTTAAAGAATGCTTTGATCTGTAGGTCTCAAAGCACTTTACAGAAGTTAAGTGGCTTTCCCAAGGTTACACAGCAAGTTAGTCAGAGCTGTGAGTAAACCCCTGTTTTGCTGAATTCCATTCCCATGCTCTGTCTCCTGGCCATGCTATGTTTTCCTGCTGAAGTAGGAGCAAAGCAAGACAAGTAATATAACACGATAATGGTCTCAATGGCAATGTTTTCTGCTGAAGTAACATGGTATTGGGAATAAGCCACCTTTTTCAAAAAAACAAACTACAGTTTCTCTTTAATACTGCCAACCTGAACCTATAGCAGATTTAACATTGTTTATGTTGATTTGCCAATCAAGCTCTCAGAACTCAATGGCTTAAATCCTTATGTGAGAATACTGTACAATTTCCTTTCCTTCTGGATGTTTGTCTAAAAATAATTATTAAGTAGAAAGAGGATTATCAGAAGCATTGACATGATTTCCTTAAGCACTCTTCTGCCATGTTCTACAGTGCCACATGTGTCTATTTTAGTTGGATATACCTGTTTGGCTATTGACTGTGAGTTTATACTAGATCCAAAACTAGATCATTTACTGGTTGGTTTGTTTAAAAAATAAGTTAAGTATAAATTGATTTTGATGAACCATTCAGTTGTAATACGTGCTTTCTTTCAAAAATAGGTAAAACTAGTCCTACCCCTAAAATTAATGAAATGAAGAACTGTAAATTGTAATTTTTGACCACACTATCATTTTAAAAACATAATTGTGACTGTGGGTGGTACCATAGATGTTTAAGCACCCCCTTTGCACATAAAAGTCCCTGGCAGTACCTTTATGGCACTATTTGAGGGAGAGCACATCTTCCTCTGCGCCAGAGACCAAGTGGCCAGCTGTTGATCTACTTTGCTGTGTTTTAGTACTTTAACTCCTCCTAAGTGTGAAAGCAAACAACTGTCCTAGATAACTTCACATTAGCCAAATGGAACGGGGTAAATGAAATAATTTATTAGAAATTTTACATCACAAATCAAGAAAAACATTGAATTGAGAGGGGGTAGAAATAAAGACGCATGCTTACATGGATCCTGAATAAATGGAAAGTGTCACTAAACATAAAGCTTAGTTATAGACTATTGAATTACTTCCCCTTACAGCATGGCAGAAAGCATTCTTCACCACAGTCCAACGTTTTCTGCCTATACCAGCTGTGTGTTCTAGTCTTATGTACCATAGAGCATCTGGGGGAAATTCTGCACTCGCACACAGTTGTGCAATGACCATTAACTTCAGTGGTGATGTGTTCTCTATACATAAACAGCAGCTACACATGTTCAGTCAGAATAATTTTTTATTTTAGGTGAAGGGAAAGAACAAATAAAAGATGACAGAAGCAAAGTCTCTGAGACAACACACTACATCTCATCTAAAATGTTTCCTCAAATCTACCTCACAAAATGGCAGCTGTGCTCTGAAGACAGCAGACTTCTAGACACATACAGAGGTGGTAGAAAACAAAATAGAAACAAGTCCTGTAGTGGTAGTAGCTGATCTATAATTCAAGGATGAAGTTAGCTTATTACTATGAACCCGATTTTAACCCCCATCTAAATTCATTGAAAAATAATTGCTCTCCTTGAATTTTGCATGCCCTTATCCCAGGGAAGTACATATGGGAAATTTTATAAAAATCAGAAATAGAGTTTTAATGTAATGGTGTCTCGAAAATTGACATGAAATTCTCTTTTGGAAAAAATGTCAAATACATATTGGCTCATAATGGCTGCAGTTCAGCAAAGTATTCAAGCACACACTTAACTCTAAGCACATGAGTAGGTATTTTGAAATCAGTGGGACTACTAACGTATTTAAAGCTAAGCATGTTTTTGAGTGCTTTGCTGCATCAGGGCCAATATCTCCAGATGACAACCTGATAACTCCAGATTAGTTTTCTTGGCCTTGCTGTGAAATTACTTAGGTTTTTTTTTTTGGGGGGGGAGGAGGGGCTTTGTTTTGTTTTGATACAATTAACAGCTACTATGGTGAAGCAAGGAAGGAGTTAACTGGGTGCTCATAAATACAGGATTATAAGGAGTCAGTGGGAAGAGTTCTGAAGAAGTCATTATTTTCAGCACTTAGCCAAACGGTCAGCTGTAGAAATCAGTTGCCATTTGGTCCATTCCTGTGCCACTGCAAGGGCTTGACGGGCTAAGAGTCCAATGTCAAAACAAACTTGATGCACCCACGTAATGGGGGTCTGCCTGTGGGCCGCCTCCACCCCTTGGTGGAATTTTGTCCCGGATGTTACCATCATTTGCCAGAACATCTAGTGGCATTCTGGTGACGTCCAATGGCCCCAGTAGTCTGTAGGCTGGAGTGACTGTAAACATCTGCGTTATTAATGAAGTCATTCCATTTTATGCCCAATATACGACATTGACATTTTGTGTGGAAAGCCTCTAGTTTTGCCCAATCTGAGTGGCATAATGTCCTTGTTTCACAACTGTACAGCATTACGGAGAGGATACATCTTGAATAGATCCTGAACTTGGTTATTATGCTGAGATTATGTTGATTTCCATATTAGTCATAAATGGCCCATGGCAGATGTTGCGATGCCAGTCCAGTGTGAAGAACTTCTATATGAGAGTTGGAGGAACTGGTGAGTATAGAACCCAAATAGCAAAAGCTGAAAAATGGTTCAACAGTTTCATTGTTCAGAGACTGGAGTCATGGGTGGACCTAATCCTACGTTTTTCAGCTTTGACTTTAACCATGAAACATGGAGGCCAACCTTGTCTGATTCCTCCTCCATTTGCTGGAGCGCCTCACAAAACATTTTGGGGTTCTGTACTAAAAGAAGAGTGTCATCAGCATAACCAAGGTCTGAGAGCGAAAGATCACCAATCTTCATGCGTATGGTCCTGACGGAATACTGCATTATGAAATCCATTGCCTGACAAAAGAGTGTAGGGTCCAAGACACAGCCCTGCCTGACACCAGATACTGATTTAAAAGGTGCCAACATCTGATTTCTGAGACTTACACAGGCAGCAGTTCCATTATGCAGCTCACTGATCAAGTCCAAGAGAGTGGTTGGGACATTATGCCCTGTAAAGCCTTCCATAGCGCAACTCTGTCAACTGAATCAAATGCAGCCTTAAGATCGACATCTGCTCGACATCAGTCTATGTACGGGGGCTTCTTGAACTTGTGGTGTATTTCTGACAACAAACAGAGGGCCAAAATGGAATAAGAAGAGGTTACCCAGATTATCCATGTCACAGAGTCAGGGAGCAAGGAGGAATTGGGAAATCGAAGTTTATAAGTATCTAGAAGGAGAGGTTTGTCACCTGCCATCAGGGGAAAACTTGAGGCCTAACTGCATGGAAGTGTTCTAAGGCCTGACTGGAGAAGGGGCTGAGGCAGCTGTTTTAGTAATGAAGATGTGATACTGAGAAATTATATTTTATGGGTCAGCAAAGAGAAATAATGAGTCTGGGGAGTGTAGGAGAGAGAAAAGTGATTAATTTAATGTTCAAGTGAGAGAATTGGGGCTGACTGTGTTGAGTGTCTGAGACATTTGTGTGGGTGTATGGAGACAGAGATGTGCATGTTAGCATTCAGTCTTAAATGTGGGCTGGTAAATTTTTTTTTTTTTTTTTAACCTGGGCGGATAAGTTTTTGGAGAATCCTTCAAAGCCGAGTTAAGTAAACAATGCAGTGTGTATTTGTGATCATTCAATATCCTAAAGGGATTTATCCCAGTGCCTACTGTATTTATACTTTTTGATTTTTGGAGTAACTGGTAGGTAAGAAATATGAGAATTAATAGTAAATTCTACTTAGCACATGCATTGTGCTTTACTTTTGAAATATGATGTATAGACATTCTTTGTGTCATACTCCTATGTATAGACATTCTATAGCTTTGTGTCATACTCCTAAGTAGTTAAATCTAGAAAATGGGAATACCAATGTTTATCTAAGTGGGAGGGAAGGAAGCAGTACAAGATATGAAGTTGATTACCCATGGACACACTGCAATGCTATAGCAGAGCCATGAATAGAACCTAGAACTTCCTGACTCCCAGTCTTGTGCTGAATCTATAGCTAGACCATCCTCAGCTTTTAAGATGAGGGAAAGAGCAATGTGGTGGCTAGACAAGAGTGGAGAGTTGTACGTTCACCAGGATCGAGAGACGTGCTAGGCCTTTCACATACTAAAGAATTAATTTAACTTAATAGGTTAAAGAGTTACACACTACATGTTGATTTCTCTCACACCACTAACTTGAATTTTCATAAATCTGAAGAACCATTTTAGATCAGCACAGTTTTCTTTGTAAGTCTGCTTTCAACTCTATAGGATTGCCAACATTGTATTTAAAAAATAAGGGACTGTTTTCTTAGCACCCTTGCCCCACTCCTTCTCTTGATATTATTATTATATTTATTATTAATAATAATGAATAAATACTCCTCTACATTCTCTAGGGGTATTTTGTGCTGATTTTTGCAGCACTCAGCAACTCCTGATATTGCTGTTCAGAGATGAAAAATAAAGGATGTCCCTTGTAATAAGGAAATGTTGGCAATCCTACGACTGCTGTTCTTCAGATCTGTCTTTGTTCTATTGCCTCTGTAGATATTTAACCTAACAAGATCAAAGGCGCCACAAGACAGCTTATGAATGGTTCCCCTCTAGAATCTAACTTGTACATAGTCAGGGAAAACCATAATGACCAACCTGCAGAACCTGATCCTAAAGAATAGACCTGTGCTGTAGTAGAAACTTGTTCACTGGTGAAGTTTGAAAGCATGATATCACTTAATCATCACTGGCTGATGATTGCTGGTTTCAAGGAGTAAAGTGTTTAGATATCTGTACCACGACAAAAGGATTGTTCAAGGAGTTGAGCTGATAAATATGAAACTCAGCAGTGGCCAATATTTAAAAGATATTTAGGTGCCTAAAGATGCAGATTGAAAATCCCATTAGAAACCTATATGGGTCTGTAGGTACTTATATATCTTTAAAAATCTGGACCCAAGAACCTTTCAGACATTTCTTGTATATACAAATTAATATTGATTTAAAAAGAAAACAAACAAAAGGAAGTACTTCTTCACACAATGCATCGTCTACCTGTGGAACGTATTGCCAGGGGATGTGAAGGCCAAAAGTATAAATGGGTTCAAAAAAGAATTAGATAAGTTCATGGAAGATAGGTCCATCCCTGGCTATTAGCCAGAATAGTCAGGCACTCAATCCCATGCTCCAAGGGTCCCTAAACCTCCAACTTCCAGAAGCTGGGACTGGACTACAGGGGATGGATCACTCGAAATTGTCCTGTACTGTTCATTCCTTCTGAAGCATCTGGCACTGGCCGCTGTCAGAGATAGGATACTGGGCTAGATGGACCATTCATCTGACCCCCAGTATGGCCATTCAGATGCTAAAGGCTTTACTTGATCTCTGAAGAAAATGGAAAATTACAGAGAACTTGAATGAGAAATTGAACTCTTTCTCTGTGTCTGGAACTCTCATTATGTTGAGAATAATTGTTAGGTTTATACAGCAGAACATGAGCTGGTATTTATGACTGTTTTCTCCGGCATAGTTATGTATCAACCAGAGCTGGGATAGCATACAGTATAAAAACATCAAGTGGAAAAATAGCTTTCAAAATGTTGATTTAATCTTTTGTCCTCTCTTTTCTCTAGGATTATGATTGCTTTTTTGAAGCGAAGGAAAGCAACACTGTCTTCTCCTTTCTAGGCCTGAAACCGAGGTTGGCATCAAAGGTGAATATTGCATTTTCATACCTTTATGACTCCTCTTGCAATCTTCAGCTTGAATTTGCTTTGAGAGAAGTAGTGAGAGCTCAGCATATTCATGCTGATGCTCCTCTCTAGATCTTTCCTTGCCAGTGCTATACTAATGAGCTATGTGAAATTGGAATAATAAGCACAAAAGTAAGTATCTTAGATCAAACAAAATTTTACCTGTTTTAATTTTGGATATAAAATAAAAGCTATAATTATCTTCTGTCATTTGCAAATTAAGAGCAAAACTCTGCTTTGTTACACCAATGAAAATCCAAAATGACTCAGTTGATTTCAGTGGGGCCAGTCAGGATTCATACAGGTGTATCAGCAGAATTTGGCCCTTAATCATTGACGTATGTGCAGCTAATGATGCAGAAACATCTTTGTCTTGCTTTAGAAATAGTAGTCTGGGAAAACAGCTAAAATTGATCAACGTTTGGTCAGTAAGTTTAAAAAAATCTCTAATAACTGATTCAGGATGTTGGTGAAGCCACTTGATTGTAGCAATTCCTTGTGGTGCAATTAAAACTTAGAGGAGGTATAGATGTAGTAGGAAATGCATAGTTTGCACAGCCAGGCACAATTAGTTTCTCTATTGAATAGACAGTATAGATCCTGATACATTACTATCTTATTCTCTCTCTGTATGAGGATCCTTTGTGTAATGGGCCAAAGAGCTGGGGGAAGATTTTTCCCCTGAGATCTTTTGAGTATATTGTTCTCCTGCAACATGTGCTATGTCAGGGTCAAATCCTGGCCCATGACTATCTATGGCTAAATAAATATCCATAAATTAGGATTCCTTTCTTCCAGAGACTTGTTATTCCTGAATTCTGGGCAGGGGATGGGAGAGTGCAGAAGGAGGTTCCTCTGGCAACCACCTCTTCAATTTTCCTTGCTCCCTAGCTTCAAGCCAGAGTTCCAGGAAAAACACTCCATCCTGGCCCCAAAGTCATAAACAGCAGCTGCTCTGTTGCTGTGTTACTGGAAAACATCCTGTTTCAGGCCTGGAGAGGAGGGTGTATGTGAATTCCCTCAGAACGGTATGTGAATGATCTAGTCTTAAAACATGAGACAAGAAGTACAGTTGGCCATCAACTAAATTTTGAAACTGACCATACATGCCGGCAAGCATACGAAACAACTGAACAGACGTGTTGTCTTGTTGCTAGGTTCTTGCAGTTATACAGTGATCTTGGGTGTTGTTTGTAATAAAAGTGGGTAACAATTTCAGTCAGAAGTGTGATCTTCCAGTTGATGGTGTCCCTTAGATCCTGCATGGGAATTCTCAGATACTTTATTTGGTGTGGAAAATTTCAGTTGTAATTGCAAATGTACAGTCCTCTAACTCTACATTTGGAAGGTATATTTGTTCATCCAGACATACTTGTATGAACAAATCTGAGTTCAAGCTGTAATAAGTATATCCATATCTAAAGAAGAATAAAGAACTACACAGTGTTAGTTGATTTTCCCCTCCCCCCCCTCTTTTAAACAGGAATCAGAACCCTAGAAAAATCCTCTGAAGATTCAACAAGCTCATCTCCTGGATGAATATCCTTGTTGTTCAGCACATGACTGCTTCCCTAATGGATCACTGTGATAAAAGCCAATGCGAATCATCAATATTTTGCTTGCCACGGAAGAAGTGCTTTCCAAAGATGTGAAATTAATGTGTACACAAAATGGGGTAAAGGGTGAGGTACTCCTCCTTTTAAAAAATGCCCACTGTTGATGTTTCACATTTGTCTTAGAATACAAGTGCAAGTTAGAATGTAATCCAATCTAGTAATCTATTTAATTCTGCAGGAGGGGTGGATGTTGAGGAATGGAAGTGTAAAATCTATATTGGCATGGAATCACATATTTGCCAGATCCCCTTCCTTTATAAGTCTTCACCTATTGCAGGCTGTACCTGTGGTTATGAAATTATCATGACAGTTACAGTTTTTATGATTAATAGAAAG